>NW_024044459.1:27349663-27949663 GCF_014851395.1 Micropterus salmoides
TATAATCCTGGGCTTTGATTAACTTGGGTGTTTGAAAGTCCTTTCGCGATAGTTTTGGCTGGTCAAAGTTTTATATACAGCGGAAAATCTTTACCATTTCCATACTAAAAAATTAAAGCACAGTGTTTGCCCCTTCCTTTTTTTTTTCTTGTCAGGGTAAAAACAGTTTGCCTCTTTTGTGGAATTTTTATCATGTCATCACCTTCATTTTATTGGAAGTGGGGTATATCCACTTTTACTGAAATTATTAGACTAATACCACTTAATACACCTTTTTGTCAAAATGCAGACAGTGAAGCATTTTCCCTTACGAGCTTAACTTTGCAGTAGCCACATGCCTGTCACTACAGACTGCGTGAAGTGTAAGTGGACACCAAGCAGCACCCTAATCTTTCCCTTCCTTTGAAGTTCACCTGTGAAGCATGAGCCATGTATGCAGCCAACCACCCAGTCAGTCAGTCAGGGTAGGAAATGGCAGGACATGAAATCAGTTAATAAATAAATCAGGCTGGCTAATCTGCTTGACGGGCGGACATTACAGCGTGTAACTGAAGCCGCTGGTGTCCGATGACTCGGGATACCACCTTCACATCACCTGACCTTTTAATCTTTAATAGCAATTCCTCTGGCCCCCAGACCTTCATAATAATCAATAAGGTGTAGTCTGTTAGACACAGTGGGTTCATAAAGGCAACATGGCAGATATCAATGGCATCACATGTATAAAAGATACAGATTCCACACTCTTAACAGACACAATTTCACTAATTCTCAGACTTCTGAGCATGTGCTAATGGCAACTGCATTAAATATGTCACCTACATATGGACACATATTGGTGTGGGCATGATCGTACATACCACGTTCAATGTTCCTTCGCCTGCTGTCTTGCGTGCCCTCAGTCTCGTAGCTTTCTATGCTGTCTGTCAGCGATTCATCGGAGAGGTCCTTTCAGTGTAATGCTTGAGGTTGTCTTTGGTTGGCACCTGGGAGGAGAGGTAACACAGGGAAGCATGAGGAGGAGAAGAGAGAGTGAAATGGTAATTGTTTGCATGAATGTGCATGCACCTTACACATAGTGAGCGGGATCCATGTTAACATCTACAGTATGTGTGTGTGCATGTGTATGTGTGTTTGTGTGTTTAATGGCTATATGAAATTTAAAGAAATAAATGGGGTTGGAGGTGGATTGGATATATTTGAATGGTGAAAAATCATTAAACAAGGCAAACACTGGCTTATGCATATTCATAAATGACTGTCTGACTTGTCTACAGAGAAAAACTTATAGTATATGCTCACACATTAATTGCAAAGAAAGGAAGAGCCTGTATATTTTGCTGTTGAGAGTACCAAATGGGGGTCTGCGGCTAAATCTGAATATGGTAGAAACAGCTCAAAGCTTTAAAGCCAGATTATTGTTACATTGAATTCATTCACAGTGTCATATTATGCCTTTTACTTAGGTACACAATAAGTGCGTACAAACAAGCTGAGTGTGTTGTGGGTTGAATATTGTAAGTTGTGGCATTTGTGTTATCTGGAGCCAAAGTATTTTCCTCTTAAAGCTAGGCTAGGCAATGTTTTTTTATATATTTGTTGAAATTGTCTTTACATCCCGACAGCAATCAATAAATAAATCAATCAATAAATGTTCTGCCACAGCCAATCATTTCATTCCCTACCAGCCTGTCTATCCACCTTCCTGCGTGCACTCTGCCTGTGCACCCATTGCGCATGAAAATGTGTTTTGCGGGAGTGGCTTTCGAGGGAGGCCTCCCACAAAACAATCAAGCTGTCTCTTGCTATTTTCTATAACGTTCCCTACCCCAGCTTTAATTAAAACCAACTAAAGATTATTAGTTGCATGCAATCCCCGAACTTGTGTTTTGATGTGTGTGTGTGAGGTTGGGGGGGGGTTGACAGTCTCATCCTGGTGGAGAAAAATCAACAGTTTTCCAAAACAATTATGTAATTTCAAATATGTCACAGTCTGTATACACACACTTTAGGCTTTTGGGTAAATGCAATTTCGTGAGGTTTGGCATCAGCTGTGCATAAAAAGAGAAGAAGGGAAACTACGACTGCATGTTAAGTCAAACACATAAGTGCGGTTTGCTGATATTGATCTTGCTTGGATTGTTTCTTAAGCCTCTCCTGGCAATCACTTCACAGCATGTGTCACACACACCACACACATGCACATAGCTCGCCTGAAAATGTGTGGTTTTTTGTAACGGAGGGAGAAAGAAAGGAATGCCTCTCTCAAGCAAAAGATAAACACAAACACATTTCCAGGGCAAACAGGAACAGCCCGGGCTCAGTGCAATCTGTTGTCGATCATGTACACGTGAAAACACAATCTGCCTGTCACAGTAGATGATGTTGTCAAGCACTCTGCCTCACTGCTCTTGAGAATTAGCCAGCTATTGCGGAAGCACTACGAGGCACATGGAGTATTTGTTGTATGTCAGATATGTCTGAGGATGCCTCCATCATTATTTGGTATTTACGGCTTTCAGTCATTCTTTCTGTGTTGGTTCCCTAATGAATTTGAAAGACATTTAGTGTTTTGACACTAGATTGATGCTACATGATGTGACGACCAAACTCTTCACAGGGGGTACAGAAAGACCTGCAGGCCGTTTTTACTCATAAGCTCAGCTGGGAATCTATAGATCTTACTTCTGCACTTGTGTGTATGTAGGTGTCTGTGTTTCTTAAGGGTAGACTTATATAGATGTTTGAGGGGCAGTCACAATACACGATTTTAGACTGAAGTCTCAGTACATCATGCTGATATTTAATTAGAATATTATGAATGAATATATAAACATTTCCTCTGAAATGTAATTGAAGACAGGATGGAAAAGCCTCTGAAAAAGCCATCATGTATGATTAAATTCTGCTCCACATATTTAGTTGTAGGAGATATTGGGGAAAATTACACAAGCCTGAAGAAATTAACTAAGCAGTAAAATGAAGAAATAATTCAAAAAGAGTAACAAGTAAGGCATTTATAAAATGATATCTGGATATCCTGCACGTCCTCATACCTAAACGACAGAATAGGTTGTTTGATGACTCCCAAGATGACATATATTAACGTTCCCCAAAACAACATGACCAATGGAGAGTACCAACTAAAGGCGTACCGAACCTTTGTTTTCATGGTTTGGTTAGGTTTGGTTAGGTTCAGGCACCAAAACTTGATTTAGATTTAGGAAAAGATCATGGTTTGGGTTAAAATAAGTAAGTCACATTAGTAAGTCACATGATGCAACTTACCAAGTCAACAGTGACTTTTGGTTTCACACGGGGAACAAATGGGCCTAGGTGAAAGCCCTGTGTCTGACCCATCCATCCATCCGGGTCCAGCATGGACTTTGGCGCTCTTTATACTACCTCACCTGACTTCCTCCTTTGCTCCTATCACAATTGCTAAGGCCTCTAGAGGTCGTGGCCTAACAATAAACTTAAGTGTGGGTTGTAATTAGCTGCTTGCACAGACGATCTATACGGACATATTTTTGGGGAGGACGGTCTGGATAAATCTGTTAATGTGTAATCTGCAAGTGTTAGTGTCATGCAAGCTTGCACTAGGGGTGTGCCATGAGATCTTGCGATATTAACGTGATAGTGACGATTTTGACTCACATTATCAGCATGTCAGTATCAGCATGAAGAGTGTACAACATTGTCACTGTTTCTGCACCACAGTCCATTATAAACCACATAATAGATAAAGTTTATACAAGCGAAACATGTTAAATCTCTCTGACCCTCACCAAAACTGCCCGCCAGCAATAATATCTGGCCAGCGGTGCTTCGACAGAGGCAAAAAATATAGTGATGATAGTGGTGCTGAAATAGATCCCAGTCTTGAATGCATTTTAATATTACGTCTTATATTCTCACCCACGATCTAATGGTTGAAAAGATTGCTCTGATGCACAACTTATTTGCCGACCACTGATGTATTATTACTTCTTCTTCTTCTTCAAATGTACGTATTCTACATGTTGATGAGTGTCTACACTGCCTGAATTCTACCAGAAGTTGAACAAGACGAACGTAGTGATGAAATGCGCTCTGTAGCGCTATTTGGCCCTTTTCAGCTACTGTAGAAACATGACAGCGCAATGTGGTGACGTCCATGGAAGGTTGTGCCCGTGGTTATGTAGATAGAAATGGCTCATTCTAAGGTAATAAAAACATAACGGTTCATTATGTAAGGTCTTCATACACCATTGAAAATATAATTATGGATCTTATATTGCATTTCTGTCAATGGATCCTCGGAAACATTACACACTGGACCTTCAAAAAAAATTAAACACACTTAAAATTCATCTTACATATATTTTTTGTTCATGTTAACAGATGAATATTGTACAGGACTTGATCCACCTGAACATCTGGGCTCTGTTGTCAGGGAAAACATACCTGCTTTAGAAGTCATCTCACACTCTGCAGACAAGATGAGAGACATTTCCCTGCCAATCTGCTCCTGGTATTTTATGTAAGTCATCCAAAGCGTTATATTACACATGATTTGGAGCTCCTTATTAATAAGGTTTATAATGAAACTCAGAGGGCAATATCATCAGTAATTATAGTAGCAGGAATTGTACCATTGTACAGTATAATTAAGGGAGCAAAGGTGAGAAAACCACATTTAATTAACTGAAATCATATGTCCTCATATTACAAAATAATAAAATAACAAATTTCATGCTCCTGAGGAAGTATTTATTTGTACATTCAAATTAGCTTTTGCAATATAAAGGTGACATTCCCCTTCCTAAATTTAGATCGCCTGCAATATTACCTGTATAATTCTACCATTGACAGAAAGCAGTATGTTCAAACTGTTTTTGAAACACGTATAGATTATACATACCAGAGCCTTGTGGCAATTGCTTTTGCAAAATTTGTTAAATGTAAATGTAACATTTTTTTATTTACATGTGTTTTATGTGAAGTATTGCACTTGAATGACAACTTATTACATTCATTTGCTTTGGTCACCTGTAATTCTTGTAGTTTTCTCCAGGAAGAAATTAGCAAAGCAATATTTATATGAAAAAAAGTTCTATCTGCTTATCATTAGCTGTTCTGTTCCATAATAGTATGACTAATTTTTCACTGAAACCATTCAGAGCCTTATTTTCAATAACACAGTTTTCTGTGTAGCTTTGATGTTAACTCTGTTTGGACAGCATGAAATTCACTGCACCAGTGCATGCATTTCCTTGTCCTTAGTAGTTCAGTTAGTTCAGTTTCAGAACAGCACCCTGTTGGCTCAAAATCCAACTTGAATGCAATAATAACAAAGTCAGAAGTCCTCTGAAACTGTAATAGCCACATAACGACCCCCTACCGTGCAGTGTCATATGAGAGACAGCACTGGTGATTTGCATGTGTCGTGTTTAACCAACAGTTTTCTGTCTGTACACCTTTTATGCATTATGGATGAGGCACAAGCTGAACAACAAGCTCTCCCTTTGTTCTGCCTGATGCTCCAGTTACATCATAGGAAAAGCCCCATGGTCCTGTGACTGCGCCGACTGGCTGAGACACAGTGCCGCTGGGTGAGTTGTTGATCAGGCCTGTTGCTTCTTCACTTTGTTGCACTATCTACTATATGTGTAAATGTAGATATGGCCACATACACAGCTACAAACACATAAAAAACATCCAAATAACATTTGGATATTTAAAACCCAAAGAGCAGCTGTTGACTACACATGTTATTTGATTATTCAGGCTTGAGATCTGCAAATTAATTAACTTGATGAATCTGTCCAGACGGCTTACTAATTTTACAATCAAAATTATTTAATGTCATGTATGTCATAAATGTACACATGGCAGGTGTCATCAGTACGCCACCTGCTACATCTGAAAAGTACGTTTTGTCTACAGAGGTGCATTCATACAATCTGTGTAATGAAATGTGCTGCCTGCAGGGGAGCTCTGCATCCTTCTCAGCACAGAATAGATTGGTTTATCACACAGGATAACTGGAGGAATGCCCCATACAAAGTTTAACCAGTATTTTTTAACCTTAGATTATTTTAATTTAGTGGAAAGTGTAATAACAGTTTCATTTAGAGGAATCATATAACATTTAAGCAAAGTAATTTTATTTTTACAGAATTAACTGTCAGTAATTATTATCCCACATGCAAACATTTGAATTATATTCATTTTTTTATTCTAATCCCTGACACTGGCACTTCTCTCCCCCCTCTTATAGCTGTAGCAAGTGTAATTGCCAGACTTTATGCCTGTATATAACGGGCTCAAAGTTCCCTTTGTCTCCACTAGATTGCTTCATGTGAGGGGAAAAAAAGAAACTCACTTTCTGCTAATGATTTTTCCTCCCTTTGAATGGTTGGAAAGTAATTCCCAATGAACTGCTCCAACACAGGCACAGTTATTTCATTGTTCTCGCTGCCCTTTCTCTAATTGTGCCCATAAAGGGGAGATGGTGATGTTACATTTTTTAAATTCTGTTTAAAGGGTGTCCACTGGTGTTTCTTGAAGTGGTGCAAAAGCTGTGTCTGCAGCATTAATAGTGTTAAATATACAGAAATGGAATGAATCCTAAGTCTGAGCTACTTCTATTATCAACATGTGAATATGTTTAAATAAACACAGAACTATATCATAAGGTAAACTTAATTTAATCAAAGTTTGGTTTTGAGTTGCATATTTTTATAATCCTCCCCAGAAAAATTACAGTATTGGTTGTTTGTTTAAAGGCCTAAAATGACTCTAAAGTTCCATTTACCTGACAAGGACCTCTTGTGGCCATGCAAATTCAGACTCTCGTTGGTTTAGGAGCAAAAGTGGCATTAGCATGAGGTTATGTAACGTGGCTTTGACATGGGAGACCGCTGTTTATTTCCCATTGGTTTCTTTTAACCATGACCACAATAGTTCCCTAAACTTAACTGATAGTTCTTTTTAAACAACCTCTTTCCCCAACTTTAAGTAGGTTGTGTGACTATCTTAACCATAGTGGTGGCATGTTGCCCTGCTAATAGTGGAACCAGGTCCACCATTTCTATAGCTGAAGTAAGCAGTGCTAGATCAGTAGCTTTTTAAAAAGAAATAGATGTAGACAAGTATTTCTGTAGTTTCTTCAACAGCACAAGATCACAGTTTTAAAATTTTACTATTTACTTTTTTATTCTTTTACTTATTTGATCACTATTTTTCTGAAAATGTGTTTGACTGACGTGGGCCTAAACAGTAATAGTGTAATACATGTATCTATCGCACAAAATCCTACAGTCATCTCTGTTTCATATTCCCATAGTAACCACTGCACAGCAGAAGTCCCTCCTGCAGCTGTTGACCTCAGCCAATTCCCTTGACAATTGAAGATCACTCAGCATGGCTATGCAACTTCTCCCACACTCTCAACAAGCAGCTGATAGCATCTCACTGTGAAGAAAAGCAAGTGAAGCGGAATATATTGTGTGTCTAAATGAGGGTTCCCCAGCTCTAATGTGTGATAGCGAGGCCTAGCGACCATCAGGCTAGGCCTATGTTACACGTTGGAGCTCGGCAGACGAGCGGCAGCGTCTAAAGCTCTTTGTGCCTCCAGGATCACCCCGACTCATTCTTATTCAGACATGATCAGAGGGGAGGCAGGCAACTGAGATTAGCTGCAGATCAAAGGAGCTGCCTCGCGCCAGCACTCGTGTTTTGTAGATTTAGGCATCCCCAGCGAACAGGCGTTGTATGGTGGCGGCAGAGCGTCATACTGTTTTCTGGCCTCGACAGTGCTCGGGGGGGTAAATGGAAAGAGAGCTTTCATACAGGAGACTGGACTGCTGCTGGAAATCTTCCAGAATTAAATAATAAAGACAATAGAGAATGAAAGGAAAAATAAGAGCATAATGAGTATGCTGTTACTGTAAGCCATTTCAGTGGAACAAAGATTTACTTTCCATGCCATTGCAATTGAAACTGCTTCCATATGTGTAATAGGTCTTGGTTCAGTGATAATTTGTTTTAAAATGAAATACACTTTCTACAGTAACATATCATAGGTAACTCAAGACCATCTGGATCAGTGGTGCCCACCAAATAACCATGGAAACTGACTACTACCCTAACTTCTGCTATAGATTCTGTCAGCGGCTGTAAAAGAATAAACAAACAGCAAAGTACCTCTATGCTGTATCTTAACCTTTCAATTAATTTACACAGAAACAGCTTTTGAATTATGAATGACTTTTTAATGTGTCACAATCCTAACCTTGAATAAAATTTGATTTCTATTATATTCACATTTCAGACATTACCAGTGAAGATAAACAAACATCCCCCTAGCATTCATACCGCATAAAGAAAAACAACAATGTAACTAATAGCAGTGAGTGTGAAGGTGAAATGACAGGATGAGGAGAATTTCAAAGACAGAGAGGCAACTGCGTAAGAGTGCTCGCCACCCTACAGAGAAAGAAAACAACGCACTTCCTCAACTCTGCTGACCATCAAAGCCGTGGAATTCAGGGGCAGAAAAGCTAATAAGTGAGGACTGAGCGGTTCCTGTAAACTGGGTCAAAGTTAATACCAAGAGGACAGTCTCCCCAGGTATCAAATAAGGGACGTGAATGCATGTCTACTTCTATACATCTATACATCTTTTTTTACCTGTGAATTTTCTCTATTTTAGATTGTCACAGTTTGCTCAGAAACTTTGCTCAGAAAAGAAGGAAGTGTTTACATTTTTATCATTAGTGTTAATTAGTAGTTGTGATCGCAGGTTGTCCAATGAGATTCAAAATAAAATCTGAAATGTTAAAATATATATAACATGTGAGCATATCAAACTCAGGAATAATTTTACTTCTCCTCTTATTTTATCCAACAGCTACAGTTGAATCAAATGTTGATGGAAAATATCCAACAGTTATTCACTGCTCATTAAAATCAAACAAAGCCTTTGCTTTGGTATGAAATTCCATTTGGTTGTTTTGGGACAAGTGCCCTATAGTAGCTTTTCTTATGTCTCCTGTGAAGCCATTTGGTTAGGAATACACCCGTTCTGTTCATTTAATATGACGAAAGTTTCTCCTTTGTTTTTAAAAGTTTGCCCAATATGTCTAACTTTAACAGCAAACTGTGTGACACATATTGCTACTGAAGTGTGTATTTGCCTCTTAGGTAGCTACCTCAAGGGAATGAGTCATTTCTAAAGCAAACAGCATGTTGAGGCCATGCTCTTTTCTCTCACTGATAATTCCAGATTGCACAATGAGATGTTCTAAGCAATTACCCTTAAAAGTACCAGTAACCTAAACTGACTGTGAAGAATTAGAAACAGAGAAACTACGCAATAGAACTTCCCACTTTAGTGACTTTTAGTGAAACCATTTGTCTTACCATAGAGAAATAAAAATGTAGACTATTTAAACTTAAACACACCTCAATCAGCTATTCCACAAGAGCTCCAGTGAGGTGGTTGGCACCAGCTGGTACCTGACTCCTCCTTCAGTAGTGTTAGAACCCCTCTCGTGTCTTTTTACTTTGTGAGGAGCAGGAAAAACTCAAAGTAAACACCAATTTATTGTATCGTCTGGCCTTGTTAACACTGGCATATTCTTTTCTGTATTGGGCTCCATGACAAAGACATCATTCACTAAATCAAGCAAGGGTATAATGAAACAATTAGGGATCAGCACTTCAAAATGCATTTCAGAACGGTTCAAACTGAGCAGCTCAAATATCAAAATTATGGCTTAATCTGTTAAACACGTCATGACCCACTGTGCACAGTTTGAAATTGTGAGAGACAGGTTTTCCACTTGCAGCATGAGATCCAGAGGAGAGGGAAAAAGGGAAGGGAATAGGTGTACTGTGAAAACTCACCCTTGCCGTTTCTCTGCTTCCCCAGGAAGTTACACCCAGCAGCACCCGCTAAGGCCCAGCTCAATCAGACAGTTAAAAAAATAATTTAAAAAGTAAGGAAAAGAAAGGAGATAGTGGACAAAAAGAAAACAAAAAAATACCGACAAATATTGCCTAAAATAAATGTCCTGCATGTGATAAAGCCAGACCAGCTGGCTTTGAATAGAAACCCCCAATTTGGGTTGTGTGTTTGCCCCTGATCTCGGTCTGAAGTGACACCAGGTCTGGTTCTTTCCAAACACCCCCCACCACCCCTACCCTTCTCTCTCAGCTGAATCCACCTGTCCCCATCACTCCTGGTAAATTTAGCCTTCTGAGGGATCAGTGAATGACCCCCCTCACCCCCACCCTAAACACACATACACACACACACACACACACACACACCACAGACCTTTGTCAGCACTTGTATATAGGCCCTGGATTATTGCCCCCCCCCCCTCAGAATGCTGCCATCTTCACAGTGGCAAAAAAAAGACACCCCTCCCCTTTTTTCTCCTTCACACTTCACAAGTCTAAACTGTCCAGACAACATTCTAATTAGTTGTATGTTCTTTTGAAACAGAGCTGTTACAGGTGGAGTTAAATATCCCATACTTTGCACAAACGTTCAATTTGTTTCTATAACCTCTCTGTAAACATTTACCATACTGTATTACAAGGGCCAGATCTGTAAGATTTTTATCATGGAAAATCCTAGATTAAGAGCTCATATAAAATGTTATTTCTTGAATTTGACGGCCTAGGGTATCCCAGCTGCAAAACATTAAATCAACTTTGCTATATGAAATACTGTTACCCCTTTCATAACCAACATCAGTGAAATGTTATGTGAATCATAAATAAATTATCCAATGGAAGAGATTAGCAGGCATTGATAGCATCTTGTCAAATGTCAAAATACCAGGTGCAATGGTATACACCTATAATTTGGTAATTATAAGCTCATTTAACTAAGTACATCTATGACTAAAATCCACCTACAGTTATACACTGCTCAGGAAATGTCATTTCTTCATTAATACCTGATAAAAATCATGCATCTCCATCCAAGAGAAAAGTTTTGAGTTTCCCTAAGCTGCTGGCACCTTGACTGAAAGCCATTTCTCCTTCTAAATGATACATTCAGTAGAATGTAAGTATCAACAAGCTTAAATCGTAATATCCGCTGTGACTGTTTTCACATTTGCAGAGTTTTGCAGGGGTGGAACAGGGCTAATTGTATTTTTATAAGGTATTTTCCAGTCAGGTTCTTATACCTGATGCCAAGATCTTATGTAGATAATGACACTGAATGATACACCCAAATTAGTGTTTTATATATCCCTCCTAAATCAACCAATTAATGTGGAGATTGATGATATAAAGGAAAGATGAGCAGAATATAGATTGGTATTTTCCCAGAATACATCCAAAAGAGGAAATCCACTGTAAGAGGAGATAAAACAGTGGTGTTCCCTTGATGATAGGCATTCACACTCTTCTGACAGTGAAATATATTTTGTATCGATCCAGGAGTATTGTTTACATGTTTCTGGGCACAGATAATGAAATAATTTGGTTTTTTTTGGAAATTTCCGTCACCATCACTACCTGTACACCTATACATTGAGGGATCAGTGTCTGCTCTGTCTGGTATTTGTGACGACCTCGTGGGCAGGAATTCAGTGATTTTTTTGTGTGGCGGTGGGGGTGGGGAATGGTTGATGGATGTCGGTGGGAGTTCATTTAATTATGACATCCCTAGATGAGGGAGGGATTCAGTGTCTTGATCAAAGTAACTTTAACATGGTGACATTATTTGTGCTGTACCCACAAAGCCAACATATTGCCTTTGATACCACCGAGCCTGAACAATCTACAACCATTTGCATGTACACACACATCCACATTGTGCTGGGTTCGCTTATTGGCTTGTGTATTTTGGCTAAAGACTTCCTTTGAGTATGCTGACTTGCCAGTAGGGGCCTTGTGAGAGGGTATTTTAGCGCTTCCTTTCTTGTTAATGGGGCTGTTGAGGGACTAAGTTGAGGGACAGAGGACTAAAGCCTGGCTGTCTTTTTATGAGTGTGGCAGGGTCAAGAAGGAGAAAAACAGAGAGCAGCATGGCAGTTTGTGCCACACTGTCGACCACAAGAACCAGCAAGGCTACAGTCAGTAAACTTTAAGAGTACATCCTGTCCTAATCAAATGAGGACTAGCCAGTCCACATAAGCGTTTCCACCAAGTAGTCCAGTCCAGTTCAGTTCCTTACAAATTAGAACGGGTATCTTCGCATTTCCATTGGCTAAGTTCTGGATGGTACCAATGGAACCACTCCATTCTGTTCCATTTTTTTTTAGAAACACTGCAGTCCGTTGATTGGTCAACAGAATCCTCACGTCTCGCGTAACAACTCAATGGACAAACCAGCCATTTGTAAATATCCCATCGACTGCAATGGAGATTAAAAAGTCTTTTCAAATTATTTTTATTTAATTCTGAAAATGCCAGTGTAACTGCTCCCGAGTTGTACTGCAAGGTCCTGACTCAAACCCGCAGCCTCAGGTACAGGAGACGAACATGCTAGCTAGGAGGCTAAATCCATGGGCACTAGCATCATTTGCTACGGCATCTCTTGAGGCGTCAAGGGGTGAGGTTTACTCACTGCACAGCCTAGCTGGCTACCGTTTCAACAGACACATATTGAGAAGAAAGAACACGAAACATCCAGTGTCCTCCATTGTGTTCCAGTGTTCCTTTGTTTACTCTGTCGCGTTTGATATGATGTCAGGCTATTTATGTGTTGCTCTGTCTACATCAACTTAAATGTCTGTGGTGGAAACGCATCTATGATTAGGTACATGCAGGTAAAGGTTAGGTACAGGTTTCAAAGATACTAACCCGAAATATTTGGCGGACACTATACACTCTTTGGTTTGGGTGGAATGATTTTGTGTAGCCTATGTATTTATGTTCATGCATGTTCATTTTAAATATGGAATTCACTCATTAGTGCACATATGTGTGATCTTGTGCATATTAGTGTGTGTGACCGGGGGGTGAGGCCGTGTGTCCGTGCTGTGGCTCACAACACTGTGGGCTATGCCAGTGGTGAAACACAAAGTGTTCTGTCAGCTGAGAGGTGACAGGCGCTCAACAGGAAACGTGGCATGGCGTCTCCTCTGAAAACTCCTTTCACTGTGTTTTATTTTCTCTCTATTTTTCTGTTGCTTTATCATTAAATCATCAACAGAAAATTAAAGTAATTATTGTAATGAACCCACTGACAGGTTTATGTAACTCTGGGTGGATTTATGAGTGCTTTTATAACAACTCTACAGTAGTCTGGGGCAACCCTATAGTCTGGCTTGGAGCTGCTGATAATGAGAATCACTTGTAAGAGTTCATGTGTCCGTTGTAAATTTATTTTAAATAATAATAATGCAGAATACTGTGTTAGAAGTAATGCTTTTTGACTCATATTTGTCTGTGTGTGTGTGTGTGTGTGTGTGTGTGTGTGATTAAACCGTTTCTTTTTCTGCCAACAGTGCACTGCATGGCGTGAGCTGACTTCAGCGTGTCTGCCCAGCCCTCTGCTCCACACAAGGTCGCTCTGTGTGTGTTCGGCCTCGGAGAATGAGGGGAGGCCGCGGCGCACAATCACCACTAAGCACATACCTTTCTGCCCCACAGCCCCACCAGCCCAGACACAAACCTAGGGGCTGTATGTTTATCAAGCGTCTCAGGGTAAGACTGCTGGTTTAGGACCTCTGCTCGGGACACTTTAACCATCATTTTCATCACGAATCACTCTCAATGAAAAGGATTTAAAGCGCTGACTTTAAATCAGCACTCAAATCTGATATGCTTGATAAATACCAGCTGAGGCCTTAACCCAACCCGGACCACAGCAGATTAACAAGGTTTGACCGAACCAGTCCTCTGGAGCTCTATCCTGATGAGCTCTGTTGGTTTTATAAGAGGCCCCCTGTGACAGGATCTGATAAAACACAGCAGGAGGAGGGTTTGAAAGAGAGCTGGAGAGTACAAGAGAGAAAGATTGAGAAAGACAAGGACAATGAGAGACTGAGAGAGTGCAAGAGTGAGAGCGAGTACACACCTCAATCCAAAAACAATATTTAGACTGAAACCTTACCCTCTCCATCTGGCTCTTTTGAAGGGTGGATTTTGACTGGTGCCATGGCTAACTCTTTATTCCACACTGCTCCTTCTGTAGGTCCGCTGTGACATTGTTCCTGAAGGACAGTTGTACAGGAAATAAATGTAGTGCATGACAAAGTAAATTCTATGACTACTATCAGGCATTTAGAATTTTATCACACACTGTGCATAATTTCTAATTGAAATACTGTAAATTAATTACAGGTAAAATGCAGGCAATGTATCGCATATATGCAGAACTTATATTTTCTGAACTTATAAGAGTATTCCTTTCCACTCTTCCTCTCTTCCCATACTGTGATTCAAACTATGGCCTAAGGCACCATCTTTAAAGTGAAGGGCGGTCCATTTGAAACTTCAGCCCCATATCTGCAATTTAGGGGAATCGTCAAAGATATTAGTAAAAGAGTAAGAAAGGGCAAAAATAGGATGACTTCCTGATTAGCCACATCCTTTAAGCTTTCACAAGTAGATTGGACCAAACTCACAATATCAAAAATGAGCATTTGATTAATATTCATGCTTTAGGTTTTAATCATTGACGTTGGATACAGTGCAACCACATCATTCAATTAAATCTCAATGCTGTAACTCACATTTTCTCCTCATATTGCTCTTTGAGTGTTTTAACCCCTGAGTAAACCTCCATGACAGATGTATTGACTTGAAAGCCAATAGGAACTGAGACAGTGATGAACTCGTGATGCCTTTTGAACCCAACTTAACTACATACTGTACCATATTCAGTAATGCCATATTAACTCAATATATGATCACAACTTCCTTTGAAAGTATGCCAAGCAAGAAATTGCCTATTAGTGTAATTTTTTTTTAAACTAAGGCTATATTTAGCATCTGCGCATAAGGAATTTATCCTTAGCTTGTTGAATGAGAGCATTAAAAACTGCATTTCACTGTGTATCTTTGAAATCTAAGTAAGATAACGTAGCACTGTTTGGAAAATCATTAGCGGTATTAATTAATGGACTGTGCATTGTTACATAATTCTACCATTCATATTATATTGCTCATATGTAAACATATAAAATTCTGCCCAATACACTGTACAATGTAATGCTGTATAATTTTTTGGAAATGTATTGTGAAAAAAATTGATGTAATGATCTGAATCAACATTTTATTTATGTTTATTCGCTTTGACTGAGGAGAAACTAAATCATTGGTGATGTCTCTGTGTGTATCATGTCATCTATGGGTTATTGACATCCTTTAAGGGGAAATTATTTGCTTTCTTTATTGCTCCTTATTACACACCCAGCAGTAAATTCACACTCTCACATTTTCCAACCTGTGGTATTTTGTAAGTGATATATCACTTGGATAGCTCATTTTCAATGTCTCTTAAGTACGGGTTCAGCTAGTAAACCACAAATTAATTAATCACCATCAACAGCCAAGGTTTTTATTGTTTTCCCTGTCTATTTCTTTTGATACACAGTATTTGATCCTTTCATACAGTTCGAATTACCGAGGTCTGAAGTCTTAAGTCTTATGTAGTCTGGTGTGTATAAGAAGAAAAATATCTGAGATTTTGCTTTTGTAAATATATTTACTATTTACTGACTTCAGCATGGCTCTGGGGTCCAGTGATTTACAAATAAGGCAATAGCATACACAAGTATGATTTTCTTGTGTAGAAGTGAATTAAGGGACACATTCAAGATATTGGTAGTAATTTACAGATGTAATTTTATGTTGATAAGTCAGAATGAGATATAATACAATGTCTATTCTTGTTTTGTACAACCCTCGCAGCATTGCCAGTAATGTACATTTCAATTAACTATTGTCGCAATTTGTAGTGAGTAAGGATGAGGATCGTTAATTTTTATTGATATTGATACCCTTATTGAGACTGCTTAACGATCGGATTCTTTATCGATACCACTATCGATACTTTACTATTATTTAGTGATGGTTATTTGGTAAGACCAGACCCAACGGGCATGAGGTAGGCCTGCACGGTATGAGGAAAATATTCAATGTGCGATAACGTTATATATTGACATGACATATCACTTGCGATAAATAAACATATATTGAAGTGTACATATTAACTGCCTGGTTGTTTTTAATGTAATATTTTAAATACAGCTAAATGTTGTTTCTAGACAACAGCAAAGTAACTCAATAACTTTATCTGACATCACAAGTATTGAGTGACGTTTTTGAAAGAATAACATCAGTCTGTATAAGTTGCTCCTCCTCTCTCGCTGGCTGCAGGTAACGTTACCAGGTGGAAGGAGGAGCGGCTGGTTTGTCTCTCTGTTTGAGTTTTTAAGACTACAGACCAGTCTGTTCACCAGACAGACAGCTTTCTATTTAACGTTAGCTTGTTTTTAACATTTGGCTAATGCCAAGCTAGTGTTAGCTGTGCTTGTATAAAACATACAGGATGAGATACTGAGGACAGAGATGATTTAATTAACCATTTCTACATGTTTAACGTTACCTTACAGACAGGTGCATTGATAAAGTATTGTCTTTTTACTTGCGAAGGTTTTATTGCACGTACTTACAGTGACGATTGTAGCTGTCGTCAACTAACGTTACAGTAGTTTGGAGCTAACTTACCCCTCACTGGATTACCTCGCGACGGCGCAGCCTCTCGCCCTGCTGCAAGTGTGTGTGTGTGTGTGTGTAGGAGCCGACAGAGTGCAGGCAGAGACTGCAACCTGATGATTTTAAGATCCATTGCGTTTTAAATTAAATCAAATTTGACGCTCGAGACATAATGTTACATCATAGGACCCGCAAGTCTCGATAGCAGTATCGATACGCTCGAACCTTATTGATTTTCAGGTTTTGAGAAATTTTGGATCCCCATCCCTAGTAGTGAGTGATACCTGGGCAACTGTATGACGGCTGAAGTATAATTGCAGGAATAAGTATGTGAACCCTTTGGAGCTACTTGGATTTCGGCATAAATTGTCACAACAATAGACAAACACAGTCTGCTAAAACTAATACTGCACAAATAATTATATGTTTTCATGTTTTTAGTGAACACACTGTGTAAACATTCACAGTGCAGGCTGGAAAAAGTATGTGAACCCTTGCATTTAGTAACTGGTTGATCCTCCTTTGGCAGCAAACTTTTCCTGTAGTTGCAGAACACACCTGAACAATGGTACGTAGGAATTTTGAACCATTCCTCTTTACAAAACTGTTTCAGGTTAGCAATATTCTTGAGATGTCTGGTTTGAATCGCTCTCTTGAGGTCATGTCATGTCAATTGGATGGAGGTCAGGACTCCACTCCAGAAGGTGTATTATCTTCTGCTGAAGCCATCCTTTGTTGTGCTTTGGGTCGTTGTCCTGTTGCATCACCCATCTTCTGTTGAGCTTCAGTTGGTGGACAGATGGTCTTACGTTCTTCTGTAAATTTTGTGATAAACTTTGGAATTAATTTTTCCTTCGATGATAGCAACGCTACCAGGCGTGAGGCAGTGAAGCAGCCCCAAACCATGACTCCCCCTCCACCATACTTCAGTATGCTGTTCCTTTTTTCCTCCACATATAGGGTTGTGTGTTCCTTCCAAAGAACTCAACTTTGGTTTCATTTGCCCTCAGAATATTTTGCCAGCAGTCATGTGGAACATCCAGGAGCTCTTTTGCAAACTTTAGACATGCATAGTAGGGGTAAACCAGGGCGAAAGTAACATGGGACGAAAGTAACAAGGTGATTTTCTCAGAGCCCTGACTGCAATTGCAGTCCAAGCTTTGACAGCACCTTCAGCACGCAACCCTTGATGGAGCTGCCAAATATCGCATGATTTTGTCATCATTTCCTGCAGCCGTCTTCGGAAAACTGTTTTCGAGCAGTGCAAGTAAATTTCTGAAGCGCGACTCTTTTTAGAATTACAAGTTGTGTCTCTCGTTTCATGTGTCACACTAATGATTAATCTACAGGTTATTTAGTGCTATAACACACCCTGAAATTTGCCCTGTCAGAGTTAAATAAATAATTCAGTATAAAAATAAATCGTGTTTATATGTCAGGAGTTCCTGACCTGTGTTTCTTTTGTCCCGCTGCTAATGTGGTGACTTTTCTGTGTTGCCGCATGTTTATGTCATATTATACCAACAGAATATACCAATAGCGTGGTTCAGAAAGACAGAGGTCTGATTCAGCCAGATGTTTGAGAAAGCGTTTCTGGACATCTATTAGAAACATTAGTCTCATGCCATATGCCATGCGCTTTGTTCAGATAATGCAGGAGGAGGGCACAGATAATTGGGGAGAAGACTAGACCACAGGTACAGATCACATTATTAAGTCTTCTCCTTGGACTAGGAGAGGAAGCTGCATGCTTATATTAAGAGAGCAGCTGATATTTATTTTGGCCTGACTCCTAAGGAGGTCAGTGTAGTAGGTGTCAGTAAAAAGAACTCAAAATGCAGATCACTTATACTGTTCTTACTGAAACAAATTCATTTAAAAATGTGAAATTTGTATAGGTCTGTTCTGTAAATAGCTTTTTAATTTTTATCTTTTTTTCACTGTTTCTGAAACTGCTACAACATGCAAATATCCCCAGTGCAGGATCAGTAAAGTCTTATTTTATTTTAATCATGTCAGGTTTGTAAACAATCTCCATCTAACCATTCCCCCCCTGTTTTAGGTGCACAGATTTGCATATTTATATTATATATTTATAATATATCCTTAATATAATATGAAATATTCTAGGACAAAGGATGATTGCAGTTACACATTAACAAGGTCACAGTCATGTTTATTTGTTAAATACAAGTGTAACACAAAAAATCTAGCTTGTATTGTTGTGTTACTTTTGACCCACCTGTGTTTTAATTTTGTCCCAGCTGACGGGGTCGAAAGTAACAATGTGCCACTTATGTTTAAAGTGAAATTATAGGGAAGTCGTTCTACATTTGTACAAAATACCACCTAATATTGATAGACCACACCTGTGAGTTAGTGACCACAGCAAAAATATATCTCTGTCTTTTATCTTTGTCTTTTAAAATCAGGTTTTTCTTAAAAAAAACGGTACTTTTGCCCCTGCTCTCCCCTATTTGTTTAATGGTTTACGTATTGTGGAGTCCTAAACAGAGATGTTTGCATGTTTCAAAGATTTCTGTAAGTCTTCAGCTGACACTGTAGGATCCTTCTTAACATCACTGTCCATTCTGCACTGTGTTCGTGCAGTCATCACTGCTGGAAAGACACTCACAGGGAGAGTAGCACTGATAGTAGTAGTAGTTGTAGACTGATGAACATCAAGGCTTTAAGAACAATTCTTAATCTTAGGTCTTCTGAGAGCTCTTTTGTTCAAGGCATGATTCACATCCGGCAATGCTTCATGAGAATAGCAAAATAAAATTTGTGTGTGTTTTTTAGAGGGCAGGGCAGCCCTAACGAACACCTCCAAACTTGTGTCATTGATTGGACTCCGTGTTTGCTGACTCCTGACTCCACTTAGCTTTTGGAGAAGTCATTAGCATAGGGGTTCACATACTTTTTTAAAGTTTAAGCTGTTTGTGTATTGTTGTGACTTGGAAGAAGATCAGATGACATTTATGACCAATTTATGCAGGTAATTCCAAAAGGTTAACATACTTTTTCCTGCAACTTTTTATTCATACTTTGCTGGACCCTATGATGACAAACGAGTGTTACACTTGCTTATGTCAAATGAATGACATGAGAGAGTACAGTGAAACACCCATGGCTTGCAGATCACAGCAGACCAAAGCCTGAGGGAGTAAAGTGCTTTGGTGCCCAGGGAAAACAAAGTCTCAGGCCAGAGGTTTAGGGTGTTGCCTGGCTCTTCTGTCAACTGCATTTAACATGACAGAACACAACTCTGACTCAGACCACATAGATAGAAAACCTCTGACTATGTCAGGGGAAAAAGGGATATATCAGTTGTTTCATTGTGGCATATTCTGTATGACTGCCACGCATGCAATGGAGTTGAAGTCATAATTTGGTTTAAAAAATACAGAAAGAATTTTAGTTTTGTTTCTGTATTTCTCTTAGAAAATGAGAGAAAAATAACCCTAAGAGCTTAATCTACACACAGACATACATTACACTACATGAAAAAAATATTTAATGTAATCTTAGTTGTTCAAGATTAAATTACTTCCCTTGGCTATGTGTTGCTAGAGATATCCTTAAATTCATTGTGACTATTGGTTCAGACATAATAGAAACTTGTAATTCCTAACTGGGTTTAATGATGGTTTAACATTACAGAGGTTGACTAGTTATTCCGACCTGTACTACAGAGTGATTACTTGTGCTTGTTCTAGCTCTGATTCTACTCAGAATTGATTTTCTCTCATTTCAAATGTCCAGAACTAACTCCCCTTGTGTAGAACCACTAAGGGGTAAAAGTGTTTTGAAAGGGCAGCTCTGGGTCGTGTTTAGTTTCTGGTAGAATTTCAAGAAAATCATTGTTCAAATGTTCTGTACAAAAGAACCCCACCTATACAAATGGTAACAATGAACGTGAATTGATTGACAGAATATACTGTATATATTATCATTATACACTCAGGTTCACTAGAATGTGGTAAGAATCTATATTTTTTAAATCACTCTTTGATTTTTATTGTTGTGGTGAGCTATGTTGATTTTATATGCAATTTTCTCTCAGAAAGTGAGAAAAATATAACCTAAAGACCTTTGTCTGCACACACACATACAGACATACAGTTCATTAAAAATAATCTTTAATGAATTTATTAATTGTTCAAGATTACTAAATTGCTTCCCATGGCTGTATGCTGCTAGAGATACACTTAATTCATTATCACTATACATCGGTTTGACTATATCTTTGTTTTATAAAAAGTAAAAATTTAAAAGGAAAAAAAACTTTGTTTGAAGGGCATTGTTAGACACAATCTAAAATTGCATACAACTAAATAAGGTGGGCCATCCCTGTCAGGCCATGTCTTCCCTCCATCGTTGCATCTTCATCTGTTTTATATTTATATTTCTGATTTATATCTCAGAGCACAGTGTGATATTTCTTAAATTAGCATCTTCATTAAAAGGTGTCTTGTTTCTTCCATTAGATGCTGTCATGGTGGCAGTGCTGTAATCTGTCTGATCTAAATCCTCTCTGCTTTGTGGTGGCTCTGAGTAAGGAACTCCGCAGGGCTTATGCGCATGCCTGCCAGCCATATCACACGCACATTCACGCAGACACACATAGACGTTTATTCAGAGCACAAAACCCATACGCAGTGACAAACGCACATATACATATACACTGACAGTGTAGGCATAGGTTTGCAGAAAGAAACCGTGAGCGAGACTTGTCATCCACCTGTCAGGAGCAGTAATCATTCAAGTGTTTCTCTCTGTGGCCTGTGCCACACGCCCTGCCATGTTGAGCACTGGAGAATGATCATTTAAATGTCTCCCAATCAGCCCTTTTACCATCTTCAATTACACCTTTCCACCCTTACATTTGTATAATTTTCTAATCTAGCCGAGGCGTGGGGCTGTCAAATGTGCCAGAGAAAGCAGCAAAGCACCGCCAAAGACTGACAGATGGATCCACCAAGATGGAGAGGCATGTCTCTGGATCTTCCATATGCCCTGGCACTGCTGGTGGATTATAGTCACATCCGGCTGGATTTTCACTGTCATTATTGGAAGTACTAGTGGTTGTTTTCTCTCTGTTGACTATCGTGTATTTCTTTATACAATCAAAGTAAAGCGGAAATATAAGCTTTCTGGAGGAACTAGGCTCAGGATGAAAAATAGCATGTTGTCAATTTGTACTGAAAGTGAATAGAAAATGGTTTGGCATTACACAGGTTGACTAGTTATTCCGACCTACAGTAAGTACTACAGAGTGACTTGTGCTTGCAGTAGCTCTGATTCTACTCAGAATTGATTTTCTGTCATTTCACACATCCAGAACTTACTCCCTTTGTGTAGAGCTACTAAGGGGTAAAAGCATTTTGAAAGGGCAGCTCTTGGTTGAGCTTAGTTTCTGGTAGTGCTGTCCTGAGTAGAGCATAACCCATTACAGTGTTTTTGGTGCCCAACTGCCCACCACTCTCCTAACTGAAAAAAGTAACTACAGTAAAAGGACAGTGAAAGGAGCAGGGCACCCGATGCTTTCTGTCTTTTATTCTTTCATTTCTGGAACTAAAAATTAATTGAGACATATATTGCACGACAAGATATTTTATAGCCATATTTTCTCTTTTTCTCAGTTTCACTGGTATTTAAATGTACATACAGTATCCTGTATGTGTAATTATTATATATTTAAATAAGTAGAACACACAAGTCTCTTATGACTTATGTCTTTAGTAGTTACCTGGAAAAAGTTAAACTTTCAGATGCATCATTAGGAGGAAAGAAATTGTAATCAGTGTGATTGCCTGGCAATGACAATGTAAATACCATTTTAAATGCTTCAGAACAGGACAGAAATCGGAGATCATTTTCAAAGATTGGTCAAACACACACACACACACACACACACACACATACAGACTGATTAGTTAATGCAGCTTTGTTATGAACAAATGTGATGCTTCAATTCTGCTGGCAAATCAAACAGCTGTGGCTTGTGGTTTTCGACTCATTAGCATAGATCTAAGAGATCTGTTAAAATGGAACATATGTCCTTGGTTTTGACTCAAATACCTGATCCAGTCCATCAGCTCTCAGAGTGAGTCAGAGCCAAGGCCAGCACATGAAGATGCATTTATCTGCTCTAAATCTGTGAATAGAGAATTATACAAAAGGTTGCATTCTGATGGGAAAAAGGCAGCAATTGCTATGAAACAAATATCTGCAATATAATATCTGCATATTGCATAATAATGCATGTGTAATAAATAAGACATGTAATGAGCCTCCATAAAGCTTGAAGGCTTGAGGCATTGTGAGCATAATTATCCATTGCTCATGATTTTTGTGAGATACAGCAAAGATATCGGCATGTTCCCTAGAGTATGCTTTGCATTTAGATGTGGAACCATTGGTGCAATATGAGTCAAGGAGGAAGGCAGAGGGCTTTCATGGGGTGTCTGTAAGTCCCGCCATGCAGTTTTCCTACTGAATAAGAAACAAAGCTCAATGCAAATATGTCTCTGTCTTCTCCAAGCAGTGTCCGCCGTGGTCTCAAAGTTTTGATCACAGGCTCTTGTATCCAGATTGACAAATGGTATCCCAGGCATATCCTTAAGACTGAACTAAATTTATTTAGTACTACCCACTGCTTACATTTCATACACAGAGAAGAGAAAAAGGAAGGAAAGCAAGTATATAGTGTTGTATCCATATGTGTCAAAACATACCAGATATAAAATTTGACATAATAATCATCCAACACTCTTATGTATTGTTGATAAGCCTTTAGCAAAAAAAACAAGCTAAGTTAGACACATTCTATGTAAACATGAACAACTGGAATCTACATCAATCTGTCATATCAAACAAATAAATAAATAACTATGAGCAATTGCATTTTTAGAACTTGCAATTTTATCATTTATTTTGTGCTATCAAGGTGTTAAGACAGTGTGTCATAATCACCATTTGGCTGTTGTTTTCCCTCGATAGTAAACATCAGAGGGCAACTGTAGCTACAGCAATTTACGAACTTAATGTCTGCTTCTTGTAAACATGTTGTTTTTTCTTTTATTCAGGGGGGTCTGTGTATCCTTCTGAAAGTTGATGGCATCCACTGATCCAGCTTTCAGTTTCTCCCTCTAGAGCAGGTTTTGGCTGCAGCTTTACTACACAGTTGTGAAAATTTTAAAAGACAAACGGGTGGTCTCATCATCAGAAGTCTCCATGTTATATTTAGCGTCATTTCTCACAAGCAGTTTGATATTGCTGAGTGACAGGCATAATTTCTGTGTTTTGGTTAAAAGTAAACAAAATAACTGGGGATATCTTTACCTTTGGCTCAAAGTAAAAGGCATACTAGCAATGAATAAATGGAAATAGTAATTTGTTAACAACACAAATTTTCAACAGCTATATGAACTGCATCTATGGCCTACAAACACAAACACTGCCTATGGCCATTTTGCACAAAGCCTATCACTTCATTAATCTCATCCTAATAAAAAAAATTTATCACAGTATTTCTGTCCTCAAATCTTGTGGGTTATGTCATAAATAATGGTTCCTGTCATAAGTCTTCCGTGTTGAACAGTTTTCTGTTTTAAGGACAAGTGGAGCTGTTCAGATTTTCCCAACTGGACTTCTGACAGACACTTACACAAACAGAAATGCAACACCTCTGCATCAGATTCCTCACCACGGCTGAAAGAAGAAGCGAGAGAGAGAGATTGAGAGTTGAGGGAAAAACAGACAGTGTACTAATACATACATATGGTTTATATATAGAAACTAATATAACCATGTTGTTACCTGTCTATTCAGAATTTACACTGAATCAGTGCGCTGATGAATATTTTTTTCTAATACTGTTTAAAACAGCCTCTGACTGGTGATGAATAAGAGTCATCTGTCAACACTATTTTCAGTCGCACTTTCCTGTGAGTATCAAAACTAAACTGGGCTTTCCTCTTAGAAACCAGGAGAGACAGCCGACACCAATCACACAATATAATCTTTATGTTCAAAGACAGCTGTTCTAAATCCTTAATTGAAAGTAGGAATCAAATGTACCATGAACACAAGCACACAGAAATGTGAAGTAATCCAATGGAGCTGTTTTATGTGTTAAGGCGTAGCGAGGTACTGTTATGCTTTTCCAATAATGTAAAATGACACTAAAACAGCAAAACCAATGTTGAACACTGACATGTGGAGGCTGAATATTGTTCTTTACATGAATTTTACATTGCAGGGTAGTCATAGTGACTCATCAAGCAACACGGTTTCCTGCTGTTTTGCACAAAACCTGTCAAGTGGTGATTTTTTTTTTATCCATATATTCCTGAGCTTAACTTGAATTTCAACTCATTTGCAAAATGAATCCATCCAATCAAAAAGTTTAATGTTTGACTATGTTTGTCCAGTTTTTTTAAACATAGATTTTGGCTTGTGGCAGACAGTTTCTCCGCCCACTACCATTCCTTCCTTCACATTTTAAGACAAGAAGTTGAGAAATGCCTGACTTCTAAAACACATCTTTGAGTAGTGAATTCATTGAAGCCATCCATTATGAGTGCACCAGAAAGGAAAGTCATATCACCTTTTAAAGTGAAATTTAATTTAGTGTGTGCAAAGAGGTAAAATTGCAGGTTTGCAACCATAGGAAAGTGCCGCATATGGCTGGCTAGCAAAACTTTTAGAATTTTTGCACAACCTGGTTAATCATCCCCAAACACACTGTTGTCTTACAACTACTCATCAGTGCCAGTTAATTGTATTTCGCTTTTTTTATTTTATTTTGATGAATCAATTTGTATCTACAATTTTACTATACTGAGTAGTAAAAATGGCTACCTATACCAACCACAAATTCTGTAACGTTTTGACAATGAGAAGATCCCATCCAATCGCTGCAGTATATCGTCTGCACAGATTGGATATACTGCTGTTGAATGCTGACAAATTAAATATCTCTGTCCAGTTATAACTCAACACAAATACTACCTTGTTGGAGATTATAAACTTTTCAGGGGATTAGGTTAGAGAGGTGTTAGATACATTTGCATCTCAAATCAAAGTTGAATCATATAGCTATGTTTATGGTATTATTAGAAACAAAAAGGTTCCAATAAAACAGTCTCAGACTTAAAAAGACTTTTCAAACAATTACATAGTTAAAACATGCATAATATTGTGAATACAGGGAAGAAAGAAGGGAGGTGCTGTTTGCAATTTGCACCCTGATACCAACCTTTTGTTGTTTTCAAATATAAATACAAACCACAAAACTTGTGGTTGACTAAGATTTTTTTGATATCTTGGATATTTTGGCCATTTTTGAACAATAATATACATTCTAAATAATGTGGGGATGCACTTCTAGTACAGTACAGTTGTGAGTAGGAACTTTAAAGCACCAGTTTTAAAGTATATTGGAGCTAAATGTGCAAATGTTTAACAGAGTAAATGCAAATAGCTCTGCATGTACATGCTTGATGTTGCTCATATAAAAGCTATATCACAAAACAAAACATGCTGCAAAATAAGCACACAAACAAATTAACATTCTGCACAAATTTAAAAAGCTGAAAGAGCAAAAGACTGGACGGAAATCATCTGCTAGTAATTGTCTCAGCAAAACGTCCTTCTTGAGCTGAAAAGCAAGGGTTTGGACCTCCGCTGCAGCTGATAAGGCTTTGTGTGGAGTTAGTTATTTTTTGGGGGAGTGGTGCAACCCGACTAAGAGACATTATTGATTCAAATTAATTAATCCACTTACAGAGGAAGGGGATTCTGTAGCTCTGCAGCGACTTAAATAGTCTACACAAATTAAACTGTAAATTTGTTGCCTTTAATGATATTCCCAAGTAATTGAATTGCAGGAATGCTTCAAAATATGTGGCATTAGCATGCAAAAACCATGTGTTTTAGCAATGGATAACCCAAATAAATTTGATATTAATTAATTTTTGATACGGTTCAAGCCTATTTAGCGTGATTGTAATTACCATCTCTGCAGTGAAGTAAAAGCATGTGGGTTTAGTGAGGAAGAGCAGATAAAGCTAATACAAATTCATGTTTCAGATGTTAGCAAATAATATACAGAAAAATGTATGTGAAAAGAGGGTTACTTGTGCATTTATCACTGAAGTACATAATTTCTAATTTATATAATAAGAATTACCAATGCAACATTCCAATATGTATTTTTTTAATAATTCCACCGCTGTGCACTTAAACTGCAAACCAGTATTTGAGGTGGCATTGCATGTTTTTAAAACTTTTTTATATATAAACTGAATTTGGTCTGGCATTAAAGTTATAGGTGTTCTGTATTGCTCCTGTTCCTCTTTTTTACTCCCTAATACATTGTGACAGCCG
The DNA here is from genome assembly GCF_014851395.1 of Micropterus salmoides. Lineage (NCBI taxonomy): Eukaryota > Metazoa > Chordata > Actinopteri > Centrarchiformes > Centrarchidae > Micropterus > Micropterus salmoides. The sequence goes on from NW_024044459.1 coordinate 27,376,739, forward strand.
TACCACAGCATCCTTTGCTAATCCCAACAGGAAAAGCATAGATTAGACATTTTGTACCTGCACAGATGATTTTACATGCACTCCATGAGAACTGCCACTACCTATGCCAAAAATGAAAAAGTGAAAAAGAAAGATATGGTAGAAAAATAAGTACGACATAATTATCCCTTTCTAGTTTACTGAGTGAAGTTGTTGGGATAATAGATGCAGCGTTGTTCCTTACACATCTGTTTTCAATGACACATGCTACTTTTATATTTGTGTGTATGTGTTTGGCATTCTCCCGACTTGAGACAGGCAAGAGTACCTTCATGCCTTTGCTGTAATAGTTAAAAAACATCACTGTGTCTGCATCACAGATATTGTGGAACTTTCACTATATTGTTCAGCAACTTAAATTGTTTTAACTCTGCAATCTCAACAATTTACCTTGGATCATTAGTGACCAGGCACTTATATAATGCAGATTAAGCCATATATTAAAATAATACTGGTTGTAAACTTTTAAAAATGTTGGTAGTGTAGGTAGTGTATGGACCGCTCTACTGTTTTGCGGTCAAGCGTGCATGGACAGATCATTTCCAGTGTTTTTGTGGAAGTTTCTCAGCTGTTTCTGGGTGGAAAAAAGACTTTTAGATCATTCATCAGCTGTTATCGTGGCACCTCTTTCCTTTTCTGTAGGCATGGCCACTACAGCTAAATTCCAAGTTGTTAAGGAAAGTGCATCGCTTTGTACATGTTCTGGCTTCCCGAGTTGTAAATTTCATTAGGAAAACTACTTGCATGTTTAAAGTTGAGGCAGTTGAGGTAACTTTTTGAGGTTCCCTCACCAATCCTCACCAACATCTCTTGGGACTGCTACTGGGATCTTGACCGCTGTCACATTCAGAGCTTGTATCATCTAAGCCAGCTTTGTTATTCTCATGCTCCAGTTCTGCTTTTAAAAATTGTTTTATTCACAGGTATACCATCATTTCCAGAGCTGCTGTCATCAAAACCGTCCAATTTCAAAGCAACTGCCACTCTGAACTAAACCTGACACCCAGGTGCTGCACCATCATGTTACCGTGACAGCGAGCTAATATAAACAAACTTTTTCTTATCGACAACAGTACCATTATGAGGCCAAACAGGAAAACACATTACTCGCAATCACCTGCATCAAGCATAATGCAAATAAAAATGTAACACTCTTACATACCTCGGGTCTCTAGCAACCTTATAAACTTTTAGAGAAAAAAAAAGTTTTTTAAATTTTTGACAACAAAACGTTATTGTTAGAGAGTGCTGGGTCGCTAAAGACACAGGGGAATGCATTCAAGTGTTACAGCACCACTAAAATCTTTGTGTTTTACAATTCTCAAGTCTTCCTGCTACTATAGTTTCCATCAGCGCACCCTGTAAGAACAAGCACACACAGGATTGAATGTCCTGGGATTTCATATAGTTCCAATCCAGATCTATATAATGACACTGCATCTCAAGCCATGTACTGCACCTGCACTGATTCAAAAGAGCCTTATTGCCATGCCATTAAACAACTTGTATTCTTATTCAAATGACCATTTACTAAAATTAGACCTAACTCCTAGATAAATCAGTCATAATCATATAAAATCATTTGTGTGTTACTTTGATGGCACCAAAATCCCATCAAAACATTTACAAACTCATTGTTGATTGGTGAGATTTGGGTGTGTATTTGTGAATTAAAAAAGTGTGGTTCATATCTAAGTCCATTATGAATATTGGAATGATTTTCTATAATTTACCCTGCAGATGCTGTGTTTAACGTATTTTCGCCAGCTATGTTGAATCCCAGTTGACGGCATGCCATTACAGCAGACACAACAGGATGACCTCCCCCAGTCAAAGCTTAATCCCCACTTCTTTGAAAGGACCCTATGGTGAGGGTTAATGAAATGCAACTCCTCTCCAGCTCCCCAGTGAGTGGAAGAGGATCTTTCTGATTGAAAACTTCCTGGAGGTGTCTTGCTTGGTTTGTGAAACGTTGTAATTACTGCTGGGGGTCTCCTCCCGCTCTGTTTGCAGGGGGGCTGAGCAGCGTTTGCTCGCGCTCCAGGGTTCTCCCTCAGTTCAGCACACTTAGGCCTGTCTAATTAGAGTCTCTGCCACATCTCCGTACTGCTGTCTCCATGCGCAGCTGGGGACAACCTCCAAATCAAGTTGTGGCACACAAATGCTCGCAGAACGTCGGCCGGCGAGCAACAACAGGCGTCACTCTCAATGCGATGTGAACATTACCTCTTTCCCTCTCTCTCTCTCATTCATCCCCTCCCTTCTCCACTTCCTCCACCACCACCTCAGCCGTTCCCTTCCCACCACTTCCCTTGCTTTGTTTTCCCTGTTCTCTTCACCAAGCTCAAGCACAACGGCTACAAAGAGCCCCACATAGGAAGATGAGAGGGAGCAGAGAGTGAAGAGGGTTCAGATGCTGCACAGCGCTTGTGTGTTTGTACGTGTGTTTGTGTTTCCGTGTGTGAAAGTCTGAGAGTGTGAGGCGGCAGGAGATCGCCAGGGTAGTGAGAGTCGGTAGTACACCCAGAGGCACTGAGAAAGAACAGAGAGAACACTTGCCCCCCCATCAAGAGCAGTTGTTCAACCCCCCGAGGCGAGGTGATGCAGGGATGGGGGGGAGCAATGAAGGGCAGGGAGGTGGCAGGCAAAGCAACACTCGTCTGCTTTTCTCTTTCACCTGTTCACCTTTACAGTCTCTTCAAACTCTCCCCCACCCGTTCTTTATACCCAGTGGGTTCATGGAGACTGGTGGTGTAGATTCTTTTTTTTCACTTCCCCTTGTCTCTGATAAAGTTGAGAAAACACCAGCTGCCTGTATACTTGCAAATCTATAAGATACAAGTGGATGTGCTAATCTCTTGCACAGGTTAAATTCCCATGGATGTGTTGATGTGTGTGAGCACCAGTGTGTACATCTGTGCATTGAATTAACATTTGAAATACCTGTAAGTATTCTCCATTGCAATACAAATACACTTTTAGACTGTCCATTTGCTTTTTTATGGTTTGAGTATTTAATTTTACTATGTGGCCTTTGATTCTAGCTGGGGAAAGAGTTCTGTAGCTGCTGCTGTCGACCTCTCCTTCTAAACCCAGAGAGAGGAGGATGCTGTCCTACTCTCAGGCTTAGCGTGCTTGGTGTTCATTATGTATACTGCTTGTATGTTTTTATGTATGTATGCATGTGTTTGTTTGTGAGCGTATTTGTGTCTAATGAGGCTGTGCTTGTTTCGATCAAGTAGGAGGGGTGCATAAACATGGACGGCAACAACAGTGATTGAGTCACATACAATGAGGGATGAAACTGTGTGCATCATAAAGCATGAAGTGCCCTCTGGGACTCATTCACACACATGCTGTACGACACCCATATAGACTGTGCATCCCAATTTGGAAAAACAACACAAACCAAAGGAGGCATGTTTTGAAGAAGCCCTTGTTCAGATCATTTGGAGCAATGCACATGTATACATGTCTATGCATTTCTCTCTCTCTTAAATATATCCGCCAAAAAAATGAGAACAAGAGAGGCTGGGGGACCCAACAATACGATCCTGCACCTGGAGTGGAGGGAAGTGACCATATCTACCAAGTACACTCTCAGTTCTGCTCTGGCTTTTCTTCCATTTCTCTCTCCCTCTGTCTCCCGTGTTTGAGAACACACACCTGCAGCCAGCCTCTAACCACGCGCCATGCTTCAGTAATCTGCTGACTCCCTCTGATTTACAGCTTTATGTCTGGTGAGTAGCCAAAGAACTCTGGCTGCCTGGTAATTTGACACTGTACACCATTTATTAGATCCACTCGCCTAGACCATATACCATACCAAAAGGAGGGCATCAAACAACTTGTGTGTCATGACTGTTTTTTCTGACTGGAAGGCTTAGTGAATGTGTGATTTAAATGACAAGAACACTGAAAAATAACACTCTTTCATACTAACGGTAAAGTCTGTCCATAGGCAAACTTGAGAGAGTCGGCAGGGCCATAGCCAGGATTTTAGAAATACCGTGGTGAGTACTAGCCTGGCCAATTTTTAAGTGACCCTTTTTCAGTTCAGTTTCTTATTGCATTTAGAAGCCAGGCTACTAGACAGTTACTAGACTGAAATGATTCATTTTAAATTAGGTGGTTGCTACATCAACCAAAAATAGCATGCAGAATACAACGGCAGAGAGTGCTGGAAAATATTACTTAGAAAATTATAATTTCATTGAAATTTATTTCTTAAAAAACTAACTAACTAACTATATGCCACAGATTCAATGAAGTTGTGTAAAACTGTTGAAAAGACACATAGACCTAATATGTCTTTAAATTAAATATATACAATATACAATATAACACATTATATGCCCTTTAAAATAAGAAAGAAAAATGTAATACTGTAAATGTAATTCTTATTTCCAATAAAATAGAAAATAGAGGTATATCTCATTATTGATCAATGAATTATAATGGTCAATGAGGTATCACTGAAACGTTTTGGTAATAATCACTGGACACACAGCTGACTATCTGTGCCTCATTTTCTGTACATTTCCTGTCCGCAAAGATTCTGATTCATGAAGGCACAGTTTGAGAAAGCAAATGGAATCAGGAAATCTTGTCATTCCAAAATCTTCTACAACGCAATGACCCAGAAGAGACTGACTTCTCTCTCATCCATGCGAACGTATTTATTTTGGAGTGGGCTAACTTTGGAGTAGGCCATAATAGACAACGTGACTGCAGTGAGATAGGTTAGTTGTCTATTCAAAGCTGCAGCCGGGCAGTGTAACTGTAAGCTTGTTTCCCACAGTGAATATTTTCTGCCACTGAAAACGTCAAAGCAGAAACTCCTAATTGATTTTGTATGAAATAGTTTGGAAAGCATATAGGTTAATCATTTGTGAGCTCAGATCTTGAACTGAGTTGCTGCTACTGTTCCTTATAGTTACTTCTTAAATTATCTAAACGATTTGTATCATCCGTATTACCAATACTGTATTGGGAAAACCAGGCATGTGTGCTTTAAAGTGCAACCTGTTTTCAAACACAGTGTTGACTGATCTTGTAGTAAATGTATCATATATGTAGGTTACAATCCACTTGGCTAAGGAGTGAATAGAATGACAGGACCGTACAGTATTTGTGCAACATGTATGTCACATAATGTAACGAATTGCCCTAACAGACTTGTGAACTTTTGTTCACAGTACACCATGCAAGTTGTAGCAGACACTTTAAGGATAGACCAGACGTTTTCAACAATTGCACAGTTATATTTATATCAAAATAAAAAAATGGAAATAATTAGCAAGGTCGGGACCTTGGTAATGGCTTCGGTCATGAGGGTCAGTGCTTCCAATTGCCAGAATACAAACTTTTCTTGGATGGTTTTGTTTAAATGTTTTGCCATTCTGCAATTCTCTTTTTTCGTTATTAGCATCTAAGTAAATCACTGTTTTTAGTGATTTACTTAGATGCTAAGTTAATCATGTCAGACACATATACTTTGTCTCATGATTTTGTGCTGATGCATATGCAGACATATAAAGACAACTTCCAGGCTTCCAAGAACTGAATACAGGCTACCAAAAGAGACAGGCAAGAAAGGAGGTTGTTTGTTTAGTATTAGCATTGAGCCTAGCAAGCTAGCATTGCAATAGTTGCCCTGCTGATAAACTAAGCATTATTTCCTCCAGTTATTTTCTAATGTTACCAAAGATGAGAGACAAGGTGAGCTCATAAAGTTAACAGTTTGCACTGAAGGGAGATCTGCATCTACTATTACAAGTGCATACAACTTTCTAACACACTAAAATGTTTCATAAACTTAAGTCTTGGTAAGTTGTTATTTTTTAATGAAATACAGCAATCCTTCCTCACTGTGAAAAGCAAAATATAGCTTGTCTACATTTGTCTCCTTCACAGGGCAAAGCAGCAAAGGGAAATGTTTCATAATAAAAATATCACACACATTTGTTTAAATATGGTTGGCCTGTATGTGGTATTGTGGTATAAAATAGTTAATAACTGTATTATTAATACAATACTAATTACTAAAATTCAATAAGGATGCGTGTGTTTTGTTGTTATTCAATAATTTGTACATGATGCATGTATTAAGAGGAAAAGTTGGCCCATTGACATTGCATATGCAGAGGGCCCCAATTTGTGTGCTATACCCTTGATTTTGATACCAAACACTGTAGAGGCAACATGAAATAAAAGGAGACACAGGAGGGATGGTCCCTGACTTTACTCATGTGGGCAAAATCGCGATTACATGGTCAGGGCGTCCAAGCCACTGTCCTGCTTTTAATATTTTATTAAAATCATATGTTGAATCTTTATCAGTAATTAAAATAAAAATTTTAAAGAAATGGAACATATTGGTGTGTTGTTTTAATTTAAAGTGTTTTGGAACCTTTTGTAACACCAACAAAATCTTTAGTTTTCATGCGTTTTAAGTTGATCACACCTGATGACAGCAAATGTAACCTTTCACTAATATGCTTGATTGTATTAGAGTGATTAGAAAACATTTCAAATAAAATAACAAGAAGAAATTAAAAGTAAATGATTCATTTTTTGTCCAAACACAACTCCCACTTTGAGACCATAACGTGCTGCTTGGACTCTTCTCCCTCATGATTTCGCCAGTAGCCTAACATGTCATTAACACTGTCAAGAGAGCAGCTCTTAAAACTTGCTTGCTGTCTTGCTTTTTCCCTCCATGCTATTAGCCATGCGGATGGAGTTGTCATCAGTTTAGTCCTCGCCCTTGTTTTAACACATCTCCAGGGATCACAGCTTCTTGAGCAGACATTTACATTTACTCTTTTTATACATATTTCTTTTCCTCTTTAAACTTGTTTCTTGGCAGGTTGACCTGTCGAGAGGAAGCCCACGGTGCCTCACAGCCAGCCGACGCTGTTAGAACTGTGTTCAAGAATGCCTCCTTTGGTTTCAGCCTCTGGGGAGCTCAAAATACTCTAGAGAGCAGCTTTTCAATGTACGCCAAACTTGAGAATATAAAATATAATAACAAAAAATGAATTAAATAAAAAGCAAAAAAAACAACATGCCAATAAAATCATGACTCTAACAGTAACGAGTGGTCAGATTAGTAATAATGACTTTACAAATGAGCTCATTTGTTGATTTATCTGTTCTGATGAGACTGTGTGTTCTGGCAAGAACTGAACTGTATGCTTTCTATGAACAATAAATTACAAAGGGTCTAATGTAAAGCACATCTGGGGTAGTCCTTGATAAACAATGTAAGGCAACGACAGACTAAGAAGTCTATTGCAACAAGTCTGATATGTTAAACTGGCCTTAAGCTGATACTGATGTAAGTGCTGAGTTTCTCAAGGCTAGAGAAATGAAAATCAGTCATGGTTTGCCAAGAGGGAGTATCTCTATCGCCTTGTCCTCAAAAGCAAAGATAATTGCATGCAGGCGATCATGTGAGCGTTATCTGAAAAAAGAAAGACTTTTATGTACAGTGCTAGATGTCATACACACCACGCCACATATGCGCACATGTAAAACACATACATCTACCAACACATGCAAAATTGAAGCTTAACTAAGCAAGAAAATGTATGCTATTTGTTTATGTGTGTGCAAGACAGAAAGTGAGAGTGAAAGACAGAAGCAGACAAAGAGAGAACTGTATGGCCTCCCATCTCAAGGAGGGAGAGTGAAACAACTGAGAAAGCAAGAGGACGTGGGAGGCAAGCGGGTGGGTGAGGGGTGAAGGGGAGCCCATCTAAACTCATTTTGAAAATCAGAACTTCTTTTCTAAAGTCAGCATTTCAAATCAGAGCGTGTCCCCTCTCATTTAATGCATCATTTTGCGAAGTGATAAATTTGTGAATTAGACATACATCCTTTTTGCTTTTAAGATACTGGGCCTCATAAGGGAGGGAACAGTGTGGAGGATTTAAGAGCGTTTCGCCGTGTCAAACATTAAAACCCACAGGGAGAGCATCAGCACAATTAGACTGGGGTGAAGGGAAGAGAGAGAAAAATCCACAGACAAAATCAGGATCTTAAGAGCAGCGGCGTTATTCGTCTGTACAGTAACGTGGTTATCTGTCGCGGGTGATCCTTTTAAACGCTTCGTTTGCTGGGATAAAAGCAGAGCGGAGGAAATAAACTTAGTTCTGCCTCCAATCTGCAAATCCTTGGTGGTCATGGAAGATGATCCCAATTTGCTTCTGAGCAGCACTGTCAGATCTCACAATAATAAATAATTTAAGACTTTAAGCGGCAATTATGCTCGATAAATGTGGAAAGCCTGTAGACCACTGCTTGCTGTAGCCAGACGATGCTGAGGTTCCTGCAAAAATACACCAGTCGCTACTTATGTCATAGCCAATAAATCATGCAGAAAGGTTAATGAGAAAAGCTTGATTTAATATCAAGTACGTTCCCAGAACCTACTGCAATCTTTAAGTTTATATATTTTAAGGTCTATAAAAGTATTTATTCACCATTGATATGTTTGGCCTGGCAAAGCAATTATCAACACCTTTTCAGATTCTGAATTTGGTCCTGGAGATCCCAGGTTGTCTTTAACAATTCAACAAACATACTTACCATAGTTACCATTGTTGGAATTGCTTTTAAAGTGATTTTGAACTGATGACATGTTTCAGAGGCCTGCTACAGAAAATGATGCATTACTTCTGTTTTGGGTCTTAAAGACCCCATCTGTAAAACATGGTAAATTACAATGGATTTTCATTTGGCCTACCCTGTAACTGTGATTGGTGTTGACAGTATTTTGTAAGAATTTCCAGAATCCCGGATATTGGTATTATTTGGGTTTTCAGTTATAAGTCCATTTGCCCTGTCTAACTGACCCCATACATGAGTAATGTCACTATGAAAGAAAACATACTGAACATTTCTTTGTCTGTGAATAACTTTATGGCAAGACAAAAGGAACATCATTTTGTTTGTTGTTGTTCAATAAAACATCAGGTTTGGCGTAATAATGATTACTCATGTCACCTTCATCAAATGTGGATGCCCAATTTGTGCTGAACAGTTACCACTTCAGTACTTTTCTACATGTTGATTTGTATTTTTAAATATATATGAAGTTTAAAAAAAGATTACTTAATCTTAAGATTTACATAAAAGGGTGGAGTCTTCGAGGCAAATAGCAACGGACAATTCATATTAAAATCCATTCATTTTCAAATTATTTTCTTTTTTAATGGTGTGGTCCAAAGAACATCAGAAAATTGCAATTTCATAGTCCAAAGTGATGTCATCAAATTGCTCATCTTCTCCAATCAATAGACCAAACCTAAAAATATTCATAACACAAAGAAAGAAATCTTCACAAATGAAAAGCTGGTACTAGGAAATTTATGACATTTTTATTGAAATGGCAAACACAAATAGATTTAAAGAACGAATCAATTATCAAACTAGCTGCTGACCATTTTTCTGTTGATAGACTAATTTTACATTTAATTGATTTGTTTTTGTGAAAGAGAAGGTTTTGGTTGTGTGAGCCCAAGCCTAAGATCTCCTTTTTAATGTGCTCAAGGATTATTAAAGAAACTGACCTTTCGAACAACTTCATGCTTAATGGGATAATGAAGTGATGACGTTTTTTACCCAAAAGATCAAATCAATTTCACTGTGAAATCATAATTGATTGAAATTGAATTTTCTGATAGAAATTTATACTTCTTCTTCTTCTTAACTAGCACAGTATTGGCTTTCCTCCATCTCATCCATTCTGCCTTTCACTTTCTGACTCATTCAGAATTTTGAGCATCATTAGAATCGTGAATAATACCGTGCAAATACCGTACTGTGCCTAGCCAATCATGATCCTGTGAGTGAGTATCAGCTACAGCTCATAGAGAGGCTTTGTATCTAAAATTGCCAGGAGAAAACAAAAGCATCACATTTTGTGGTGCTGGTAATACTGTACTTGTGTACCAGTTTTGCCATCTATAATAACCCTTCATTTATAAGTTCAACAATATATATTCACTGGAATCATGCATGTATGATATCACCAATTTCAAAATCAGTCATAACAGATCATCAATGTGAGCCAAAAAAACACATTTCTACCTTTTATTCAATTCCTTCCAAGTATTCACTAAATATATTATATCTGGACAGACATGAATGTAAACTGCAACTCTACGGGTTGGTGGAAGCACAAAACTGATGAGCGGTTTTATGTTCTGTTTTGTTATGACTTTTGAAACACATCACTAACAGAGAAGTCACGTTTTTCACTTAAAGTTGGTGCTGATGAGCAAACTAGAGATGTCATTGATCTCAGATGATAATGAATGTAAATAAAGGTGTATTCACAGGCCTACCTACTGTATATTAATTATCTATGCAATGATGTACAATCTTTTGAAACTCCTTGAAAATGTGAAACATGCATCTTCAGATCATTACTATCCCAGTTTGGATTGTAACCAATAAACCAATCAGTCAAGCAAACAAAAAATAAAAACAATCTGAGCCAAGGCATGCAGGGCTGTCTGGTTTCACAAAGCCTGCTTTGGTTTGATTTCTCTCTATGGTGTGGTTTGTTCTCTCATGAGCTGTCTGCCTCTTCTGTAGCCCCATGTTTGTCTTTGTTTCTGCCAAAAGTATGCTAAATCATCAAGTCTCCTCCAACTTCCACAGCTGCTTAGGTGAGACACTAAATGTAGAACAATAATTACACAATTTAACAATAAAAGATGGTAAATTACTCTCTATTGCTTTACATGTTTGTGCATTTTCACAGTGCAATGTCATTTGATTAATATTTTTATAAACGTGGATGTGAAGCAAACCTCCCCCCAAATCATCATTAGTTCCTTTTCTGGGCAGAAAATAGTGCCAGCGCAGCATTTACATTTATTACTGACTGGGAGCATTTAATTCCAGGATGTGAGTTGTGAGGTCTGTAAAACAGCATGCTCATTTTCATTTTTAGGCTGGCGAAGTCTGCAGAGGGAAACAAAGCCAGAGAGCAGCAGAAAATGAGACTTTGGCACAGACTACTATTTACCTAGAAGAGTCACTGTGTCCATTTGGGTTAGATATTTTGGTGGCCACTGGAATCCAGTTTGTGAATACCTGCATTGAGCCAGTGGGGCAGGGGCAATGCTGTGAGACCACGGACAGGCAGGAGCCACTGGTCACCACAGTTTGAACATGGTGCCCTCATGCTGTTTGCTCCTCTGCCGCCTCCTCTCCTGTATGGCCACCACTGTGTTTGCTCATGCGTGGATATGAAATCGCAGCAAATATGATGTGACGTGTGGAGTGCCACCTTGCAGGAACAAAGATGTATGTTTATTTTATTATATGAAGCTTTTCTTCGTATGTTTTTCTTCTTGACAATCCTGCCATAAACATGAGACATGTGTCTACAAATGATTAATTATAAAGTTTGAGTGGTAATATATTTTAATTTGATTATAATGAATTTTAAATCATATCTTGTAGTGTAGTGTATAAACATTCTGGCTGTATGCCTTGAGACAAGTGGTGTCACATATAATCTTCATGCTGTTAATCAGATTTTTCAGATTCAAAACATCATTTAAAAATTCACATTTAATCAAATTGCCAAAGTGCAGAGTAAAAAGTAAATAATGCAAATAAATATAAACATCTATATGTCATGCAGTTTCCCCAAAATGTTCACCATCACTAACTAAAGACAGTTGGCATATTTTCAACCCAGAAATAGAGATTGAGTAGAGTATTGTAATTAATTTTAACAGTCCAATAGTTTATTTCAAAACAACTCTGTTATTTCAATGCATGCAAAAAAAAGCATCAAAGACAGTAATTGCTGCCAGCAAACAATGACTGTATCAACTGCAGACGTTGCACCAGTATCTTGCGCTAAAGGCCAACCCAAACGAGCATTGAGCCTGAGTATTCCTGGAATACCATGGATGTGGCCACAGGGGAATGAAGGGAGCGGAGACAAGAGGAGAGGACTAGTGTGTAGGGGTTTGAAAGAGAGATGAGGGGAAAAAGACAGAATTCCCAAAGACTTAATTCTCCTCTGTTCTCCTTTGAAGGCCAACAAGGTCTCTGCTTTCCCTGTTGTTAGTAAAGCTGGAATCCTGCAGTGAAAATTAGAGAAAAGAAATGGCATTATATGAAATGGCATTCTGACACTATGCACTGTCGACAGAATCTTTTAAAGTTAACAGGCCATATAATTCATCCACTAAAATATTAGTCCCTTTTCCACAGGCTTGGGTTAGTCATGGAGAGCTGGAAGGGCTGTTTGCTGTGATGTGTTGTGGTGGGGGCTGAAATAAGCTTATTATCAAATTTGACTCTGAAACTGCCTCATTTCTTGGATGCATGAAATGCCCTGTCTCTTCTGTGAGGGTGGCTGGTAATGCTGAGTGGCAGGTACTCCAGAACAGCGCCAGAGTCCAGTCTGTCGCCAAGGTGATGACGTTATGGCAACCAGCTGTCAAACGGCTGGATAACCGCCGTCGTCGACAAAGACGCTCACCAGAACCAGATGCTGCTAGCATTTCCACCAATTAGGAGTCAGGAGCTGGGTGCCTGTCGAAGGAGAAGGAGGCCAACAGAGAGCAGAGGAACAACACCATCACTGTCAGACATAGTGCTACGACCACTGAGGAACAACAGAGCTGCGGTAGAAGAAAAAACAGAGGAAAGGAACAGAAAAATACAGAATGTAAAAGAGAAAATGAATTCCAGTGACGGTTGCCCTGGGTTACAAATTAATTGGGGAACTTTATCAACTTGTTCCATTAATGAAAGTGAAGAAGGGAACAAATTAGGAAAAGCAAAAATTGCCACATCGGCTCACTGTTGTTTGTGATTTGTATTCCTCTCTTCTTTTCATCTGACATTTGACACTATGATAGATAGAAGTTGATAGACATACAGACGGACAGACAGACAGACAGACAGACAGACAGACAGAAAGAAAGAAAGAAAGAAAGAAAGAAATCATTGCTATCAGCAGTGTGGAGTTAGGAGAACATTGAAGTAATGAGAGCCAACAACAGGAAGAGACTTGTAGTCTGGCTTTTTGCACAGCATCGTAACAGCAGCATCTGAACATGAAGAGCTCTGTTGTCTAGTCAAGCTTGTTCTGAATGGAGAGTAATTTCATGTCCTTGTATAAAAGTATACCCTATTGTTTGAGAATTAAGCACAGCGTATAGGCCTGTAATTATACCTCCACAATAGCGGGTTTTCAGAAAAGAGCTGGAAATAGCATTGGAGGGTTCCGGTCTGAGCTTCGAAGTACAGCTACTAACAGGCTGACAGACTGTAAAATGGCAGAGAGCAGAGAATAGAATCAGAGACTACTATCGTTTTACTGCTTGTGGATTGGAGGGGCCGCTGCCATTGTCCAGTAACTTCCTGATTTGCACTGTGGTGCATGGTTTATAAATGTGGGTACAGTGCTATGAAAGCTATTGTTAAAGGCGAGACTATTGTAAAGAACATTGAGAGGCGAGGACATCAGGAAGAGAAAGAGAGAAAAGTAAATAAGATATAAGAGGACTCAAGAGGAGGCAATTAAACAAGGAACAGAAACAAAATGCAGAGAGTCCAAATAAGATGTTTTACCAGACCCCCTCCATAGCCATTTCGCATCCTGAAATAACATCATGCTTTTACCCCAATTTCATAAGTGAGCAGCCTGGCATGGTGCCTAAGTACCCAGCAAATAGAGGGAATAATATCATTATATCATATACAATAGGGAAATCCCAGTGGTGAGCAGACTGCATGAGCAGCTGTCTGATAGAGACAGTAGGCTTGTGCACGTCTGTGTGTCTGCGTGTGTGTGCATGTACTTTAAAAAAGCGTGGAAAGAAGTGTACAGTAGTTTTGCATGTGTGTGTGCGTATTAGCGTCATCATTGACTTTGGCTTTATAGCAAGCTCCCGGGCAGTGCTTTACCTGGGACCTAATCAGTCAGTGAGCCTCACTACCTCCCGGGACTGCCCAGCTGGAGGGGCGTGTGTGTGTGTGGAAGAAAGAAAGAGAGAGAGAGTGAGGGTGAGAGGAAGTCTAAAGGGGGGCTGCAGACGGCTGTGCCGAACAGAACAGCCTTCTGGGAGCCAGTTCAACCCCGCCTTCTCATTTTCAGTGCCCACGGCTCTCTCTGACTGGCCACAGTCAAGGTGATCTTCGTCCAGTACACACCTCCACAGGTACACACACAGACACAGACATGCACAGACAACACAATTGTTCAGAAATATTACAATAGCATACAGATAGATTGACATGTCACTGTTAATACTGATACATAAGAGGTCAATCAAACTGTCATGGACTCATTCACGCCCACCCATACCGCACACATCGAAACACAGACGGCACAAAATTGCTGAATGGTGACAAATAAGGTCATATAATTTCTTTCCATAGCCAAATCTGGTTTGCACCCAAATTTTGAGGGAAATAACCTGCACAAATTAATCAGCCATCAGTGTAACTCCTAACTGTTTCTGACAGTATTTGCAGGACATGGCAGCCTTTGTCTGGAGCTGGGAGTGCTAAGTGTGGCCAGGCGGTCTTACTCAATGAGGAGATGCTGGATGTCAGCCACGCTGAGCTTCAACAGCCCCTTGGGCCTCCGTCCCTGGGGTGAGCACGGGTTCAGGGAGAAACCACGCACCAGTCAACTGCCAGTCCACAAGCCTCCAAATGGCCAACCTCCACCTGGAGAATCACTTTGAATGTAGAAAAAGAGGCGACGAGGTGGAGAGATGGAGACCAGGGAGAAGAAGGATGGTGAGGAGGAGAGGAAACATAACGGGTTGCCATGACAAGGAAGCAGGGGAATAAAAAACAAACAGAGGCGGGTGGCACCGGGGTTGTCAGCAGTGAGAGCAGTGACAGCTTCCCTGGCATGCCTGGCACCCTCTGTTGCAGAAGTCTGGTGGACAGAGAAACTCAGACTCCTCTCTTCTCCTCCATTTACAATGTACAATTGTAAGTCCCACATCATACCACAGTTCTTTCTTGTTTTCATTGAAACTTAAGCTTCTCAGTCTCCTGTCTAATATAAACTGTGTTTTGTGGTACTGTACCTATCCCAACTAATCCTTCATAGTCATGGTCCACTGGTTGTGACAGGAAGACCACCTGTGGCCAGGCAGACTGTGACCTAAATGGAGCTTATGGCAAGTCAGCTATAGCGTGTGTGTGTGTGTGTGTGTGTGTGTGTGTGTGTGTGTGTGTGTGTGTGTGTTGTGTGTGCGTGTGTGCGTGTGTGTGTGTGTGTGTGTGTGTGTGTGTGTGTGTGTGTGTTTGCGTGTGCGTGTGTGTGTGTGTGTGTGTGTGTGTGTGTGTGTGTGTGTGTGTGTGTGTGTGTGTGTTTGTGTGTGTGTGTGTGTGTGTGTGTGTGTGTGTGTGTGTGTGTGTGTGTGTGTTTGTGTGTATCTGTGAATTTGTGTGTAGTCTATTATTGTTTCATAGCACAATGTATGTATGCATGTGTAATGTGTGTATGTAAATTAGATTTTCTGTAGATCACTCTCTCTATCAAATCTGTTCTCCCAGCTCACAGATGGGTCTGCCGGATAATGTTGGAAAGACAATAACTGCTGAGGACGAGCCGACATACTGTGGAGGACCTGGCAAAGGAAAGCTGGCTATCTGTAATGGGGGAAAACAAAGATGATATAAGATTTATTGAACCAACACTGCAGAGCAAATGAACAACAAATGAACAGAGCTCAGTGAAGGATAAAATAACACAGTGGAGAGGAGGCGTCCACAAACAGCAGTAAAAGCAGACCTGTATCGATCTGGAGCAGTGAGCCTGCCAGCTACTGCTACCTTCCTCTTTCCAGGAAGACTCTGCACATACAGGATAGACCTTAAGGCATCTCATTGTACCCTGTTTGTTTGTGTGTGTGTGTGTGTGTGTGTGTGTGTGTGTGTGTGTGTGTGTTTGTGTGTATGTGTGTATGCACAAGTTAAAGAATGTGTACATGTATTGCCCTCAGTCTGTGATCTCCGAACTCTCTGGGAGAGTCAGGATCTCTTTTAGTTTACAGATATGTAATGTACACAGCTCAAAGGATGAACCTATACAGCGTATTATATGAATGTAATAGCAGTCACTCCCAAGCATTTTGTCCATAATGAATAGCCATCACTGGACAGGCCTGCACAATATTGGTTGACACACAGTATAAACTGGATTGCTTATGAATTAAGTGGAAGTGGGTTGAAATGTCACAGTGACTCAGTTAACCACCTGGAATATATGACACCACGTCTCCTCTGGTGAAGACAGGACATCCCTAGAATGGGGGAACTAGGTCAAGGCTGAAATATTCATGGTGTAGACTTTATCACACACACCCATTGGTACACACATGACCACACACACATTCACACTGGAACAGAACTGGGAGCTGCCAGCCTGTTGCTGGGGTGCAGAGCTGAGCTGGGACAGCTAAGCTTCCTGGTTTGTGTGTGTGTGTGTGTGTGTGTGGGTGTGTGTGCACGTGTGTGTGCGTGTGTGCGTGCGTGCGTGTGTGTGTGTGTGTGTTAACTGTCCTTATGTACTTTATGTGTAGCTTTGACAATATTGTTGCTAGACATTCATGCCAATAAAGCAAATTTGAATTTGTAATTTGTGTGTGCGTGTGTGTGTGTCTAACTTATGCTACCTTTGGGGTCACATTTCAGACTAAAGACCAGTTGACTGGGGATGGCTTGTCCAATTGGGACAAAGCTGTGGTTTAGGGGTTAGGCAAGTAATGGTTAAGGATAAGTCTCCAAGAAATTAATAAGTCTATGTAAAGTTACATAGTTAGTTTTAGTAAATCTGTGTGTGTGTTTGTGTGTTTGTGTGTGTGTGTGTGTGTGTGTGTGTGAACGCGTGTAGTGTGATCTGTTGTCAGGAGATAAGGTGACAGCAACTGGGTACACCGACATATCCATTTTGAGTCTGCTTGCTAAGGTATGGTCTCCAACTTGGCCCACATACGACAGAGCCCGAGGTTATTTACATGTCTTTGCCAGGTCGATGTTCGTATGCATAGTGAGGGTTAGGGTCAAGTTTAAGCCTTAAATATAAATATTAGTTTTAATCATCAAATGTTACTATTAAACTTACTTCTGAGGTTTTTCTATTTTTGAATATTAGAGGGGAGGTATATGTCAAAATATTAATGACGTTGTGGAGGGCCTAGATTTTGTTTTTATTTTTTATGTGAAACATAAAACATCCTTCACTACTGACTTTCCCCATTAATGAGTTCCGTAATTAGGTTTTCTCTTATGTTGCAACCCTACTTTCTTAGACAGTTGAAATTTTGGACAGTTGCTATCTCAACGAAGAGCAAACATGGCTCTTTAAAAAGTGAACTCTCTCCTGCATGTAGACTGCTGCTGTTCCAGTGTCCCCGCCTGTGAGGATGATGCCATGTCACAGAAATACTTCCCATGGTCACTGTGCGGTATTTTGTCAAAGACTGAATGCATATTGTGCAATTTAAAAGCAATTCACAGGGTGGACAGAAATGGACAAATTGTTAAATATGACAGGTTTTTAAAAAAGTTATATATATACATATATAAATAGAGAGAGAGTGAGACAGAGAGAGAGAAGTGGAATACAAAAGACAGTACAACTTTTTAGTATCTTAAGGTGAGTGGTAACTTTCACAAGAAATACCCGCACATTATACAGTATAATGCAATGTAACACATTTTAATAAGACTAGAGTTGTTTCTCCCACGCATGTTATGGTTTCTCTATGAATCCCTCACAGTATGTCAATCAGTAGCAATTAAAATGCATTTATGTGGAAGATACCAAATGTGTAAATTCTATATGTTACTATATACAGAAAATTTTTGCATAAATAAATGGCAATGGCTGAAATATTCCATTCTGAGCCCATAGTTATAACAAGGCATAATAATAATAATAATAATAATAACAATAATTTGTTTGTTATGTTGTTTTTGATTATAATTAAGTCACCAGTCATTGTTAAGTGTTAAAAATAACATATCATGGGTACATGTTTGTCTATACTATCACTTTTGCCTATAACTATAATAAGAAAGTGGGTTTGCAACAAAGTTTGAATCAACACCATCTACTGTGCCACCACATCCTTACATTATGCAGTAAGATTTTTAAACATCTTGTTGTTTCACCTCGCCTGGTGTTCAATATGTTCAACACTGTAAACAGATGTTACTGCTATACAGGAATAAAGTTTGTGCTTCCCAAATGCCACAGTGGAACAGAAAGAATCAGACTCAGCACTGTTCCTACCTCTGCTTTACACCCGACATGCATACATGCCACACACACACACACACACACACACTCACACACACAGTGAGAACACAGCCCCGGCACAGCGGCACAAACAAACACACTAAAAATACAAACTACGCATATCCAAACACTCTCACTCCTTAATGAGCTAGCACTTTTAAGAAAAGACTCCGCCACAACTCTATACCACACACTGATACCTTGAGGAGAACTCACGATCGGAAGAGACGAACAGAAGAAAAGAAGCACTCTGGGATATGAAAGAGGAAGAGAAAAAGAGGAGGTGAGAGGAGAAATCAAAAAGCGCCTGGAGAGAGGGAGAAGAGCAGGAAGAGGAAAGTGTTGCACCTCGCTCCTCATATCTCTAAGGAAGATGATAGAGGGGATAGGAAGGGGGGGAGCTGGAGTGGAGGGTGTCTGGGTGGAGGCGGGGGAGGGGTTGCTGTGTTGGTGGAGGAGGGGTGGTATGCTGTCGCTCTCGGCAAACAAGCGGGTGAGTAAATAGACTCATGGGCGCAAGGGGTGGTGAAGGTAGGTGAGGCAAGGGGGTGGGGGGTGGATGGGTGCACAGATGCTGTTGTGCTGGGGGAAACTCAGCTGTTAGGGCTCCATCTAGAGACCCAGGCCCTATATGTTGATGAGACTGGGGTATCTGTCTTGTTTACACACACACCGCCTGGCCCTCGATCCACCCACCCACCACCCCGCCTCCACTCCTTGCATCGCTCTCCCATCAGCACTTCCCCCTGCTGTCTTCAAACATCCCTAACAACCCTCGTCTCCATCCCTTCTCTCACCCACCGTCTTCCCCAGCCCTGCAGGCCCTTAACTTCACCCCCTCCTCTCTCTCTCTGTCTTCTGTGTCTGTCTGTCTCTCTCTCCCTCACTCCCTCGTTTCACTCCCCTCCTCCGTTCATATCCCTTGGGTCTGTGCACTGCTGCTCGGCTGATGAGGGGGAGGATATCGCTGCCAGTGCTTTGATCCTATGAAAGCTGATATCCAGAACAGAGCTGCAGATCCTGCCACTGGGCACCCTGGCATTTGAACGACATGGCTCTGTGTAAAGCCTCAGTGAGAGGGCCATTCCCCTATAGCCTGCCAGCTGGGAACATTAAGTCTAGACAGGTGGAGCTGGTTTGTGTAGAGCCGATCATACCTGAGATGATGCATGGTGAACATAGCAAACTGTGCAACATGCTATTCGAGTTAGTACCAACTAATTTGCTTTATACATAATTTTGTCAATGTGAGTGTAAGTATGATGTTTAGTCATGTTATCATCATAATAGTGTACTATTGTACTACTGTAATAGTTTTTTCTGATTTACACTATGGCGTATGTAACGTTTTGATGACAATGATTGAAAATGCACAAGGCTTCACTTTTTCAATATGTCATATTAATTTCAACAGTATTAAGTTATACATTGCAAGAGATTGGCAAAGGACTCACAGTTATGTTTTTACTGTTTGTACTATAATTTGTTGACAGACCGTGTAATTGTGATGCAGAAAAGGGGAAAAAAGGACTGACTGGACAGCACGACGGTAGAAATGACAAAATTAGAAATGTAAGCATGTGAAACACTTCTTAGGCTGATGTTCCAGGAGACAAATTCCCATCCACATCACAATGGAAATCTTCATCAATTATAGTAAGGAGACATTTACAAAAAAAGTCTAATAGACATGTATAGAAAATATGATAGATATGACAGATATCTCTCTCTCTCTCTCTCTCTCTCTCTCTACATATATATATATATACATACATACAAACACATATACATCTGGTGGCATATATTATATACATTGCACTACTGACTGCTCACTGTGTATTGTTACTGTTCAGTGTTTAATGATATTGTGTGTATCGAGTGAATGGTCTGAGGGCTGTGTTGCTACTGTAGCATGTTGTGATTTCTTGTTGTCTATTCTTATTTTGTTTATGCACCATGGTCTGTACGAATTTCATTCATCTGCATACTTGAATGTATAGAATGACAATAAAGTTTGACTTTATTTAACTTTGATTTTGACAACGTGTTCAAACATTTTGCATGTAGTGACATATGTAGTGAACTTGTACCTAGATGTTTTGGGGGGTAAGACTATTCAACAGAGACTGGTAGAAAAACTCTAATACAATGCATGCAAAAAAAAATTAAGAAGATGATTTGTGCTGACAAAATTGTTACAATCTAATCACTTTAATGAAATGCTCACAAAACTTTGAGGTCTAAACGTAAAGTTCCTTATTGTCACTGACAATGAATTTAAGTGCACTTACACTGAAATGAAAGATAAACTGTATGTTTTGTAAAAAAAAATTGCATGAGAGACTATGTTAACAGACAACTGGGTGATATATAATTACCCTCTTTGCAAGTTATCCAGTATCTGTTTAGTGTGATTCAAAACAACAACAAACTATAGAAAAACCACACTGGGATCACTACTACTGTTCCCCTAACTATCCAATTGCCCAACTCCAGGGCATCGTATCTACGTTCAAGATTGGCAGGGTTTGTATACACAACCCTGCTTTCTTTTTATGTTTTATGTTTCCCTAATCTAATTATAGGGGGCCATTTTCTTTGTTGTAGTTTAAACTGATTTTACGACCGTTAGATTTCTTCTGCGGCTTGGGCGTCCACTCCCACCCTAAACTTCTCTAAATACTGCAGAGTGCTGATCAGGCAGCTTGAGACATAATGTTAACTGAGGAATGTGCAGCCTGCTTAATTACAGAAAGCCCCATGAAGAACACAGCGCCTTGCGCCTAGCTCACTCCAAAAGCAGTTTCTGTTATTTTTCTCAGTAACAGGCGAGTGATTTTTCTATTTTGTTTTACAAGTACAACCAAAGGAAGTAAATGGGTGCTTATGGCAATAGATAAAAGATAACACTGCCCAGTAGCGTCAGGAAATGAAAACTAGGAATATTTGTCAGGGGAAATAAAAATTTGGAATAAGCTTATGAAGTAGTCTTTGTGGCACATTTTAGATCAGGACACAGACATTATCTATTGAATTTACTCAAATCCACATGTGGGAAACACTGAACTAAAATAAACTTTAGTGGAATGACACACAATAATTATATATTAAAAGAGTGTAATGGAAAATATTCAGCTTTCGACAGACTTCTATAAGTGTCTAGCTGGTTACATCAAAGCAATTGTGAAGAAAATAAACAATTAGCCATGGACTGGGAATATGTTCATAAATAATGGATTTCTTTTCTCTCTTAGAAAATAAGTTCTGCAATGAGTAACCTTATATAGATCTAAAAGTTTCATGCTGCGAATTGACACACAAGATATTAGCCTTTCCCCCACAGGCCACCACAAGGGGAGAATAAAAGAATGCCAATGACATTTGTGAATAACCAAACAGCCACTGAAAATGTAGGAGCAACATATGTAACAGCATTAAATGTGGTGATATAATTGAGAAAGGAAGAAAACTGCTAATACAAAGGAAAAAGAAAGAGGAATAAAAAGGAAAATTAATTTGCATTTCTTATTAAAAGTTCTTTGTATAATGTATGGTCATATTTTTGTCTTTTTTCCTGCTGCTTCGTGTTTCTGGGAGACCATTTTCTTAATTTCCAGGATTCATCAAGGCAAGATTTCAATTTATAATGTAAGTCCAACCCCCATTTAGTCCTGCAATCATAAGTGCAAATGCACACAAACACACACAAACCTCTGAGCTACATTTACTGCAGGTTATCGTAGTGTTCAGTGGGGGATGGGGAAAAGAAAGCAAAGGAAAAAAGTTTCCCAGCTGTCCATCACTGAGCTATCAGAGTGCTATCTGTGCCAGACGCCCACCATCCTCACCAGCGATACTGAGACAGCATCCAGGACCTCAGGACGCCGCGGGAAACACAGCAGGACACCAAGAGAGGTGTGACAACGTCACTGGATACAGCAGGCGCAGACCACTGAACACACATGTGCGCACACACACACACATATAGTACACGCATGGCCACACAATGGATACACATATTCATGCACACATACAGACACTCCGAAGGGAGACACAAAGACAAGCACAGACACCATCTGATATTGCAAAACTGTCACACTGTCACGCCTACGCAAAACAGACGCTAGGAATAGCGACAGATATCTGTGATGGCATATACGGGAATTAATTAAAGTTATTTAGAAAAACAATAAACTACAGTGTATCAAAGCTGTAAGGTACAGATTGTGAAAACTTATTTACCCCATTTTTCTAGAGCATGTAGAACCTTTCTTGGCATAGTTGGTGTCAGTACAGTACATTTTACACAAAAAAATAAATAAAAAATAAAAAGGAAAGAGTTACAGATTTTCTCACTCGCTTAGGTACATTTCTCAAATCATCCTTAACATTTGCAAAACAGTAAGTGCATTTCTCAAAACATATCGAACAAACAGCACAACACAGTGGATTACCTGCAAAAACCCGTAACTTGCTCAAAATCCTTATTCTATCTCTCAAAAGCAAATCTTTATGTCAGTGAACATGTCAGTGCCATCAGAAGTTCTTGTGTCATTGTTTATGAACAAGATAGTCAATATGTTTAGTCATGTTATCAATATAACAGTGTACTCAGTAAGTGTTTTCTGATTTGAACTGTGGCTAACATTTTGATGACAATGCTGCACTTTTTCAATATGTCATATCAATTTCAACAGGATAAATTTATACATTGCAAGAGACTGGACAGGATTCACAGTTATGTTTTTACTGTTTGTTCTGCAATTTGTTGACAAAGCCTGTCATTGTGATGCAGAAAAGAAAAAGAAAGGACTGTTATATAGCACTGCATAGCACAATGGAAGAAATTACAAAATTAGAAATGTAAGCATGTGAAACACTCCTTAGGCTGATGTTCCTGTCTGTCACGTCACAGATTCTTATCCACATCACAATGGCATATATTATCTATATTGCACTATTCACAGCTCACTGTGTAATGTTACTGTTATTGTGTGTATCGAATGAATGGTCTGAGGGCTGCGTTGCTACTGTAGTATATTGTGATTTCTTGTTGTCTATTCTTATTTTGTTTATGCACCATGGTCTGTACGAAACAACATCTCGTTCATTTGTATACTTGAATGTGGAGAATGACAATAAAGTTTGACTTTATTTAATAAAGTTTGATTTTGATGTGTTCAGACTTATGCAATGAACTTGTGCCTAGATGTTTTTGGGGTTAAGATTATTTAACAGAGACTGTATAATACATTGTGATCATCAAGACATAAGCAAATAATAATGTAGGAAGCAGCAGACAGTTGTACATAATCATTTGCTTCAATGTGCCAAAGCATTTGCAGTATGTTCAAAACAATGAGAAATTGCTTTTATGATGTGCATATGTGATGAGATGATGTTGAGGTTAAACAAGTAGTTTTGAGAATTTCAATTCTGATCTGAGAAATGTACTAAAGTGAGTACATAGCAGAGATAAAACTTACTTTTTAGATTACTTTTATTCTTAAAGTATGTTAAAAAGAGACATAAAGCTAGAAAGAGGGACGACAAAATGAAAGAAATGAAAGGCAGAGACTCGTTCAAGCCACCCGTGTCCTGCCAGTATTGCACCACAAGAAGAAGAAGAGGAAAACAGAGACATTGAGTCCAAAAATCACTTGGAAAAGAAACAGCTACTGCATGTTGTTCAATATTTGGAAGACTTGGTGACTGTCTGCTCAAATATTGCCCCGTGGCTGTTGGGCTTGAGAGAGAAACAGAGTGGCAGTGAGACTGACAGTGAGATCTCTGTCAGTAGCCAACACTCTGTTTATCCGTCTGTCTGTCTGTCTGTTTATCTGACTGTCAAATTATCCCTCTCAGCAAACAGCTCACCATGAGCTGAATGTAAATAACACGGTCAGTGTTGGTCACGTGAGCCAGCTGGTTGGGCTCCTCTTTGGTCAGCTGAGCCGTCACACTGGCCACGTTAAAAAGAAACACACTTTGTTATAGTTGAAGTGGTAAACTGATTTTGTGTTCAAATGAGCAAGTGAGCAAGCTGTTTTTGTGATATGATTGGTGATATGTTGTTTGTATTGCATAATAGGGGTGAATTTAACTTACAGGTACATTTCTTGTAGTAAACTGTGTGTAAGTAAGGTATGTAAACATTGTATACAGTATAACAAGTATATCATGTACAAAACGATGCAAAAGTATTTTAATATTCATGGTGTTGGTGTGTGTGTGTGTGTGTGTGTGTGTGTGTGTGTGTGTGTGTGTGTGTGTGTGTGTTTTCCTTCTTTTCAATGCTTGATCTCACCTGAACATTACAGGCCTGCTTGTCTGCCATTTTCCCTCAAGCCACAGTGTATACAACCAATTACACAGGTTAGCCTTGTGAGTGACAGAAGCTTTCATTAAAATCAGATCATCCTGGATGAAAATATCCTCTGCTGAAAATCTCGATTCCATGCGGATTATACAGCAAATTTACAGCAGCTAGACATAAACAGACACATATCTGTGCATTGATTCATGAATATCCTCATCGTTGTCAAAATGATCTCTCTTTACATCAAAAAACCTACACCGATGTCTCTCTCGTCAGCTTTTGAGATAAATGGTTTCAATACACAACATGCCAGAATCCATTATGAACGATTTGAATGATTGACATGGATTAAATGCACAGGTTGTATCAAAAGAACTTAACGTCAGTTAAAATGTTTGGCAAAATGTGTAAACTAGGGCTAGATTATTTTTATTCTTTTAATAATACAGTCCCCGTCTACATATTGAGCATTTGCTCGAGCATAACATTTACTTTCATTTAGCTTCAAGAATAGTTGCTAAGGACCTTTAACTGTATACTGACCAAATGCCTTCCTCACTCAAAGCCATATAGTCTTGAATTGTCACTCTTTGTTTTAGTCACTGCCTCCAACATGTTAAGTGAGAAATACACAGGCAGAGGTTTTGACATGTGGAAACAGACACCCTATGTACTTCCCTAACAAAACGTCTCCCAGTCGCCTTAAAAGCCAAGGAGTTTCTATCCATGGCAGCTGTCCTCTTGGTTTACTTACAGTAGGTGTATAAGCCAAACCTCTCGAGGTCCAGGCACACACCGCACGCCAGAAAGCAAAGCAACTATCATATAGGGTGCCATTGACATCATTAAAGTTGCTTTTTTTTTAAATGGGGTACTAGAAAAGTGTTTCACAAATGCAGTTTGAGAATGGCATGAATGATTCATAATGCAGTTGTTCAATATTCATTTGAGAGCCAATATCCAGCCGAGATGATAACTGAGACATCACTTTTGGAAAACTCTTATATATCACTAAACAATATCACTCAACAATAACTGTAGGAACTGTGATTTGAACAAAGAGTGCCTTTGTGTAATTAAAATATGGTGCTATAATACACTTGTCACAATGACAAAAGACAGAAGTCAGCACTCTAACAGAAGGGAAAACTCAATTTCACATTTCTCTGTAGATTTCCATGCAAGCCGCACAAAAATGACACATTCACTTCATTTAAGCATTATCGACTCTCACAGGATCCTCCAAACTAATGAACAAAATTATACAGTCTGCTTGACTCTGCTAAGAGGCAGACAGAGAGATGGTCAGAGAAGGTGAAAGGAGAGAATGAAGCATAGCAGCAGTCAAGAAGACAGACGTTTGACTGAGGCCTGAGTCCTGATGCCACCCAGAACGCATGCCAGTGTGCTGAAAAGGGGCAGAGAGAGAGAGAGGGTCCAGCTTCCGACCACTTCACAGGAATGAGCAGGATGTTTGGACACAGCTCTGTACTTCACAAACACCACTGGAGCCTAAATCCTCCACTGCCACTATGTCAAGGCCAACGTACAGTATTGGCCCAGACAAAATATATGGATGTCTGTGTGCTGGACTCCGTAGCTATCTATGTGCATCAACAGACCTCTATTTACCAGTGAGACTAACGGCAGGCTTGTCTGTCAGTGTCTGTGCATGATTATGTTTGATTATGTGTCTCGATGTGTATATATTAATGAAATAGAGATTTTGTATGTGTTGGTATGCCCTCGCGTATGTGTGTGGGTATGTGTCTGCATACGTTTATTTGTGTGTATGTGTGTATATGATAGAGGAAGAGAAAGGTGGCGTGTGGAAAACTAGTCTTGCTCAGAGCTGCTGCAGTCTGAACCTGTGTGGCTGCCAAAGAAAACTGTGGTCGGAAGAGTCTGCTAATAGAGCATGAGGCATGTCACCTGAAACTAGAATCATCTGAAACCTAGAAACCACAGCAGGCAGGCATCTCCGTGGTCCTCTATTAAAGGACCGCCAGAGGCCCTGGGTGCGTGCCACCCTCCCACCGGGGTCCTCCCATTAGCTAGGCCTCTTCCGTTCGCGTGCCCAGCTGCACCATGGGACATCTAGTTGTGTTAGATGCGCTATTAACGCCTGTTCCAAGGTCTGAGCTCACCTTACTGCAGTTTCCCCAGCAAGAGCCACCATGAGGGGTAGGTGATATATATATTTATATACTCACATTCATACTACAGATTTACATTAATGTGCATACAAAAGCATATGAACACATGTGAACCAACACTTTTACTTGCACTTTCACATGCTCATACAAGCAATCAAGACATTCTCAAACTTTCAGGCTTCTACACCAACCCATTCTCGTTCCCAACTTCTCATATTTGGATGCTTTGTCAACACCCTTGGCATAGGTTTTTAGCGCCCTGGATACCCTTTAGCCTTGTTGTTGCACATGTAAGGCTCCACAGTGTAGTTAGAAAGAATAAATATGCAATGTCTGCTGAAGTTGGCAATAATACATATGCGCCTGATTCGACTTTTAAAATAAAACTATATAATTTGTTAATGTGAAACAGCACGTGGCTAACGTTAACCATACAATTTGGTTAGGTTTAGGCAACAGAAGTACTTGGTTAGGTGTAGGAAATGAACATGGGTTTAAATAAATACATTACTTACATGACATAACTAAAAGGAATGTTGTTTTACTTTGGAAACAAACAACAGTCTCCGGGGTGAAAGTCCAGTTTCTGACCCTCCTCAACCATCCCATTACTTGGACTTTTCTGTTATTTATACTAGACTTACTTTCAGCGTTGAACTGGGAAACTGAAGGCTTCCATGTGTGTTGGTACCAGATGCCGAAGGAGGTGACAAAGCATAGCTATTTAACGCCCTGGGAATGAGATCGGGCTGTCTACATGTATAGATTTTATAATATACATGTCTGTGTGTGGAGCTAGGTCTGACCGAAATCAGATGTCTTTAAGAAACAACAGTGTCTTTGTTTGAAGGCCAGGCACCTATAGCGTAAAGGACATTGTACCTATTCATTCACACAGCCTACCCAGCTTCTTTCACTCATCAGAGTCAGATTTATTTCAGCAATCATATAACTTTAGCCTTTAGCTGGAGAGCTCTATGTAGTTCGAAAGTAATAATTCAGATGAAAAGGACAAGCTAGTTCACTGTCAGTGGGCTGTAAAATCAAAAGCTGTCACATCAAAGTGACATTTTTTCAGTAGCTGTTCAACAAATCAAGAATTGCAATCAGTCTTTATCTTGCAGAGTGAATATTGTAACTTCAAAGATTTGTTTTGTCATACATTGTCAGTTGATCAGTTGAGGACCTCCAAAGTTGCTATAGTTTTGACAATAGAAATTATAATTTTCTTAGCCTTCTATCAACACATAGGAATCACACCTTTCTAGGCAGGACTTCTTAAAGGCAAGAATGCACACATCTCATCTTAGCACAGGTGCAATAAAATGTATCCCCGCTGCAAGACTAGCAATTTGGTGACAGGCTGTGGGTGGCGGGGAAGACGAATCGTGTCAATGGCGGCCATTAAAAAGGACCACACACTCTCCAGTCACTGGCGAGGCATGATGGATGATTATCTCAAGGTGTGACAGGTGCTGCAATGGTGGGGGAGCTCTCACTATCCTTCCCTTTCTGCCCCCCTCTCTCTGTATTTCTCTGCTTCTCTCAGCGTATCTTGGTCAATGCTTTAACACCCCACTAACATGACTCTATTGACACACTCCAGATAGCGTCTGGTGGCTAATGAGTATCTGAGTGCCCCTCTCCCTTTCTCTCTCCCTCTCTCTTTTCTCTTTTTCTTTCTCTCCCTGCTCCTCATCTCCCTGTTATCCTCTTTTCACTGTCAGAGCAGTACAGTCTGGCCTATCTCACACACAAACCCATTAGAGCTTGGCTGGTTTCACACACACAAGCATACGTACACACTTTACACAAAACACACAAACATATAGCAAAACCCATTTGCATTGAAATAAAAAATACATAATTCGTACATTAATATCGACTATCCCCATATAATGTTCCTTAAAATCTGTAATAGTAAACCTAATTAATTTTTTGCTAATCAGGAATGTATTTTCATTTACTCACCCCAAAGTTTGTGAGAGCTGTTTTTCTGGTTCACTCACAAACCAGGAAGTTTGTGCAGTCCCTGACATCTGACCCCAGACAAGAATAAATCACAATGTACTATATCTTCCCCAGTGACAGGGAGACAGGGGAGTTTCCCAAATGGAAAATTAAAATATTTAGGACGCACAAGGATAACAACTCCCAGTTTCGAACAAATATGACTGGGTCATTAGTATTTACTTTACCATTTACCATTTCCGTTTGCACTGTCATATCTGAGCAATGGTAACTCCACTGAGTGGTTTATCACGTGATGGTGGTGGTCTGGCAAAGCAGAGGAAAGGGCATTTGCTTGGATTAGAGGCTTTGTCAAAGAGCATAAAACAACTTTTCTTGGCATAATTTTGTGTTGCCTTTTTACTACTCAGGAAAATTCTCAACTCAATTTCAAATTATGGTGCTGTTCATTGATGCTATTAAACAGATTCCTTATAGTTTGGTGATGGGTCCAGCTTCCACTTTGATCAGTGGATGTTTAAATAACTTATATTAAATAAAAAAATACACAATCACAATATTTCAGCTGGCTTCTATGAGGCTTAAAGAGATTACTGCATTTGAATTGTGTACATTTAAATTTTCAGTGCACCACTGAGCCAGAGAAACCAGTACCATTAAACAAATGATTTGTTAATTGTTTCAGACACTGAATTTTTATGGCTCTACATAAAATTAAATATTGAGTATTGAATTTTTATTATTAGCAATTTTAAGTGCAATTTCAAGATCAGTTGTCCAAAATCAAATTTGCATTTCTTAATTCATATTGAAGAAGGATTTCAGAGCCCTGAGTGTCGACTGGAAGGTAGCCATCTCCTCAGAAACTGCCAACAGTGGGCACACAGTCTTTGGTCATGTGGCACAGAGCCTTGTTCATTTTCTCTGCCAATAATCAAGACACATTCTCCTCACTTGGTGAAAGAGTTGCAAATCTAGTCATTTGTGTTACACTCCCAAACATCTAATCTCACACCTTCAGCTTGAACAGCATAGGTCTGGTAAAATTTAAACTGGTCAAATTTTGCCAGGGCAGTAATCACAACTTGTAGTTTCTGCAGTTGGAAGCTAACAAGACAAAATAACTTTGAGCAATTTTAGCTTCAAAGTTAAAACTTTTGTGTTGATTAATCCCTTGTGTGGACAGTCACAGTACCTTTCCACTGCCAAGATCTTTTTCTGTATCTAAACATACTGATGCGTATTGACATGCTTATACCTTACCTT
The DNA here is from genome assembly GCF_014851395.1 of Micropterus salmoides. NCBI lineage: Eukaryota > Metazoa > Chordata > Actinopteri > Centrarchiformes > Centrarchidae > Micropterus > Micropterus salmoides. Next base: position 27,406,803 of record NW_024044459.1, read on the forward strand.
ATACCGTGCCACATACAAAATGGATACAGGCAGGATGGGACAAATTGTGATCCTTTTTGCTCTTTTTTGACCAGTTATTACTGTAATAAAGAGTGAGGGAAAATATATGTAATGTTTTAAGTGATCACACACGCCTGTGTACTGAATTACAGTGAAATGAGTGAATGAATGACCTGATTACCAAGTGAAATTATTTATGATACATTTATGGTTGAAGTGTAACAAATGTGGGTTATTCAATGTTTTTTTCAAATGTGGGTTATTCAATGCTTTTACACTTACACATTGATGCACAACTGTTCACGTTCATTGTAAATCCACAATGTTTCTGAATGTTCCTTTTACAGGGGTCTGTAAATGTCATATCAATAACTACACCACCAATATCAGTTTTCAGTTGTTGTCAGTCTGAAGTTTAAAGTTGCACTGAAATAAACAAATAAATCTAACCTCTAATTATACAGCAAAAATTTGAAGTAATTGCAATGCCCTATTTTGAAAAAAAAAAAAAATAATGTAGAAATATAAAAACAGCCAATTAACATGAAGAAAAGACCAAAAATAACACAAATAAATACAATACGTTCATTAGTCAATGTTGAATAATGGCTTTTAAGAAAAGGAAAGTGTTAATCCCTAGACAATAAGATCCTTCTGATACCTTCATTAAAGACTTCTTCCCTGCACTGTATGCTAATGAGATGTCTTAGTCATATTATTATTTGGAAAGAGAATATTTTAATTTTTCCATCTCCTAAATCTCATGAACAAGAACAGGATGTATTTTAGATTAAGATAGATAGATAGATAGATAGATAGATAGATAGATAGATAGATAGATAGATAGATAGATAGATAGATAGATAGATAGATCATTGTGCTTTTAGTTACCAGTAAAAAAAAAAACAAGTGGTAAAATAGACACTGCTCCGTGACTATAGCTAGCTGGATTTAAGCCATGAGGACAGACTGTGAAATAAGCAGGGCCCCCCATTCCCCACCCTACCCTTCCCTCTGGGCTGATGATATCTTCCTCACTATATCAATTTCACTGTTACTGCCCAAATTTCCAGGCTCTGTGAAATGGTCCAAATAGCGTTACAAATGGTGAGAGATAAAAGGGTTAAACTAATTGCAGTTAGATAGTAATAAAAGTGATTCTTTTTATTCTATGTCTACTATGCAAGACTGTCTGCACTATATCCTCAATAATACCCAAGCTGATTAAACTTTTTCCCTCGTCTATTTCATTATTAAACGAAACATAGCCTATAAGACACACTGCTATTGCCTATCTCAAAAGACAGAGAATTCGACATGCTAATTTTGAATTATCACACTTACAGTAGCACCATATATTCAAAAGATGCATGCCCACAACTATCTATCTTATTCTCTAGTTAAGTCCTATTGTGTTCTTGGGTTTTTAAATCAATTCCAGAGCCACAGACTTATGTATTTCCATTCAAACTGCACAATATGCTGACATAGCTTTGATATTTTTGTGGATTCAGACATTTTTATGGTGTTTTATCCTAGGTCTTTGTTTAAAGTAGTCAGTCAAATGTCAAAGACAATATTGGAAATGATGGCTGTCATCAAACTCTGCTCATCACTGATTGAGACTCAAACTACAAAAAAACAGCAAGCTGTGTGGCTTGTAGCTCAGAATTTACTTTGTGACAAGTGAGTTTCTGCTCATATGTTTTTAATGCTGTAGAAACAAATGGTGGTGAAAGGAATTTGTAGTGCTGTTAATTTAAATCACTGCACCCAGATTGGTAATTGCCAAAAAGTTGTCTAGCTACCTGACAGGCAAATATTTTGTTTGAAATATATGTTTGTTTGTTTTTATTAAACATGTACTGTATCAAGATTATTTACAACCAGATGTGAGTGACAGGCGGGCCGGTTGGTCTTTGGGCAAACAAAGCCTTAGTAACCTGCCCCACACACTGTGCCAGTGTCAGTGTTTATGTAATGCTGGGCAAAAATCCATTATGTCAAAACTCATTTCCTGCACAAGAAAACTAAACAGGAGAAAATGGTGAATATTGCACTTTGAAAAATTGATTCTGCTTCCTGGACCTCCTCTGAGTAATGAGCTCGAGAGAGACGCGGCTGGGTACTGTTTAGATAACATGCAGGTAGTACACAATGTCTGCACAGTACTCATTAGTGTTGGTGAGAACAAAATATTACATATGACCACTGAGTTAGCTATGGATAGTACTGCAAAAACACCTTTTTCCTTTTGTTGGGTTTCGAATGTCTATATTAGCATTTGGTCTTTTTGACTAATTACAGTATTTTATCCCAGCCTTGCATTGTTCTGATGATATTGAAGTTTGCGTCTAAATATCATTCCCACAACAAAGGAGCTGTCACATTGCAAACATTTCAGGAACTTACCCACCTCAAATAAACTTTTCGATAGTTCCCCCAAACAGAACTAATGACCTTGAAAGGAGAGCAAATTAGCAAACATACAGAGCCATCTGTGTGCCCCGCAGGCAGGCGAATTATTCTGTCTTTGCCAAGGTAGTGTAATGAAGCTCGTACATTTTACATGCAAATCTCTGCCTAATCTTACTCCTCTCCCTGCCAATGTCTCCACCAAATAAATATATAAAACCCAATTATGATTTAATTAATAGAAATCTACCGTTCCGTGGAATTGCTACTTTGGCTGGGTCGACTCTGGGACTTGGGCATATTAGTTGCACCGTTAAACCACTATGTGGCTTCACAGTGAAGCCTCATCAGCTCTCGTTCTTCAAGCCGGCCCCCCAGGCAGTATTGGAGGCATCCTAAGGTCTAAGCACCACAAATGCACCGACCCTTACAGTAGAAGAAAGACAAACCGCTGGGATTCTGCTGTCCTTCTTGCTTGATTCCCCTCTTGTTCTCTTTCTATTGCAGTACAAAAAATATTTGAAGTCATAATCGCTATAGTGACCTCCAGAGAGCTCTTGTTCTGCATTGCTATATGTGTGTGCGTGTGTGTGTGTGTGTTTCCGCCCCCTCATTCTCTGTCAGGATGAAATAAGCAGACATGCTTCATTAGCCTCTCAATGGCAAGGTGTTATTAGAGCAACCAAAATCCAAGAGACACTGTTTTTTGCCTCTTACCCTACCACAGGACAGCAGCTTCACAGCCACACACACACGTACACACACATTTGCACACACACATACATGTACACACAGCAATTTAAAACTTTGCTTTTATATCCAGAGTCACTCAGCTCAAGTGAAGCCAACCCCGGTTCAAAGTGCCTATTTCAATCTACATGACTCATTCATTCAATCAGGTGCTAGATAGGCGGCTCAACCAGACCTCCATGGTTTCCACCTTATATGAGTCAATCAGTCATTTGTTTTCAGGTTTTTGACAACATAAATGTGACTCAGATTAACCCAGGTCCCCCCTTTTGCAACTAACGCACACACATGAGTGCTGTTAAGATGCAGTAAAAGAACAAACACACACATTAACACACATTTTTGACACTCACACAAGCACATGTGAATGTACACAAGATAGTTGTTACACACCAAATCATCAGACACACACAAACACACAAAGTTTATCCTGGATAAATATTATCTGTTCTCTGGAAGTCATCCACTAAGTGCCCTGGATCTGGCTGCTCCTGCGTCCCTACTGATAGGAGGCCATACACAAGCTTAGCACCACTGAGCTGGCCTCTGCCATGCCAGTCAAGTGTCTGCCCATACAAGGACATGCCTTTGCACCCTGTACCCCTGTCCTGTCCTGTCCTCCACCCTGCTCTGGCCTGACCTGGCTACCCTCTGCCCTGCATCCTAAATTACTGCATTTCCCTGCAGGCAGTGAGAAGGAGATGATGGCCAGTGAATAAGGTAGAAGCCTGGAAGGAAGGATAACTGCACTACAGGAAAGCACACTATTGTCTACATCTGAAATCTTTAGTTTGTGTCACTGTGAGATGCATAAAATCCTGACACTTTGTGTTGGAGGATTGGATTCTTTTCTGTCAGACGGTATAAGCTTTGACTTTAGAAAGGCTCATGTGCCGTTCTTGATATCTGCTACTGTCTCCTCTGGTAAACAGCATGTAGACAGTAAGACAAAGACTCACACGCTTGTTCTTCCTTTTGTCTCACTCTGAATTTTTCACCCTCTTTGACAGTCTGACATTCCCTCTCAGCTTTCTCTTGTTCATGTTTTCCCTCTTTAACTCACACTAGGTGTCTAACCTGCCTTTCATTCTCCCTGTCTGTCTGCTCCCTCCTTCCCTCTCTTCCCTCTCTTCCCTCTGTCTCAAGTAAGGGATCCAATGACTGATACGGAGTGATTTTCACGGGACGGCGGGGATCGCAGAACAGCTATCAGGGCCTTTCAATCTCTCTGCTGTGGAGGGCGATAGCAGGATCCTAATGGGCCTGTTCTATCAGCAAGCGGCTGGTCCCTGCTCTGGAAGGAGACAAGGGGAAAGAGAGGGAGACAAAGCAAGAGAGAGAGAGAGAGAGAGAGAGTGTGTGTGTTGTGTGTGTGTGAGACTGATCATTCTGACGCCTCCATCTGATAGCACTGGAGAGGTCCCCTGTCAAATGATAGAGCACAGGCTCCTCTCTCCCTCTCTGTTTCTCTTTCTGGATTTCTTTTTCCATTCAGTTCTTTCTTTATTTCTCTTTTTTTCTGCCCATATCTTTGCCATTCTCAAATGACCATATTCATTCTCGTGTGTTCACTGTCCTTTTCTCTTTCTTCTATATTCTTCAATCAAGCTTCAGTTAAGGGACATTTCACTGAACACATATCACATTCACAATACGATGCTTTAATTGGCTGTAATTTCGAGAGAGTAAAAACCTAAAATCATCTTACTGTCTAATTCACCATTACACCTTTGCCATTTTAAGTGGAATGCTGTAAATTTACAAACATGCTATCTGTATCCCCTCCACAGCACCAAGGCAGCCACTTATCCCCCATAAACACCTACCACCCACTCTTTCTCTTCTCACTTTGGAGCAATTATTAGGAGCTAATAGATTTGCAGTGTTGCCATTGGGTGATCCAATTACTAGGATCTCCATTAGCAATTAACTTCTAGCTAAAAATAACAATAATGCCAATTACATGCACACTTAATCACATAATCAGCATATTCTGTCACTACACAGTTATTGTGATTACCTCTATGTTTCATGAATTGCCTTGCCAGAGGGACGAGAGCACACATCAATGACAATTTTGATTACATGCGAATTACAAATGCAACATCGTATGCTAGGGTAATGAGTGGGCCAGAGAGGCCATTCTCTGGTTCCTAAATTGATTTCTGTGGATGACAAAAGAGGATGGGTTTTGGGTTTTGTAAGTGGATGGACTGTAAATTAATTGTGAGCACTAAGCTGACAAATGTTCATAGACAATCAAGCAATATTTTCATATTTCTGTGATTTGGGTTAGCTACTCACATTCCCAGTCTGTTCATAAAATGTGCTTTTATTCTTGCCAGAATTTGGGATACAAGATGGATGGGAGAATAGCACCCATACTATACAAGAAAAGTTGAAAGCTCCAGTTGTTATAGAGGCAGTCAACTATTATCTTACTGTTTATGACATAAAAAGAGATGGTGGCCAAGCTTTTATTTAGTTCAAAGTGCACAGTAGCCAAAATGCAGCAGTTAACAAATACTTTCACCTAAAATGAAATGTTTAGTCTAAACAAAGATAAAGTTCATGTCTACATCATACAGGCTTGGCACACTGTAATATTTTCACTGTAAACATGCCGTAGGTCTTCTCAACAATAGCTGAAGTAGACATGATTTGTTTGAGCTCCAAAAAGGGCAAGAAATACAGTTTTAATAGCTTGATGGCTCTGATATGTGCCCCTGTTTCCCTATTTGTCCTGAACCTTGCCATTGGCCTTGTAACTCTTTTGTTTGTGTATTTTATTTAACATAGTTAACTGCATACTTTGTGAATTTTACTTTTCTACTCTTGGATGGCAGTCTCTAGCACCTCCTGTGGGCTTACCTACTCCCACTTGCACACACCAACAATCACACACATACACAGGGGACATCGAGTTATGATGCCTTTTATGGGATTGGATGGATGCGCGGATGGATGTACAGACTAGAAACTAAACACCACAGTCATTCTCAAATGCTAAGAAGCTTGCTGGTCACTGTGTGTCTGAGATTCTGTGTTATATTGTGTGAAGCTGAGTTGGAATGAAAAACTGTATGCCCTCCTAGATGTGTGTACATCTGTCCGGAAAGTGTCTCTCTCCACAAGCCACTGTATGTATAAGCAGAAGCCCTGCAGGCCCCCCTGTGGGGATTCTGGGAGTGAGCTTGGTGTGTCTACATGGTGTCTGGTGTCTCTGCAGTAAAGACCAACAGGTGAGTTCTATTGTTAGTGCCTGCAGTGTACTGTATTAATGGAAGAAGATTGCACAACCATACACGGCTACAAGCATTTGTGCAAGTGAGTGTGTGAGTGCACGTAAGCCAAAATCACATCCTCCACCACTTTTCTATCCTTCTTCTTCTCGTCTCATTAAAGGGGTGTGATCACCGCACGCAAAGCAGACGCCATGTCCGCCATGTCCGCTCCTGTTTTTGGCTTCTTACTCATCTCTGCCCTGGGATCAAAACATAGTCAACCAGGACCAAAAACTTTTCCTTGCCAAAGTCTGGCCTTTGATTAAGGTTCAGCTTTGGATAGCATGTGAGGGATGATTATGAAAGATTCAAGCCTTCAATAAGCAACTGGGATAAAACCTTTGGGAATGTTTATCATCTGCTTTCGAAATGTGGAGGTATGGGGGAAAGCATTCCTGGTGGCAGGGTTTGAATTCCTCCACCCAGACTTGCGTAAAACCAGACCAGCCTGATGGTTGCATCTGTCCTAGAGGTCAAACTCTTTGTAGGTCATGCTGGAATGCAAGTGTGTGACACATGCACAGAGGTGATTTAATGTAAAATAATTTACCCTTTCTCTTGTTTGTTTAAAAAATATACCCACAAATGGACATATTTTCTAAACAAACAAGCAATACTTGTGTTTTTCATGTCACTGCATAAACTGTGCAGTAAACACTGCATTTTCTGTGTAATTACCCTATGATGCCATGCTATTATGCAAATATACTGGTTTGTATTTGAATGAGTGTTTCCTTCTTTCTGTGAAAAGTATGCTTTGTTCATGAGCCATTAGAGCTGGTGGGTGTACTGTGGTAAGTGCCAGTGATCCAGGTCAGGAAAGTGGGATGGGAGACAAACGAGGAAGCCGACACTGCCGGAGTAGGTGAGGTGGCAGTGGGCTAGAAGTTGGTGTGAGAGGACAGAAGAGAGCTGGAGGCTGCAGCATGGCACTATATTTGGGGTAGTAAGATGGTGTGGTGTGGTGGCAATATACAGCAAGAAAGAAAGAGAGAGAGAGAGAGAGAGAGAGAGAGAGAGCCTGTATCAGAACAAGTTCACTGGGTATATTCCCTCTGTAAATAGTAATAGAGCTGTGGTGGCCTGGCTCTCTGGTCCAGTCAACTTTCCTCTCTCTCTGTGTCTCTCTCTCATCATTGACATGTGCTGTCTGCTTGGGACACACTCCATCATTCAAAGAGTAGTTTATTAATAGTCCCTGAGCAAACAGAGTCAAGTCTAAAAGTTTCCAAAGGGCTGTGCCACAGGCTAGAGTTTCATAATGGGATAATAACATGTATGGATTATTACACATCCTCTTTATTTATCTGTAATAATATTAGCCTCAGCTAAGAAATGTCAGTCATTATGAGTGGCAGCTTGTAACACTTTATGGTTTGTCAGCTTGGAAATGTTCGATTTGTTTCATAGCAGAGGAATGAACACTGAGATTGTGATGATTCAGTTTTGGATGCCCTGCCAAGCTGAGAAGAATGGGAGTATTTAGTAATGACTCTAATAAGGCAGGGGCATTTGTTGTGGTTATTAGATCTCAATCACCTTATCCATCTGCTCTGGAATCACCACTTGCACTAAGCTGATACAGGTTAAATGGGGAAGGAGAAACCATCAAAAGAATTTTGCATTTGCGAGAAAACGGTAGGTTTGCTTCACCTCATATATTTTTGGCATTTTGGCCTGTAAATAATTTGCACGCTCCTATTTTAAATGAAAAGCCTTTCCGCGCACACGTCATGCCGTGTGCATGTTTGTGTGAAGTAATGGCAGTTATTAGGTCTGCATCATTTGAAAGCCCAGCTATAGATATATGAACAAAAAACAGCTTAATAAAATGTCTGTTACTAAAATGTCTGCAGCACCTGTGGCAGACATAATATGCTCTCAGGCAAAGTTATTCTTTGAGGTGGAAGAAATTTTCCCTAGGACGGCTGATTTTCATTGAACTCCGTTGTCTTGATAACTTACTCATGTGGAGTGATGTCTGAGAATAAGAGAAGGTCATAAAAAAGGAAACATAAAGCAAGGTAAGACACAGTAGTTCCCACATGTTCCAGACAAGAAGGCGCTCCTCCATCTTGTCAAACCCACATTCAAAAACACATCAGACATCAAAGGCTGTCTGTTTACATCTGAAGAAAGGCAACTGTATTGTCACATCTCTTCCTTTGACCCTGATCATGATCTTTACCACAGAATGAAGGCGGCAGACCACTCTTTCTCCAGCCACCTCAGGGCTGACCGCTGCCCCCACCCAGACAAACTAGATAATCCCATGAGTGCTGGCTGGATGACTGAGCCAAAGAATGAAACACGCAAGTCCCAGAGGAAGCCTGCTTTCCCTGGGTGGAAGTTTTGGACTGACCTCTTGGGGCTGAGCTTATCATGGATCCAGTTTAGACTGGAAGTGCTCTTTGTGAAGTCTAGGATCCAAAGACTCTGATCCACAACTTTCCCTTTGTGACCATTATGCTAACAACACTGACCACTATGACTGGTGGAGAGCACAGATGGAGAGTGATTCTGCAATATATCAGTTCAGTATCATTACATTGGAATTACTGTGCAGACTTCAACTTCCATGTAAAAGTCATGACATGGAAACACAGGCCACATTGTCCACTTGGCTTTCGATTTCCTGTCGACATACACATGATAACCTGCAATTATTGCTTTCACATGATCTTGAAAGGGAATGGGACAATGATACAATCCCAACAACCTTAAAAGTTAGTTTTGGCATGGTTGTGTTGTAGTTTGTGGTTCACAGTCAGGTTGTAGACATAGTGGGTTAATAATTTAAATATACACATGATCTAAACCATACTGAGAGAAGAAAATGTCCTTTTTCTTTTTTACTAATTTGTGTCCATTTCAAAATCCTGTCTTTTATGGAAAACCTCCATCTAAGAAACATAATAAGACCACTGCTTGCTATACTGGAACATATGTACCTCTATGTTAAAAGAGTCAGGAAATTTGAAGGCTAGCTAAGTGTGCTTTGAGTTGAGAGTTTATTGTCGACAGCAAGCCAGCAAACACGATTGAGGTTTTGCTTTTTTTTTCTGAAACGGGGGCAAGCAGCTCTGTCGTTGTCTGACCACAGGAATCTGACCATCTATGCCGGCCTCTCTAATGTGGCCCGCCACCACAACCTCATGCATTCCAGAGCGCACAAACATGTTGACCAAACGGGACTCATCAATCCAGATTATTCCAGCACCCAGCTCTTAAACATCCACACTGTTTTCCACTTGTTCCCTTTCACCAAACCACCTGCCCAGCAGGCCAATATGGTTCTCATTAAGCTGACATCATTCTCAACACCACACTTCCTTAAGCCATGCTTCATTATTTTCCAGTAAACGTTTAGAGTGATCAGCCTATAATTTGAGGCCTAAACAAAAATACAAAACAAACTCCAAAGTCAAAGAGTAAGAACAATTTGTTTTTCATTTAATTATGTCACATTGTATTAATAATGCTGTGTGAATAAACTTGAACCTTTCTTGACTGTGCACCGATTTAGTTTTTGTTTCAAACAATGTAATAAAATGCTCTGGACTGAAACACCAGATGCCTTATGCATTGTCAGAACAAGTTTATCCTGTGCAGACGATAGTTTGCACTACAACTAATGGAAATATGTCAACAATGATGCTGATTAAGGTTGCTGGATAGGGTCATCCTTCTTATATCAATCAAGTAAATTCTATTTATATAGCCCAATATCAAAAATCAATTTGTGTCAGGGGGGTTTACAATCTGTACAGTATACAACACCCTCTGTCCTTAGACCGTTGATTTGAATGAGGAATATGGATGGATCCCTATCCCATGATGGACTATGACTATAACTATGATCTGGATGACTTAGAATCTTCACAGACAGTATATACAATCATGATTAAAATATAGATAAATGTAAATGTAAAACATTAGAGGAGAGGATTAATCCAGTGTTGCCCAATAAATAGGATCTGAGTCACACACCTCTCCACCATAGAGGCCTGCAGAGATTGGCAGCTTATAGGGCACCAAAACAACATCAGCACAGAGTTTGAGAAATGCTGTTAGAATCAAAACGTTGTTGAGCCTGTCTCATCGGCAGGATAAGCATGCTTGTGTTACGGTAAGACATTCATTGAGACTGAGACCAATCTGCTGGAAGCAAAATGGTAACAGATATGAGGCCTGAAGAATAGAAAGATAAGTATTAATTGAAAGATGCAAAAAGAGTTTACAGCTTAGATTTAAAGGCCTCAACAGACTGTCTGATGTCAGCAGGATGATTATTGCAGAGAAATGGGGCTTGATAGGAAAAGGCCCTGCAGGCAGCTGTTTTAACTCTGAGGACACAGGTTCTGAGAGCACTAGACGGGACATTTAATGAAATCAGAGAGATACGAAGGGCCGACCCCATTCACAATTGTCATCAGAAGCCAATGAGGTAAAGCTAAAACTGGTGAAATGTTGTCAAATTTTCTGGTTTTAGTTAAGATACTAGCAGCAGCATTCTGAACCATTTGAAGACTTTTAGTAATAGGCCAGAAAACAAAATGTTACAGTAATCCAATCTAGATGAAACAAAGACATGAATTAGGATCTCTACATCAGCCAAGGACAGAAAAGACCTAATTTTAGCTATGTTGCGTAGGTGGAAAAAGGCGAGTCAGTGAGCGTCAGGATCCTGTGATGACTCTCACATCAGAGTGTCTGAGTTCCAGAATTCCCATTCTTCTTTCAATTTGATAGCTAATCAATGAAGTGCCTGGAGGAGGACCAGCTGAGTTCAGACTAAAGGATCCTAATTGAATCTGACAATAATTTTCACATATTTCTCTTGCTCTGTCTCAGATGCCATTAGCGACATCACTGTGATAATAGTTGCCATGACAGCATGAGCAATGCTCATTAATGACCTGGCTGGTGGTAATGTTCTGGGCCATATTTCCCGTTCTGCCTTCTCTTTATTCTTTTTTTCTTTTAAAACCCTTTCTTTTTAAGTTTATGCAAAGGCTTTTCATCACACAAACACTTGGGAAACAATACTTTAATCAGGAAAGCATACAAATGGAATTGTTTGTAAAATCTTGTATTATTCTCCTATAAAAAGAACACAGTTTGGTTTTTTTTCTGGGTTGAACAGAGTGCAAAAATGTTTGAAGTCTTCATGTACAGTAAAATTACTTAAAACAAGGTGTCTTGGGATAAATTTTTACCATTGATATAATCCAACAACCACAGTCACCACAGCAAAGTGGCTCATGTGGACAAAAGGCCTCAATATGGATTCTATTCATATGCTCTGAACGCAACAGAGCAAAGTCAATGCAAAACAAACATCTGTTGTGGACAGGGCTGTGTTTTCAGTGTGGTCTGGAGCTGCTTAACAAGAGTCGTGGACAATTTCCCAAGAGGCATGGAAGGACAAACACCTCCTTTTTTACTAAGGACAAACGTTTCTGGAAGGCAATGTGTCCGTCTGCGCTCACTGTAAACACGAGGGTGTCAGGAACCAATGTCACATGCGACTGGTGGGGGACTTCCGGCATTAAGGGCCAAGAAGGCAACCACAGAGGCACTCTGTGGAAAGAAGCCAACAGCTGTACTCAGACACACAAACATGCACATTTGCACGTACAATACACACATGCACACATGCAAGCTGCAATTGTGCAAGTCAAATATCCAAAACGGTACTAATAAGAGAGCTATAAGAAATTAAGCTTGATCTATTGTATGGATTTAAAGTAATCTTTCACTGAGCAGTTACATTATCAGTGCTTGTAACAGTGTGCTGTCAGTAAAAAGCAATTACATCTGCAGAATTAGGGAACTGAGAATATCTGTAACTGTCCGTCCTTCATGACATCCCAGCATTTGGAGACCAAAACTTTTAAACTGAGATCGACACCCTGGAAATAGCAAATACACAGAATCTCATATTGAATGGAATCTAGTGTTTAAACAAAGCACAGTATACAGAAAGTACATGCCACACCCTGCACTTTAAAGGTATGTATACAGTTTGCCAATGACTAACAGGTTGGAACTTGAAAACATTTAAAAAGAAAGGCTTTGAACCACATTTCAAATTCAAGTGTAAGTAGTGGCAAAATACACAAGCACTCTTAATGGAAAAGCTCATAAAGGAGGCATGCAAATAAGAGAAGATTGGAGATCTCTTGCTGCTTGAGTGGATGCACGTTTGAACCCCTTTGTTACGGCAGAGAAAGAAATGAAAAACATTTTGAAGTTGGCTGACAGATTCCATTGGTCCTGGGGCTGTTTGACGTGCCGCATCCTGGCATATTAAGGTTAAGGCAAGGTAGATGGAATCTATCAGAGCTTGACTCGTTGCCTCATCAGATGGAACAAGCAGCTGCAGGGCATTCCTTGTCTCGGTCTTGTCATTACACACATGCGTTCATGTATGTGTGCAGCCGTACATTCATTCACATACACACACACACACACACACACACACACAGAAACATGCACTATGTACTCACTGTGATTTTGTATGCATGTCTGTAAACATATAACACAATAAAATGCGCATTACTCATGCTATTTTCCATCCACAGGACATGCAGCAAGAGAATTATCAAAAGGATCTAGGAAATCCTGTGTGTTAAATATGCTAAAGATACAATACCAATTAATCACCACTGCACCCAACAGCAGGAATCCATTAAAACATAGCAAAACACAAAGAACTTATATTTTAAAATGTAATTTCAGATCCCAATTCCATGGCAAGTTTATGTTTAAGTGCTTCATCACTGGGTTTTACCATATCCTCATTTGCATCATCACCACACATGCTGTAGTAGATAATGACAATATACTGATAAAAGACCCATAGGTTCTGTTTCTGTTTAAGAGGATGTGAGACAGGAAGTGCACATGTAAGGGAAGCTACCGCAGACGATGTGTCCAGTATGCTTGACTGAGATAAAAATAAAAAGTAAAAACAAAATAAAATCAAGACATTTTTAAAAAGAATACATTATTGTATGTGTTTATACTGAATTGCAAAATCCCCATTCCCCAGTTCATAGTTAAGCATGCAATGTGCACTGAACACACATAAGAATCAGGCTGGCCGCTGCTGATGTCTGCTGCATCTCAGGAAGTTAAGTGTTTCAACACTTCTGTCTTCTTGCAGAGCAGCTGGACAGACAGTCAGCACTGACAGGGGCTTTCCAACACACTCAAACCTTATGAACACTTGTAGGTTCAGATTGAAAACCAGACAGACAGACAAACAAACATTCACAAACTCTCTGCCCACCCCACCACAACCTCCCACGTTACAAAGAACACACTTCCGCTTTCTGTGTAGGCTTTGTTACCACTAATACCCAATACACCACCACCAACGCTCATACATAGGCCACCAATACCACTCATTGAATAAAATTGACAAATATTATTTGCTGTTGCTTGATGTGATTATGATGATAGATTTTAACAAAATGTACCTTTTTTGTGAACGGCATGCTAGTCTGATGTAGACCAATGTTTAAGTTTGTCTGAAGGGCCTTTTGTCTTGACTGGTTGTAGTACACAACTGCTACAACTGTGCATGTTGAAAGAATAAGGGCGACAGTGAAGTAAAGGTTTACTTTGCTGCAGTCATTGAAGTTTGTGTGAATAAAGATCTGCCCATTATCACATCTTGAGAGTAGTTTGGGAGAAGCTGAAATTTGTTGGTGCTAAGTGTAAACAGGCGTTTATAGGTTTAACAGTGCTGCTCAGACAGAAATGGCAGAAATGTCGTAACAGAGACTACATGACTTGTATTGACTGTAGTCAATGGAGAATTCAAAGATCAAAAATTCAATTAAGAAACTTTTTAGAAACTATTAGGCTACCTCCTGCTATCTTTCTTTCTCTGAAATGATGCTAAAATTAATATTTTTTTAAATGTTATTAATATTTTTCTATGGATAACTTCTTTGAACACATCCACATTATAATTATACATATTTCCAACAGAAAACCTCATGCGCTATATTTGTACAGTAGTAAATGCTTGAACTGAATTATAATGCATTATAATCATTCTTGTTTATTATTATCATTATCTAATGTCATTATCTAACTAACTAATGAACTTTTCTATTAGATTTAAGATTTGCATTTGCACTTTTCAAATTTCCTGTTTGTAATGTTGCAAAACTATGATATTGTACTGACAATGCAATTAATGCCGTTATCTGGTAGTTAAATGTCTCATCAGCAGCATCTGTGCATTTTAAGTGCCTGGCCACATGCATTTATATCATGATAGCAACTAAGCAAACTTCACTAAGACTTATATAGTCAGGAAAGCATAGCAGCAAGTCTAACAAAACGCATTCACAAAGAATATACACATCCCATTTTAACTGTCTTTTGTTTAAGTGAGCAAATTCAATATCAGGGCTAAGACAGGAGCACAGTCAGTTAATTATGTCTAATAAATCTTGGTCCAAATTGCCCTCCAGGGGTGGAAACGGCTGCCGGGGGATGGAGGAACCGAAGTGGCACTTTGGTATTTGTTATTCTACCTTTAACAGATTACGCACGCTGACTTGTCATCCCTCATTGGGTTGGGCAAGTGAAGTGAAGGGAGAACATCAACAAGCCGTCGGACACTGCTTTTGTTTACCGCACTGTAGCCTGGGGGTAACGCGCACTAATCAGCATCCAACAAAATGCTCTGTAATTGGCCATGTTTACTCTGTTTTAGCATGATTGCATGCCTGATTGGATTGTTTTATCCCATTTGAGGAAAAAGGGTCTCCCTCTTTTTGTGTATGAGTTAGTGTGTACATGGGTCTGTGTGTGTGTGTGTGTGTGTGTGTGTGTGTGTGTGTGTGTGTGTGTGTGTGTGTGCGTGTGTGCGTGTGTGCGTGTGTGCGTGTGTGCGTGTGTGTGTGTGTGTGCGTGTGTGCGTGTGTGTGTGTGTGTGTGTGTGTGGATTTATGTGTGGTGCCACAGGGTTACAGGTGAGGTGGTGAAAAAGTTTTTGTTTGTTTGTTTGTTTTTTTTTCAGGGCTATTTTTTACCATCAACTCCCTGGATTACAAGGAACCTGAAAATAACATTTGGAAGTTTGGGATTGGAGGTATTTGGTTCCCTTTAACTCAAATTTTTATACTGACAATGACAAAAAAAAATTTAACAGGTTCCTTTTTTCTCCTTCTTTATAACCACCTCCTCCGTTCAACTTTATGCTAAATATGTCATGCTGACCACAGAAATGTATCTGAAATGTAAAGAAGAAGAAGAAATATTCCCTCATAAGTATGGTGAGGTTTCAGGCACACATATGCAGATCATGCAGACTCTGAGGTCTGTCCCCTACAGAAGGTTCCCAGAACACTCAACTCTTTGTGCAACAGTATGTAAAACGAAACTTGATAAATGTTCACCATATACAGTGGATTATTGGTGTTCAGGTTTGGGGTTAAAACTCTGTTGAGAGACAGCTATGTGCCGTGTCCAACCATGTTTTTGTTGAAGTTAAAAACAAAGCTGTGGTTATGTTCAGAATCAAAAATTCAAGAGTTTAGTGGACCTAGCAGTAAGTTGTCATCCTGACGGACTCCCCACAGGACTACAATGAAATATAGTGATTTTTGCTAAGCTTACATTCAGCCAATGAAGGGAAATTACCTGAATGTGAATTTTGAAGTAAAACTTTCTTTTAGACCCGCCCTTGTCTACTGTATGTGTAAAATCTGACCTTCACATACTGAGCAGTGTGTTGAAAGTAAACTTTCCTCTGGGATAAAATTCAGGATAAGCTAATTGCTGGTCTCAGAAAACAGATAGAAAGCAGTAGCACCACATCTCCAGAGAGTTTCAAACATATTGGTTCACAAGGGGTTCTGAATGTTTTCCTCCTAACACCCGGTTTCCAGCCAAACTGATATGTGTCTTCGGGGTATTTTTCATACTGTCTGTTAACGCTGCATTTGAGAGACGCCTGAGTGAAAACAACTTGAACTGCACCTTTCCAGAGGCTGTCAAATGTTTGAATTGGGAGCCATGAAGGTGGATAGGTGGGGTTTAACTCAGATGGGATTTTGCCATGAGGTAAATTGGCAACAAACCAATGATGGAGAGATGTCATGGATAAGATTTAGAGGTTGGTTTTAGGGGTGCAGTGAGTAACCTAGACAGATTCTTACAGATCTTGAGAGGGACATAACTGCAGCGGTTCTGAACCAAGAGAGCTCAAAATCGGATCAATGAGTAACTTGAGGCCTACAATATAGACAAAAATAGACTGTTGGTATCATCTGTGTTGTGAAAACTGTTGCTAGTTTTGGTGGTGATTGTACTGTATTGCCTTGTTTGTATTTATTGTAAAAAAACAAACAAAAAAAAACATAGTTAGCTAATCTGTTGTACGTGAATGAGGATTGACATATACCGTCAAACGAATTTAATATAACTAATTAAGCATTCACATCTTAATTCAGACATAATGAGGGCATGGAAATTATTTGACAATGAAACCAATAATGTACACTCATGCAGTGCATGCTTATTTAAATAAAAACTTATGAAGTGGGCAATGAAGAGGATTGTTGCTAAGTAGCCCATGAAGAATATGTACACTCATTATTCAAACTAACCCCATCCAAGTGTCTCTCTGCATCTGCTGTATGGCTGCGGTGTAATTGGGTTGTTACTTAAAACAGGAATTATTTCTACTCTGCTTTTCCCTCTGTTGTTTTTATTGACCCCCCACACTGATGAAATTGGCAAAAGTACCTGCAGGGGTGATTTGCAAAATTGCCCAATTTCCCCCAACAGCCACCAACTCAGGTAGAGAAACTGTTTATATTTCTCGTAATTTTTGAGGCTTCAATCAGGGAGCAATAGCTAATTACAAAAACAAACTTTTGTATCCACCTATTTAGTAATAATGAGGGTCTAGTACTGACCCCAACCCTGTCCCAGTTGTGTTGCGGGGGGTGGGGCTGCTGGGGAAAGCTAGTAAACCACAATGACCAGGCTTCTCCAAACATGTCATTTTAAATCTCCTTCATGAGCTGGGCTGAGGCGTACCCAGGGCCCTGTTAACACTCCAAACATTCAGAGTCACAGACCCGTGTCCCCAACCATGCCTTTTAAACACTTGTTAAAACTTACACTTTTTTTCAATGTCAACAGGCTGAGAACGACCCTTCTGGGGTTTCCACTGCACTATATACATTGTGTAATCAACACCGAAAAGAAAAGGGAAAAAGAGAGGGAGAGAGAGAAAGAGAGTGAGTGAGAGAGGAAAGCAATGGAGGGAGGAATAACTTTGTACAGTGGAAGTAGCGCCCCGGCCCTCCTCCTCCCCCTGTCTGCTTCATGAAGGGTCTGATTGAGAGACAGACCAACCCAACTCAGAGCCATTCAACCGAACAGCTCCAACGCCCCTGACCTGCTGTCTAAACCCCCTAAATTAGACTACGGAGACCCCAGGAGCAAGGCTTACATTACCAGTACCTGTGAAACCTTGGCAGGCCTCATCACCCTGAATGGGAATACTAGGCAAATAAAAGCACACTGGCCTGTCTGCACTCTCTCTATATAGATGGATGGTGAAAGGCAACATGAGCCTCCATGGCAGAAACTGGAGGAATAGTTGGCGGATTTCCTTTCTGGGCCCCTATAGGTCCCAAAGTAAAGTTTAGTATGCCCCATGGAAAGTCTAGCCTGTCTGAGGACTTTCCGTTGTCCACCACTAAAGAGGCTCGGTCAGAAAGAACAACAGGGACTGAGATAGGAAGAACGCAAGAAAAGAGGATGTGAGAACAATTTAAAAAAAGAAAGGTTAGCCTTAGAGATTCTATTTGAATAAAAAATAAGGGATGACATCACTTCGTAATTTCTGCTTAGATTCAACCCAGATCTCATCCAGAGGATAGCATGGATGATCCCTCTTTTTGTGACATTGTTGGTCATAGCAACATAGACACACATACATAACTGCACATCTTTGTACTCACACACTCAGCTGGCTATTGTCCTCCATACATAACAAGGTTGGAAGTACCTACAGACAGCCAGAAACAGAGCAGGTTAGATCACTGGACATTGTGTGTGTGTGTGTGTGTGTGTGTGTGTGTGTGTGTGTGTGTGTGTGTGTGTGTGTGTGTGTGTGTGTGTGTGTGTGTGTGTGTGTGTGTGTGTGTGTGTGTGTGTGTGTGTGTGTGTGTGTGTGTGTTTTTAGGCACTGGCCATTGTAGACAAGGGTGTCCTTAGTTGGAGACTGAGAGGAGAAGCAATGGCAGGGGGTAGATTAGCACATACCCCACAGTGTGATCAACAAGAAAAAAAAACATTTATAGTGGAAATAATAGTACAGACTTAAAATTGCCCCTACGGCCAGCTTTTCTGGGCAGCGAGAAATGGCCACCACTTACACATGTTTGAAATCTAGTACTTTCTGAAACTCCTTCCTTTTTTATTAATATTTTTTTCATCCTTGATGTGATGAAGGAGAAATGTAATTCATCTGTGGAAGGGTGAAGACAAGCTTCCTCTCCTTTGCCGGCATAAGGTGGCGGAAATAAGAGAAATGATTATTGAAGGAGAGAGGGGAGGAAACTTAATGGGAGGAAATCATTTAGACGTTACAGTAATTTTAATGTCCTCATGTCTGTTTCAAATCATTCTGGAGGGACCGGACACACTAGTCTAATACAAGAAAGGATGTTACTTTATTGCACACTTGTTCAACAAACAATGACTAGTATTGTGTTTTAACAAAAAAGATACTGATTACAAATCTGAAGAACTGAATCAGGCAATGCCGGAGACTGTACAATGCCTCTCTCCTGTGTAATCAGTTTAGGTGAGGCAGGAGGCAGACACCATCTCCACATTTAATTGTAGGCATAAGACTATTCTTTTTGATAGTAGCAGTAACATAATTTCTGTTATGAATCGGCACTTGAATTAATTGAATGTGAGAAATGGAGTTATGGTTTGATACACAGCTGTTGGGATATATGTAGGGTTCTATAGAGGCATACATTGAAAAAAATGACATCATTGCATTGTGTTACAAAACAATATACTGTAAAAGGAAATATATGATGTGGGATCATTTCTTTACAGTATTTTTCAAACATGCCCTAAAACCTTTCTTTTGCACATTAAGTAAGACACCCTGGAGTCAAAGCCTGAACTGCTTCTTCTGCCTGTTCACCCTGCCTGAGGCCCTGTGTCTTCTAAAGACCTGTTTGTTCACAAGTAGAGCACAGCAGGTGTTTGAGCAAAGTGCAAGGTGGAAATGTGGCTCCCATTGCTGCTGTGAGACTCATTTATTGAAATGCTCTCAATTTCTCAACAAAACGCATTATGCTTTCAGGCTAGGATGTGCAACAGTATGTCCTTCCCATTAAGCATGAGCAAGAGATGCCAGCGGTGGAAAGACACATCTCAGTGGGAATGCAACCCTGTGTTACAGAAAATATCACTACAGTCTGTTCTAAAGCAGATTATTCAGCTGCACACTTTCATTTTACTTGTCAATAATGTGCTTATAGCTATGAGGCATGGTGCATTTATAGTACACCTGCTCCATAGTCCCCTCGCTACCAAATCTGTGTATTGTTTCAACACAACCTTTGCCAATAATAAAGTGGAAGCCAATCAAAGCAAATAGACCAGTGGATCTTTACTGTGTAATTGGGGATCTGTGTAATCGTTAACCTTGGCTCAGTGTAGGAAGTTAATGAATCAAATCAATACCTCTCTCTACTGATCCATAATTATTTGAAAAGAGATGAAAAATTAAACAGCCTGAGCCTATGAGGTTATCATGCCATGCAATTAGTCCGCCGGAGGGAGATTATGTTACCTAGATACCATTGGGGAAGTGTAATTTCTCTTGCAGATGGAGTTTTTTTAATGAAGAGTGCAATTACCTAAATAGGTCAGCCAAAGACACGCTGCTGCTGCTGCTGCTGCTGCTGCTGCTGCTGCTGCTGCTGCTGCTGCTGCTGCTGCTGCTGCTGCATGCCGCTTCTCAGCGTACCTGAGAGGAAGCTCCTGGAGAAAAAAAACACAGAGCACTGTCTGCAACTGTTGTTACCCCCTTCAGTATCCTCCTCACTTTCTCTCTCTCTTTTACTTTCTCACTCTCCTGCCGACACTGCCTGGATGGCATATCTTCTGTTTTTCCTAATTAAATAGCACATACATGGAAATCTTTGTTATGCAGAGATTCCACAGGAATAAACACTAAATAATGTTTCCCTTCAGATTAGGCTCAGATGGTGTGTTGTGGCCATTTGTTGACTGCAGCACATGTAGCAGAAGTCAGAAATTAGAGACAAAAAAAATTTTGTGTTCTACTTTGCAGTATTGTTTATTATTGATTATTTTGTTAAAAATTTTGTTTTGATATTTCTTGCCATCGCTGTAACAGATTTGTGTCTTAGTCTCAAAATGAAATTGCTATGATTACATGTTTGTTTTTTTAAATAAAAGCTATGAATATGAACGCTTGTTTTACAATTAAATTTTTTTCTTTGCCTTTTTTCTTTTACATTAGATTTAAATAATACCCTATTGCATTATCATCAAAATACTGAGAATGGTTTCATGGGAAAATTTGCTAATGACGCTAGAGGTAAGTATGATTTTGACAACAACCAGGTGTGGAGTAAAAGCTTACAGGTAGCTGTGTAATTTATCTGCAGCACACAGTAATTCCAATATTTTTCATGACACTTGCTGGCAGCTATGAAAGATGTAACCTATAAAAAACAATACATCTACATCACATTTGCCCTGTATATAACGTGACTGGTGAGAAAGTTTGGAATGGTTTTAGTTTTATTATATTGAATTTATTTCAAGAAACATCAGAGGTTTAGCAAGAAGGTTAAACAGATTATAATTTTGACACTGGCCCGAAGAAACAAAGAAAGATTGAGAGAGAGAGAGAGAATAAGTATTGTAAAAACCCTGATATTTTCCTGGAAGCCACTACACTGTACGATTTCTTATAATTCACATAAAAGGCATTGTATTAGAATAATTGACTTGGCTCTGTTTTCCACATATACAGTTGTGATAAGTGTGAAATTGCCATAACCACTTCAATTATGTATTTATATTTTGCTACACAGTTGCATTGAAAAATAACATAACACACTGAACTCAGCAGGCCACTAATAGTGAAAAATAGGTACTTACAGAGAGCAGGTACTTAATGAAATACAGCTCAGACTACAAGGTGTTGAACTCATAATGAAAACTGTGCGATGTAAAAAGAAAGTGAACTAAAGAACAGCCCTGAAAGGGTGCCACTAATAAGCACATCTAAGTTTTTTGTTACGCCTGATCCAAAACCAACCGTGTAAAAGTAGGTGGTATTCTCTACATGTACTATATGATTGAAAGGAGAATTTGGCACGTGCTTTCTCTCCACAACACAGAACAAGTGACCTTGTGAACTGCCAAATGGTGCCTCTTTCAGGTTCTCAATGTGGCAGGTGCCTTGATCACGATTCAAGCAACTTGTCAACAAGCGCTGTTTTCCTGAAACTTGGCAGGGACTCCACAACAGATTCCAAGTTGAAACTTGGATGATCACATTCCAGTTTTTTGTTTTTTTTGTTTTTTAACTGTGATATACCCCTTTATTGTTGTGTTGACCTGCATTTTAAAAAATACACTTTAACAATGGAGGAGGGAAAACATCAGAGGAGACTTCAGGTATCCTGTTAGACAGTAATTTGATACAAAGTGATAAGATCTGCAAATGACAGAGACCATGTATTCATCCTGTCTTTTTTGATGGACAGGCTTTGCCCAACCCTCCTACACACTGACAAGTAGGAAATATGTTTCAGGCAATGACACTAGCATACCCTCTTACACTTAATCATTGTCAATCACTCTGCGCACTTGGCTTGTTGGGTAATAGGAACAGATCCAGCATCGCATCCCCTCCAATCTGTTTGGCTCTCACACGGGAGGTGCATGCTGTTTTCATGCCTGTGTGGGATGGCTTCAAGCTGTTTTCTTATCAAAAGGCCCATTCAGACATTCTCTTTGAGAGGCATCGCAAACCTCAGATCTCGCAGCCTCCGTTCAACCACATGTCTTGATTTAAGAGGCCAGAATCAGATTTGCTGCCACGAAGAGCTGTCACCGCTAAAGAATGGGATGTGATTTATCATCCTGAACCACACACAAGACTGATAACCAGAGCGCTAGCACTTGAACACATATGTGCACCCAGATGCATGTAAGGCTGCACACATAGACACACACTAACTCACCACCCCTTCACATTTCCACCTCACATAAATACCCCAAAAACTGATCAGCACATGTTCTCAAGCTCTCTCATCCTCTGGCTCAATCATTCCTATATGCTTTCCCGCAAAAACACTCAATTTCACATAGCTGTCTTGCCCCTCGCTCTCTTGCAGTGTGGAGTTGGATCACATGCTTTTTACAAACTGCAACTACATCACCTTCCACCCAGGGATCCTCTCTAAACGCTCCCTTTTAAACCTCCACTAACAGTCTCATCATTGATTTTATGTCTCTGTTTTTTTTCCTCCTCGGGTTGTAAGCAAGCAAACACAGCTGAACCCTAACACCCTGTGTCCCGCTGTGTCTCCCTCAGGGTGTTCTCATCACATAACAGCTACACAACATCTCAGAGTGAAACACCCTCAGCAACACAGGCCATAGAAAGGCAAAGGTGACAGGAGCAAGTTTTTCACCATTTCAAACATACAGAGCCATCAAAAAAAACTGCTCTCTCTTTCTCTCTCAACATACGGAGGTTGAGCACAGTTACTTCTCCAAAGAAGTAGTTTCTCTTAACACTCTATCCATTTCTCACTTTTTACCCTCCCATCTCTTCCAATTTCTCTCTCGCTCTCTCCAGTTGCTGCTTATTATTTCTTTGTGGAAGAGTATGTGATTGCCAGGATGGCTCGGTGGCTGTCTCCTATGAAGTTGTTAGTTTCAACGGAAAGGCAGAGAGACTCAGATTCTCCGCTTCTGATCTCTCCGCCGCTCTCCTTTCTCTGCCCTCTTGCGCTCTTTTTTTGTAATCCATCAACAAACCATTGCAGTGTACAGTGGTTTCAGTGGGATGAATAATCAGTATAAGGTGTGTTGGTGGG
Source organism: Micropterus salmoides (assembly GCF_014851395.1). NCBI lineage: Eukaryota > Metazoa > Chordata > Actinopteri > Centrarchiformes > Centrarchidae > Micropterus > Micropterus salmoides. Next base: position 27,430,411 of record NW_024044459.1, read on the forward strand.
GACGGTCAGTAGACTAAACTTGCCAAAGGCTAGCGAGTGCAAGTGTAAACCTCGCCTGTTCTCCTGTCCCTGTTAGCTCAGCCATTTTTGAGCGGTCAGGCTGTCTTGCCACAATCACACGCTGGCGCCACAATTGCCTAGCCCCAACTGCAACCCTTTCACTGTGTAATGAATACATCCAGAAATAAACTTTAACCGCTCTTGCCCCGCTGCTTGCCCCCCGTGCTTATATGTACAGAGACAAGACTGGAGTGATGTTTGTGTTGTGCCCTGGATAGTGGCACGCTCACCTGGATACAGGACGTTGTGTGGTGATCGTGTGGTTATGGTTCAACACAGAACCAGTCAGTAAGAGAGAGGTGACCACTGACCGCTGTCACCCTCTGGTGGGACCATACACACCCCTGATCCAGGGAATGTTGGTGAGGTAGAGAGATGACCAGAGAAGTAGAGTACTGTTTTTGTCTACTTCAAAATTGTGTTTTACTCTATGTTAATGTGTACTTCTGCTCATGTTTAGGTGGCATGTGCATGTTCATGGGCACATACAAAAGATGCAGGCATATGGCCACATACTAAGTATTTTTCTCTTTACACAGTACATGTGTATGAAAATGCTTTTTGTGGTATTCAATTCTGTCTGCATGTCTATATGTATGTAAGGTTTGTTGCCACAAGAGATAAATATACCTGAGCAGAGCCCACAGGCTCAACTCTTGATTGTACAAGGGGTGGTCGGATCAGAGCAGTAATTTTCCACATCTACACTGCCTATTTGAGTCCACCTTGAAGGGCGTTTCTATGAGAGTAAGTGCAGTATGGTTCCGTGTGTGTTTATGTGTGTGCACTGTATGTACTGTTGGTTTGCACATTTTTTGCTTGTCTGCATCTGTGTGTTTTTGCATTGCTGCCTCTTTATTTGTTATAATACTCAGTAGCAGCTTTCCTTCCTAAATTGCGGTAACACATTTTTGATTAATTTATTTTCATCTTGTCTCTCTAAGCAAATAAACACACCTATGAAATCAGATAGCGCAACATTTATTTTGCATTTCCATCTGTAATAAATGAAACCAATTAAACCGTACTTTTAAATTAGGGAGGAGGCAATCCTAATTCTCTCCTTAAGTGCGGTTTCCACGGCAATCAGAGGCCTCTGCAGGGGGTCGGGAATGGAGGCGTTGGGTGGGAGCGCACACAGCAGGGACAAACTGACTGAGTGCGAGAGCCTACCGCACTCACAGCTGAATCTTCTGTTGGCATGCACTTTCTCGCTCACATACACACATATGCTGGAGTGCACGTACACATGCACACGCAAATTCACACAAGAACAGCCAATATCACACAAACATTTTCGCAAATTCTCTGATAATTTGGCCTCATCTATAGGCTTCATGGAGTGAAATTGAAGGTAATAAAAGTGGCCATGTTAATGTTTATCTTATTATTGTCAGTCAGTTTGATGAAGTGATGATCATTCAGTGATTTAGATAGTGTATTTCTAATGTGCTGTACTCTATGTGTGACATTGAGAGACGTCGTCTCATATGAGTAGTCCTTATTTTCCTATGAATGAATTTGTCACAGGACAAATGTAAATATGACAGCTTCCTCTGTCTGTTAACAGAGGAAGTATTTACGGCTCCAGTCAGAAAATTAGGGAACTTGGCCATGTGTCATTGTTTTATGTCATGCCTGACTGGATTCTCTCTTTTGCTCTGATGAGTATTTTTAAACACGTACATTTTTATAAATCCACAGGTCAGAATAAACATGCTCATTTTTACATGTCACATATTTCAGTGTTACTTTTGGTATGATGTAAGTCTGTCTCACCTGAGATGACTTACACTAGCTGTTTTGGAGCTCAATAGAGAGAAACTTGTGAGAATTGTACTTGTAAAAAGGAAGTGTGTTATTGAGTTAAGCACTGTGCGAGACCAGACAGTCTTATTTTGCACAAGTTCTGCAAAATTATTAAACAAACTAAATGAATAAATAAGAGCTGTGCAAAATGTTGACCAAGTAAACAGGCAGATAAGTAGACTGGCCTGTTGTGAGTATATATAGCTTCAGTTTGGCAACCTTACAGAAGGCTCAGGGCTTTTAATTGAACATTTTCTATAGTCTGGAGCAACATTCAATGCTCCAAGACGCACTTTTTTTAGCAATTTTCCATTCAGTGTCACTTTGTGACTCAAACATTTTCAGTCTTTTTTTGTGCAATCGATAATTAGTTGTAGCATTCAAAATTTAATAAAATCAGACAAACAGCTGCATTTATTAGTGTACACTGATTTAGAATGGATGACAAAACACAAGGTAGAGCAGTCAAAGGTAAATCTGTTTTTCAATTTATTTTTTGATAATGAAGTTTCTGAAGTACATTTTACAAATAGTTATTTTTTAAATGATGGTGCAGATGTACGTATTTGTTTTGCTGTGTAGCTATTGCACTATTAACAACTAAATAATGAGCGTCATTTAAAAAGGAAAAAACATATAATATATGATACTGAGATAGCATGACATTTTGTAATTTCAAACTTAAAGGATTATATTAAAGAAATACTGATAAAGATAGCCAAGCATTTTGAACAGAAGATTCCAAATCCAACTTTACTTTTGCAACTCAACAGAACTTCCCCTGTAAACTTCCCTCTTGTACATGGCTGTGATACCTACAATTTCTCTAGTCTAGCAGCAGTTTGCTCTTTTGTTGAAAAAAGGAAAGAAAGAAAAGAAAAGGTGGGATTCAATCCGTCACATTGGATCTAGCATAGCCATCTTATAGTTTGAGAAAGCAGAGAAGAAGTTGAAGCTCAGACACAACAGTTGTTAGTCAAACGCAGACGCGTTCCACAGGCATAGGGATGGAGAGGCTGAGGAAAGGAAAGAGAGAGACAGATGCATAGAGAAAGAGAGGGATGAAAAGAAAAAGAAAGAGCACAGGCCTTCCTCAGAACTGTATTCATGGAGTCTGGCTCTTTCAGGTTCATCTCTCATTACTCCTAGGTGCTCTCTCAAGCTTAGCGGAAATGGATTATGCTACACAAAGAAAGGAATAATCATCCTATTCTCCTCCTTCTCTGATAAACACACACATAGGCGCACGCGGACACATCACATACACACATTCACAGTCTGTTGTTTTGACATACACACTGATGTACACACAGTGAGTGAGCCAAGCTTTGTGTGGCTGTGAGTTGCTGAGTGTGGTGCTCATTCTCTCGCTACATGCCAGGGGACTCGTCAATTATCTCCCCAAACGCACCCAGTCCTCGGGGGGAAAAGGCGGTGAGGGAGACGTCCCTGTTTTTGAGGCAACCTGGAGTTTGCAACATTCAGTTGAGTGACAATACATTCACGCTCTAATTCTAGGCTAGCAGATGTAATGTTTTTCTCTCTCTCTCTCTCTCTCTTTCCCTCTTCCTTTGTCTCACTCTTTTCTGCTCTCCTTTTACTTATCATTCCAACTTTGAGAAGTTGGAGCTCCTAAAGGCTTTAGTGAATGTGAGTGTGTTTTGGGCGGTTATGAGAGTGTGTTTATGCTTGCTCGCGTGTGTGTATGTGTGCGTGTGTTTTGGATTAAAGGGTGTATGCTTACAGTTTGATCTTTTTTATCTAAAGCAGGCAAGGTGGTACTCCCCAAAGATTTAGTTTTTTTCCCTGAGCAAATTTAAGAAATGTCTGCAAAGAAAAAACACAATAACAAACAAAAGAAAAACAACAATTTTATCATATTCATGTAATTAATTGTACAATGATTAGCATTTTCTCTTTTCAAGCATGAAACACAGAAAAGCTTTAACACTTTTATATTAATATAAACAATCACATCAAGCATTTCATGAATTCAAAGTTTGAACTGACAATAATCTGATACAGTAATATTTTGATAACGTTGTGCCAAGTATACACAATATTTTTAACAGATGGCACTCATATCATTACATTTTTGAAGTCTTGAATCTTGAGTCGAACATATAATTGCTCTGTCTTCTGACAGCGAGCAAAGCAGATTGCCTGGGAACAGGTTCAAAAAAAAAAAAACTCCTGTCCATGTTTGTCTTGCTAGGGTGACTCACTGTATCTGTGAGCGCTGGGCTGCGAGACCACTTCTACCTGGTTAAATTAAAGAGAATATGAATAATAGATGGAGAGAATGACACTTCCGTCGCCAGGGGTAATGAAAGACCGACTCCCAGCTCTCTCTTGTCACTCCTCTGACTCACCGAGAGCGCTAATAAAGATGACACTTGACAGCTAACGAGACCCATCATGGGTGGGGACATGCACACATACACAGAGAAAGACAGTGAGAAAGAAAATGAGAGAAGGAGTAAGATAGAGAGAAAACAAAATATAAGAGGAGGACAAGTGTCGTCAGGGCATCTAACCTCTGGCTGGCCAAACAACTTGGTGTCCTGTCAGGATCCGAGTGGAGATCTGCTTTACCATTCAACAACCTATTTTAGAAAGTCAACAGATGACAATCATACAGGGCTTTGAGTGATACTGGGAGATATAAAAAAGAAAATGAACGAAAAATAGTAAAGCTAATTTTAAAAAAGTGTGTATTATGAAGGGAGTGAAAACTAAGCAGAAGAAAAAAGATTTTTAGTCTGTCTTTGGATGCCTAGTTGTGTGTTGGAACAGGGAAGGTTGAAAGTTGGAGGAAGCCCTGCCCACAGCCTGATCTCCAGGGTCAGCTTCAGCTCCAGCCTCCGCCGCAAAGTGCCCAAAGAGAGGGCGTGCCATTGTTTACTGTCCGCGGTGCGGGTAAACAATAAACAATGAAAAGGTTGCCAGCTCCTCACCCTAATGTTGCCATTTTGGGAACTCAAACACACCCCCATGCTCCTCACAGCCCCTACTCACCACCCACTCCCTCTTTCCCCCTCTCAACCTCTGCCACCTCCCACCGTTCAGATCCATCCCCGGCCCCAGAAACCCCAGAGGGGCGGTCGCCCAGCCTGCCCACGCTGCCCTCTAAGAAACCACAAGAGGGTGTGGTTCCGCCTGGAACAGGGAAGCCATTTATTTTGGGCGCATCTCTGCTGACTGACTCATGTGTTGACTGGAAAGTTGGCTGCATGCTCTATGGGCCGAGGCTCCACCAGCCCTGTGGGCTATCAGTCCCTGACCTGCCCTCCCTCTTTTTGGGCCCCCTGCACCTCAGCCCACCACAAGTTCAAATGCACCAATAGCCACCCACTCCCATCCTCCCACCCACTCTAACCAGCCCTCATCACCACTCTATTTTTGTCTTTATGTCAGCCCTGCCACCTACCACTCTACTCTCAGTCTCAAATTGAAGAATTGCCATTGTTCTACAGTGACCCTAAGATGGTGTTTTGTAAGATCTGATCATCTGGGGTTGCTTTATGATAGGCGTGTATCCCATGTTTTGTTTGGGCACCTTTTTTTCCTGAGAATGTACAAAGTAAAGAAAGAGACAGAGGCAGAGAGAGACAGAAAGCAGAGGCAGGCTTAAGCATTGCCATACAAAACAGAAATAATCAAGGCTATATGCAATGGGATTATTTAAGATTCTTGATCTTTAATTGCAAACCTGCAGTTGTTATACATGTATTAATAATTCAATCTGGAACTTTAGACATGTGGACTATGACAAGGTGAAATGTACTAGTGAGAATGACTTCAGTTTCAATCTCTAAAAGTAAACCAAGCACGCACTTCTTAAATAAATCTATACACTCTATACACATTTATCTGTGGTATACTGGCAGTCCTTGAAATTAAGAATTCATTCAATAAATTTCATAGTGAAAAAGGGGTCTTTAATCCAATAAAGTACCTATTAAATGTCAGGAATAGGGCACCTCTGAGAGCTCTACAATTCTTGGTTTAGTCATCAACTATTATAATACATAGCAGTTACTGTTCTCAGAGGAGAAATAAGTGACCTGCACAGAAATTGTATTTACATTATGTGCGTAATAATTGAAAATTGGTGTTTACATCATGTGGATCCAGTTGAGGAAAATGTGTGTACTTTATGTACACTGTATGTTACTGTGTATGGGAACATGGTCTGGCAAAAAAAAACCTCAAACTACAGTAGACAAATTTTTCTCAGCTGGAGCATTCCAGATGGCATGAGCAGTCAATAAAAGAGAGGATGAGGGCCCATAAAAAACTTTAAAAATGCCCAACTGTAACAGGACTTTTATTTATCTGCCTAGCAATGAATGGAGAGTCTTTTATATGGTCTGGATCAAATTTTCTCTTCCTCCACATAATTTTACAGGAGGATGGAGACTTAGTTTTGGACCTGAGTTTTTTCCTTAATATAAATGTCTTTGCATTGCTATATTGCAAAATATATATTTAATTTTATATATTGAAGCAATCTTTTCACAGCATGATGTCCCACCATAATTCATGTTAATGAAAACCTGAGCAATTGATGGATGAGATTTGATTGTGAAATGTACGCCACTCTGCCACCAAAACATGCTGACCTACTGTTCTGCATCTTATTTCTTTACCGGCTTTTTATTATGTAGTGGTCAAAGAAAGCTGTGAAGTAAGGTGCTCTTCATCTTCTCTGTTTCTCCCCAGGGTCCCCATATTGCTCTGGAGATGTCTGTGGGTTCCTTGCTATGGCGTGGCGCTCTGACATTCCCTCCACACCCACACTGGCAGCCAATGTGCCAATTAGTGGCCTTCTCCGCAGGGGTGGGTGTATGGGAGGTGGAGAACACAGAAGAACGAGAGACAGAGAGAGAAAGAGCAAGAGAGAGAGCGTGTATATGAACGTTTCTGGATGTGTATGTGTGTGTGTGTGTGTGTGTAACAAGGCCTCAGACCTCAGACATTCCTTTCGCTATGACCTAGGGTACAATTAAGGGGATGTCCCTCCCCTGCCTCCTCTCCTCGGTGGACCACATCAACGGAAGTCCTGGCCCAGCTGGAGGCTCTAATGACGGGAGGGAGGCCAGGTCGCGACCCTGGTGTGCCACCTCAGCGTCACACCCTTCCTGTTTAAGTCCAGGCATGGTCTATGCCAGGCGAGGAGGAAAGGGGACAGGGAGACAGGGAGTAGGAAAATGGTTTGGATTTATCAAGATCTGGAGTGGAGCTGAGAGAGATTGGGGAAAAACTAAAATGTTCCCCCTCACCTGAACACCTTGTCATACAATTTAAAAGTTGAAAATTTATCACCTTATTCATTTGTTTACCAGAGTTGCAAACCTATCCTTGAATAAAATAACTTACTGCTGTTTTGCTATTCTGTATTGTCTTGTTTCTTCTACAAAAGGATGCTAACTTTGGACTAAATAATGAACTGTGCACAAGACAGACCAATATTACAAGTAGTAAAGGCTGAGATGAAAGGCAGAGGGCTTTACATATTGTGTGGGTCTCTGGGCATTTGTTATTATGTAGAGAGCTGTGTTAGAGTATCATGGGACTGAAAGCTGTGGTCCTCAGCCCTGCTATCGTCAGAGAACCCACCGTGATGGAGAGGCTTAGATAATGATACGTCTGTCTGTGTGTCTGTCATTCCTCTGGATTTGCTTGCTCCACTCTCGTGAGTGAGGGACAGCAGGGGACATGTAAATTGTATGTGTGTGTGTGTGTGTGTGTGTGTGTGTGTGTGTGTGCACGCATGTTGTATCTAGCTTTGTAGGTGGATGCTGTGCAAGCTGGATGGTCATGTATGTGTGTGACAAGGGTCCCCACAGATTATAGATGTTGATGAGCGTCTCCTTTCAACCTAGAAACCCTGTAATTGTCACATTGCTCAAATAGTGGGGAGAGGAGAGATATGCATTGAACTGCATCCACACTGAAAACTTGCAATCAAAGAAAAGTGAAAGGTAGAGAAATTTGCAACAAGAAGAACAAGGAGGAAAAAAACACTGGACCTGACCAAAAGAGAAATAATGTGGTGGGCATCTCAGAACTGAAACAAATGTTCTGCTGGTGTGATTATCATTACGGCAGTATATGCAGTATGGGCAAGCTCATGTGTGGTGTGCATTCAACCGTGTCAGTGTGTGAATGTCTGCTTGTGTGTTGTGTGGGAGGGGGGGATAGAAACAACTAGAGTGAGGGACAATCAATGCTTGTCCAGTGATCACAATCATTGCATTATTAGTGCCTGACTGACCAATAACACTGACAGTGTTTTCACTTTGTCACTGACAAAAAAACAGACCAACTTGTTCAGGGTGAATTCCTGTCCACTTCAAGTGGAACTCTAATTAAGACATAAATGTATGTAAATGAGTGAGGTTTGTCCAATAGTGTAAAATCTTGCGGTCTTAAGTACTATGCTGTATACTTTGTCCATATTGTTCTGCCGTACAGAACTTGTTTATAACTCAGTAATTGAATTATATATTTATATATTTTTGCTCAAGTTTTAGCACACTAATTGCTAATACTATATGTGTAATTGATGTTTCAAGTATTTCATGAACAATTGGTCAACTAATAACTTAAATGTTAAACATTTGTATTAATTAACAAAAACAGTAGTAAAACTACAACTCTATCCATTTTCTACACCAACTTATCTTGTTCTGGTTATTGTCAATGGGTCTGGAAAGTAGGGAATGCCTTGGACATGTCACCAGCCCATACTGAAACATTCACATCCACGGGCAATTTATAGTTTACAGTTCGGTTTAGTAGCTTGTCTTAGTAGTGTGGAAGGAAACAGGAACACCCAGAGGAAAGCAACACCAAAAAGGGGTGAACACAGTAGCTGCAACATTATTACATGTGTGCAATTCATGCATTATAAAGTGTTGTCAGTTTTTCTGAGCTTTTCATCCTGTTTGTCAAATGTATTAATCATCATATCGGCATGGGAGAAAATTTTCTGGTGACAAACTTTTATTCACCTTCTACTTCTTTGTGTCATATCTGGGACCTCATCCACCTAACTTCTGGCTAGGAGAAGGATAACTGTTTCCCTAATGTGTAATTTTTAATGGAAGTACATTTTAAACATAGAAATATTAGAATACACGTGGCTTCACCTAATTAAAATTGAATAATGCAGAATATTTAAATATCACGGCAGCAATCTGCCATACTGTCTTCCTGTAATGTCTTGTAGCACTGAAACAGTAAAGATGAAGACAAACACTAATTTGTCTGTATTGACTGTACTGCTCGTCTGTCTCTCATTAGCTTCTATTAATCTATTTACCCTTCACAGTGCCCTGACACCACCCCCAGAACCCCAGCCTTTGCCAAAACCAAAGTGACACTGGCTCCGCAGGCGAGGTTTGGAGGCCATGAGGTCATTCCAATGATGGCACTTGCTGTCGACCGGTGAGATGTGGGGCCCGTAGGCGGAGGGGTGCTAGGTGCCTGCGAGGGGAGAGTTAAGGGAGTGTGCCGGGGGAAGTGAGACATTCATTAGGAGAGCCAAGCTGACGCTGTCACCCTCACCCTCGCTTGCTTCTAAGGAGCCTGCTCAGACACACGCCAGCCTCAGCTGCTACCAGACCGCGGCTGTGCTCTGCACCGACACGTACAGTTTGTGTGTGTGTGCAATTGAATGTAAAAATGTTGCTTTATGCTGTGAAACACTGTCACACAAATGCTATTTCATCCACAGAGGCAGATGAGTGAGGAGATAAAGATACAGATACAGAGAGAGACACACAGTGAGTCTATTATAAAATGCAAGTTCAAGTTCACGGTTCATCTGCTAAGGCTTATACTTATTTCAGGCGGTTCTGATGACAAAAGACAAGCATGTTCCCTCAGTCATGTTGCACGCCTGTGAAAGCAAAGCCCATTTTATTGAGCCTCTACTGCGATGAGAGAGGCCAGGAGTCAATTACTGTGTACTTATTCTCCCTCTGCCTGAACATGGACTTGTTAACGCTTCCTAATAATGAGCTACAGTGAACAAGAGGGTTACACTAGAGCCTCTTGACTCACAAAAAAACAAAACATTTTCCATTCTCTGTGTGCTCTATCACTGCTGCTGATGAAATAAAATGAATAAAGAGGTGAGGGGTATGGGGAATGTTTACCTTAAAACTGTAATGATGTCCTAGGCTTTTGTTGTTAATACAGTGATAGAAGTGGCAAAGTTGTGCACATCACTATGCTTTAAAATGATAATTATTCTTTAACAATATTGTATTTACCATAGCAGTGTACTGACAAGTGCAACATTAAATGTTCTACGCATATTATGTTTACTTTTGTGAAGCAGTATGTCACTAAGGGTAGTGAGCAGAAGAAAGTAAATGATCATGATACATCTGGTTCATAAAATGGTAAGATGGTTTTTGTAGACCTTTCCCTGCCCATAATGCATTGCAGCCCCAAAAGACTTGACTCACACCTGATTCCTCTAGAACTGACATTTTGTAATTAGCCAGATTGGTAACACTTGCTAGCTGATGCCAAAAAAGCCCTTATGAACTCCCTATCTGCATCATTATACACTACCTGTGTAAACTAACTTACAACTTCTTTGCTAAAAATAAAGTCATGGTTTATCTTATTTTAGCACTTGCCATTGTTAGCTAATTTACAGGTGTGGTTTCGGTTTGTGTCAGCTTGTTACCGTACTATTGAATTTTTTTGTGTTGCTTGCTAAAAACAGTGGAGAAGACAGAGGGTTGGGGTGTTCAGAGTAGACATAAACTTGAGGATGGGGTAAAATTTCTTAAACTAATCGACACATAAGGAACTGTTTCCTTACACTTACCAGCTAACACATTTCTATATCCACACTGTTTACTTTCCACACGTTTTGCAAAATGTCCAGATTGCTTTGATTTTAGTGCAATCAAGGATATGGATAAGCTCTAAATTAAAAATACAAACTGAATGGATAAATACTGATGACAATAGCGGGTTTTATTGGAGGGCAGGGCCCAAACTCACTGAGAAGCTCTATACTGGAACCCATAAGATCACACTCTTAAAAATATTCACTACTATATTTTGTAAGGCAAAATATATATAAAACTAAGAAAGGTGGATATCTACCATGGGACATTAACTTGTATTTAGTTTGTTTTTTGTGTTCACAGAATAATTTATTATCTTGGAGTTGGATCAGTCATTATTGAGAAACACAGAGCTAGGTAAATAAAATAAAAAGTATTGTTTGTGTGTGTTTTCTCTGAGAATGACAGTAATGGATAAACTAGTATGGTTGACTGTGGTGGATCTGTAGATGAAAAGCTGTTCTGTTAATCTTAGTGTGAGGGATAAGACTGATGATGTTCTTCAAACTGTAGTCAAATTGTTGACAGTGAGGATAGTATTTTTGTTGCTAGCTTTACAGAGTAAAATCTTGTTTATTAATAAAGTCAGATCAGTGGGATGCGCTGTACTTGGTACAAAAAATCGGCCGTGGCATTTTTGGCCCAGGTGGCCCACCAAAATCTGTCGGACACCCCTCACCAATACACCATCCTTCCATATAACATGTGTAACTACTGTAACTACTGTAATGTTCCCCCAGACCAGGTGAGTGGTATGTGCCCTGGATAACTGTACTAGTGCAAGTGAATCAGTGTACTCATTCGCACTCATATACTGATTCTATGGTGATCAGAGGTGGCCATGAAGTACACAGCTCATTCTCAAGTACAAGTAGCCTACAAGTCATTTTCACAGCAGGGTGGGATTAGCCAACACAATGCTGACAAAATAACCTCATCTCAGCCATTAGAACAGCAAAAGTTAAGACTGCAGAAACTAAGGTGACTATAAAAACAATGTCAAAAAAGCAGTTGGTGACAGTCTCACTTTATGATAGCGTTATGATTATGTTATTGTCATTGACCTTAATTGAACTATTCATCATCATTGTCACTACGGCATGGCACACCCAAGGGCATCACTTTGTGTTGAAAAGTGGTGGGGACATTTAAAGGCTCAGATTAGATAAAACATTGCACAATATTGGGATAAAGAGAACAAGATAAGAATATATTTCAATACTATTTAGAAAAAAAATTTATTCATGAAACAAACAATTCTGAGCATTAAACACTTAATTTCCTGCATTCTGGAGACATTTTCTGCACCAATTTATGGTGGAAATGTCACAAAATTCAGGTGGCAGGTGAGAATTCAGAATATAAAAATGTTATAGAATATAATGAGTAGCTGTTTTTAGCTTAAGTTACTTTTTTTGGACAACAATTAGGTGTTTCTTCTATATTTACATTGCATTGGAGGTTTTCTTATTGTGCAAATTAAACTTTCTCAAAGAATGGCTCATGTGCCTGTGCCTGCACTATGTCGGTACTGCAGCAGATGTTGAAGGTATTGCAGCCCCAGTAGCAAAGAAATCGGCTATTTTCACACATTTGGCAGCCTCCGCCTGAAGTCTTTTTTTTTGACCCGCAACGCAAGAAACAGAGAGCAGAGGGGGAGGAGGTGGGGATGTGATTGGGCCAGCCTTGTGTTAGTATAGAAAATTACTCAATGGGCCGCTGTCCGTGCTTTATGAGCCGGTCGTTAGCCCATTTTTTTAAACAGTTAAATAACTAATTAAGTTATGTTACACCGGCCCCAGAGGTTTGTTGTCCCACTGGGCATTTGCCCGGTATGCCAGATTACCAGTCCACGACTGTGCTCAAGTGATGTTGATGTTGTTGCAGTTTGCTGTGTGAATAACTGCCTTGCGTGGCCTCTAGTTTCAAGGTGATATTAATGGCCAGTAACAGGGCTGGGTGTAACGAATATTCTGCCTACTTTATCCGCTTTTGGCAGCTGCCAACTACAGCAGCACCTGTGACTGGCAGACAAATCTCTTTGTTTTGTTCTTACTATATAATATTTATTCATGGCAACTATAGTCTGCTTAAGGCTGGGGGAAGATGGTGGATATGACAAATAAACTGTTCATTTTAGACTTACTGTGCATTCAGTCCAAACGCGAATTTACTCCTCGCGGGGTTTTATCGTTGGACAACCTTCAAAGTGTTCACACACATTGCGATAACACCAATAAACACAAACTGCGATTACTACAGCTGTAAGATACCAAAGTAAACATTTTTCTGTGATTTAATTGCAATAAATGGATCAAGCTGCTGCCAAAAGTAACTAATTAACTAAATAAAGTAAAGAATTCATGCTTTGTCAGGTTTGTCAGCAAGTCAGCAGGACAACAACTTCTAAAATGTTTTTCTTTCTGAGGAGTTTGGATTAATCGGGGCTATGCTATGCTAACATGTTCACAGTAAAGTACAACGATAGCTGGAATAAAGTTACAGACACATATTTTCTGAATTTACCAAGTAGTTCAATTTCCTGGCTTTCTTTTCTCTAAGCAATGTACAATTTTGTCTGTTTTTTATATAAATATGAAGTAGAAGTATCACAGAGCTCTGGGTGAACATGGACGCAAACAACAATGGAACCGGAAATATGTGGAGAAGCTGCTAGAAGCTCCTGTGAAGATAAATCAATGTTGTAATCAACAGGACATTGCGGCTCTCCCTGTCTTTGCATTGATATTGTATATAAACGTGCAACCCCAAACCCTCGCTTTGCTTTCGGTCTGAAAGCACCTTTAGTATTAACTAAAATACTTGGTTGTGATAAAGATCACCACGGTTTATAAAAGGGCATATGTTAAAGGTGTGGTATGTGGCGTTTGTACACTGCCCTGGCTCTGTAAATGGGAAATAAACAAACGACCAAGCCACACAAAACAGACATTCTCATTTGCCAGACATGTAGTTGCTGATGTTAGCTATAGTAGCAGGAGAGTGGTGAGTATCACTTTCTGGAGCTAGTGTGCTGGCTCTGGGACCGTGTCATCCTCTCTGCATGTTAGCTCCGCAGCAGCAACTGTAGTGATAGTTTGACAATCCGTAACTTAGCTAATGTTAGTTACACTACTTCCCGTGTTCCTCACTCTACATTATGGTATTTGTCATAGTATTGGATGTCTCAGAATCACATACCCTACCTTTAATTGCAGGTCAGTGACAGAATGTAAATTCCTGCATGAAAGTCTACACCACCATCTACCACCCAGTCCCACACCCTCACACAGTCGTCGGCATTGGACGAAAATCATGAGGTCCAGAATTGCCGAACAATGGATGTAGGTTCTAGACACGATCCAGAATAACTAGAAAAGTGTAGCACTGGAATTTGTCTAAATAACTACACCACCAACCACAAAATCTAGCTGTTTCTTGTTAGTTCTCAAACATTGCCTACCCCAACTTTAAGTCAATGATAGTAATAGTAGCAGTAGCAGTATTTATGCTCAAACCACTTTAAGTAGAAGATTGTTTTCTCACATTCTCCACCACTCTCTATAGACTCAAGTATTACTAGTTTGGAAATAATGAAATAAATGAAAAGTTGGAAATCTCTCCAGTTGTGACAAATTAGAGCTGTGACAAATTAGCAACTACTTCCCAAAAAATTGTGTATTTTACAGTTTCAAAAGCTTTAGAGGATGCTGTCTTCACAGGTTGTGTTTGGAGAATTACACTGTTCAGTGTGCTCAATTATCTAGAATATTCTGTCAAACTCTGAATGTCACGTTTTTTTATGCTGTGACTTTCTTTTCAAGAATGATAACATTTACCATATCTTGGCTGATAGAATACACAATGGAAATAAGATAATAAATTCCACTGCATTATATTTTAATTCACTCCAAATGAGGTTGATCGTTTGCCAAATCAGGTTATGAGAACCCCTGGCTTTGTTCATTTGTTTTAATTAAACAGAAGAGGAGAGGTGAGAGAAAAAAACACTGGCACATTGTTAGTGTAATTAAAGATTAATTCCAGAATATTATGTGTGTGATAATGTCTCTAATGTTGGGCAAAGATATCAATATTTTACATAAAACAGTGTGGTTAATTTTAGATAATTTAACATAAAACCTGTCACAGGCACTCCTACTGATATTCATACCATTAGCAGTGCTTCAAGGTCCACAATTCATGTGTCACTCCTCTTGTCGAAAAGATGTTTTCATGAGAGGATAAACCTAGGGCAACTGTTAATGTGTTGAGTCAGTTATTGTTGAAGCAAATACTTCAGTGTGCTGACAGAAGAAAACGGTCCAACAGCTCAATTTAGAAGTTCAGTTTAAAAGATTATTGAACAGGAATCCCCATTCCACCATGGAAAATTAAGAAATGGCCCAAGAAACATGTTTATGTTTTTTATGTTTATTTGGACATTGCTCTGGATAGAGATCTGATATACATGTAATGTAGGCAACGTGGCCATAGTGTGTTTATGTATACAACACATTTATAAATATACAGATACCTTTGATTCTTTGGAAATTTAACTCTAGAAGTCCACTGACTCTGGCTACAGCACGTTACTGCGCCACGGTTTTGTTCCTTCCTGAGTCCACTGGAAGCGTCTCAGAAGCATTTCAGCAGCACAGCGTGTAGACTGCCCCACGTTATTGACTTGTTATTAATTTGTCATTTTTATGCTTCTACTACCTTCTTCACAGCTCTCTTTGACCCCGTTTTGTTCCGTCGTCAGCAGGCTGAATATGCCACAAGGAGCATTTCAGAATTAAAGCAATTTGGCTGCCCGATTTTGCTGACGTTTAGATTTTGTTTTGATAATCAGTGCTTGCTTTTTGCACTTTTACTATGAATAAGTAGGCTATGTAGTTAAATGGTTTCTTTTTGGGTCCGTTTTAACCATGTTTATTGTTCTTTTATGATCGGGAGTCTCTGCACGGTTTTATTTTGAAAATTGACTGGGTTCTCTATGCCGTTCTGTGTCTGACTTCCTGCCTGGTTTGATCTGCTCTGTGCTGCTTGACACGGCTTCCGTCAAAAATAGACCTACCATTGTAGCTGCTACCTATTCTCTGCGGAGCGAAGCAGAGAGCCGCTTCTGGGACACTTCTGTGACGCGTTGCAGCTGCGTCTGGTAGACTCACAAGCACTGACTATAATGGCAGCGATTAGCGCAGCTGCATCGTGCTGTAGCTGGAGTCAGTGGACTTTCGGCGTTAGGATCAACATGTCTCCCAGAAATTACTTTTAAATTCTACTAATTTGTAACAGCAAATGTATGTTTTAAAGAGGTGGTATTATGCTTTTTGGCTTTTCCCATCTTTTTTGTGCATGTAACAGGTTTGCAAAGTGAAAAAGCCCAAAGTCCCGCCCTAAGGGAGTTCCCATCTCCCATAGAAAGCACTGCTCTGAACCGCTTGAAAACAGCTCGTTTGTAGTCCAGCCCTTCACTTCCTTTACTTGTGACGTCACAATGAAAACTCGTCAGAAAGCTTGCCAAGCAGCTAGCAGGGTCAGGCACACCCTCAAACCAAACCAGTCTGAGTGAAGGCCCTTTGGCTGGACTTGCCTTTGTTTGGGTTTCCATTGTAGAAATGTTGTACCAGTACCTGCTTCCAGGTACTTTTTTTCGTATCACCTCACCTCCATCGAGGTTCCAAGCGAGCTGGGGGATTCTAAAATGTAACGTGAAAACACGACAGACTGCTGATTGGTCAGAGAGAATATTCACTATTCACTGCATCATCATTGCTGCACCAGACAGGCCAGCAACAGAAAGTTTTACAGTTTTATCACTAAATCCACTTCTGAGAAGTTTTGAGGTGAGAAATCAGCTGTGTAGATTTCAAATATTGACAGTTTTACGAGAAGTGATGGCGGAACAAAAATGATTGAATATTTTGATCCAGTGGAGTTGAGGAGCTCCGCACGTGGCTGCGGGGGAAGCCTGTGCCAACCCGCAGGAGGAGCGTGTCAGGCCGGCCAGCCGCCCGCTCACAGAGCCCTCTGCTCCCGCCGTCACACAGACCGCTGCAGCAACAACAGAGGAAAACACAGCTGGAAGGTTTTCATACCGCTTATCTGTCTTTACATTCTGAGGAATGTTGAAACGTTTTAACCGTAGATATATTTTAAAAGCTGGTGTGTGTGTCGCATTGAACATTACGTTGCGGCAGTTGTGTGTGGCGTCGCTATGACGACAAGCTACGTACGATCTCTGGGTACTGTCTGCTATGGAAAACGGAGCAGGGCCGAGTAGAGTCGAGTCTATCGATTTGCGGTATGGTAGCATTTTTCGGCAAGGCAGCATAGATCGTCAGAACACCGGCAACAGTTCAACGTTTAGTCCTGATGGTAAGATGTGGAACAATGATGTTGTGTGACTGTGGACTAATAATAACTTATACCATCCGCTAAGTTATTGTCGCAGTCTCAAGCAGCTTTGATTTGGATCACACTACCTTATTTATTACGACACGCCCTTCTCTGCTTCTGATTGGCTAGTAGTCCTTACCTGGGAATTGCGCATGTGCAACTCCCAACAAAGATTTTGTACAAGTAAGATGCATCTGTAGCTCAAGAGAGGAGCGTACAACACAGGATGAAAAGAGCAGCTGCGGCAATGTGCAGTATGAGGAAAATATGGTGTTTTTTGAAAATTAAACCTGTTCTGGTACAACCCCTAATTAAGATTCTGAACCTGAAAATGAGCATAATACCACCTCTTTAAGAGAAATGATGTTTCTTACATTGCGATTATTACCAAGGTAACAAGGACATTTTTTTACATAAAATATTAATAATGCAGGCTATGCAAAATGTTCTCTGACAATGTATTTCATTTATTTTTCCTGGTGTATGGTTAAAAGAAAGATCTTGGTCTTGGTTAATATTAACAAAAGGCAACAGTGATTAGAAGAATGATTCACGGTGGGTTTACTTTATTAAAATTTAACCGAACATGCTTTTTCCATGACCTTAACCAAAGTACTTTTGTTGCATAAAATGTATGCAGTAATTCTGTTTTGTACCAAACTTTAATTAACAAAAACATCTGTAGTATATAAATGTAATTTCTAGGATACAGAGTTGGAGAGACTTGATACTTGCAGAAAATGTTAGCTTATTATTGCTCACATCACATTCAGATCTTTAAATATAAAGCATAAGTTCTTAATTATTTTTGTAATTCTACTTTTCCGAGGTTTGTTATATTAAATTAAGATTTGTGCATCTGTCCAAGAAATTTCCCAAAATGTGGACAACATATTCGGAAATATTGTTATTTTAGGGATAAAAATCCAATTAGATTTATTATGTATCTTGATCATTGTGCCTTACCAGAATAACTCCTCAGGCGTATTCAGTGAGCATTTTTTCATTCCACCTGAATGCTTAATTACCTAAATGAAGTCATTATGTACTTCACTAGACTAATTTAACTCTTTGTCCAAGGTCAAATCTGACAGAGATTTAAAGTGACCAGTCTGTAGGCCTGGGAGACAAGTAACAGGGTTGATTGCCAAGAAGAGCATTTAGAAAATGAGGGGGAAAAGAGATGATGGTGTAAAAAATGTAAAACAATTCCAAGTTGGGTAGGTCATACCTGGAGAGGTGCAGAAACCATTGTAGTTGCTTGCAAGTGAGCAAAATAACAGCAATTGTTGAAGATGGCTGCAATATATTGGCTACATTTGATATCGGTAGGATGCAGGTAAGTGGGTTTAGAGCTCACAGAGTGAAACACAGTGCAATATATCTAATGACACAGCAGTCTGCCTACAGCATTAGCCCATCGCCTCTAGGATGAATAAATCAACTCAGTGATCATCTCTGCTGAAAATGATGAACTTAGCCTGAGATTGAAAGAGCTGATGTTGCTGAAAACTTTTGTGGGTTGTTTCACCAATCAGTCATGCAACATCACAATAACAGCAGCAAGGCTCCTGAGCACTGTTGGTAGTCTTCTGCAAGACCTTACCTCGCTCTTGTTTTGAAAACAGTCAAATGTGCCACTAAGATTAAGGAATTGTTAAGGAAACAGTTTGCTTGGATGTTGCTGTTTTTTTCGGGGGGGGGGTTAGATAGAAATAACAAATTATGAATACAAAAACTAAGACTTGGTCAAAATGAATGTTGTATGGATATATCATGCCCTAAAATATCAACAACTGCTTGGTACTATCAGTATGAAAGTTGTTTGGACTAATCTCATGAAGCCTTAATAAGATGTCAGCCAACAAGCCAACAGACTCAACATGTCAGTTTCTGTCTTTTATCTTTATAAATCACACCTACAGCTGTAGAAGGAAAAATATACCGTAAGTCCTCAAACAAGTATCTTGGGACTCTGAACCATGTCACACTGTTTTTTTTTTTTGTTTTTCCCTTCCTTTTTTGGCCTGCATTCTGCAAAATAGACAGCAGCACTGTTGGGTTTTGTTTGTGGCTACATGACAAAAGAGTTGTAAATCATGAATGAGAGTTATTTCGCATGTTGTCATGTCGCTTTGGGCAGGATGAGTGTGATGGATAGGTGTAGTGTGCAGGGGACAAATTAGTGAAATAACAAGAGTAGAGTCATAGGTCTCACTAAGTATTGCACCATGACAACTGCACTGGATCCCCCCCAAAAAATAAAGAATTATACATTTTAAGATATTAATACTTACAGGGCTACTGATTAAAATCTTCACTTTAATATATGTGGTACTGTTTGCTTTGGTATAATATATGTATGCTTCATGTTTTGCAAGCAAGCCGGGCCCTCTGCTCTCTCCATCTCTTATCTGGCTCCGCTCGAATTCTGTTCCCGGGGACCATGGGGAAGGACAAGTCCTGGCTGTCCTGGCTCTTGACAGAGGAGATAAATCACTCAGCACACCGGAGGATAGCCTTCCAGTCGGCAAGCTGGGAACTTCATTATCCCGCCCCTGCCACACATTACCATGCAGATCGTCACTGATTGGGCCGGCGCTGTGGAGTGCGCAGCCTACTTCTGTCACCACCAGAGGAGTCTCAGATCTGTCTCAGCATTGAGGAGAGGAGAGGGGGAGGGGAGGAAAGGAAAGAGAAGGCGGAAGTGAGAGGTGATATGTTAAAATAGGAAGATTTTAGGAGGAAGTGGGAACATTTCACTAATATCACGTCAATACAGGGATTTTGGCATAAAAACATTATACAAGTTGGTTTCTGTTGACATATGCAATACTCAAGCAAGCATATTCTGTGTAAATTCCAGTATGGTGTAGTTTCCTTAAGCAATGAGAGGCCCAGGAAAACCACAGTTTCTACTTTTTTGCTGACACTATTCTGCATCAACACACTTTCACTTGATCTAACACCTTGTGTGTTTTGAAACAGAGTAATTTTCTTCACCACAAACCACTCATATTGAGAGCTCATGAGGACATTTAGATTATTTATAGACATCAATCTTACATGATTTATAGAACACAAAAATTTTAAATTACAACTGCTTCATTTTCAATTATGTGTTATCCAAGGTAATACAAATTGGTTTTGTTAATAATCGTTGACATGGCTCAGTGAAAACTAACGTTGTTTTACAGAACAGGATGTGGATATGGCCAGTTAAAGTTAATGAAGAAGTATAAATATAGAGAGAAAGAGATAGAATGTACAGTGTGTTTGTGTGTGTGTGTGTGTGTGTGTGTGTGTGTGTGTGTGTGTGTGTGTGTGTGTGTGTGTGTGTGTGGTCCTGAGGCACAGGGTAATATGATCCATGCTTGTCTTTGGAGTCAGCATGCAGGGGAATGGTGCGCTCCCATTTCACTAAGTGAGCACACACACACACACACACACACACACACGCACACAGTACTAGAGTGGCAGAGTTTCCTGGCAGAGATCAGTAATAGATTGACAAAATGTTTGAGTGTCAACTTCAATTCATTTGAATGAATGTGTGTGTGTGTGTGTGTGTGTGTGTGTGTGTGTGTGTGTGTGTGTGTGTGTGTGTGTGTGCGTGTATGTCTGCCTGCAGAGACACACACAGTCTAGTGCACTTGTGTATGTGTGTGTGTGCGTGTGTTTGTCTTTCGGTGTCTTGCAGTGCAGGCATCAGTGTGGTAAGTGGCAAAGTGAGTGTGACAGAAAGAGAAAGGAGGCATATGAAACTGTAGACTACTTCTGTACAGTGATCCATCCGAAAAACCAGAACCGTAACATTAAAAAAAAAACTACACTTTTTCATTTTGTGTCTCAGGAACAAGAGTAGCAATAATCTTCATCCATTTTCAGAAAACCATATAGCAGAATTACAGTTTTTTTCAATTGCTAAGCTGCAACGGTCAAAACTGAAGGCACTTTTTCAAAACTCTTCACATAGTCTGCATTACCAACATGCACCTTGGCCAAACAGTTAATCTCACATCCTGTAAAATAGTCTGTTTTTTT
Organism: Micropterus salmoides; assembly: GCF_014851395.1. Taxonomy (NCBI): domain Eukaryota; kingdom Metazoa; phylum Chordata; class Actinopteri; order Centrarchiformes; family Centrarchidae; genus Micropterus; species Micropterus salmoides. The sequence goes on from NW_024044459.1 coordinate 27,451,608, forward strand.
ATGTATTTTCTGCAACTGTGAATCCTGTCCAAACCCTTGCAATGTTTACTGTATATCTGTACTGTTGAAATTGATCTATTCCACACAGAAAAAGTGCAGCCTTTTGCATTTCAATCATTTTCATCCAAACCACCAATACAAATAGTTTTGCAAATTTGAAAGGAGAAATGTAACTGTAAATGTAACAAGGCGACTAAGAAAAATTCTAAGAATAACTTTATTGACTGCACTATAGTATATGTAACAAGAGTGAATCAAAATGCAGAAATTTCATTCAATATCATATTGACATCATACCATTTATCATTTCTATAATTTTTTCTCTATATCACTGTATTCAGTAATTTACTTGTTGAAAAAAAGTTCCTGAAATTTCAGTGCTGCAGTACAGTACAGTTTTTTTCAGTTGTTTACAAAGTAAAACTGGTACCTGAGACACAATGACCACAACCTGTAATTGATGTACCAACCCCCTGAACAAAATATATAAAAAATAAAATATAAGCACATTTCGTGCTTCACACTGAGCTTGCAGTTTTACAGTAAAACCACATTCAAAACACTACACACATTTCTCTACGCAGTTAGACATAAACATAAAATGTATGTAAATGTTCTGCTAAGATTTTCTATATATATCTGTCCAGTTACTGCAGAAATGCAGGACATTTGCCATCGTTTTGAATGTGTTTTTAACAGTTTTGGAGAAAATGTGTTAGCATTTGAAAAATGTGCTGCAGATATCTGGTGTTTTGCAGGTGGTGAAGTAGTAATGAGAAAAGAGTTCATGGATTTTGGAGAAAGTGATCATTGAATGCATTTTGTGTGAAAGCAAAAAAAAATATTCACAGTTTGGTCCACATACACTTCTGTTTCGCTGACTGTGTGAAGAGTGTTGGAAAACTGGCTTCAGTTTTGACCATTGCGTGTTAGCAATTGAAAAAAACTGTAATTAACTAGCAAATGTACTTTTCTTCAGTTCAACTATATATATATTTTTTGTTGCCTATACATTTATCTTACTGTACCTGTACACTTTTTTTCATCATGGAAAAATAATATAACTCATGTGTATTTTACCCAGAGTTCAATGGGGCCAGCCTGATGGTATGCTAAGTTTACATCTTTCCCTCTCTGCTCTCTTTCTCTCTCTGAATCTTTTCCATCCTCTGGGCATCAAGCAGGATCAATGCATTGGTGAGCCGTAACGTGATCGCATTGATCATTTTCTTTTATTTATTGGCTCCCCACCAGTGAAAAACACTGGAGAGATGAGAATAAAAAGAGGAGAAGAGAAGAGAAACCACAATGTCCAGAATGCAGTGATTTGTAGATCTGTGTTCACAAATGAAAACATTTTATCAAACATAGTTATCAAATTATGCTTATCACAATATTTAGGGATTGGACCAAGTAAACACATTGCCCAAAGACATGTCACGTTTGAAAGAGTTACATTACATATATCTGACTGCAGAAAAAGCTGTGATAATCACTAACGTTCAAAGTTATTAGATGTGTTACAGCATGAGATTATCACCAAGACACCTCGATGAAATAGGTGGACCGTCGGGCTACGGTTGTCAAGGACGACAGAGGATTGTATTATCACTGGGAGTGGGAGGGTGGGCAGGGGTTCCAGGTGTTCGTAACAAGAATAAAAGTGACATCTGAAATTAACAAACATTTCATTCCACACTTCCAAACCACGGGGTGAGTGCAAATGAAACTGAGAAGTGAGCGTGACTCCTCCACCTCTCAACATCCAGTTCTCAACACTGTCAGCAGATGTCAGTTAAATTCTGCCTGTGCTGCTGCTTTGCTTTCTCTCTTTTTCTCTGACACTGACTCATAATAATATTCTTTAATCAAATATCAGCAGAAGAGTGCACTGAGTAACTGCAAGGTTCCATCCTCTCTACCTACTCTCTATATTTTTTCTCTACCTTAACTTTTGTATGCCCTCCCCACTTTCCAACCATCTAACCCTCCCCTCCCCGCCCGCAGTCCAGGTCTTGTGTGTCAGAGGATCCCCAGGGTGTGTGTGGGCTAATTAGGGTGAGGCAGATTGGAAGGAAACACAGGTGTTAGCCAGACCGTACTCGCTGTACAGAGTAATGACTGTACAGAAGCCCCTCATCCCACCACCCTCCCCCAGGGTAATTTGTCGTTACTCTGTATCACCATGCATCTCTCTGCTCCACTTCTGTTTGCTTTTCATTAATTCTTTTTATGTGGTTATTTGTTAGCATTATTTATGGCCCACACAAATATTAGCACCATTAGCCAGAGATACAACAATGACTTTGCCACTGTGGTCTTTATGTAAGCCGCGAGGGCTAGAACTGTTCATGTGTCTTTATCAGGTCAAGGTGGTCTGTTAATGTGTGTGTGCATGCATGTCTTAGTGTGCTGCTGTGTTGGCACAAGCTTTGTTTTACATCAACTGTCTCTGTTTGCACTCTTACTTAATTTCTCAGTTTCCTCACTGTTGCTTCTGACATATATCATATTTCAAACTTCAAATATTACAAATCTCCCTTTAGTGATGTTCAAATACCTCTATTAATCTGATTGGACATGACTGTGCAAATCCCAAGAAAAAGGCTGAGCAGGAGAATGTTCTTCTGCTTCTTACTCCTGATTATTAAATTATGACTGGGGAGCTGAGTAAAGAATTTATGAGCACAAATCGACAGAGAGTTGGAGTAACAGACAGTAAAAAGAGAAAGCAGAGAGGGTGAGTGATGGGAGGAGTGTGCAAAAAGAAATTGTTGAGATTACTGCAAGATCGACAGAGAGAGGAAGAAGAGGGGAAAAGATAGAGCACGTTACTGTTAAGTGCATAAGTGGCAATATGCACCCAGTGAGGTGGAACTGGACCCAGTGAGAGAATATTGTCCTAGGTCAAGCCGAGTCAGAATCACTTGGGTGACTGTTGCTCACTAGAGCAGAACACAGCTAAGGGAGATACAAACCTGAGTCAGCGCGCTACTTACCACTTACTTTGTAGATGCTATGCTACCATCATGATATGAAAGATCAAAAATAACTGTTAATGAATTATTATTTTCCTTCCTAAATGACTTCCTACCTCATACTGACATGTTGCAGGGTAAGAAATATTGCCCTCACATTACTATCCCATTTCCATAGATAATATGCATATCCAGCTGCAGACCTCCACTGTGGAGTCGCTTCCAGTGCAGGATCCAGTCTCAATTCAGCTCCACTGTTCGGACAGGAAATAACAGATTTTTTTTTTTACCTCCCCCAAAGAACGTATCTTAATGCATTCTCTTTGGATTTTGCGCCACTACACAATGTTAGGTGACTGATTAGCATTTATCCAAAACACTGAAAAAAGATGAATGCATTTGTCTTGGCATATGTTCAATGTCAAAAAAAGATACCGCTTTCAATATTTGTGAATCTAAATCACACAAATTACTGAATGTGACAGATGTGAGTAAGCTATTTGTCATTATAAATGTATATGCCAACAGTGTCTAACGTTAGCTCCTTAAGATGTATGTGAGGATTATCTTTATTTTCTGTGGATAATAAGTAAGCTAACTGTTTATGTATATGTGTTCGGCTTTATTAAATATTTTTGTAAAGAGTTTAGCAAGGGTTTAAGTCTGCATTTGTCTTCAGATGTTGACTATGACGCTCAGGTTGGTTATTTGTCGTCCAAAAGATAAAATAAAGTTTTTTGTCACTAGGCCATTCAGTGTAGACGAAAATGTTTGTTGTGTTCTAGGGCTGGACTCAGGAGCAAACACGGACTCGAAGGTTAGGTTCAGCAAGCAGATTTAATGAACGCTTGGTTTTACAGGTGATCTTGCAGGAGGGGTGAAGGTAGGGGTATGACCAGAGGAGTTGTGGTAGGCGTGGATTGCAGGGCTGGTGGTGTGGCAGGTAGCAAAGGCGACGGCAACTCCAAACATGAGGGTGACTGAAACAACCTGGCGCTGGCTGCCTGGATCTCAGGAGAACTTGAGCTGGAGCTTGATTAGATGATCACTTGCAGCCGGGCTGGAGAGCCAGGTGCCCTGGAGAAAAACCCCGCCCACACACACACACACACATACACACACCACTAACAGGGGACATAAAACCATAAGGCACGGATAGGCCGATCTGAGAGTGGAGCCTGTACTGGAACTCCACAGTGGCGATCTGCAGGCCAGCACTCTTGTCAGAGTCACACACAAAAACACACAGACACACAATTAGACATCCAGCAAGCTTTGTGCAATGACTATATGCTAAACAAATACATATTCTCTAAGGACTTAAGTGACAGCAGACATCAAATCTTTAAAACCAGTAAAAGCTGTCCTAGGAAACCGCTCAGTGATGTAAATTTACAACCCCATACAATTTGCTCACAACAAACTGACTACTTCATTAAGGTTGGGGGGCTTCATTGCCATCGTTACAATAATAAAGACTTGGTTAAGGTTAGACTAAATGTTTCCCCCCTGCAAACCATGTGTTGTGCATCACGTTCAGCTCCGTTCTGACCTTTGACAAGTTAAACAGCTCTAGGTTTCAGGGGAGGTACTGCATATGATGATACAATAGCTAATTGTCAAGTAATGCAGCAATCAACTTCCTATGCTCCTGAAACTGATTTGTAATTTGAACAAGGATGCTTTTCATCACAGTTTGCACAATAGTTTTTATAAAGAGTGCAGGCATCTGGTGGTCTTCTGAATTTGCGTAATTCAGTTTCCACTGTCCTCTCAAAAATGTTGTCACTGCTTTGGCAGAATTCTGTAAATTTGTTTAATCCTCCTTAAAACACTCCCAAGGGCCTATTTTAACAACATCCAAGTATCAGTACAAACATACAGCATTAATGAGAGATTGCCCATTGAAGCCAGTTAGTTTATATTGTCATAAAATGAGGGGGTGATGATATCCAGAGGGACATTATGCCTTATGTCACATATGTAGACTTTATTCGTCATGTTCTTGATGGCGTAAATTACTTGTCACTGTGAAGTGATAGTATTTCTTAACAGAACTGCACACACTGAGGAGTTATAGAGATTTAAGCGCTGCTACTATAGATGTCATTAATTAAGTGAAAGTTTTGGGTAAAATGTTTAGAGCTAATTGTCAACTGCTTACGTCCTCTGTGGCATGAAAGGCAGCTACTTCAAGCCAGACGGTAACCACAGAAACAGGTTTTGTCCACCAGCGTAAGAAGTTGTTATTGTATTGTTAGCAGTTGCACTGTCAATAAATCCATTTACATGAAACCTGTACATTAGATCTAACACTTAATACAACACTTACTGTGCTCTTCTAACAAAACACATAGGTTTCTTATACAGTATTATTGTTTGAGCAGAATTCACTCTGTTGTGTTGGAGCTTGTAGCCAAAACAATGCACAGTACAAAGTACAAAATGGCAAGCTCAAAGGAAATATACTGGAAACAATGTAGCTTCACTCACCCTACCTCTTTACTATCTACTACCCCACTCTAATTCTTCATTAGTATTATTGGTTATAGCTAGTAACTGTTATAGTGATGATAGAGTGGTGTGGCATGCATAAGTTAGACTTTAGGGATATAGCAATTATTTTAATTTTTATCTACTTTGCACTATTCTAATGTATTTGCTCTCATTTTGTTTGTGGATATTATGTTACAGTACAGCGGTGCCTGTGCTCATTGACAACTTTTAGTGCAAATGCAGGAAATACTGTAAATATTTTTAAGTCAGGGTGTCAAGTTTAGATTTGTCTGACATTTAACCATAATCTTTCACAAACCTGAGCCAAGTAGCTTTATTTGCCTAACCTTAACCATTCATTCAAAGAAACTGTAGTTGCCATGCAGAGAATCAAAGAAATTAAAGAATCTTGGTAGTGAACATAATCTGAGGTTCAGCAGAATTATCCCATATCAAAAGCTATTACCTCCAAGTTAACCTCCATGTTTGCTTGTTAGTTTTGTAATTATGCATAGTTTATGTGTAGCTTGTCAATCCAGTGCTGTTCGGCAGCCATCATTCAGGTTTCTGGGATCATTTTAGACCAGCACAAATGCACTATACACAGTGACACAGAACCAATGCATAGCACACAAGTATTATAGTATATAGTGTAGTATTTTAAGTTTGAGGAAGAAAAATCTGATCTAACAATTGTTGAAATAACCATTAAAATAAACTCTGCTTCTCCTCCACCTTGCTCGCTGTAATTGGTTTAATTGATATGTTTTATTAAGTGTCAAAAGCACCAACGGGGCTTACACTGTACAATCTGTCACATAGGGTGCCACAGCTTAAAATGGGTAATGAAGGAATAGCGAGCGGGGGTTGTTGGTAAGAACAGTCACTGCCTGACATGTTGAAAAAGCCTTTGCTGCTGTCATAGGTGAGTGCAGACAAGGGAAGTTACATTTCACAGATGATTGGATAGTGAACTAACTGATCACTTGTTCATTTGCACTCTTTCACCCTGGGGTCGGAAGTGTGACACGAGGCGTTTGTTCATTTTTCCACTGCTGATGTAAGTTGGTTTTTTAATCAGCACCACCGGTCGGTAAGTAGTGCAGGTGTCGCTCAGAGGTGCGGTAATGCTGAGGATGTGTGAAATTACTCTGGGGTAAGATGAGCAGCACAAAACAAGCATTGTAAAAGTTTAGATTTTGTGTGAACTTAAAATAGTTTTCCAAATGTTTTCTTTCACCAGCTTATATATGACATATATAATATATGACAATAATCAATAACAGAGGGCAAAATTTCAGTCTGCACTCCCATTTCATAGTTATTGTTTAATTCGTTCTCTTTTTGCTTTAAAGCGGTCAGGTGCTCCTCTCTGTTTTTATGAAATTTGAATGTTTAAATATTTTGAATTTTTTTGGATATCTTACATGTAGCCTAGAGGCTGTATCTGGCGTATCCTTATTTGTTCAGAATGAGAGAATAGCAATGTTGGGATTTAAGTAAAAGCACAATTTTATAAACAGAGCTGGGGCAGTCTTGACACAGTGTCAAGATTTTCCTCCTAAGACAGATTCAGTCATTTCAGACAGTGTTTCACAATGGCATGTGTACGCTGAATTGACAAAGCCCTCTACCAGCCCTATTAATTATGACGTAAGCAAAGGAAGAAGTATGGTGAGGTTATTATAGAGTGACAAAATCCAAGTAAGGAGATGGTCAGGGCGGATGGATGGGTCAGAAAGATTTATTTTTCAATAGTGCTTTGGAAGGCACAAACAAATGTTGTCCTGCCAATAGGTGCGGCAGATCAGAAAACCCTTGTCTGTGTTGTTCTTGAGGCTAAACAAACAATGTATTTTGGGGTTTAATTTGGAGGACTTGTTGCAAGTTTCAAGTGAAGCCCAAGTCATAAACAAGTAACAAGGTGCTGCTTCAAATATAATGCTATACAGATGCTGCTTTACAGAATCCCACTTTAATTAGTCTTCCATAACCCTTTATTAATGGGTTTATTAAATCAGGTTTTTGATATAATCTGACAAGGCACACCATCTGCATCTGCAAAATACTGCTTCCATTTATTGCTCGCACACAACGATGCGTGCACACAAACAACTGTATAACATCATTTTTGGGGCTCTTTTAAGAGGTTAAGGTGCCGACCATGAAGTACAGGTCCCCAGTCCCCCTCCCTTTCTCTCTCTCATTTCTGGTAATTTCTCTACTGTCTTCTATCCAGTTAAGGCATTAAATAACCCAGATTTCATCTTTTGGGCCTAGGTATGGTCAAGGGGAAGTCAAAAGTCCATCGTCAAAGTCAAAACACACATCATTGGTGTTGACAGTCAAAGTCAAGTTGCAAGTCTTAAATAATTTTTTGATGTTGAGTCAAAATTTTTGCTTGGATTTATCATTTTGTAGATTTATTAGAACATAAGTTTTACTTCTTCCTACTCCCTTTCCCATATGTAAATACAGGTGTTTAAGTACTAAAAAATATGGTTTAACAGCAATTATATTAAATCACAAGGATGAACAAAACAAATTCCTGCCTTTGGTGTGAGAGACCAGGGTTCAACTCCCCACTGTGACCCATCCACCATTGTGTCCCTGAGCAAGACACTTAACCCGTAGTTGCTCCAAAGGCGTGCAACCTCTGACATGTATAGCAATTGTAAGTTGCTTTGGATAAAAGCGTCAGCTAAAAAATTAATAAATGTAAAATAAAAAAGTCACTGTTTGGCACCTGTATGTGCTCTCTCCCAGTGACCTGACTGAAGGTGAGAAACAAAGTTGACATTGCCAGATATCATTTGTTAAGAAAAATCATATGGCTTTGTTTAAGCAGTGCTTGATGATTGAAACTATCAGATTTGATTCTGACAATGACAATGCACTGAAAGCATGGAAAAAACACATTTTCACATTGTTCTGCAGTTCTGGAGCTACCAGAGACTTGCTATTGTCTGACCAGAAGCCATTTACGTATTTAGTAGTGAGTGCACTTTGAATGCATAGATCATCTGACTTTCATATATATAGACCTAACACTGACCAATACCTATGTCCAAATATGGTCTTCTTTAGTGACTGACACTTGTATAACTAATGACAGATAATGATAATGATAGTGATATGCTAGGCCATTACTCTCGTGGTCAGTGTGAAGTAGCTTCACTACACAGGCCCTTAGGCCACTCCACCATCCAGAGACCTCACTTTATACTCCCAGAGAGCCCCTGTTATCCCCTTATCAGCAAGTAGAGACATACACTCTTGCTTTTAAGAGTTTGAAATCTCTGCAAAGGTAAAAGCTTTAGAAATGTGGATGTCCTTCTATCTTAACAGTGGGTGGACATTTTGATAGCAAAGATGACAGTTTAACCTTTAATTGTAGAGAAGCACTGACTTTTCCCAGGCTTTCTTCACTTGTGAGTCGCTGAAATACAGAAGAATTTAGTTTACGGGTTTCCATTTCATAATCCACAGCTCAGTGTAGTGCAATGTAAAGCATTTTAGGGCCTCATTGTTTTTCTTGTCATGTCCAATTCTTGTCTCTGCAGCTCCAACTCTGAAATGATCAAAAAGTCTTTATTTACTTTTTTTGAATAAGAATCAAAGAACCTCAAGGTGAGGCCTCAAAGCCATCTTACAAAATATTCCTTTGGTGGGTTATGGTTAATACTTGGCATGGGCCGGTGCCCAGAGGCAGCAGCCCGCATTCCCTCTCTGACACCAGTGTTGTCTTGCGCTACAAGAGGGACCCTCTGTGCCTACAATTAATTTCTGCCAGAGTCATAATATTCCTCTGGCATCTGCATGAGACTGGCAGTGACACCGAGGTCCATGGTCTCTGACCCTGATCCTCAACAGACAACTATTCTCGACTTCACCCAACAATTTACATGTGCAGAGACCTTTCTCTCCACCCTCCCACTTCCAGGAATGTTTTAGCTATTTCCCAACATAAGATGAGAGAGAATGTTAAAATTCCCAGTGTGGTTCACCATGAATGTTTACTCACCAAGCTGCTTGATGGTAAAACATTAAGTCAGTTTTCAAAAGAAAAAAAAGAAGCATTGTTCAGAATACTTTGATGTTTATTTTACTGTTGACTGTAGTTTTAATTTCTTTTTGATAATGAGACATCTAAAATAACACATATTGAGTTGTTAATTATCAAAGTTTCAGTCTGATGTCCAATCCTCTCAAAGTAATTTATGCCCTAATCCTCCTCAGATGGCATTTGACTGAGCACATAAAGGTGAATGTCTCCGTCTGTGTGTTAATTACACAAAAAGTTGCTCTGTACCTTTGAAATCACTAAATGAAAGCCACCAAGGCCTCTTTCTGAAATAAACTAATTTACACATCAGTTAATTTAGCTAAATGAGGCCCATGGTCTTGAGAGTGTCACTTTTAAACTAAAGACTAAATAAATACTGTATTTGTGTATGTAATATAATCGGATCTGATCTAATTATTCACTGCATGGGACATTACTGCCAACTCAAGGTGGATATGACCAGTTACTGTATATAGTACCTACTTACGTATATCATAGTTTGTCACAGCACCCACCTTACCCATTGCCTTTTTAATTAAGACTGTGTGCTGATGTGTGCGTCGATGTGAGATTATTTTATCTTCAATTTGTTAATGGCCTTTATGTCAAAGGAATGTGAGAATGTTAACCTTTGCTCACTGTGTTTTTGGACAGCAGACAATGTGTCATGGGTTTCAAAGTGGGAGGATTGGGTATGAATTAAAAAAATACAAATAACACACTAAATGAGAGGTGGCCATTCATCCTAACTGGCATGGTGGGATCAAGCTCCTTTCAGAGTCAGCAGTAACGTAGCATGGATCACACTAATGCAATAATACATTTATTCTACAGTTTCCTCTGTTGCTGACAATGCATCAGCTGTGCAGAGCCAGGAAATGCATTTGATGATTTTGACTACTTGTAAGGTGATAGGGGGATATTTTGGCTCACCGGTCAAAGAGCCCTTTGATCATCCCATTAACCATGTATTCAAAACAGTGGAATATTTTGTGAGGCTACAGGAGAAATGGGACATTTTGTGGCCATGATTGCTCTATGCATCAAAAAAGCACTAATAATCATAATTGGATTCTAGGTTGAAACATATAATAGTTAATGGTGAGGTAGGAAAATTCCATATATGTGATGTTTTCCTAAGCCCATACGAACAGATTCCTTGACAGCGCTGGGTAAGGTAAAGTACGGTGTTTGTATAGGCCTACAGACATCTTGTCTGTAGCTTCATACACATCCAACAGGCCACTGTGGGAGACAGTCTGGCTGCCCCTAACTCAACAAACATTGTCACAGCAAACAAATCTGTTCCCAATTTTAATGTGATCAAATAAATTACAGAAACATTTTCCACGGGCTATACTCTTTAACTGAGACATCCAGCTAGCTAGTGCCAGGAAGAGAAACATGCAGCCAAGATATTTCTCCTTCAGGAAAAGCTCTGTGAAGTCATTCTTTCTATCTCTGTGACAGTGAGGGACTGAGAAGTTTAGCTGTCTCTTGAAGCTCCCCAAACAACATTTTGATACAGTTAGGGCAAAGGCAACATGATTATTTGTGCTGTTTCCTTCACAGTAAATGTGCTCTGCTGCAGGGGATGAGAGTACAACCATGACATGCTTGTAAAATCCATGATGTGCTTGGGATTCTTTGCCCTTATCACCGTGTGGGTCTTTTTTCTGGCTGGTGTTTGAGGCATAATGACCACCCCTCTCGTCCTAATCATGCCCTCTGCAGAAAGAGGCTGGCAGACCTCACATCCAGAAAAACCTGTTGATAAGAGGTTGGCGTTGTGGCATGGATGAGGCCTGGAGTTGAGTCTTGGGCTCAGGCCAAGGATAAACCATAGTTGGAGAAGAGTGGGAATGAAAATAAGTATTTTTTGTGTGATTGTGTATTGTTCTAGAAAGTTGTGGTCTGTGTTTACATAAAAATGTATGGCGCAGTCAATATCATCAGTAATTTATATGTGTCAAAAACATTTACATACAAAATAATTGGGCGGGTAGTTTGGCTGAGTATGGTCCAGCCAGTGGCAATACACTTCCCTGTCCTCACTGTTGCCTCCCTCTGTGCCCCATAAAGAGCAAGGGTTCATGGGAATGACCAATGGGAAGCATTGCTCAGCTACTTCCCACAGCCAAGAGACAGCTGTAATCCTTTAACCCCTTCCCCCCATATGAGTTTTAAAACACACAAACTTTCTTAAACACAATGGAATTTGTAGGTACACACATTTGCGCACATATACGAAGACACATTCAATAGCACAGTTCCCTCCAGTCGTGCTGTGATACGGCTACTGAATTGATGGTGTTTCTGCTGCAGTGTCCTAGATTGCCTCTGAACATTCATCACTGGACCCTCCATGGCAAGCTGTAGCCACTGGCCTTCACTCAAACCCCATCCCATAGCGCCAGTGGGGCACTGATAAAACAAACAACACACTGCTGCCTACACAGTGACCCTCTGAGTCTGCATATTAAGACTCACTCTCTACCTCTCCCACTCCCCTCGATATTGCTTTTTTTCTCATTTATTCTCACTCTACCTCAGCCCCAGTAGGCCTCCTTCCCGTTTCCTCTCACTCTGCACCTCCTTCAGTGTGTTGGCCAACCTCCTCCTCTCACCACTTTTCTTTATCTGTTTCTTTGTGTTGTGTGATGAAGAGGATTTTGGTAGCTACAGTAGCTGAGGGGTTTGAGGGGGCTGGAAAAGGAAGAGAGGGGAAAGGAGTGAGTCGGAAAAAGGAAGGCAGGATAGGGGGGCACTGAGTATATACTCCTCAGAGGAGTAAAGTGAAAGCCAAGAGTGTTCTTCTGAGGAAGTAGGTCCAAGATGGATCTCCTTTATTCCAGCACCGTCATCACTCTGCCTTCCCCTCTCTCATATGTACACACAGTGCTTTGTCTTACATACTGTACAGTATAGAGCAATGAGTGCAATAGCATGTAATATCACTGGAATCATGCTTTTCAGTGACATTTTGCAGATATAAACAGTGGGAACAAAATAATGTCTGTTGAATTGAAACGAACTCCAATCATCAATTTGGCATTTCCAGTTGCATTGTTTTAACAATATACAGTTTTTTGGGCCAAGTACTTTGCTCTTGGTTGTTGCCACTGCAAGACTAAAGTAGCACCCACCTGTGTAAGAGAGAAGCTTGTCTAGGGGTGTAGACATGGACACTGGGGAAAGATCATATGTTCACACTGAGTAATGGGTTAACACACTCACTGCCTAATCATTTCCCCCTATTCAATTGGGAGATTACACTGCAGCCAGTGACACATTTCCTGCACTGTACAGTACATGTGCAGCTCTATTTTGAATGTGCAGTGCATATCAGTGGAAGAATAATGAGATGGCTGTAAATGAAAATGATGTGATATAGGTACACAAATTGTGTTTGAGCAGATTCATTTTGCCTCTCTTAGATACAGTAGATACATGGCATGACATGGGCATGGGAGTTTGAACAGCCAGTCTACGTGTCCTTTGTGGACAGGGGCATTTTGCAGCCTAGTGTGAAGCAGTTGGGATGGGGGTCAGCATCTCCAAATCTAAGGCCATGTTTCTCTGCTGTAAAATGGTGAATTGCTCCCTCCAGGTTGGGAGTTGCTGAACTGAAAGGCAAAGATTTACCAGTCTATCTGTGTTCAAACCCTCACCTATGGCATGAGCTGTGGGTAGTGACCGAAAGAATGAGATGGCAGATACAAGCGCCAAAATGAGTTACTTCTGTAGGGTGGCTGGGATCAGCCTTAGAGATAGGATGAGGAGCTCTGACATCCGGAGGGAGCTCCGAATAAAGCTGCTGCTCCTTTGCGTCAAAAGGAGCCAGCTGAGGTGGTGCGGGCATCTGATAAGGATCCCTCCTGGGCACCTTTGTTTGGAACTCACTTGAGAGATTACATATCCCATCTGGCCTGGGAATGCCTTGGGATCCCCAAGGAGGAGCTGGAAAGTAATGATGCCACCGCAACTCAGCCCTGGGATAAGCGGAAGAAAATGGATTGATGGAAAATGAAATTATACAATTAAAAAATGTACAAATATATAATTATACAAACTACTACTGCTACTCTCTTGTGGCTTTTATTACACTTATGGCCAAAAGAACCCTTTCATGAAATCCTGCCACCCTGTGGGTTTTCAGGAAGTTCAGGATCATGCCTGGCATTTTGACCACAGTAATCTAGTTCTAGTTTTGATTCCTGAGTCGTAGTTCATCCCCTGAAAAGTCCCTGCTCTCAAAGTCGTACTTTCTGATGCCCCAGGAACTATTGACATACATTCTGCTATCAGAAAACGGATATTCAGTTTTTTAGTGTAGAATTTTCTACATCACACTGAGTTAGTGTTAATTAGTGGAAAAAATCTCCAGTGACAAGGATGTATTTCACTGTATTGCACAAAGATGTATTTACACCGCACTGCATGTTTCTTCAAAAGCATGGGCCTTCACATTACCTCCTTGTGCTCATTTCATTTGATGTACATACAGCAAACAAAGTAGAAGTGACATATGCTGCATCATCTGCATAAAACTCCCATCACATACACTTCACTGCCTACTTATGTGCCATTCCCAGTGGGACAAACTTGACTTGAGATGCTGAACTAGCTATCATGATATCTATATGGACATTTTAACTTACACATTGTTTTGATTCATATGAATATTACATAATGGAACATCTTTCCATTTTAGTTTACCTATTATTTTACAAAGATTGAGGTGAGAAGACTGTGTTTGTTTGTTTAAAAAAAAACAACCACAGGGTTGGTAGCAGCCTCCATTGAGAATAAGAAAAAGAGAGCATGAGGGAGCATGAGAGAGTTGTTCTATAGCAAGCCTGTTATTGCGTCTGCCTGGTTGAGCATGGAGGCGTTAATGTCTCACTAATCACATTAACACACAACGCTCACCCAGTCATGGGGATGGAACAACATGCATTCTCTCCATGGCTTAGGAATCATCCGCTTTTTGCTCAGACAGAAGCATTATAGCGTCAGCAGTTAAAAACAAAGATTACTTGATGGGATCAAGGGGAGCTATCGAGAAGAACTGGTCTCACAGTTAGCTGAAAAGATTTATCATCCGTTTAGTGCTGGAGGACATTGGAAATGAACAGACAATACAAGGATATATAATACAAGAAAGCGCAAGAGACTGCTTTTGCTGACAGTTAGTCAAGGCCTGACTTAAAGTAAGATAGGATCAATTTTGAGAATTGAGAGGCTCAATGGGTAGAGGAGCTTAGTGGTGGATGGCTCTTCAGAGCTATGGCTGTTATAGCCAAAGGAGAAAGCAGTTGATATATTCAAAAATTATTTTTGAGGTAAAGATGCAGGCATAAAGGGGGCGGAGAGAGAATGTGTCAGTGTCAACATTCAGTTATCTGTCGTAAACTTTTGAAATATAGCATAGCAGGGAAGTGCTTAATCACAAAAACTAGTAAAAACATTCTGTATTAGTTTTAATCACCTCTTCCCCACCTCGCTATCCACAATTCCCCACAAGATGATGAATTAATTGTCATTCAAGTAATAAGCATCCCTCACAATCTTGACTTGGAACATTGCTGACATACTGTAAATCTGTAAAATATGCACAAGAGACAGAATCTCAATAGTATTAGTGTCCACCACGGGAAGCTTAACTGTCACTTCTGTCACGTCTGTACAATCCTCTTCCTTGTGTTTAACTGGTCTCGCACATTCTTCGCCGGCATCTGTGCCATCGTAGAAGCAGGCCCTGTCTCTTCTGCCTGCCCACCTCCTAATGTTATTTGGCAGAACAAAAGCTTCAGCGCTCATGCCAACAATCCTGCCGAAGGAAGTTCTTGGGCATATGAGTTGAGTTGTGGTGGAGGTAACATTGCCGCTCTCAACAGTGGCTGCCTGTGTGTCTAGGCTCTGGACGTAGAGAAGAGGATGTTTGTCATGTTTCTTTTGTTGGCTGTGCATTCTCCTCTCTATATGCTCCCTCCTTTGGTGTCTGGCCTGTCTGTCCTGCTCCTTCTTTGCTTTTTTATTTCACTTTCTGTCTATGGATTCTCACCTCCCCCTCATATTCTCATATTCTTTGTTTGACGTCTCGTTTTGAGTTGTTGTTTCTCTCTCTGTCTCTCTCTCTCTCTCTTTCGCTCCCCCTTCTCTCTCTTTCTCTCTCTCCCCCCTTGTCTCTCTCTCTCTCTCTCCCTCTCTCTCTCTTCTTGTGTCTCTTTGATGCCCTCATAGTTGATTGAATGACTGAAGCCATAAGGCTGTTCCACCCACACACGCACGCTGAGCTGAGCTTAGCTGAGCTGTCCTGTGCTGTGCTGTTAATTCTCCTGCTCAGCCCATCTGAAAGAGAAGGCAGAGTGTGACTCAGATGCTAAGGTGGGTGGTATGGGCCCAGGTGGGTGGTTAAATAGGCTAACTGTAGCTTCTCCAATGCACTCACTTTCACACAAGAGATATTCTGATAAGTAGCTACAACATGGCAAATTGGAGACGTGAACAGCTTTCAAATGTGATTTACAGTTCAAAGATCGCTGCTGTTATATCTCTAGGTTGTTTTGGAGACCAACCAAAGCTTTTGATTCGATTTGCTGGGATGACTGTTGCTTACTATGATAGCTCCCTCAGCCTCAGAGTCAAAACAGTTACATTAGCACATCAGCATTATCATAATCATCCAAACCATGCAGCGTTCTGAGTTATTTTCATATTTGCCGCATCACAAGAAAGTGTTTCGGAATGGATGTGTATAAATTAAATATTTGATTTTATTAGATGTTTTGAATCAGTGTGGAGGCTGTAAAGCTCTTTTACAAGCTTCAAAACACTGAGATGATTAAAAATGAAATCAAACAAAAACAAATACAAAGATACATCGTCAGATACGCTTTTGTGGCTGTGTTTCGGTTGTGACAAGATTTAAATCTAGAGTTTTTTAAAGATAAAAGTTAGACATGATCTTGTGGTCTTGAAGTATATCAAATTTAAATCATATGATAACTTTTTTGCTGTAGGCCCACAAGTCAAATGCTGATAGACAACAAGGTTCTTCCCTCTCAGTGGAGAGGTTTTAAATTTTGCCCTAAGTTTAGATTTAGATTTTCACTTCTACCATGGGTAATTCTCCCTGACAGGCTACAGTGACTAAGTAACATTGCGTGCACTGGAGGGAACTGCAACTGGCTTATCTTTGAACGTGATTATCTTTATATAATTTGGCTGTCTGTAAAGGAGAGTGTGAGTCACTATCTGAGGGCTATGTAACATCTCTTTTCTAAACCGCACAACACACAAAGCCTTGGCTGGACTTTTACCTTGGACTGACAGTGTTCTCTTAATTGAAACTCCAGCAGAAAGATAAGGTTTTGTGACTAACATTAATTTCAAATTTCACTGTATATTTTTTCCACTTAGTATTTTAGCAAACGGCATGGAATGTTTAACATGGTTAATACAAAGTATAAAGTAATATAAAAGGTCTGCATAAAATGTTATGTTCACACGGCTCAAATGTACTGTAAACAGTTTATCAGTACTAATGACTCAGTGATTACTTTGCCAGTCTCTGAAATGTCCATCCATCCATCTTCAACTGCTTATCCTGCGTACAGGGTCACGGGGGGCTGGAGCCAATCCCAGCTGACATTGGGCAAAAGGAGGGGTACACCCTGGTCACCAGTCCATTGCAGGGCCACACATAGACAAACCACCAGTCACACCTAAGAACCATTTTAGAGACACCAGTTAACCTAGCTTGCATGTCTTTGGATGGTGGGAGGGAGCCAGAGCACATGTTTTGATTAATGTCTTAAATTTTTCATTGTTGATTATTTGTCCCTCTCTCATAAAATTCACTAAACAGATCTCTTAATATGAATTATAGTAAATGAAGATGTTGATCCTTACTTGTACTAAAAACGTTTTTGCATAACTATTTCAAGTCAAATCATAGGTCATCAATGCTTTATTTCACTCAGCTTGTTGTTATACATGTTTTTTAAATATTTATTTTGAAAAGAGTTTAACAGGTCTATCAGACCACAAAATTCTATTGGATTTACTTTTGATTTTTCGCCTTTAATGGATGGGACAGCGGATAGTGGTAGGAAACAAGAATGAGGAAGATGGAGGGGTGATACACAGCTAAGGGTCACAGATTGGATTCGAACCCAGGCCGCTGCATTAAGGACTTAGTCTTTTACCTGGGGCGTACGCTCTACCAGGTGAGCTAAAACGCAACCCGAAAAACGTCATAGCTATGAGCTCATGTCTTACCTGTGATAAACACCTAGCCACCCTCTAAAGCAAAATACGTGGACAAAACAAGTATCTTAAATCACTTGGAAGAGGAGTTGCAGGCAAACTCCACATCTGATGAATGTAGTTATTCGAAAAGGCCAATCACATGTAGGGCTGACCTTGACATCAATACCAGTTCTTAAACAATATCAATTTTATTAAATCCTTTTTTAACAAAAGAAAATTACATTACACATTACAGTATAATTACTCACTTCAAAGGAGGAAGCTGTCCAAAGATCTGGGAGCAGGTGGAGAAACTGTTACTCTTCACACTTCAACCGGATGACTGGACTAAAATGAAGAAACTGATGGAATATCTGTAAAAAAGCAGCAAAGCAAGTTCACTTATCTGTGCAGATAAGCAGCTGGCATTAAAAAAAAAACAAAAAAAACAACAGTGAGCCCAGTCTGTCTTGTAACTGTTATTGTGGTGAATGATGAGATGAATAAAATAAGAAAATAAGTGCACAGCATTGCTTTATGAGTTTGTTTTGGTGCCAATATGGTCCTCTTTTTACACTACAGCACCTAGTCTGACGAAGACATCACCACTCCTGTCTATCTGACACCCGCGACCATCTGTTGGGAGCCCGTGGTGGAGCCTTGATGGCTGTGCATTTGAGTGGTAATTGAGCCTGAAATGTGCTTAATAACGATTGTCCTGCCTAATACGCCACATCAGGAGCTCAGAGCACCGTGACAACCCTGAGCAGCCGAGACAGGCAGGCAGGCAGGCAAATAGGAGAGTTGGGCAGAAACCACATTTCTCCTTCTCATTAGCCTCCAATAACTGGGAACAGCTTACATAAATGCATCACTGGGAATCAGCTAGCAGAAAGACACAAGAGAAAGTGTTCCTCTGAAGGGCTGTGAAATATATCAGCCCTGCTATGTTCTGGGAAATGTGTATTTTATTGAGATATTTAAACAGGTCTCTGTGGTTTTGATTTTATTTCTATGTCATACGTCTTGCTAGTATAATTAGAGACCTGATACAAAAGGCCAAAATAATTTTATTTCTACATATCTCCAACTAAACAGCAAAGCTTTTAATACAACCAAGACAACTGAGATGAGCCCCACTTCTCTAACTGGTCACTTAATGAACTTCCTTTTGAATTTATTTGTCATGTTCAAATTGATCTGGACTGCTATAGCTATGAACACATCCTGTGGGAACAATGTCTCTGTGTTATTAATGGGTATAAAATGAGTTGTAGTTATTAATACAGTGGAGTCTGTGATGGGGTGCTCCGTTCACCGTGACAGCTGCCCCAGGAGACCACATGGCAGTAAGAGGTACTTGTCAACAGTAGGTTAGAGACAAAAGGCATGCGTCTTCCCGGTCGGCAGGGGACAGTGTGTGGGATCAGAGGGCGTGATATCCTGTCCAATACTCCCGCTGAGGATCCAGAAAACCCCAACTCCCTGCACCTGTCACGCACCGCAGGGAGGTGGTTTGACGGTGTCACACTCTTAACACAAGAGAACGCCCCTCTCCTGAGGTGTACGTGTACAGTAATCATCATGGCTTCCGTATCAGATCTATAATCAGTCGTTCAACCTGACAGAAGCACTGTGTTTTTGCCTGTATGTTGCATTGTGTTGAAGCTGAAGAGATTGGGTGCTTGGGGTTTTGGAAGGGTAATTGCCTCACAAAGTGAACTGAGTCATGAGGAAATGAGCATCCTCAGAGAAAAATCTGTCTTACAAAGTAACTCATATACACAACAACTAGAGCCTGCTGGTGAAGCATTACTTATTCCCTCTCAACTTCCTCTGCTATTCATTTTCCAGTCTGTTCAACTTACAGTGTGTGGGTGCCGCTAACTCACCCAGCCGCATGTGTAACCTGCTCAGCAGTAGCTAAATGTTACTCTGGGGATATAGCTTCATAAGAGCAATACCATGCATCACAGAGACCACATTTAAATACCAAATATTGCCCATTCGTTTCTCCCTCTCTCAATTGTGGAGGTGTGCACAGCACTGTGTTTAGCACAGGCCAGGGGGATTTGAGCAGGCAAACAGATGGGACCTGAGAAAAGGTATGGATAAGGTACAAATGCAGGAATGGGAATCCCCCTGGGAGCACCCTCCTCATTCTGGCACCCACTTTCATGGTGTGTTTAGTGCCCTACTCTGTATGAATTATGAACAGACTCAGAGACTGATTGTGTAAAGCTCGGAATACAAAGTGTGTTATGTTCTATGTGGTAACATTGAGAGTAGTTAGCATTTCTCTGTGCATCAGCTTGTTATAGTATGTTTTCCAAAAGAAAGTTACCCTGTAATGCTGTTCTTTTAAATTGAGTCAAACTGTATGTCATTGTTGCGTGAAGTTATTTTATCTCCTTTATTAAAAATGCTACTTAATTCAAAAAACATTAAATAATGATATTCTACCTCCACATCTCTTGAGAAATACTACACTAGGTGTATGGCAGTGCAGCAATCACAGCAATCAGCACTCTTATTTCAGGATTTCTCTGGACTGCACAGCACTGACAAAACACATGTAGGAGCAGAGCCGACAAATCTGGATACAAGATGGGCACTCTGACCTTCCCCTGGCACGCCGCCCACAGCCTGCAAACCCACTCAACATGACGGGTATCTGTGCGTCTCTGCTGAAATCATGGCAGGCATAATTGCGCCTCCTGTCCAAGTGCGAGGAAGATATTCTTAAGGACCTTTTCTCTGTGCATCTGTGAGACACGACAGAACACGAGTACTCATCCTCATCTATGGATCAGACCCCAAAGGTCCCTTGCTTTAGTCGAAAATGTAATGAGACATTGTTAACTCAATTTTCACAATGTTCAGAGGAAATGAAAAAGGCATTTCTTTGGGACTACAGAACATCACTACCCTTTAATACTCTTGTGGAGACTGATGTGGGTGAACAAATTTGACTTTCACTTTGCATTGTTATACTAATGTAACAAACACACACATATAGATAGATAGATAGATAGATAGATAGATGTGTGTGTGTGTGTGTGTGTGTGTGTGTGTGTGTGTGTGTGCGTGTGTGTGAATAGGTCCTTTTGTATCTAACAAAGATGGAGACAGACATACAGCCCTGCCCCTCTGCCTCTGTTATCTCTGTCTGGTGGTGTTAAAGGGGTGCTTACCACAACCATAGGTCGATATACGTAGATGCCATTGACATTTACACAGCTTTCTCTGCATGCACACAAACTCACACACACAAAGAATCACAATGTTAATCTGTGTCACAATGCCCTCTGAAAAGATTGGGCACCCTTCAAAACACCCCTGCTACAAAGGACAGTTCATGGCACCATCACATGTTGTCAAGGCTGAGGTCATGGTGAACCATGTCACTGTAAGCGCAGGAAACAAATGAGGTGGGTCTATTATGCCAACTCCTGGTTACATGGATACATTTAGGGACACAGCGGCTGTCTGCTTGGAATGAATCAACTCGTCCTGGATGGCTTGCAGAGAGGGTGAGAGAGAAAAGGTCTTAGATTTACCCCCATGTCCTCCTCTTCCCCCACTTCTAACTGAGCACATGTCCATCAACTACCAGAACATCTCCATTTAGCGCTAATGAGAGTCTCACTTGCAAGTACACACAGGGGTATGAGTGACCCTTCGCAACGGACATCAACACCCACTAGCTATGATGTTTGGCTCTCATCCACTACAGCCTGATTCTTAAAACACAAGAGATTATTTAGTGAAAAATGTGAACATGGAGAAGAGAGGAAGTAGAGAGCTGCTACACACAATAAAGACTTGTGTTATTCTGCATACATATATTTTCTCTCTACTGGTGCACTTTAGATTAAGAGACAGAGACCCTTGCTGTTCTTTGGGCACATCACATGGTGTATGCATGTGAATTGCTTGAGGAGGCAGCTGCTGGTTTGAAGCTGCTTCTCTGTCAATCTCTTTCACACATGATGTCTGGACAGTGATGTAAAGCAGCGGGCCCGGGGCCACAAGAGAAACACATAATTGCTGTTCTGTTGCAACCTCCATTGCTGCTTCTGTGTTTAAAATCTGAAGACTTTTACATCTGTATGTTTCTCCTTTATTTACAGAGTACAACTGCCCACGCAGACCAAGTGTGTATGCCCAATGGGACTACAGTAGGAGCAGGCACGGGGTGCAAGGGAATGTTGTTTTCCAGCTGAGAGACAGACTTACTGCGACTGACGAGGGGAGGGATTTAAAAGTCACAGTCTCCTTGGTAACAACATGCTTTCTCCAAAGCCCAATCTCAACTATTTAAATCGCTTTAATCAGTGAAATTATCAACACAATTACATAAACAGCGCAAACATGTGAATAAGCAGTTCATTTCTTTTTATTCCTGCCAGAATGAAGGATTGCATGTTGGTGAATGATTGGCACTGATGAACAACACAAAGCCACATGTGGCTATGGCACATTAAGCAAGTATTTGATAGTATTAAGTTCTTATTATAGGTTTCACTTTTCAGCAATAGCGCGAGTTCTCACTTTTAAGTTTTTGGAAATATGAATAAAAGGATACAAAAAAAGACTTTTTAACAGAGGCCCTTTTTCAGCTTTTCATTGCACAATAGTTACAACTTCTTATTTCTTCACATCACCCTTCCAAGAAATGTCACAGTGTATCTTTTTAAAAGGTGCCTCATACCTCTAAATCAATTGTATATTAAAGCATTGTTTTATTATATTGACTTGAATATTTAGAAAGTAGCCACCATGATGAAAATATTAAACACTTGGCAGGTGAACAGCCCAAACGGTAAAGAGTATTTCCAAGCTGAGGTAGAACACCTCATTACAATCATCTACCCACCCCCTGTCCTTCCTCAGTACTAAACAACTAAATTGATACCACCAGAAAGCATGCACTTCACCGCTGACACTGTGAGGGGGATTTGGTCCTGTGGGGATATAAATACCTGCCGAATCATGAAATGCCTACCACTGAGAGATGGAGGAGAGGCCAATCAGGTGAATAATGGCCATAGTTTTTACACCGTGGCCGCCAGTACTGGTTGCCATCAGTAGTAATGTCCACCTTGAAAACCCGTAAGTGTGCTGTTTGATCAATGCTGTCTGATGGGAAGGGAAATCAAGCCCATAAACGGGCCCTTGGATGCTAAAAGGGGAGTGAGACCTGAGGGACTGAGCATTGAAATGTATGGTGAGAGGAATATTGACGGCTGAGTTCCGAGAAGTAGAAGTGTTTGACCCTACAGCACTTTCCGCTATGGTAATTTTCATGTGCTGTGTGCATGTATGTTTTATGTGCTGGCAAATATATGTGCACAGGTGATGTGCTATATACATGTAGTTAAGATAAAGAATCTGTCCAGCTGCAACACGGTGCTGAGAGACAGTTATGACCTTCCTGCATGTCTCTTAGATCATGGTTCTATGGTTGAAAAGTTCATCTCTTCAAATGCAGAAAAAACTGTAGCCTCTTGAAGCAGACAACAAGAGCAGAAGAAAGGCAGAGGAAAAAAAGAAATAAGTAGCAGCAAAGTTTCTCTTCTCAGCCAAGAAGAAGGCATGTTTCTGTGTCACTGTTTTCCCTTTTCATGGCAAAGGGAGGAGAGCCAAGGTCGAGCGTGTCAGTGTGAGTCAAGCCTGAAAGTGTGAAGACTCCAATTAGACATAGCCTCGGGTCTGACTCCAAAAGAAAAGGATAACACACACCCCTCCGTGAAAATGTGCCAAACAACGCATAGTGCAAACACATAGACAAACACTAACACACACATACACACCACATGTCTTCATGTCCCTGTTTCACATGAAATGCATGTTGATACCACAGCTGTTTGCACCCCATCCATCATCTCTAGCAGGCAACAGGCAGAATTATTAACAAGCAAAATCTGTCATGCCCTATTAGCGCAATAAGGAACCTGCTAAGGCAAGTAAACAATTTATTAATGTATAACTGATGTATCTAATTACTGTGTGTTTGAAAAAGACCAAATATTTATGATTTCACAGTCTATTTGCACTTAATTGAACATGTTGCTTGTAAAAAAAAATATCACAGCATTGATTAGCTAATGAGTACTGCGATTTAAAAAGTTTAGGGTTGATTTTTATTACTCTGAACTTCTTTGTGAGGATATGACATTATCATTGATTAATTGATTTTTTGAGGTAGTGAGCTCTAAAAGTTTAAAAAAATAGATCACAAATTATTTTCACTTCAGTGACCATAAATTTTATTCAATATAAACCCAGTAGGAGTATAGAATATGCTTGTATAGATTTTCTTCTTTGATCATTTACTTGAATGCTTTAATTTGCATAATATTGTCTTTTAAATTGTGTTTTTGTGTTTTACGCTGTATCATATTTTAATATTTTAATACATTATATAAAGCACTTTAAAAGTAAAATAAAGTAAAATGTGTCATAAATAAAGCTGCCTTAAAATGGCTAGACAAAGCAGGAATTTGTGTTTGAGTGAGATAGTGCTTGCTATTGTTAAATGGAGCTGTCCCTGAGCGCTGTAGGAAGCTTTTCCACACATTTAAATCAAACATTACCACATTAGAAAGACTTTCAGTGATGCCAATAATCATGGATCATATTATGGCTATTTGAAGGGATCCTGATCTTATGTTGGAAACCAGTGACCTTCACCAACTGATTAAGTCGTTACTTCTCTGCTGGTTTGCCAATCAGTTGTGAACGATCCGACTCTTTTGAACTAGTAGCCTGACTAACAAAGGGATGAAAATGCATCGGCTTCTCAATACCCAAACTCAAAACATTATTTGATAACTGGGGCCTCGTGAACCCAACTCACCAAATCACTGGATAATTGGGAGCACACTGCAGCAACTTATTTTGCAAGGAGAATAAATGCTGTAGACAATAAAATGAATGGCTGTCACCCAGTTTGAATAGTTTTCCTTCACTTATAACAAAGAACCACTCAAAAGCTCAGCTCAGTTGAGATTAACTTCACCCAGAATAAACCATGTCTCCTGAAAATTATGTTCATGTACTACTACTTTTTTGTGAACATATCTAGGAACTTGTTCTTACTGAACATATTAGCAAAGCCTTCACTGTCATCATATTCAATTTGTTTTTCCCACAATATCCGCCTAAGGCAACTAAAGCATGATAGACATTTTAATGGTTACAGTAAGGCAACTAAAAACACTTGATTAAGGTAGGGGAAATATTCAGGTGTTTAATACTGAAAAAGTAAAAGCTGAAGTAAAGCACCAGATACGACATGTTTACTTTTTCAATATTTAACCAAAACTCTAAACTTTAACATTGACCAAAGCGTTTTAAAAGCCTAAATTTAGCAACCTAACAACACACAATTCCCAGTCAATGGTGTCAAAGCCCTGCAGTTAGAACACTTGTCATTCATCCTGACCACCTCTCTGCAATTTGCACAACAAAAACATATATAGCGTAGCACTTATAAAGGCATGAAATACTCCAGTGTGCAGAAAACGCAACAAGAGAATGCTGTTTTTGTGTGTTTTGGATTAGAAAGAGAGCAGAGATGAAACCGTATATCAGTATCATAGTCTGTATAAAAATACAGACAGTGAAAACACACTTTTACACAAATGCTGAGCAGATGTCCAGTGTACAGTGTGGATTTAATGAGCCATGAATGATATGGGAGGCCTGTCCCTATCTGTTCAGAGATAGGTTGTGCTTGGGACACATCTGGTACCTGCCCCCCTCCCAACTGCACCTGTGCTTTAGATGCTCAGGGACAGTTGTGAAGCAAACTACAATTATAACCTCAACCTTGCCATTTGTACTCATCTGAAATTCATCCATAGCACAGAAGGCCTGTAAGCAAAGTAGACCAAGACCTCATTTACTGTACACATGGTATTACAATGCTGTATAATTTTCAGGATAGATAAACTCTCAAAGGAATAGTTTGGGAACATTATTCATGTTCATTTTGGGAAATACGATTTTTTTTAAAAAATTTTTGGCAATTTATCAATACCACTTTCATGTCTGTGCTAAGAATTAAGATAGAGCAAGGAGGTGATTAACTTCGCTTGGACTATATCCACACTACTATGTTTTAGTTTAAAAACCGCATTGTAGCTGTGCTTCAGAATATATTTCCATCTGTAATAAAATGATGCACATTATCTGACCATTCACATACACTGAGCATTTGTGTCCCTGTAAACAGAAGGCGGATTGTCTACTCCGCAGTTGCAGAAGAAAGTACCACTAGAGACGAACGAAGAATGCAATGGCGAAGAACCACACCAGATATTTTCTTTGCATGGACCGACAATGAGGTAGAACTATTACTGTAACATGGGACAACAAAGCGACTGTTGCGGCGGAAAACAAACTGGGAGTCGTTGCAAAGCAAATATAGGAACATGCACAATACAAGTGTATGAGTATTATTTGCACAGTACAAAATATTTTAATAATTTACCAAAACAAAAACACTGTCAGTAGCATTGTGTTTTTACTTTGCATGACTGATAAGACAGTATAGCAGCAAAACTACAGTGGGTACGGAAAGTATTCAGACCCCTTTAAATTTTTCACTCTTTGTTTCATTGCAGCCATTTTCCAAAAATCAAAAAAGTTCATTTTATTTCTCAGTAATGTACACTCAGCACCACATCTTGACAGAAAAAAACAGAAATGTAGAAATTTTTGCAAATTTATTAAAAAAGAAAAACTGAAATATCACATGGTCATAAGTATTCAGACCCTTTGCCGTGACACTCATATTTAACTCAGGTGCTGTCTATTTCTTCTGATTATCCTTGAGATGGTTCTACACCTTCATTCCAGCTGTGTTTGATTATACTGATTGGACTTGATTAGGAAAGCCACACACCTGTCTATATAAGACCTTACAGCTCACAGTGCATGTCAGAGCAAATGAGAATCATGAGGTCAAAGGAACTGCCTGAAGAGCTCAGAGACAGAATTGTGGCAAGGCACAGATCTGGCCAAGGTTACAAAAAAATTTCTGCTGCACTTAAGGTTCCTAAGAGCACAGTGTCCTCCATAATCCTCAAATGGAAGACGTTTGGGACGACCAGAACCCTTCCTAGAGCTGGCCGTCCGGCCAAACTGAGCTATCGGGGGAGAAGAGCCTTGGTGAGAGAGGTAAAGAAGAACCCAAAGGTCACTGTGGCTGAGCTCCAGAGATGCAGTCGGGAGATGGGAGAAAGTTGTTGTAAGTCAACCATCACTGCAGCAATCCACCAGTCGGGGCTTTATGGCAGAGTGGCCCGACGGAAGCCTCTCCTCAGTGCAAGACACATGAAAGCCCGCATGGAGTTTGCTAAAAAAACACCTGAAGGACTCCAAGATGGTGATAAATAAGATCCTCTGGTCTGATGAGACCAAGATAGAACTTTTTGGCCTTAATTCTAAGCGGTATGTGTGGAGAACACCAGGCACTGCTCATCACCTGTCCAATACAGTCTTAACAGTGAAGCATGGTGGTGGCAGCATCATGCTGTGGGGGTGTTTTTCAGCTGCAGGGACAGGACGACTGGTTGCAATTGAGGGAAAGATGAATGCGGCCAAGTACAGGGATATCCTGGACGAAAACCTTTTCCAGAGTGCTCTGGACCTCAGACTGGGCCGAAGGTTTACCTTCCAACAAGACAATGACCCTAAGCACACCGCTAAAATAACGAAGGAGTGGCTTCACAACAACTCCGTGGCTGTTCTTGAATGGCCCAGCCAGAGCCCTGACTTAAACCCAATTGAGCATCTCTGGAGAGACCTGAAAATGGCTGTCCACCAACGTTTACCATCCAACCTGACAGAACTGGAGAGGATCTGCAAGGAGGAATGGCAGAGGATACCCAAATCCAGATGTGAAAAACTTGTTGCATCTTTCCCAAAACGACTCATGGCTGTATTAGATCAAAAGGGTGCTTCTACTAAATACTGAGCAAAGGGTCTGAATACTTATGACCATGTGATATTTCAGTTTTTCTTTTTTAATAAATTTGCAAAAATTTCTACATTTCTGTTTTTTTCTGTCAAGATGGGGTGCTGAGTGTACATTACTGAGAAATAAAATGAACTTTTTTGATTTTTGGAAAATGGCTGCAATGAAACAAAGAGTGAAAAATTTAAAGGGGTCTGAATACTTTCCGTACCCACTGTAAACCAACAACAATGCAGCCATAGCTAGCTTTCTGGTATTGCCAAGCAAACACAACATGTGATCATGTCACTAGCAATGAATAAAAGCACAAGCAGCATGCACCAGATACCTAACTTAGGCCCCAGCATAATGGCGAGTCAGTCTGGTGAATAGTCTCCAGACATTTGGTCTCAGTCCGAAAACAACCACACAAAGGCTTAGAATTTAGTAGGGACATGTCCCTACTAATATCCTGCAACTACTGAATTGCCATAGCAATTATTTGGATCATTGATTGACAACCGCTGTTGTCTGTCAGTGTCTAGTCAATGTATCTGGTACAGAAACGGTTAACACCTCTTGTTCTCTACTACAAGTCCAATTTGTTTTTAAGTTATGAAAGATTATGTCCTCCCCCTCATATGCCTGACAGTGGTTTGGTCTGCTGCCTATCTTTTGAACAAAAAGTACCTTAGCAACTTTATTTCTAAAAAACAAAAAATATAGTGAGTTGTTCTGACCATCAAGGGTAAAAGTGAGAAATACAAATATACATTCAACTATAGTGCGGGCTAATATTATATTGTAGGCTAATTTATTTCCCTGCATGCTGCTCAAAGTAATCTTAGTCAGCATTTCTCTCTCCTCTCGCACAGTGCGCATGCAAGCAGGAATGAGAGTGAGTTACAATGGTTACAGGGATGCTGTGAGACACAGAAGAACAAGGTGCCATGGTTATAAATTGTGCTGTTAAAATAAGTCAGAAATAATTAAGATGGTGCTGGATAAGGATGTACCCAAATTCAATTATTTTAGTCGGAAAGCACAAATAATGCAATGTTTCTTCTACTCAAAGTTTGTTATTATTATGGGGGAAAAGTCAGCTTGTGATAAACAGTGTGAGAATGGAATTAAAGAAAGGCGTTAAAGGTGTGTCTATTCACCTGTCTGTCTGTCTGAAGCTGCCTGGTGTGTCCAAGTACACCAGAGAGCTTCACTGGCCGATAAGCAGGGAGATGCGTGCAGTCTCACCTGGGCCTTATGGTTTATGAACAGTAGCTACAACTACACACAATAATGTACGAAAATTAAGGATGACATCCTCATGGATATTTTTTAGCATTATCATAACTGGCATAGTTAAAAAAAAAAAAAAACTTAATGAATCACTGATTATGCACCATCCGCCAAGCATTCTCAGTGACGCAAATCTAACGCACCCAAGTTGCGTGACCATTGCGTGTAGATGTCATATTCAGGGATGATTAGCAACAATGCAGACAATTGGGTCTGAGTGATAGAATGGACAGTGTCATGAATGGGATAGCTTTAGGTGGACAAATAGTTGTTATAGAAGCTGTTACAATCCAGCAGTTGCCAATCTCACTTGTGGATACCAACTGCCATAAAACTGAAATGATGCCAATCAAACAGTTAAAGTGTGACTTCATCACACTTTGTCTTTCCTTGAAAAGACTATGGTTCATTCCCACAGTTTTGTAAGACCTAATTTACACTATTTCATACACTTTTTTTTAGTGGAGCTAAAAATAAGCAAATATGTAAAGTGAATTAAGTAAACACGTGTTGGAATAACATGCTTGAAAAGTATCATGTTGTGGGGATCAGCCCAAACATCAACAATCAAGGTTAACTATCTCTCAGTGTCCCAGTGGAAACTAGTTAGCCTAGCTGTGCTTAACTGTAGAAATTCACAAATGCTGAATGCTGTTCTGAGGCAGATGTCTTACATTTTTAGTGGAACATAACCAATGCTGTGTGGGCTGATTAGAAAACAGTTTTATATCAAACATGTTTCATATTAACGACTTCAAATCTTGTAGTGTGAAAGGAACAGTGATGGAATATTGGTCAGAAACCTGCAATGGAGTCGTGGTATCGGGGTCCTGCCCATACAGTACACCTAGCCAACTCAATCAAATCAACTGCTCAGTCATGACGTGAAACCATCATTTTACAGCATCAAATAGCTAATTAAAACCAAACTTCCCAGAAAAACACTTGAACATACATTAGCATGATCAGAACTGCCTAAAATGACAAAAAACATCTTTGGAAAAAATGCATTTGGGGATTTATGACCTATATTGCAGCCAGCCACCAGGAGACGATCAAGATTTTTGGCTTCACTTTTGAGGAGCTGTCATGTTGTCCATCTTCATACAGTCTATGCCCGCAATAGCCAATGAGAAGAAGCTGAAAAGGGAGCGTCACATACCGGATGTTGCGTACTTGTGTAGATTAAAAAACTTTATTTCCAACTCACCTCCAGCCCGTGCTGCAAAATGTATAAATGATTGTAAGCAATGCTGCTTCTTTTTTAACAGTTATATTTTTTTTCTCTTTTTTTTTTATTTTTTCAGTGCAAATCATGGAACACACAAGTGCAACCAGTGGATGACAACAGTCTGCCTCCATGCTTGTTTGTTTTTTGTCACGATTGATCATACAAGTTTCAGTACTATATACTAAGTGTGTGGTCTTGTGTCTTGACTGAATCGTTTTGTGTGTGCGTTAAATCGACAAGTACACATGGTCAAGAGCCGTTGGATTCAGTTTTTAAGACACTGGTGAGCCTCTTGGCATCATTCATTCATTCATTCAAACCTTTATTTATCCAGGATAAAACAACTCCTTGAGATTAAAAATCTCTTTTACAAGAGTGTCCTGGCAAGTGGCAGCAGCGTGGTTACAAATAGATACAGAGACACTTATCATAGTTCAAAGCACTCTGGGAAGCCCTGTAGCGTCACTTTTGAAGGTTAAAGGTAGGTGTAGAATATTTAACAGAAAAATTTGAGTAAGGAGGTGGTTGGGGTGCATGGTGGGCCAGAAACCAGACCTTCAACCTGGAGACTAGTGTTGATTGTGAAATAAAAAATCAACATTGAACGTTTTTAGTTACTTAGGTTATGTAAGTTGTGTGAGCCAAAGATGGGGACTCGAGTTTGAGACTTAAGACTTGACTCGGACTTGAGATGTGGGACTCATGAACAATGTTTATTTTTAGGAAACGTCTGATGAGCAAAAGAAGCGCTGAATGCAAAAGTGGTTAGTAACCAGTGGTGAGTAAACATGTTTAGCTCAGCATTGGCCATCTAACGTTTCTTGCTTTAGCTATGACCTACCAGAGGTTAACTCCTATGCTATGAAAAAATAAATGAGCGTTTGTTTACTTGTCAAACTCGTGGTGGTCAATTAATGAAATAATTTATGTCCCAATAGCTGCCATCACGTTAATTATTAACGGTGACTGCAAAAAGGTTACTGGTTTAATGTTGATCATGCAATGTTACAGTTTTATTTAGTTATAACGTTACACTGGTTTGAGAGTCTGGGGATGTGTTGACTTACAATAGTTTAGAAGCTGTGATTAGTTGTAGACGCATTGTACATTAGGTTACATGGTTGTGTTCTGTAAGTGAAAAACAGGATACAGGTTTATTGTTGATCATGTAACGTTACAGTTTTATTCAGTTAACGTTAAACTGGCTTGAGAGTCTGGGGAATGTGTTGACTTACAGTAGTTTTTAAGCTGTCATTAATTACATTGCTCATTACATGGTTGTGCTTTGTAAGTGAAAAACAGGTTACAGTTGCAGAATCCCTTATAGCTATGCAATTTTATAAGCAGCCTGGATTGAACGCAGCAGGTGATACAACAATCATTATAACCACGAGAGACTTCAGACTTGACTTGGACTCAAGCTCAATTACTTGTGAGCATCTCTGGCATGAGGTAGAGGGGCTATATGTAGTTTAACACGACATGCTGGAAATACAGGTAAACTCCCACTGCGACGTGACAGTAATATTTTTATCAGTATGAGGTTGACGTAATCCACGCTCGTTACATGATAACGTTACATTGACTGCATTTAACCGATATGATATGTGTGCAGCTCGCCTGCCGCTTTTTAGGAACTATCGTTAGTTGTTTATCTTTTGCCGGATGCTCAGCAATGTGAGCACAGCTAGATGCATTGGATGATAACGAAAACGGTTAGTGAGCTAGACTGAATATTATAAATAAGATTGTTGCCAGACTTTGTAACAGTTAGACGTAATATTACTGTAGTTAAAGGGTCTTCCCTAATTTTCGATTCGCTACTTTATATAAATTTGGAAACTCTTTCATAGATTGGATTAAAATCTTATACAGTTCCCCAAGAGCTTCTGTCAAAACATATCATACATCTCTATGCTTTAGTCTCCAGAGGGGTACCAGGCAGGGTTGCCCACTCTCTCCCTTGCTATTTGCTATTTTTATAGAACCGCTAGCAGCTGCTATCAGACAAAAAAATAATATTAAAGGAATTCAAACAGAAAATATACACCACAAGATAAGCCTTTATGCTGATGATGTATTACTTTTCCTCCTAAACTCACATACTTCCCTTTCTGAGACAATCACACTTAAATTCTCATCCATCTCAGACTACTACATTAACTGGAGTAAATCCATAGTTTTACCTGTAAAGTCTGATTTCCAGAGTATATCTACCACACCGCTAAAGTCTGGGAATATTAAATATCTGGGTGTCAATATTTCCTCCAGGCTGTCAGAACTGACATGGCTAAACTACACGCCTTTACTTAAATCAATAGAGGATGACCTTGTACGGTGGACATCATTACCTATATCACTCATGGGAAGAGTCTCCACCATAAAAATGATGGTCCTACCTAAAATCAATTACCTGTTTTCAATGTTACCCACCAAACTCTCTGCTGTCTGGTTTAAATCACTGGACTCAAACATCTCAAAAATTTTGTGGAAAAATAAAGCCCCACGAATCAGTTTAAAAACTATGCAAAAAGAAAAAGACTGTGGTGGTTTAGAACTGCCAAATTTTTATCATTACTTCCTGTCCAATAGACTACAATATATCTCAAAATTGATCAATCAGAGCCCCCTGGACCTGGGAACTTCTCAAAATATCTGGGTCTTCACCTATCCCATGCAGATTTACCCCAATCTGGAATAATCCTGACATCCTGCAAAATAAGAAAACACTAAATTCCCCACTGTGGTATGACAAAGGGATAAGACATCTAGAGCATGTAGTGCAAGGCAGTAGCTTTATTCCATTCCAGGATCTAGTGGCACAATATGGAATTAGCCATAATAGATTTCTGGAATTTCAACAGTTTAAATCCATAATTCAGGCTAGATTTAAGGATAAAACCTCCAATGATAACAGACTTTCTTAAACTCTCGCCTCCAAAACTATTATCAAAAGTATACATGTTACTGTTAAAAACAGTTCAATCTCTCTCCCATTCTTAAAGTGGGAGACAGATCTATCCATTAGTCCAGACCAAAACTTTTGGATGCAGATATGTTTAAATACCTTTAGAATGACTTCAAATCCCAATCTACAACTTATACAGTAGAAAACTCTCCATAGAACACACTATACTTGACAAAGGATGTTCAGAATGGGTCTTATGCAGTCAAACATCTGCTGGAAGTGCTCAGGTAACATATCTGATAGTTACATACATACATACTATGTGGCAATGTGCACCTGTTCAAAAGTTCTGGCAGAAGATATGTGAAGACCTATCGATATGGCTAAGTCCCAGTTTCCCCATCACTCTGCGTGCTGGGGGACCTAAGCGACATTAGTATAGAGGTTGACACATCATACATGCTTCTCACTGCCTTATGCATCGCCAAGAAAACTATCCTCATGAACTGGAAGGCCAAAAAAGAATATAAGTATCACCCAATATCGGAATCACCTTATAGATCACATTAACATGGAGAAAATGTCTGCTATAAAAAAAAACTAATTCCAATCTCTCTGGTTCCCCTTGATCAACTTTATCACTTAATGGGGGTGGGTATGTACTGCCTTGCTGGTCAGGGACGGCGGGGGTGTGTGTGTGGGATGCTTCGCTGCTAGGGAGGAAAGGGCGCGGGGGTGGGGGTCTTCTGACCTGGCCTGAGTGACATTGCCTCCTGGGTGTGGGTGGACCTTCGGGTCTGGGCGGGGTCCTTGGGGACTCTGGGGTGCTGCCGGTGCTAGAGGGGCTCTTGCTACAAGCCCTGCATCCTCCTGCTTAGGGGGGTGGGGGACGGGACTGAATGAATGATGGAGCCAGTCAGGAATCTGGTCCCAGTGAGGAGGACCATTGTAGCCTCCCTATGACCTCCTTCACCTTTCCCCCTTTGGTCATGTCTCACAACATACACCCTTAGGACTCGGTGGGCGGGCAGGCTGCAGGGCGTTTGGTGGGTGGGGCTGCTTTATTGCGGCCTCGCCCTTCTTCCTCCCCCACTGGCCGCCCCTCAATTTTAATTACACATTAGATACAGAGGGCTTGAGGGGTGGGAGGGGCACGATGGGAGGCCCCACTACCTGACAGTTGTGGGGTGCCTGTGTCACAACTACCCTCCAATTTTAACTGCACCTTAGTTACCACACATCTTATCTTTACTCCACCATACAACACTTCACAATCCATGACATGCATCCAACACAAAACAATACATTTACAGAGGCAGGCAGAGGGGTTGAAGGAGTTGGGGAGATTCTCATTGGCCTCGTGTCCTGCCCCTGGAGCCCCGGGCGTCGGGGGTGCTATGGGGTTAGTGACGGCCTTGCCTGATCTGGGGTGGGCTGGGGGGGTCGGGGCTCCCCTGGCGTGGGGGCCCGCTCTTGACCTAGGGATCTGGGGACTCGGGCTTGTGGCTTTTGCTCATTTCTGGGCGGGTGGTGTGTCCTTGGGGCTGGGGGCCCGTTGTCTCCTCTCCTCACCTGGGCCCTCTTTGGCAGGGGTGGGGCTCCCGCTGCTTCCCCCTGCCAGCTCTCTCGCAGTGGGGGCATTTGGGAGTCTCTGGGGCGCATGGCCAGTGTTGTCGGGGTAGGTTTTGGTGCTCCTCCTTGGGGGTGCTTGACTGGGGGGGCTGGGCCCCCGTCCAGAGATCGGCCTCGGGGGCTGCTGGCACTGCCTGCACTCTGGGGAGGGATGCCTCTGGCTGGGCTGGGGGACCGTTGGCCTGGTTCTACCCCATTATCACTCCTTGGCGGCAGGGAGCTTCCCAGCACGGCTTTCTGCTGTTCTTCCTTGGGGCGGGGTACAGCTTCCCCCGGGACATGTGGTCTGGGGTCCTTTACGCTTTAGGGGGTCGCGGGGTGCCCTGGCTTCTGGAGGTGGGGGTCTCTGCGCGGGTTGATCCGGTTGGCTGCTGCTGGGCGTTTAGTTTATGCATTGGAGTCCGGGGGAGGCATTTCCTCATTGGCTTGGAGGGACCAGTTTGCGTCCCTGTTTTGCTTCGTTGGCCTCGGCCCCATGCTTCCCCATTTCTCTGTCGGCCAGTTGTTGGACCCCTCTGGATACTGAGGTATATAGTTAGTTTTCGGGATGTGCAGTGTGGGTGCGGGGCAGGGCTGTGCTCCGGTTTGTTCTGGGCTTGTGCCTGGAGTTCTCGGCCCTTGACGGGTGGGTGGGTTGCTGGTGGCATGCAGCTGAGCTGGTTGATTTTGCCTCGTTGTTGGTTTGGCTGGTTTTGCATGGCGGCTGGGGGGCGTGCTGGGCATGGGGGATGTCGGCTGGCGCCGGTGGCCTTAGTTTTTTTCCAGCGGTTGGGGGGACGGCGGACTTTTATCGGCAGGTGCATGGTGACCTGTGCGGCGCGTTTGCTGCCAGGCTGGGACTTGCTGCTGGTGTTTCTCTTCGCTGGCTTTCGCTGTCATGTTAATTCGCTTGCTCTCTCTCGTTTGCCAGACCTCGCACGCAGGATTCGCAGGGGGCTGCTGGGCATTGGGTGTCGCCGTGCTCGCGCAGTGTGCGCATTTGGCTCGTCACTTGTGCATTGGTGTTGATGATTGCGTGGCATTTGGACGTTTTGGTTGTTCACTGCGCGGCGGTGGGGCACTGGGGAGCACTGGTCTATGTTGTGTGCGCGCCACGGTCGGTCCGGGCGCTGCTCTTCCGCGGGTTATGCTTCTTGCGTTCCGTCGGCATTACGTTGTCAACTGGCATTTGGGTCGGGGCCTTCCGCGTTTGCATCGCGGTGCATCTGGGAGTCCTTGTTTTTTTGACTGATTTTTTTATTTATTTTTTCTTTCTCCCACCCCTATTGGCTACTGGGGTTCTTGCCTGCCTGTTGCTGGGGTAAGTGTGGCACAGTCGTGGCATCCCACTCTCACTAACAACTACATTCTTTAACAGGCTTAGGCGCACACACGTACACACACACATACAGACACATTCACCCACACGCACACAGACACACACAGTCTCACACATAGACACACAAAAATTTAGGTTGTCCCTGGTAGAATTATTCCTGATGCTTTTCTTTCAGTTACTTATTTAAATTAATTGTTATTATTCCAGCTCTCATGGCTGTGCTGTGTTGCTTATTTAGTGTGCTGGACTGTTTCTTGTTTTCATTTTTCTCTTAGTTGTCATACTATGTCAGCTGTTTATTGCTGCTGTTCAGCTGGTTGTCTTTTAATATTATTATTATTTTTATTGTTTGTGTTTGTTTGTTGTTGTTTTTCTCCTCTCCAAACCCCCCTCTCTGTTCAATTGCAGGTTTCGTTGCTTTCTGCAATTGGTGTTTCCCACTGCTTTTTCCTGTTGTCCCCACCTTCCATCCCCCTTCTCTTACAGGTCTTGTCCTTTCTCTGTGCTGTCTGTTTGTGGCCCCCCATCCCCGTGTCTGCCCCCCTGTCCGGCCCGGTGACAAATCAATACATAATTAAATAAATAATAAAACAGACAAAGGAGTATATTAATACTCTCTTGTTAAAGTAAAATCTGTCTGGCACAATATGGTATCCAGGTCATCATACTCTATACCAGGCTGCTGGGCAGGACAGGTTTTAAAAAAAAAAAAAAAAAAAGGTCTTCCACTGTGGTGTTGTCCTGCGGGATTATGTTGCATTGTTATATATTATGTGGGTCACATAAGTTATAGCCACTGACACGGTGGAGAAGAGTACCTGAGTCAGTAAAACGACAATAATCAAAATTGAACATTACGAAGCAAACTGTGGCAGATCCATGCTAACGTTAGCTGGCTGCCCATGCCTTGCATAATAAAAGCAAATTATATCGCTCCACATTTGCATTTTACCATTACATTTCTTGCAGGCTAAAATCAACATTTTGAAATAATACTGTTGGTATACAGTATAGTAATATGGGTCGCGTTTGCTGGTGAAGTAATGTGGAAAGCTCAGTATTAGCCCCCGAGTTTACATGAGCCAGCTAAATCACAATATCACAATATATTTCACATGCTTTGCAGTAATTTTAGTTTACCTGTCCAATAGGATGAAAGCCAACTCTGTAGGTTTTGTCGGTTCCAAAACAAAGCAAAGGTCACTTTGTGACTCAAGCCTTTCTAATGTTTACTTTTATCCAAAGAAGGTTAAATTCAAAGGCAACTGGACTTGGTTGAAGATAGTAGACGTTTCATCCCTCATCCAAAGGACTTCTTCAGTTCTGACTGACTGGTAGGGAAACTAAGCCTTTGACTCCTCCGCTCAGCTTCAGCCTCAGTCCACCATTTCTTCCCCTCCCTCCTCAGAGCTGGCCAGCTCCACCCCCTCCCCTCCACTCTCCATCACAGAGAGGGAAGTCAACGGTCTTTTCAGGAGGCAGAAACCCTGCAAAGCAGCTGGGCCGGACTTTACAGACATTCTTAACACCTCACTGGAGACATGTCATGTGCCAGCCTGCTTCAAAGCCTCCACTATCATCCCTGTCCCCAAGAAACTAAGGACCACTGGACTAAACGACTACAGACCCATCGCCCTGACCTCTGTGGTTATGAAGTCCTTTGAACGCCCTGTGTTGTCCCACCTAAAATTCATTACAGACCCACTCCTGGACCCCCTGCAGTTCACCTACAGAGCCAACAGGTCTGTAGATGATGCAGTAAACATGGCCCTTCACTACATCCTCCAGCACCTGGATTCCCAGGAATCTATGCCAGAATCCTGTTTGTGGATTTCAGCTCTACTTTTAACACCATCATCCCGGCCTGCTGCAGGACAAGCTCTCTCAGCTGAACGTGTCTGACTCCACCTGTAGGTGGATCACTGACTTCCTGACGGACAGGAAGAAGCACGTGAAGCTGGGAAAACATGTATCTGATTCCAGGACCATCAGCACCGGTTCCCCTCAAGGCTGCGTTCTTTCCCCCCTTCTCTTCTCCCTGTACACCAACAGCTGCACCTCCAGTCACCAGTCTGTCAAGCTCCTGAAATTTGCAGATGACACCACCCTCATTGGGCTCATCGCAGGTGGGGATGAGTCTGCCTACAGGTGGGAGATCGACCATCTGGTGACCTGGTGCAGCCAGAACAGTCTGGAGCTCAACATTCTGAAGACCGTGGAGATGGTCGTGGACTTAAGAAAGAGCACAGCCCCACCCTCCCCCATCATCCTGTGTGACTCCCCAGTCACCACTGTGGACTCCTTCCGCATCCTGGGCACCTTCATCTCCCAGGACCTCAAGTGGGAGCTGAACATCACCTCCCTCACCAAGAAGGCCCAGCAGAGGATGTACTTCCTGCGGCAGCTGAAGAAGTTCAGCCTGCCAAAGACAATGATGGTGCACTTCTACACCGCCATCATTGAGTCCATCCTCACCTCCTCCATCACCATCTGGTATGCTGCTGCCACTGCCAGGGACAAGGGCAGGCTGCAGCGTATCATTCGCTCTACAGAGAAGGTGATTGGCTGCAATCTTCCTTCTCTTCTGGACCTGTACACCTCGAGGACTCTGAGGCGAGCAGGAAAGATTGCAGCTGACCCCTCCCACGCCAGTCACAAACTCTTTCAGACTCTCCCCTCTGGCAGGAGCCTGCGGTCCATCAAGACCCAAACCTCTCACCACAAAAACAGTTTCTTCCCGTCTGCAACTAGCCTCATTAAGTCCCGGGTCCCCTACTGACACTACCCCCTTGCAAATGATACAAATGTTTCTGCATGTAAATACTGTTTCATCTCGTGTCGGGCACAGACCTGGCACGTCGCACATATTTGTTGTTGATTGTTGATCTTTGTTGTTGTATATTTTTATGTTGTCAGTTTATATATTTATATGTACATAATATTCTCTTCCGTTGTGTTACTTCTGCACGGCACAGACCCAGAATAATGCACATGTATATATCTGCAACGTTGTTCTTCCATTCCATATTTATATATTTCTACATTTATTTATGTTGACTGTATGTTTGTCTACGTGTAGCACCTTATCACCACAGCAAATTCCTCGTATGTGTAAAATACTATTTGGCAATAAAGCTCCTTCTGATTCTGATTCTGATTCTGATTCTATTTAACCTCAGTGGGATTGTTTGTCAGGATCATCGATACCGCTGGTTCGTTAGTGTTTCTGGCTGTTGTAACGACAGTCGTTATTATCGTTAGGACTACCTGAGGCCAAGACTGAACGACCATCGTTGGCATCCTCACCTGAGGCCAATAAAATGTGCACCTGGTGGTCCTCAAACGTGTCCTCTGTCCTTTAGATGTAAGACTGCAGAGTCTTGACCTGAGGAGTTGGCCCTTCTGTGTTGAGCCATGCATTTGTGTAGTGGTTGTTTAGTCTCCCCAATATACAGGTCTGTGCATTCCTCACTACATTGGACCGCATACACTAGATTGCTTTTCTTGTGCTTGGGGGTGCAGTCTTTGGGGTGTACCAGCATCTGTCTTACCATGTTCTTGGGTTTAAAAAACACAGGGATGTTGTGTTTGTTGAAAATCCTCCCGAGTTTCTCTGATACTCCAGACACGTATACTGTAGAATCACAATGTTGTTGCATTTGACCTTCTTTTCCTCATCCATAGTTTTGTTCTTCCTGGATCTTGTGGCTGTTTTCACAAAGGTCCATTTAGGGTATCCACAGGCTGTAAGTGCCCCTTCAAGTGTTTCTGTTCCCTCTCTCTGGCATGGGTGCTCATGACCTCTAGCTTATGCTCCAGAGGGTGGTGGGAATCGAAGAGTAGGTATCGGTCTGTGTGTGTGGATTTTCTGTAAACACCGATTTTCAGGCTCCTGTCCTCTTCAATGTGTACAGCGCAGTCCAAGAAGGCCAAACTGTTGTTGTGGACATCTTCTCGTGTGAACTTGATGTTGCTGTCCACAGAGTTGATGTGTTCTGTGAAGGCTTGCACTTCCTGGCTTTTAAGGTTGACCCAGGTGTCGTCCACTAGTGGCTTGGTGCTGTTGCTCTGAAGGAGTTGAGGACTTTGCTCTCCACTTCTTCCATGTAGATGTTTGCCACAATCGGGGATACCGGTGAACCCATGGCACAGCCATGCTTCTGTCTGTAGAAACCTCCGTTGTCCAGCGTGTGGTCTTCTGTTAGCGGTTTCTACTGCTTTTATGGTGGGGATGCATGTGAAGAAAGAAGTCACGTCATAGTTTCAGTCCTCGAACTTTGTTTACAAAGACAATGGAGTTTTGGATGTTGTGTGGCGTGTTTCCCACCAAGGGAGGTAAGATGGTAGAAATGTGTTTGGCAATGTTGTAAGTGACTGAGTTGATGCTGCTGATAATCGGCCGGCGGTAGTCCATAAATGCATGGAATGGGTTCTCCAGGATACAAACGGTAATATTGTTCACGGGAGATGGTGTTGTCTTTCTGTAGCTGTTGGAGAACACTGCACCACAGAGAAAACATAGAAACCAAAAAGCGCCCAACCCAGAGAGAAGGAACAGAAACACCTGAAGGGGGCACTTACGGCCTGTGGATACCCTAAATGGACCTTTGTGAAAACAGCTACAAGATCCAGGAATAACAAAACTACAGGGGATGAGGAAAAGAAGGTCAAACGCAACAACATTGTGATTCAATGTAGTGAGGAATGCACAGACCTGCATACTGGGGAGACTAAACAACCACTACATAAACGCATGGCTCAACACAGAAGGGCCAACTCCTCAGGTCAAGACCCTGCAGTCTACTTACATCTGAAGGACAGAGGACACTTGTTTGAGGACCACCAGGTGCATATTTTAGACAGAGAAGATGGATGGTTTGAAAGAGGTGTCAAGGAAGTCATCTAACGACAATAACGACTGTCGTTACAACAGCCAGAGCTGGGAATGGCTCCAGCCCCCGCGACCCTGTACGCAGGATAAGCGGTTGACGATGGATGGATGGATGATTACAACAGCCAGGAACATTAACGAGCCAGCGGTATCGACGACCCTGACAAACGACCCCACTGAGGTTAAATAGCTTAGTTTCTCCACCAGTCAGTCAGAACTGAAGAAGTCCCTTGGAACTGAACGTCTTCTAGTATCTTCAGTCCAGTCCAGTTGCCCTTGAATTTAACCTTCTTTGGATAACTATGAGCTTTTTACTCAAAACATGACGTTGATTCTTGTTTGGCCTGACGGGCTCCAGCATCTAAAATTTTGTTGTTGTTTTTTATCCTTGCATGGGTTTTTTGGGGAGTTTGTGTTGGAGCCTGGAGTCTGGCCTTTTATTGTGGCCAGCCTAAGTGCAATACCGATGCTGTCTGATCAGCATCTTGATATGCCACACCTGTGAAGTGGATGGATTATCTCAGCAAAGGAGAAGCGCTCACTAACACAGATTTTGACAGATTTACACAATATTTGTGTGCAAAAATATGCACAATAACTACAATATCATCATAGTTTAGATTTCCTAAACATTCCAATTTAAATTTTGCTAGAAAAGTAGACAGGCAGGTAGGCTGGAATGATTGGCTGGACTAATCACAGACCTGTACCAGCCACAGATACATTGTTTTTTTCTTTTCCCCCGAGACCATTTGATTTATGTAAAGAGAATCTCAGCAAAAAAAAACAAAATACTTCTGAAATGCATTACTAGATGCATATTAAGTCATTTCTTTCCTTTAATGTTTTTATATACCCTCTTTTTATAGCTTAGGAACACTCCAGTATCCCATTGAAAGAGCGGGGAGCATAGCTGAGAAAAACATCCAGGCTATCCCACCATGACTCAGATCTGGAAATCTGTCCGAAAATGAATGAAATGGATTGATGTATTTTTTAATTTACTTAATTTATTGTTCCAACAAAGGACAAAGGAGGTTTAATGGTTTTAGTGGAGAGTGATTAAAATATGGAGAGGGTGATTATAATAGGACGGAAAGGGAAATGAGAAAGGGAAGTGAGAGATACCAAGGATGAATGACGGATGATGGCGATGCACTGGAGCAAAGCTCTATAAAAAAGCAAGAGAGGAAAATCTCAGGGAGAAATCATGGAAATTGATGGTGGTCTGTTGTTTGCCCACTGGTATAGCTAGCTCTGTCAGGGGCACAGATGACCCAAAACCAGAAACTCTCCCTGCTGCCGTCCACCTCCCGGGACCTCGATGGCACTGACCTAATTTACACTGATTGATCTTCTTCCAAGCCCTAAAATGTGACCTCTAAGCCACTTTTCCCTACCTCACAACTACACATTTGGATTTGAAACTTTTAGTTTGAGGGTGTTAATGCTTTTAATTAATGTTATGCCCATTATTTATTTACATTTATCCATATTGTATGGATGTAGAAAAGTGTGCATCCATCTACCAACGAGTCTGACTACTGTCTCTTTATTGTGTTATTGCTTTTTCATGGAGCTTTTGCTTGACAGTGAGAAAGTAGTTTAATATCAAAAGAGTAGAAAGACAGAATAGAGAACATCATTGTTTAGAAAATCCACTGTAAGATCAGGCAGTGTAATTGTTTAACAACGTTAAATGTGCTGAAAAGAGATAGTGCATCTTAGGAATTGGTTTTATAGCATGTTTCTGAAAGGAAAATGTTGTTTACTTTTCTGAAGAATGTATGCCATACCATGTACAGGATGTGTCTGATGGTCCTTTTACTTGATTGGTTGATGATCCAACATAGAGTTTATTTACAGTAAATGTGAACATTTTTGTTCTCCTGGCACAAACTCAATATGATATCACAGCACAATATTTCAAACGTCTTCCAGTTTCTACTTCAGAAGTCTTTGTCTTTATCTGTGTGATTGATATGAGGTTCCCCTACAAAGCCTGTAATTTTTCACTTTATAGCCATTGTTGAACTATCAGATTGTTGGATTAGTAAGTCCGAATGAAGTGAACGAATGATTTTTGTATAAAAAATATGTTTGTAAAATCCAACATAAAGGCTTGGGGAAATTACTTTTAGCATATCAGTACAACCTGCAACAGTATCATCACCACTTCCCTCCTAAAACAA
The DNA here is from genome assembly GCF_014851395.1 of Micropterus salmoides. NCBI lineage: Eukaryota > Metazoa > Chordata > Actinopteri > Centrarchiformes > Centrarchidae > Micropterus > Micropterus salmoides. Next base: position 27,494,839 of record NW_024044459.1, read on the forward strand.
ACATCAAATGAATAAAGCACACTGGGGGGAATATATGTTGCTCAATTCCAGTGTGACACCTGAACATTATAAAGGACAGTACTAAAAATTGAAACTTCAGTCTAAACGTCTTTTTGTCTTCACACTGAAATTATTTTGCATACGCACAAGATACAAAGACACAGTAAGATGAAAAACTTTGTATATATTAATTATACAGTTTTTCGCTGTTTAATATTTCTGTCATTAGTATTATTATCATTGCCATCATCGCTTCATTTTTAGCAGCAGCAGCCACAGCTGCATCATCATTATCATCAGTCACTAATGGCATCATCATTGTCTTCATCAGGTGAGTAAACAACTATGATTGCTAGGCAACACACAGCATAAATTCTGTTAAAAGATCTGAAACCCAGATAGAATGCAACTCCATCCATCCATCCATTTGTCCATCTTGAAAGGGAGGGGGAAATCAGTGAAGGCCTTAGACCAGCCTCTGTAGTCCCACGCTATCCTCTCCTGTCTGGGCAGAATCTCACTGAGTTAGACTGAGTGGCCTTGCTCCAGCATGTTGAATAATGAATTAGAGGCTGATATCCTGTGACGGAGACTGGGAGAGAGCACTTCCTCCCTGGGCCAGAGTGGGGCTTGAATACCCGTGAATAATACATGGCCAAAAGTGGGTCTGGTGAAATGACTCAATACTGGGAGTCAAGTGCGAGATTATCTTTCCACGGTTATGAAAATATTGCAGGCTTCGTAACACAATAGGAGAGGTGAGAAGATGATCGTAAGAAGCAGGCTCACAGTTACTGTTTCGTGTGAACAATTTGTTATCAAATTGGTCTGAATACCATAGTTGTTTCTAAATGCCCATCCAAAAGCATCTCTGCTGGGGCTTTGTTTAGTCATGTATTGTAGAGAGATGATATTTTTTCCTACTTTATCCTTCTATCCTACTACTACTAAAAGGAGTAATGTGTAACTATTACTTTTCACTGAACATGAAAGAAGAAGTGTGCCTCTGTTCAGCATGGAGTAAATCTGCAGTCCTACCTTATTTCTCAGTCTTTACTTTTTTCCATGTTTCATCATGGGATTCTGGTTACATGAATGTGGAAAACTAATGATCTCAGCACCTGTCTTTTCAAACAAAAATAAATCCTCCTCGATAGAATTATGATGTATTTACATATCTTTATACAGTTGTCAATTTACACATTCAGAAATGGATTTTCGGCCTCCCACAAGACTAACCAGGGCCCCCCTGTCTCTCACAGGGCCAAGTCAGCCTCCAAGAAAGCTGGAAACCACAGGCTCTCGCTCAACCCCAGCTCCCCCAGCTAACCGCTAATCCATGTGTTTGATACATTAGACGCTCTGCTTGGCTTTGTTCTGCAGGGATGTACTGTCCCTTCTCCTGCCAAGACTCCCTCTTTCCCTCGGCTATCTCTCTTGCTTGTGCTCTCAATTGCTCCTGCTGCAGTCCAGAGGATTATGCAGGAGTCCATGGGATTTATCTAATTGTGTTTAATTAGGGCTGGGTGAGGCCAGAGTCACAAGGCTCAGTGCTGTTGGATTTGAGGTAGCAGATACTGTGGAGTAACCCCTCCAGATCTGAGGCTGGCAGGTGGGTCTGAGGAAGGTGAGAAAGAGCCAGAAAGAGAGACGAAAGAGAGGATAAATATATAGATTGAGAGTGAAGAGAAAGAGATAGAGGGCAGAGAGAGGTGGAAGAGAGGAATCAGTAAGGCGACAACAGTGTCTGTGTTGGCTTCCCCTAAGGAGAAATCGATTGCCATGCGCCTCGCTGTTCCCCAGACCTCTGCTCCTCCATGCTTCTCTCCATGACACCATGCTGTGGGGAGCAGTAACTCACTGTGCCCTTGGTCGAGGCTTAAGCGGATTGTGGGTCAGGAAGTCTTCCCTTTGGCATGATGCACTGTATCCCTGCTAAAATAAATTCTCCGCTGAAGAGCATTAACAGCAAGCGGCCTCTTGCTCTTGTCTGCCGAGGACTACCAAGGGCTTAGAGGAAGACAAAGGCACAGAGGGGTTGCAAAAGGAAAGTGCCAGTTTCTTTGATTTTCATCGACTAAAGACCTCCAAGACTACTGAGAGCATTTAACACTCTCTATATCTGGGTTACTTGGATTCTTGTCACATCACAGTTCTATAATAAGTCACCTAACAAGCCATACATGCAGTGCATCTGTGTAATATAGAAGACAAACACGTCACAAATTCCTTGGGTCACTACATCACCCAGTGTAAGACTGATCTAAGATGTAACCATAGGAACAGAATCAAGTGCTTAATGACTCTCATCTCACCCAATAATTCAATAAAATGCCATTGATATTGAAACATACCACATGTAAAAATTCAACAATGCATCAAAGGAAAATGTTTACCCTTGTAAAGGAGCTGTCATGTTAAATCTCCCGAGCATTTTCTCCTGTTACAGACAAAATGAATCTGGTCGCCTCATAATGAGCCCTTATTATGGCATTGTGTTTATGTTGGGCGAAACAAATTGTTATTCCTGTGGGGAGGGTTGGGGGAAAAAATGCGTATGTAATTTGTGTACCACAGCATTGTCATCAGGAGTTACTGTAAATGCAGGCGGCCTCTGAAATGTGAGCTGTTGACACACACACATGTACACACACAAAAACGTATGCCATAACAAAGCCACAAAAAAAAGGAGTACTGGGGCCCATAAAGGCACGCTGATGGAGCGGCAGTTGTAAATGAAATGTAATGAAATGCTGCTGCTTGCTGTTGTCTTGGTTCACTTCATCACATTGTGATCTAAGACTTTATGAGACAACCACCCCAAATAACAAATCTATATAGTGTGTTTCTTTCTTCCCTCTGTCTGTGCATGTGTGGAACTGTGTGTGCAGGAGAGAGACAGATTTGGTGTTTTATTACGTTGAAAGTTTCAATTTTAGGCTTTAGTAATACGATTGTGGACATGTCGGAAAAGCCTACAAAAGGACCGAGACAGTTAGTCTCTATATAATAGCACATGTCAGTGCCCCTATTAGATAGAATTTCAGCCTGCTGAATTGCTCCATCCAAATAACTGCTACAGACCAACCATACTATATAACCTTATGATTCCCTGATGTCTATTATAACAAATGTGTCGATTCAGCGAAAGAGACAGATGGCCAGTGATGGCCAATGCTATCAACCTCAATTGACTCCAAAAGCTCCCACAATTACTCACTATCTCTTAATCACAATGACCCATAACCGTATCCAAGGCGCTCCACTGGGCTCAGAAATGGTTCACTGTACAATTATTCAAATCACAGCTGAACAAGAGCAATGGATGGAATTGTTGAAATTGAGTAATTACAGGGGCAGCCTGGTGTGGCTCAAAATGCCACAAGATTAAGTAATAGCCTTGTATCCACGGTAACCTTTCTGAAGGAAAGTAATATCTGTATAATATGGCCCCATCTGATCAGAAAGAAAGAGCAAAGATGTCGAACATCTTTGTGACCAAGTGAAGATGGAAGTGGTTGAACAAAGACTGCTATTATTGGTTTTTAAGATAGTATAGTTTTAATTTATTTTTACAGTTTTAATATAATACGTTGTTTCCATGATGTCAGTTTTAATATGATTTCTGACAAGTTGAGAGAGCCACTAAGCTGGCTTTATGGAAATGTTGCTGCATGCCTCTGGTTCCTCACATGATACCCAGGAAAAAGCTACCCTCACAGCTCTGAGCAACACCCTTCCCCCCTTTTTTTCTGGACATCCCTGACACCTGCATGTATCCTATCATAAAGAAGAAATTGGAAACGTCAGTGTGAGGTTTCATCACATGGAACCAGAGATGGAGAAAATGAATAAAACTTTATTATTCATCACAAGGTTGGCAGAGCGAACTACTAAACACAATATATCCATTTGCATCACCCTAACAACTCAGTCCTCTGTCATCCCCAGCATTAAGAATTGAGCTCTATATATCAGCCTTGGTCAGCCCCTTTCAACTCTCTGCATCCTGTAATACTCCTTACTTGAACTTTTGTTCTTCTGAAGTGTGTGTGTGGGTGTGTGTGTGTGTGTGTCTCTCTCTCTCTCTCACTCTCCTTGGCTCTAAAATGACAATAACAAAGAAAACCATTTTTTAAGACAAGATAGGCACAAAGTATTATAATCTATAATTTAACAACTATTTGATCATTTAAAAAATGTGACACATCCCTTATAATTATACAAACATAATTTAATTTGGATTGCACCACGGGGTCATTATGTATATTTTATTCCTATTTTGGTTTCAGACATTTGATATGTAAAAAATGAAAAAATAACACTTTGTGTTACAATATTAATGATAACTGAGGATTAGTGAGGAACCTGAGCCAGATATCGCTGACTTTTCAGCAAACCAGGCATCTGAGGTGATTTTAGTCTCCACAGGAATTAATCATGTTATTTAAATCTAAGTCAAATAGAGTCTGTCTCTGTGTCCTTGCTCTACAGTCACATTTCTGTTTTCCCAGGCTCTTCAGTGCTATTCTCCATGAATCCACCAGATATCCTCAGACTTTCCCTCTTTTCTCCTTCACTGGCTGCCCCACGCAACTACACAAACTTCCCGCATCTGGTCTGCAGTTACTGGACTTCCTCACCCACCTCCTCACCTTCATCTCCCTTAGCCACTCACCATTATACCGGTCTTCTTCCTTTTTTTCCTTGCCGGATTGCAACATGTGCTCATACCTTGTCATGTGACTTAATTCACGTGATTTAAGTCACCTATGTAACGTTATTTATCTTAAAAATTTAAAGAAGTAAACGGCCCAATCCCAATCTGCATACTCAGACTCACAGACTTTGAGGCAGGTAAGTCCGCAGGGGCTTATGGCTCTCCCACTATCAAATCATCAAGCGCAAAAGGACTCTCTCGCAGAGTTTTTTTTAAGCCCTTCATGCACACTTTCCATAAGTCCGCATCTCTGCAGACTTTGCCTGAGAGAATAACCCACAGTTCATAGTATTGTCATGTTTAACACAAGGTTTCCAGGGGAAGCCCGGAGGAGTTTAAAAGTTTTAAAAAAATAAACATGAAAGAAGCAACAAGAAAAAAAGGTTTACATGTAAATGCATGATGTTGCTTTGATAAAAATTAGTAGGTTGATTATTTAAAAATTACTTGTAGTCCATTTTGTAAGGCAAAAGCCTGAAACATGTTCATATCAGGCAGTCCATCCCTTTAGTTCCTTTGCAGTGACGTTAGTAAAAACAAGTACAATATAAAGTCCCAAACCCACAATTGTGTGTAACGTGCTTTAGTATCATCAAGGTAACATGATACATCACAAAGTGCTATGCCATTATACCATTTCAGGCCCTTGCAGCCTCTCACCACTATACTTTATTACTTACTAGTTGACGTCAACTAAGTCTGTGAGGGTTCAGGGTTTAGGCTTTAGGGTGGAGATTGGGCTTGGGCCAACGTAGACTGGGTTTCACATTGGACACAAACCCTGGTCTTCTGGGTGAAAGTCCTGGGTTTGTTTGACCCATACATCCACCCCATCGACCTCCTAACGTGGACTTTGTCGCTCTTTATACTACGTCACCTGACTTCCTCCTTTGCTCTCGTCATAATTACAACTGCCACTGGAAGTCATGGCCTAATAATAAATGTAAATGTGGGTTTTAATAAGCTTCTTGCACAGTCAACCTTATGGTTATTTTTCTGGTGAGGACAGACTGCAGTTTGTTATGTTGCTGTGTGCTTCATGTCTTGGTTCCATGTTTCTGCTTCTTGTCTTGGATCTGCCTGCCTTTCCTGACTTTTTGCCTATTGCTGGTCTTTGGCATAAAGAACATATGATTCTAAATGGCACATGAGTGATATATAGAACATATAAATCAAAATGACACGTGACTATACACATGGCAGTTAAGCTTTCATGTAAATCGTAATAACCTAAATAGCAGGGAGAATAGGAAAAAAGAGAGGGGAAGTCATACAACAATGCAGCAACAAAAAATTGGATCAAGGAGGGAAACTTGATGCACTGTTATTTTCTTTGCATAAGTCACCTTTGTAGACTACTATGAAGTATAGCTGCATTGTCCTGACTGCATGAGGTAAAAGTGGGGCACAGCCAGACTTAAATTAGAGAAGCACAGCAGTTGCATGTGCACATAACATTGAGGCTGGTTGCCTAGTCACAGCGGAACACATTCTGCATTCTGGTCCCAGGGAGTGGACTGGAGATGCTGACTCAGCCAAATCCCTCAGCTGCAGGCTGGAATTGGCCCTCAGGAGCGCAATGTCTGACCCACATAACTCAATGCTAGTTACAGTACAGTACCAGTATACATTAAGTTTCACTGCACTTAACTAACATTATGTCCCTACACATCGGCTTTGATAGACTCTATTAAGATATGTTTTATTCTAGTTGAACATTGCACAAAGTGATTTTGAAGCACTCAAGCACGTAGTTACTGAATTACATGCTTGAATAGGCTGTCCTCACATGACCCATGAACCTATGAGGACATTAAAAGAATCACCTTGTTTGTGCAGCATCTGTGTAATTTGTGAAGTAGCTTGCAGCTTAGTTATTCTCTAGTAGTTGGCTTTTTTATTCAAAGTAGGTTTAAATCCCACATTGACCAAATACTGGTCAATTACACATACCCAGACACACATACAAAGGCCAGTCAGATGTGTGGTGGCCTGAGGCTTACTTGCCCTTGGCAACAGACTGTGCGACCATCGCCTCCCATTAACCCCCTTCAAAGAGGGGGGAGAGAACTGCAAACAGACAACAGCTGTAGATTTTATATTTAGAGGTGTGCTACTGAGGCTCTGCTAGAGCTATCTGTTCCGTCTTTGGTCCACCTTGAGAGGCAGCGCTTGCAGGCTAGCAGTAACCTGGCAACAGGTTAGGTACTCTTTAATGATTGTGTGCTGTTACAAAAAAAAATTGCCTGTGTAACACAGATGAGAAAGTCAGGTAAGCTCACTCACTCCTCTTGTAAAAATGCTGTCTGTGTGAATGGTTGAATTGTTTTTGATCAGTAGAAAACTGCCATGTTGGAAACTGGAGGTTAAAGACTCAGAACAAAGTCGACCCAGAGGAGAGTCAGGAAGAAACTAGGATTCTTGCATGTACGAATGTGGCCTATCATATTAAAGCTGTGGCCTAGATGAGCACTTTTACTTAGACTAGGTTCTTAGATATGTGGTGTGTTCATGCTCCCTCTGCTCTACTCTGGAGATACTATCCTCGACATTATTCAAGATCAACGTTTGTGTGAGAGCGTGCTTTTGTCTGGGATTGATCGGCAGCATGGCCATTTATCATGCTTGTAGGTACAACTTGAGAGTGCTGGAGTTTGAGACTGCAAAAAGAAGGCACATGTAGAGATGGAGTTTGTCAGATTTTATATTCCTCTCATTATATTTTACTTGATCTGTGTGCCAGAGGTGACTATTTGAACCTAAAGATGTCAAACTGTTTGAATTGATGGCACATGCTTAATATGTTCCTTTCCACAGAGGCCACTTAATTAATGTGGTTCTGCTTTTGCCTGTTGGTGCTTGTGGTCTTCTGTTAAGCATAATTTGGTTAATATTGTTCTGAAGGACTTCTTCCTTCCTCCCCATCAATAATTCAAGGTGTTTTTTGAGCAGTGAGTAAACAGTAAACAGGATCCTGATCTATTCAGATAACATGATCCCCATTATGTTACCATGAAGACATGAAGGTCATTGATTGGTGGGGAATCATTAGCGACTTTAAAACTGATTCATCTGCGGCTCGATTAATAGGCAACATGATTGTGAATGGAGAAGTAATTACATCATCTAGCCCCTGCCGCTTCTAATCAATACACGCCACTGTAACCAAAGCTCACTAACTGAATAAAAATGGTCCTGAAGCTTTTTTTACAAACTGATGCAAATGATTAAAAGAACAGACTGAACATACTGAGTGGCCATTCTCAAAAAAAGCAGACATCGTAGTGCACATTTATGGTTGTATGCCTTACACTGTTTTATTTCTTATTCTCAAGTATGAAAGTTTTTGTGTACTTTTCCACACCAACTTTGATCAAAGCCCCTGGAGGAAATGGTCATCTGGAGTCTGTAAAGGAAACTTTGTCTTAATTGTTTAAACTAACACTGTGCAACCTGTACTGTGTTCTCCCTGGATTACAGTGGGCACAACGGCAGCTAGCTCTATTTTGTTGTCAAATACAGGAAAGCAGGGAGGAGAAAAACACCATGAACTTGTATCAGAAGAGAGAGAGAGGACACTTGGTATTATTAATAGTAACAGACCCATGACAGTGAACAGAGAGGAGCCTGTGTGAGCTGCCTTTTATTTCAACCACCCTCCCATATGCCCCACAACCTCCCACTTCCCTCCACCCAAGCATCTTATGAAATATGTACAAGGCAAACAGAGGTGGGGTTGATGCGCAGACCTTCCTCCTCTATGACTAACCGCTACACGTCCAGTACCATTACTTATTTATAAGGCATACCGTGTAAGTGCCAGAGTGGCCTCGCTCGCTTCCCTCCATGCCATAAGGGCACTTTCATAACACCCTGTTTACATTTCAACCACCAAGAGAGGAGTGATAACAAAAAAGGATCTCCAATTAGTTACAGTGTCCAGAGCATGGTGAGACACAGGCGGCTGTGATGGTTCTGATAAATATTTTTTAATGTCTCTTAGAACCCATTGGTTTGTGCTGGTCATCATCCAAGGTTATTGGGGGAGATGAGTTGAATACTTTTCCATGAGGTCTCAACTGAATTTCAAACAGAGGGGGAAAAGTGCAAAAACAATAACCTCTTAGTTCTAAAAGAGCTGTTCGTTGCAATTACAATGAAGGAATAGTCTATATAAGTGCTATTATGGTGTTCCTTTACATTTTCTGCACTTTGGAAATCACCTTTTGTCTTATTTTCTGGCTACATCTGTTTTTAAGCATGGCCAGAACTATTACCAGCATTCAATATAAGCACTGTGCATGGTTTAAAAATCATTTTGTAATGGCATTCATTTCAGTCCTTTTAATGATTTCAAACAGATGTATTGCACATTGAAAGGAATGATGGATGCTCAAAAGCTGGATTAGATTCTCTTGATACACATGGATTGAATAATAATTAAAATCAATTCTGACAACATTATTATAGAAAAATCAATGAATACAGCAAAGCCTCTTGCATAGTGAATATACTGCATGTTTTCACAGAGACCGCTGTAATAGAATTTGTGGGAGCTTTTAAATGTGGAGCTTTTAAAAAAAACACTCTTTGCCACTTGCATAGAAATAAGTGGGAGGATTCATTGTCAGCAAGTAAACAAAGCAGTGTGACAAGCCAATACACCCTACCCCCACCCCGCAGTTTTTTGTAACTCAATAAAGAATCAGATCAAATCTGGATTAAGAAAAAAATGCCTATAGCATTTTACATGCGCCTTCCAACTGTATAGACTGCAAGCTTTGGCAGGGTACTTACCAAGGGACACGATCTGGTATAACTACTATATTCTACTATATATATACTATATGGTATTATTTATTCTGTGGACTGTAAACCATGAAGCTCAATGGACTTTTCTAGACATTTATCCAAATTCATACACAATACAACATACAAATATCTTTTACCAGTGCTAGAAACTGGTGCTACTGATAGAACTGATGAAAACATTGTCAACCTTGAAATATGATAGGCTGAACAACTGTACAGCAAGGCCATTTTTAGAATATACTTTCTGGAAAAATGTAGGCTGCTGACGAATTTGTATAATGAATGTCTTTGAGATAAAGTTTTACATGTATATATATATAGCTATTGTACACAAAGTATTCAGAATTGCTTCAGTGTACATTGTGAAAGCTAAGCATCCTCCCTCCCTCATGGCAATATAGGTCATACTTTCCGCCAACTCTGCCTCTTGAGTGTCACAGCATGAGGCTAGCCCTGCCCCATCTCTGGATGCCACCAAACACAGAGCTGGCACTACCTCTAGGGACGCGCACACACACATATTCCGACAGAAACGGTGCCAGGCAGACCTCAGACATGTTACCACACTGCACCACTGTCTGGGACCTCCATTTCCACTGTATCCCCAAACCACTATCCAGCACCACGCCTCATAGATCCAGCCTCAGGGCAGGCCAGCCCTGCCCAGCTGTGTGTGATCGAGCCCTGACATGGCTAATACACGTCCACCCTCCATACACACCATCCACTCCATCCTTCTCCACATTGCCCACCTAATTTCTCTCATCACTTGTCTCTGGATGGATGGGGGCTTGGGATTGACGGCAGGCTTGTCGCCTCCGTCCTTGCCATTGCCATCTGCTTGGTGAGACCAAGGAAAGCGAGAGGAATGGTTGCGTGCGTCTGCCAGCCAACCAGCTAGCCTTGCAGAGGGCCGTTGTGTCCAAAAACGCTGTGCCGTTCCACAGAACCTTAACTCACTGTCACAGGGCCGTCCAATGTGATTGATCTAGTCCATTTAGTCAGAGCAGCCAAGTCTGGAGGAGGTCTGGTCCTCCTGTAGCCCCTCCAGCCCCCTATAGCCAACTCTAGCCCTGACATCCCAACTAGCACAACACAAACACTAGAGCCCTGCCAGCTGGCCCACAGGCTTGACATGCTCTGTCTGCTTTTTAGTTAACGCGCCACAAGCCTAAAACCAGGCTTACATGGCTGTCCACAGCTCAATTCTTTTGGCTGTCCTATTGAGTAAATTAACTGAATTGAATCAAAGTAAATGATCACATCGTGATATGCTTTCAGTACATGATAATTACATTGTGTTGGAAAAGCAGCAATTTCTATCTTATTAAACACAGGTATCTGACATTTAGTGGGTTCAATGTAGTTGTTCTGCACTACCAAATAAATGTCAAAAGAGAAGATTTTTACCAGCTCTTTAGAATTGCACTGCTTCACAAAGCAGAGACCCATAGTTCACAACAAATGTGTCCTCAAGAATATTTTCAACACATTAATAAGTGACAGATGAAATGTAGTTCAGAGGAAATTAAAGAGGTCATCAGCACAGGTTTGTGCAGTTTCATTTTACATCCCCAATATTATTTCCTGTTCAGCATATTTACGTACCCCTATCCCTTTTATTGGACGGTCGGTGCTCTGGCTTGGCTCATTCTAGGGAAGACATTTCATTGGTGTTTAGTTACTATGAAAATGAGGTCCCTAGACACAGAGGTCATGGCCACAGCCCTTCATCCAGTTGCTATTTATGCTCTGTGTGTATTACATCACTTTGAAATCAGGCTAGTCCAAAGCATCGACTTCTCAATGCTCCCCTTTAACAAGCCGAGTGTTAGTTTTTGGATTTACTCATTGCCAGGCTTTACGGTTTTCCTTAAAATTCCGACCACATCACATGGGCTTATTTTTCCTTTTAGATGTCTGACTGCTGAGGAGAAATCGATTCTCGAGCTGCTCCATTTCACTATATAAACAGAAAATGATTGTAGATTTAGCGTTAAAAGTCATGTAAGGTTTACTTGATTTGTTGAAATAGATGTGACATTTAGCTGTAACAGACATTGCTGTAAAGCTTTAAGTGTGAGCAGTGGTGCAAGGCAAAGATAAAGACCTTTTAGTTTCAGCAGAGAAATCAACTCTATGTACTGCATGTAAACTGAGTGAGTTTAAGAAACTCAGGGAAGTTAGGAAAATTGTGTGTCCTATCACATTAATATTTAACAAGAGGAGAGCTTTTTCTGTGAAACTTTTCAGCATCCTTTTGGTCACTGTATTTTCTTTTCTCATCTCACCAAGCCATCTTCTCTCTGTGTCTCTGTCTTTCTCTCACGCTCTCTCTTGTCACTCTCTCTCTCTCTCCATTTTTCTATCTCACTGCCTGCTGTTTCTTTATTGCCTTTGCCGCAGAATACAGTCTTTGTGGGGTTAAAAGGACAAAGGAATAAGGTACCTTAAATAAGGCAGCCTACAGAACCCCTAGCTGGCCATGCAGATCTGATATTTTTTAACAGACCGACTTAAAATATAATATGACACTTCAACCAAAAATGCTTACTCCCCCATGACTAAAGTGATTTGTATAATGTATGCTTAAGGATACACACAAAGAAAAATGTTCTAACATTCTTCGTAAATAGTTTGCTTATAGTGGGTCAATAATTCTAATATCCTTTGTCTGAATTTGAAGGCACACTATCATATGCAAACTTCCTAATCTGACTAGGGCAGCTGGAGTGCTCATCTGCGAGCTGTCCAAGGACCACCATGGGAACATTACTAGTGGGGTTGGATGGAAAGATTGTGGGAATGCAGTGACAGTTGGGGGACTTTTCTCATGTGAAAGGTACCCAGCATTCCCATTGCCAAACACACCACTACAAACAAAGAGCATGCATGGCCTGATAATGAGGCACTCTGAGTTTGATCATTTTAAAAGTAGTGGCAGTTTCCTAGCTTTTTTTTTTTCCCATCGCCACATTCGTAATCGTAGCCAGGTTAATTAAAGAATTCTTTTAATTCCCCAGAATATAATCATGACAGTTTTACAAGCAGCAAGGTAATATGATCTCATATTTTTGTTCAGTGCTGCTAACCGTGTTGCAAAGTAGTTTTAAGCGTGTCTCCAATGGTGACATCTCATCATGGCGCAGTATGAAATGGTCCTGAAGTTGAATGAGACTCAAACAAAAGCGTGAGGGAATTAGTACATGCGAGGCACATTTCCAGAAAGTGTTTATGTTCTTCTTAAAGCCTTTCTCTGGCAGAAGCGATTACATGAACGTCTCCTACTTATTTGTTTTCATCTAAACGTTTGGCTGAGGGGTTTATCTATCTTGACAAGCACATAATATGGCTTTTGGTGCTGTGAGGGAGAAAATGAGAGAGATCGGAGGAGAGAGAGGGGAGAAAACGTGAAAGTTAAAACAGAGGCTCTATGGTGGGGTTTTATCACTTTTCTTGCTCTTCCCTTCCTCTCTTTAACAACATGCTTAACCCCCCAAAGATGTGTTGAAAGATCACAATAATCCCCTCGAAATGACATTAGTCCTCACTCTCCTCTTTGAGTAGGTGGAATGTGTCTGAGCCAAATTACTGAAGACACTCTAGGGTGTTGGGAACGATGTGATAAACACATAAAGTTCCCAATGTAATTTGATTAAGTCTAAAAAGTATAAATATGGTGTCTGCTCAGCATTCCATGCTAAGCCAATTAGAGACTCTACAGTAAATGAATTTTGGTCCATATGATAGTTTGACTTGACTTCCGCAATAGTCAAAAGGCATCTTATCAAATAGTGAACGTATGTTAAACTTTCCATCATCCTCTGATGGTCACTATAATTTCTTAAGAAAAAAGCTTGAAATCACACCACATGAAACAGGTTATTATTATTTTCAAAGTCCCATTCCTATGCTATGTTGTATTCTATAATGTACCTCGCCAACCAAAACCACCATAGTGAAAGATCAGGACAGAAAACGTTGTTTTCTTTGCTACGTAGAAAGAAGGAAAGGAAAATGCATAACATTGCCTGGCTGGATTTGTCCTCTAACACACTGTCTCAACCACTTGGACACTACTTGAAGCAAACTTCAAAATAGAGCATTACAGAATGTGGACCTCTCTCTCCATCAGTGGTGCATTTAAACATTGCAGAAAGAGCACCAAAGTGCTTATTTCTACTCCATCAAATTGGGAGCCTGGGAGGCTGGATTGGAGTGCTCAGCTCCTAAAATTGCTGCCAAGATATGCCACTGACTTTTCAACCAGCTTTCAGTTACAACAGTATAATACAGGAGGGAAGAAGATGGGCCCCTCTGTGTTCTTTCTGTCTTTGTAGGGATATTTATGATACAAAAATGTTTTACTTTAAACCCTGTTTTTCCCCCTTTTTATTATTTTTTAGCCATGAAAAATTTCCTTTTGTTCTGACTTTTCGATTTATTTGTGTATGTATGTTAAAAATGTGTGACACCTGAAATGAAACAGACATGAGTAAATATTTAGATATGTTTAGATTATTTATGTTAATATCAAGTTGTAATGCTATCTATCTGTGTCACAACTTGTGTTGTGGGGTGTATGCATATGTGTGACAGTGTTTTTGCAGCCCATATAGTTCTGTATGTGTGTGGCTGTCTGTTGGCCGATCCACTTCCCCTGGTGTGTGAAGTGTTGGATAATTAGCTGCCTTATCAGCCTGGGACACGGGCAGTCTCCTCTCCACTGACAGGTCATGGAGCCCAGGACCAGCGGGAGGTTGGAGAAAAAGAGGAGGTGGGATGATAAGGCCACATGAGGAGAGACAAGGAGGAGAGAGAGGGAGAAGGAGCTGAAGGGAGAGAGAACAGGGGAGAGGGGGAGGGTGCAGAGAGGCAGACAAAACCTGAAGGAGAGAAATAGGATGAGGAGCCAGACAGAGGAGTAGACAGAGAGATGGAGCAGTTAAAAAGGGAGAGACAGTTAGGCCCCGCAAGGACAGAGCAGCTGCTCCGGCCTATCAGCTCTTCCACGAGACCTCGGCACTCATTAACATAAATTCGAATGACAAATGTGGCCCGCTTTGGCAAAGACTAATTAATTCACGAAGGGGGGAAACTCACCAGAGTAAGAATTCAAATCATTCAATGCCACAGGCCTGAACAAGTGTTAAGAGGGAGCGTGTTGAGTTCCATTGTGTTTTGGAATTACTTCAGTTACCTTCCATGTCCTGAAAAGGTTACAGCTTTCATCATTTCAGTATTTGAGTTGTGTTTGAGGTTTTTTTATATACATTTTTGCAGTATTCAAGTTGAGCACTCAATTTTTCTAAAAGTTTAAGTTTGTAAAGGTACAATGTTGCTTTTTTTTTTTTAAAGATATTCCATATTTACAAGTTGTGGGTGTGATTAGGTTGATTCGACTGATAGATTGTGTTCACTGTATTTTCACACACACAGGCACACACACTCAGAACTTCATGATTTATAAGAGGGAACAATGGACTGGAAAAGATTGCTTTGCTCTGAAATGATGGCAGACTGCGCTGGCCTGGGAAACACAGGGAAAGAATAAGTGCTCCCCCTTGTGTTCAGCACACATACTTCTGTCTCAATCTGGTTTCATAAACTATGATATTACTCTGTATGACAGTGTAACTCTAGGTCACATTAAATTATATTGTACTGTGTCACTATGGATACCTGAACAAACTTTTGTACACCATATTCAGCCTCTTAGCACTGTGAGAATTACCTCATTTTTGTTCTCCGTTCACTTGTCTGAAAGAGAAGCAAAGTCTTTCAATGAAATGTCTATCTCCTCAACCCTTGTTAACAAGTGGATCGTTCTCAGAGGATTTGTGTGTACTGAATCAATCCAACATGTTGGCAAGTGACACCAACTGGCGTGGGGTGCCTAAATTATCCATTTGAATGAGCTTATAAAGTGTATGCTTCATGCCCCAGCCTGTGTTAGCCCTCAGTCCTTTCTTTTCCACTTTACAGCAGGCTTAACTCATCAAGTCCAGGTGTTCCCGCAACAGCGCAAGTGTGTCTGTAAATATGTGTGCTGAAAAGTGTCTCACCCTATTTCACTCAATATCTGTCTCACTCTTTCTGCCTCCTTACGTCTCTGTCTTTTTTTTTCTTTTTCCTCCCTAGTCCAAAGCCCACCAAGCTCAGCCAGGTGCAACCATTTTCCTTACCAAATCCCTTGTTAAAGACCCCACAACGGTCGCCCAAAAGCTCTCCCTGCTAAACCAGGCCTCTTCCTGCACCATAATTACATCAAAACAGAACATGTTGTGCAGTGTGAGGACTATTTATACATCCGCATCGAGAGCCAGTTTTCACTCTCTCTGCTTTCAAGGAACATCCTTCTGCAACTACTGTGTGTGCATGTATGTGTGCGTGACTCGGAGTGGGTGCTGGGGGAGTTAATGGGTGGTGGTTGGCAGGGGAAGCATGATTCTCCAGGTGGCACACAGGGGCCCCAGTTGCCGTTGCCCATTACCAATTACCCCAAGACTCCTACACCTGTGAAATGCATTATATCTTGACCAAAACACTGAAAGTAGGTGGTTCTCTTTTTGCCTGACAGTGGCGGACAGCTAAAGCGATTTGAAGGCAATGCTATAACCAACTGTTGGTTCAAAAGGGATCATTCAGGCAAAGCCACAACTATTATGGGCCTACTATTCATATCTTTGCATGAGGCCATCACAATTTCCATACTAGCTCTGTATGTAATATGATTGCTCTCTGGTTTGAACTACAGAATGGTCTTTGTTGGACAGATCTAATAATTGTACAGTATTCCAGGCTGTGATGGGCTATTACACTGTAGGCCCAGTCATTTATTTATTTAATACTGTTGCTACCATGGCAATGACATTTTTCTCATTCATACTAACAGGCTGTGATCTACTATTTCACTTTATTTCCCAAATCTCCACATTTGCAGACAGACTTTTGTCAATGACACAGTGAGTAAGGCATCATCAGTTGAACGAAGACACTTTTCCACATATTAAAGTTAGGGTAGGTAACGTTGGAGAAACTAGCAAGAGACAGCTAGATTTTGAAAGTATCCAATCAAAAAAAATCCCACCTCCTCCCTTCAAGCCTCTGTCCAGCACATTTTTATGTGCAGTGAGGTAGGCAGGTAGGTAGGTAGACTGGCAGGTAGTCAAGCCAATCATTTCATATGGACTGAAGGAAGTGATTGGCTGGGCTTATTGCACTCGTGTGATAACAAATAACAAAAAAGGAGGAAAGAAGAAGAAAAAATTTAAGCATCAAGTTTGAAAACTCATTGACTTAGTTACTTTACTTTTTTTCATGCCTGTTTCTGTATGTGTATGTGTGGAAGAGGAACGATAATATTAAACCAAAATATGCAAAAACCAGTGTGTGCCATGTAAAGAGCTCGTCAGTCTAAGTGATAGTTATGGTGTTATGTGTTGGGAGCTGGACCTGTGGTTGAACAACAGCAGCAAAACAAGAATACACAAAGTAAAGTCTGCAGAATTACACCAGATGCCTCATGGGAGAGACTGACAGAATAAAAAACGTAATTCAGATCTATTAATTGTAATATGAATACACAGTTTAGCATATTTACAGGTTGAAAGACACCTGGAAGAAAAATACGGAAATCAATAGAATACCACACTTACTGTGTAAACATTTCATCTACTAGAGAAATCATTATGCATTGTAGGCAGTTATTTGATAAAGCCATCCATCAATTATGTGAAAAATATTATCTACACAGAGTCTGCTTTGATGTAAGAGAAAAGCCCTCTGCAGGGTACATATACAAACGCAGCAAAGAAATCCAATGCCCCCACACTCACTCTATCAACTTCAGAGTGTCATGACCAGTAGCTTTGATAGGTTATCCACTGAGGGGGCTCTAACATCACTGATAAGCCTGGGGAGCTTCAGAGGCAGAGATACACAGAGCCTAAAACTCTAAGCTAGTAAAATTAACTGACAATTTCAAAACTCACTCATGTGGACTCAGTTTTTGAGGACATTATGTCGTAATCACCGTTGACCAACAAGATATTGTTATTTGGTTATGCAACAAATGATTTGACCACACATTTATGGACAGATGCAGTTTAGAAGAGGCCTTTTTCCTGTATTCCCCCTACGGTGAATTACGAATACATTTTTAGCGACTATTACTTGAGGCTTACTGTCAATTACATTCTGATTCTAAACAGCACAATTATCTAATATAGGAAAAAACTTTAAAATATGCTGTATACACCTTTGAGGCCAGTAGCTATATCTTCTTTAAACTTTTTGACTTCTTTTGAAGAAGGACAGTGACATTGAAGCTCAAGTTATACTTTCCTGTAGGCAGTTAAAACTTGATAATCTTAAGATAACGAAATTTGGAGTTACACTAAGATATAACTCTTGCTTTACCTTGCTGACGCGCATGGAGGAGAGAGGAAAAGAGTGGAGGAATCATGGGAGGAAATGGTTTCATGGCTGAGCTGACTGTTTGAATTAGTGTATCTGAAATGGGCATCGTCTGCTAGCACTCTGACATGGTGTTGCTCTCGCCTTTGGCATGCATCCATCCCTTCAGACTGACACACATGCACAGACACACATAGTCACACATGCAGTCATACACAGACGCATATGCACACACGGAAACACACATCGTGCATTTAGCTTGCCTTCCTCCGACCTCCCCGCTGTGTCTGACACAGCACCCATGATCCTTTGCCTCGCGGGCTGTGAGCTGTCAGAGTGACAGGGCATGCAGAGGTTGACATGTGACACTGCGAGATAGGATCAAATGTGTCATCATCTCTTCAAACAAAGAAACAAAGAGATGAGAAACTATTTTCTGTGGCATAAGCTAATTTTTCTCAGTAATGTCACAGCCAGGTTTAAGTTTTCCATCCAATTTAATTTTGTCAGTTTGAGCTATGATTTCGCTCTTTTAATCTGTAGGTGCATGCAGGGGAGCCTTTGTTTTGAAACCAAAACTGCTGTCAAATAGGCAAAATAAATGTTATGCCTTTTTGTCATTTGTTGTTTCCTGTTTGTATCCAAATCGATGAGGTTTCTCAAAAGAAATAAACAGAGGAAAGTACTACAAAGAAATATGAGACTTTCACAATAAATATCTTCAATATGTCCATCTTTGTGAGTGTTATATCATAGTTATATTGTACCATTTCAAGTTCTACTTTTAAAAAGATCTGAATATTATAAGCCAATTGATTTGGATGGGTCAATACTGAGAACATAAGCTTAATTATTGTCTGATCTGAACAGGCTGGGGCGTTAAAATTAGATTGGGGCAAAAGGCATATGATTACTGCAGTAATCCTCTACTCGACTCTCCTGTGTCTGACAAGCTGTCGTCAGGTAGAGCACATACAGTATGTACACACACACATACACACAAAGCTGTCCAGGTCTCACTACTAAGTCCAATCTGTCCTGGGCTGTCCAGGCTTCTGCTGTGCTAGTAGACCACACATCAGCCCTTTATTGTTCCTTCCACTGTGGTAATGGAAACAGAGTCAATGTGGCATGGAGGGGGAGGAAGTGTTGGCCAATGGCTGCAGCCCCTCGGCCCTGCATGGCCCCTACATGGTTGGCAAATGCTTTACTCACACATACACACATTCACACATACACATTACTGCACACAACCTGTCTCTCTCTCTCCCTCTCTGGTTTTGACACACACACACACACACACACACGCACACACACACGCACACACGCACACACACACACACATATACACCACTGCGAGGGAGTTCAGCAAGCCACATTGTAGTGAAAACACACACCGCCCCTGCATCCCTTCAAATGGTAGGAAATCCTGGACATGTCGAGCACATTTAGAAAAATACTTGAGGTTTTGGAGAAATTGGGATCACCTCATCTCGGAGTAACGTGATGCTGGTTATATTAAAAAATGAAGGGGTGCCCATATGGAAGCCATCGCAGAGCTCGGGCATGCACGTACAAATCAAAGGAACTCCAGTCTGGCTGCTAATGAGGGTGACCGTGATGTTTTTATGTTGTTATCCTACTGTGTGGCTTAGGTAATGGCTGTAAAGGGGAGGTTTCATCCACACATGAACAGGGGTGTCTGGGCAGTATTGTTACAGCCTAAACACATTTTTATGGTCTTTATAGTCTTTGAATTATAGTATCACACGCTCCACACATGGCAGGTAGGGTTTAGTGGTTGGTTAGCAAGCTGGATTTATTTACTTAGAATGTCTCACAGCAGCCCAACTGACACAGTGGGACTGGTTCTGTTTTCACTGTCTAACAGCAAACACCAGTGGGTCATCTGAGCAAAGCAGAATAGAAGAGATGATAGGCTTTAATTTCCATGATGCACAGGCCATGTAAAATCCTAACGGAACTATAAAATTACTGTTTTTATTCCTCTAATGCTCCAGTGTGGCATTTTCTAATTGATCTATGTGTGAACAAAGAGATGTTATATGTTGTGGTATTAATTGTCTGAGTGCTACTCCTGGTTGCTGTGTGTGTGTGTGTGTGTGTGTGTGTGTGTGTGTGTGTGTGTGTGTGTGTGTGTGTGTGCATGTGCATGTGTGTGCGCATGTATGTGTGTGAAAGGTATAGACAGTGCGTGCATGCCCGTGTCTGTATATTTGTGCATCTGTGTATGTACTTGCGTGCTCCTGTGCTATCAGTCTTGGTCAGGTCCCCGCCTGGGTGTGTTAAGGTTTGTCTCCCTGTGTTGTTGCAGCCTGTGTAATCATGGTATTAATTATTAGCTGTTTGCTCTCCATCATCCTCCTCCCCTGGGGCGGGCACCGTGCCTGGCCTGCCAAGGGCTGGCTCTGGGTGTCTCATCCACTATAAATCTGCACGGTTAACATCACAATCATTGGAACAGCAGCGTGAAGCACCAAGTTGTTGTACAGGTCTTATTGCAGGGTGAAAAAATGTAAATTGGTTAGGTTTGTTCAATCTTTACTTACATACAAACAAACATTTTTTGCCTCACCCTTGTTATTGTTGTGATGTTTTTGCAGCTACTTCAAATGATGCCATGTTGTTTTTTTTTTATGAACCACACTTACAGCCTCAAATCATGTAGTTCAGCCAAGAAATAAACAATGTGTCCCCATGGGCTTAGCCTAAATGGTGTGAGAAAAGATGTCTCACTTTATCCTGCTTAATGTCCTCAGACCAGGCTGTGAATTAGTCTCAACTCTATCTGATCTCATATGTGTCCTTTTCACACACTGCCACCAGCATATCCCCATCACTCACTAACACACATGCGCTTATATACATTTTTCTCCCTCAAAGGCCATCGGCATCGCTCCTTCAGAGATACTTGTGAAATGAATTGTCTGAGAAAGTCACAGCATCTGGCAGTGATTGTGGTGCCACTGGGTGCACGTGTGTGTGTGTGTGTGTATGTGCTAGTCTTCAGACTAGCAGATCACATTATACCACCAGGACCTGCTTTATATTTTGACTTGTGACTTCTAAAAAAAACAGTTTAATATTTCTCTATCCTTCATACATATTTGACTATTGCTTTTTATTAAAAAATATGAAAATGTGTACAATCACAAGCAATCCAAAACATTTAAAGTAATTTACTGGATTGAAAGCAATTTAGAAAATCTTAAGATTAAACCCTATTATGCAGCATTTATCTTGGCCAATTTTGCTTTAGTTGCTTTTCAACGGTTACCACAGCCTCTGTCATGTTTCCCATTTCTTTCAAATTCAATGATAGTCATAAAGACCAGAAAAGATCATTTTAGCAAAACACATTTTACGTCAATTTACTGAATGGAAACATAAATGATCGCTATGAAACAAAAATCCAATAAACCTAAACCAGAGAGAGATATATTTCTTCTGGAACCACAGCAGAGTTAATAAAAATCACTGGTTTTCAGAGAAACAACAAGATTTCATTGTCCTGGATAACTGCTTGAAGATGAGGTAACAGATTTGGACACGCCTGTTGCTAGATTCAAAGCATGACTTTTTTTTTTTCATCTTAAGAATCAGGAAAATAAAGCATTTGTACAGAGTTTGTTGCATTAATTAACAACTACCAATGTTCCCCTTTGGTTTCCAACCACTTTGAAGATTCCTTCACAATAGACTGAGAGATTTAACCATTTACAAACTGAAGGGGGAAAAATCTCTGTGATTGGATCACAATGCCACATGTTGGCTGATTGCAAGCACAGGAATTGTATCATAAAAGCAAAAACCGCCTCTTGGGAATCATGTCAGGAAAAATCTCAGGAATGCTGCCAACTAGTCTTCACCAATGACTCGTAAAAAGAGATTTTTTTTAAATCCACTTTTTTTTTTGCTGCAAGACAGAGAGATGTTCTAATCCTCTGTTCATTGTTAGGGTTGTGTGGGACTGGCCGAGGGAAATAGCTTTTTGATGGCAAAGGAGGGGAAAGAGAGCTTTGCCAAAGAAGGCTTCAGAAGTTAATGGGCCAGTTTCTATGCTGACAGTAAAATCTTGGCTGGAGCCATCAGGAGCTTCCGAGGCGTTATCTACTTCAGCGGTTTTGAAGATTATCTTTAAAGGGAAAACAGAAAATGACAATGTCAAGAACAAGAGAGATGTCTAAAAGCAAAGGTTTAATCAAGACTTACACCAGATGGAATTATCGCCAAGCTAAAGCTGATTTATGTTGAGGAAGCATTATAGTTTAGAGAAATTCTTCCCAGATAACAGTTGTAGCCTTGAGATGGTCTCACAAGCAATTCACATTTTGATACACCACCAAGGGTTGCAATGGAGTTTCTATTGCCCGTGGGTAATGTTTGATCCAGTGGATGAAATGTTGCCTCTGGTAACTGTTTCCCTGCAGAACAAAGAGCCAAAAAGAAAATGAGACCTATTTTCACAGTGAGTGGTCTTACATACAGGTGCTTACAAACAGTGATCTTCATTTCAGCAAGGGAAGAGAAAAACAGTAGCTTCTTAAGTATTTTAAATATAACACCATATGCCTGAGCTCTGCCAAGCCTGGGTACTGTTTTCATAGCATTTTAGAGTGGGGAAGATCCAACCGGGCAGTCCTCTGGCACAAATATTGGTATGGTAAGCTTAGTCTTGGGGACAGACGTGTGACCCTGGCCTTCATCTTTCCTTCTACAGAACAATGAGCCAAAAAGAAAATACATTCGCTCACACTTGCACACAGGTTCTTGTGGCTTAAGTACAATTAAGAAGGAAGGCTGAACACAGATTTATAAGACTGCTGTGGTAAGATTTTTGTCTTGTGTAAACGGACACCTCTCCCAAACACATAATTAATCACAAAAAGTTGCAGCAAAGTATTAGTTAGACGATGACAGGCAGGGTTTAAGGAGTGGCAAGGAGAAGGAGGTTGATTCCAAAATGGGGGCGTCTGCGGTTGTGTGCGCATGTATGTGTGTTTCATGTGTGTATCAGTGCCCATGTGCATACGTTTGTGCGTCTATGCTTGTCCTCCCTTCCAAGTATCTTTGTTTTCCAGAATCTGCTTCCGAGCAGAAACCCAGCCAATAAGCCACGAGCCATCAGCAGCCAGGTCTGATTAGGTGTCTGTCGTTGGCCTTTGTGCTGATAACACTACAGTGAGTGGCACTTCCCTACCGCCACTTCACCTCGGCCATCCCACACTTGTCAGTCCTCCACCGGCCAGATAGGGTCTGTCAGTTAAATAAGAGATAAATGGAAAGTCGGGGTGGGGGGGGGGGGTCTCTGGGGGGTTCTCTGTGAGTTTAGCACCCTAGTCGAAGGGTTTTTGTTACTGATGAGGGTCATAGAAGAAAGGAACAGCCTACAGACAAAAAGGGGAAGGAAAAGTTGACTGGCACATTAGCCAGTGTCTCCCTATCACTGCTTAATCTGAAGAGACAAGGGATCCCTTGAGTTGTGGGGATGACCATGGGAACGGGGATATGGCGAAGCGAGAGAAGGGGGGACACAACTGTCGAGACCAATTTGCCATCACAGATGTCCTCTCTCTCGCTCAATGTATCTTATCTATATCTTTCATGCACACCAATGTAAAATTAAATACATTTATGTTATACGACTGAGTTTTCCTTTTTTTTCTGCCCATAAAAAAGTTTGGTTTTTTTCTATCTCTCAATCTTGCTCATTTGAGCTTTTCACGGTCATCTCCTCACAACCCAATTAGTATTTTATAAGAGGCTCATCACCTTTTCATACATATCACTGGTGATTAGCCTTCTGGGATAACCTCAACGGAATAGTCTCCTGCATAGATTTAGTCAGTCTGTCAACAGGCATCAGTTCAGGCAGGGTGAGACCCATGTCAAATATTACCTCTCTATTTAAGAACAGAGGCACATCTGCCAAACACTGTTATTGAACTGGCGCTACAAGAGCGTAACCTAGTCCCCCCCATAAATATTAAGGTGTATGGTTAAGAAATATTAATGTCATATTCAATCAATCATTATTACCCTAGGGGAAAATCCTGTTTGAGGTGTAGCAGCATTAGCAATTTTTAGCTTTGGAAATGTCTGGATATCCCGCTTCTAAAATGTGTGTAACAATGAGCCTCCTCTCTGCTTGTCAAAATATTTTGCCTTTTGTCCTGAGGAATCTGTTCATTTCAGTCAGCGCTTTCTCAATAATGTTGTTACTGACAAATTGGAAAAGGCAATGTCTCCACCTATAGGTGCAAATAAAGGACTACAGGACAACTTTTTTTTTTCTTCTACCAATGCATTTTAGAATCAATGCATAAGTTAAGTCCAATAACAAAAATATGTTATTGAAATCAAGTTTGTTCATGAAAAACTTTTATAGTAGAAGATACCAAAATTGCATATTCTACCAATAAAATGAATACATTTGCTGAAAGTCTCACGATGTTCTGCTTTCATCAAGGAATAAATAACCTGTTTAGAGATCAACCTGTCTATTTACATCAGACAAAACCAAATGTGTGATCGGACCAGTGATCACCTACTCACCTGATCACTTCACTGTTATAGTTTAGTCAACATTTGTGTGTCTGTCTGGAAAACTGAAATTTAATTTTTTCTATTGCTTTATTTAAAAGTAGAAAATATATAATGGACACTTTTCAAATTCCTGCAAAATGCCTGAAGGGACATTATTATTTAGAGACACTGTGTGTCCCTAAAAGGAAGAAAAGATTGAAATTTTCTTTAGATTTAAACAAGCTCAAGACCGCATTCATTAACATGACAAGACACTATGTACATGCTATTATAGAATATTTGAAAGAATGTAGACATTCAAAATACAGCTGCTAGTAATGATAAAATCAATTACAGTTTCTGTTTGGTTGTTGAAAACTGTAAATGTGAAGAATAAAGCAGGAGACACATTTTAAAGGAGTTTGAATTTGTAGAAGCTATATATTTGTAAGTTTGGAGTAAATACAAAGAACATACATACCGTCAAACAAGCATACAACATACAGGCCAAGTATAGAAAAAGAGAAGCTCTTTGACTTTTTTATACATTCTTATATACAGTGTAGAGTATTAAGATATTACACAAGATTAAATTTGGAAGATTTTTTTCATATGTGTCGACATAATGCCACTATGAAAAAATTTAAATGAGAATATCACAAAATGTTTGGAAGGACATCACCATATGAACAAAATACAGTCCATCTTAAAGAGCAATAGAGAAATACAAGTGTCAATACTGTGGCATTTTCATCTGCTTGTTCATCTTTTGTTATGCTGCTGTTCTGGTTTAGGTAATTAAAATGTGCTGTGAAACTGTCAGTAACAAGTACCATGCTAGAAAATAATTCAGGAAATACAGGAAGATGATTATAAGATGATGTCTGATACGTGTATCTTGATTATATATACCAGTCAAGCACAGTAAATTATTTTTTAGCAATGTAACATACAAAGCAAATGGTGGGCAGAATGGAATGCTTGTTATATGTGTGGATCAAAAAGACGACTATACACTATAAAAATCTGTTTGTGTTTCTTACAAGAAAAGCAAGTTTGTGATCATTTGTCATCGTGATCTGATCCCTCCCATCAACACTCCTGCTGTATCTCAAAAGGAAATAAGTTATTTTGGTCCAGGAAAAGGTCTCCGCTATTTTATCCAAGAAAATGAGGCTGGGTAATTTCTGCATACTTGTGAGAATACTTTCTCAACAAAAAAACATCAAAATAGAGAGTCACACTTTTCTTTATGCTTTCAACAAAATAGGGAGTCGCATTTTGCTTTATCCTTCCTACAAAATAGAGGGTACAAAGTTTCAGTGGGAGGATTAAGGTAACAACATGCGCAAATGTGAGGGGAGTTGGTGTCCCTGAGTGTGTGTGTGTGTATCTGTGTGTGCTAGTGTGTCTCTGTCTGTCTATATGGTCTCCACATAATTAGCAGGGAACAGGCCTTGACGGCCATCTTTGCTCCACCCCCTCCACCAGGCCTTGTCCACCGTTTCCACGTTCCTGATGATGTCACCAGGTTCAAAGGAGATCTCAGATTCATCCTCTGTGGGAACCGCAAGATAACATAGTGAACACCCACTAATCACAGTGTAATTACTGTAAGTGGATGCACTTTATGTGCACATGTGTGGCGATTATCCTCTAAATGGCAGCTTACCTGCTTCGTAGTCATACAGAGCTCGGACACACATTTGTCGCTCAGCTAAAACCTGAAAGGGAGAGAAAAAAGGAGTCAGAGAAAGACTGTAATCATGAAATCCAGGTCTTGAAGACAGAAGAAAGGAAAAAGAAATCATTCTAAAGGAAACATCTTTTATATTATACTGACACTTCAAAACATCTCTTTTAAATATTTTTCTTGTCAACAAAGCCCATGAAAAAAACAAAACTATCAATGAACTTATATCATCTCACTAACAAGTCGTGCCGGTGCCAAAGCCTGATATATCTTATTCATATGTGCCACAAGCCTCAATTGCTAAACAAAAGCTATTAAAAACTCAGTACTGAGCATGACATGTTCTGTTATTACTATGAACATAGGAATTGTAATTTACTCTATATCAACCCTAAATCACCGACATACACTGCCCTGCTGCTTTAAATTCTCACTGGTAATCCAAATATGTATTAATCCACTGCTGAAAACCCAACAAATGCACTATATACTCCTGTTGAGTAACGTTCGCTGAAAACTACAATGCCCAACTGGTTTAGAAATACTGAGCCTTGTTTAAATGAAAGAATATGTTTGTGACCCAGCTCTGCATCTTCATTAGAAAGCAGTGGGCTAGGGCCTGAGAGTCACAGATAGGGTAGGGATGTCAATGAGTACTGAAAAACAGACTGGTTTTGGTCCTTTTGTGTAATTTATTGACAATTTTAAAAACATATGATGATTTGATGATGCTTGAACCCAACCAAATATTCAACGATAAATGTATGAATTTAAAACATATGTTACTTAATAGCATATTTCCATTTTTGGCTTTGTTCAAGACACTATAAATACAATACCTCTTGTCCATTTTCTGAGATCTCCTGTTCCTTATCCTCAACAACGTCATCCTCCTCTGCTGTGCCATGAAGATCGTAGCTAACTGCCAGCTCCGGTGAGCTCAGTTCTGTATCAAATGGACTCAAAGATCGTTCTGTGTGTGTGAAAAGCATTCATCAAAGTCCAACCAGCACGGAGAATGAATGTAATAATGAATTATCACTGAATTATACAATTATATATTGTATAATATTGTTTAAACTGATTTGTTGCCAAACCTATGCCATTCTGTTCCTGTGTGTCCTCTCCATTTGTGATGCCATTGGCTGACAAGACAACAGTCTCATGTTTGATTTCTTGACAAATTGGTACGGCATCTGAAACAATAACAACTTTTTTTTCCATCATATTATCAAATTTAATTTTAACTTAACTACAGTGCATCATTTGAAAACAAATTGTGACAGTGTAACAATATTCCTAAAATAAATAAAATCTTTGTCAAGAAGAACAAGAGGGCTACCTTTGACTGCTGACTCTTCCTCTTTCTCTGAAAGCTCAGCAGGGGCCTGATTGTCTTCTGACTGGTCATTCTCCATCTCCACCATTGCCTCCTTTTGCTCCTGCACCACCTCCACTGGCTCCTCCAGTGAGGCAGGCTCACCTTCCTGTTTGAATCCCTCTTCCTCTTCCTCCTTGTCTTCTTCCTTGTCCTCCTCCTTTTTCTCCTCCTCCTCCTCTTCCTCCTCCTCCTGATCCTCCTCCTCTTGCTCCTGCTCCCCTGACTCCGTCTGGACTGGTTCTGTAGCAGTACAAGGGTGTGGTTGTGTTTCAGCTATATTTTCCTCGTGATCCTCCACATCCTCATCCTCCTCCACCAGTACAGTCTGTACTTTGTAGCTAGTGTCAGACACCAGCTCAGTGTGCACATGAGTGGCTGTGTTGAGGTCTGTTGATTGGAAAATATAAAATAATTGGAAAATAATATATAATTAAAAGCACAACTGTACATTTGATAAGCTTACATGTTGTTAAAGTGCCCATGAAGGCTTTCTAGGTCTGTGGTAGAAAAACTGATCTATAAAGCATTCAAAAGCCAGGTTCTCTGGGCGCACATTACAGTAAAGCTTGGCATGACTAAGAGTATATGTGGTTACTTTAGGAATATTTAATTGTGACTGGACTGTAAAAATATTCTGAGCTCTGTCATTTCTATATAACAGGCCACTGATTCATAGTCCCTGGCACAGTTTAGAGTATGCGGAGCAAATTTTGGCAAAAGCATCTAAGTCACTTTAGCTTGTAATATAATTTTTAACAACCAATATTTAATGTCAAATGAGTAATAAGCAGAGTACTATTCTCTTCTTCATACCGCATCATCACCCTTAATTGGCATTTTGCTGTTTATGCAATAATGAGACCTTCTTCGCAGATTAGTTCAAAAAAGAAAAATAATATAACACTGTATAATCAGAATATAATTCTGTCTGTCCTGTCCCATCCTACCTGTGTTTAGCTGTGGTCTCTGTGGAAGAGGAGCTTTTGGAGCCTGTGGAGACTCGAGGCAGAACATTGAGAGCTCTGGCTGGGTTGGGGTATTTGGGGGCGATCCAGGGAGGGCCTCTGGATGTGAGGGGTTGTTTTTTACTAAACTGGGGGACAAGGAAGCCAAGAGAGTAGGGGAGGCCGGAGGTGCAGAAGGTTCTGTGGGTGATGGGGCTTTGGGCTCAACAACGGCCTGAACTTGGTTGTTAGTTTGTGGAATGCTGGGCAGGGCTGAGACTGGAGGGGCAGGGTGAAGAGGTGATGTGGGCGGTGACATAGGGGCTCTGGGTCTTTGCGGAGATGTGACAGGGCGGAAATCAGGGCTTGTGGGGGGAGACATGGCACGGAAGATGGGGGAGGGAGGAGCCCGGGAGAAAGGGGACACCAGGGGTGAACTGCGAGGGGAGGATGTCGTGCTCTCTTCTGCTCTGGAGAAGATGAAGGCTGTGTCTGTGAGGCTGCGCTGGTATCGTCTGAATGGTTTGCCTGGAGAGAAAGAAGAAAACAGTTTGTTCAGAAACTGAAAAAATACACATTGTTTATCCATAAACTTCCAACTACATGCACTGCAATCCTGGGCTGATCCATGTGTTTCAATGAGCCCTTTGAGTGATTATGATTATGGTAGGGTCTCTCTCTCAAGCTCAGACACAATGTACATACCAGTACGGGAGGATCCAGGGCTGGTGGGACTTTGTGATGACGATGATGACAGCTGCCTGAAAAACTCCCGAGGATTCATGGAGCGTTGGGACACTAATGCTGCTGCCTCCTACAGGTCAAGTAGCATACATAAGCAGGAAATTAAATAGATTGAACAGATGCTAGTGTAGTTACTGGAGCAGGTTTTCACAAAATTCTAGCATTCTAATGACAAATGTGTGGCCTATTCAGTTCTTGCTAATTCAAAGCAATAGTAAGTAATGTTAACTGAATAGATTATAGTCTAAGATTCACTTACTGCTGCTTTCTCTATGGACTCACTCCTTCTAAGACGAGCCCTCATATGTTCCTCATGCTCCCTCTGCTGCTGCTCCTGTCAGTGCAGAAACACAGCAGCAATCATATTTACATATCCACAGACACATTTAAGTGCGATTAATCTCTTCATCTAAAATAGAACACTTTGAAAAAGTAGACAACACAACACTTATATTATATAGATATCTGTGCCATCTTCTAGTGTAGTGACCACCAGTAATCAGTAAGCTCACACAAAGCCAGTACTTTATAGCTTTTCTCTAAGGCGTCCCTGACATCTGCAAACCCCTCGCTGCCCTTACCCTTACTTCTCATAAATATAAACATACTGTAAGCAGTCTGCACTCATAACCAAGCTCTGAGACAGCTGCAAGTACAGGCCAGAGGTAACTTTGTAACCCTAATGAGGAATGCCTCCTCCGAACTATGGCCATATATACAGCCCACCACACACAACACATTTTTCTCTTATGCTTGTTTACAAAACATCTGGTATACTGGCCAAATTTTTAAAACTCATCATATTTAGTGTTGCACAGTTTGAACATGATAGCCACAGCCCAGAAGTATTTGTGCGCTCAACATGTTGTCTGTCATGTCATTGCTATTTTTTAGTGATTTATGTGCACAGCAACCATTCAGAGGGTGGATTCAGTGAATGTATTTTGGCTTTAGGTATAACATGATAAAGCTCTTATCAATTGTTTATACCTTTTAATATATCATTATAAACTGAAAAATTGGCAGTGGGTACATAGTCCATTTTTCCTTGTAAATGTAAATCAGTCCACTGTTGTCTTTTTTCATCAACACACATCTGCACATCAGCTGATGTTGTAGCAGACAACAGTGACCATTACATGGGGTCAAAGGATCTGAAAGGGAACCAATTACAGGTGTAGAATCAGACCTCACACAGCCCAATGTTAATCCTGTTCTAACACAGGGGTCGATGAGTTCAGGCCCATCTGACCAAACTCCAAATCCAGAAGCCAGCAGAGCAGGTGTCCATTTTGCAGCTTCGCAAAGCACCATGAAAACAAGGCTTGACCACTTTTGCCAAAGGGACTTTGTCACTCACCCATCTAAATTTTTCCTTTCTGCGCAGCTCTTCTTCTTGCTCTGCCTGTTTTCTTCTGTGAGACAGAAAAACAAATGAAGCAGCAAGTGTTATCCATTATACAATCTTCTTTTTCTTCCAATCTATGCAAAGTACAGCCACTAGAGGGCACTGCTGGCAGGAAAACAGACAGTATCCCAACCTCTGCTCCTCAATCATCTGCAATTTCTCATTCATCTTTCTGTCTCTCTCTTCTGCATCCCTCCGTTCCTTTAGAATTCTTTCTCTTTCAAGTCGCCGGCTCTCCTCTGCTGCTCGTCTCCTCT
The DNA here is from genome assembly GCF_014851395.1 of Micropterus salmoides. Classification (NCBI taxonomy): domain Eukaryota; kingdom Metazoa; phylum Chordata; class Actinopteri; order Centrarchiformes; family Centrarchidae; genus Micropterus; species Micropterus salmoides. Next base: position 27,525,762 of record NW_024044459.1, read on the forward strand.
CTTCATCTTTCCTGTTTTCCTCTTCTTGCTGACACACACAATGGGAAACAATGGGAGACTATATTATACTTTCATTTCACCTTCACAATGGTAAATGGCAATGAACTTCCAGCTGCACAACATTTTAGCCACTGAAATGTGGCCAAATAGATAGGCTACTTTGGAATACCTCTGCACGTGCCCAGAAGGAGTCTCTGTTTATAAGTCTCATTTCCATTGCAGCATTAGTTTTTCTGTAGTTTGTACCCTATAAGAAAAACAAATGAATAGTGAATGCAGTCAACAAACTTTCCAATAATGCATACAGAACCATTTTTGTCACTGTATTATATTTCTGTAACTACAATTACAATTACAACTACAAAACCATTTCAAATGCCATTCTATTTTGTAAAACACTGAAGTTATTGTAAAACTGAGTTTCTTCCTTGAATTGTGTCAGGTCGTGTATATGAAAGTCTCTGTCTCCATCTGATGGGCAGATGAAGTAATGCAGGAGACTCACCACTAATTCCTCCTTGTCCGCAGATCTGGAGCTCCTTCTCACCCACTGTGCAGGAGTTTGAGACTGGGCTTTGCTGAGCTCTGCTCTTATCTTCTCCTCTGTCACATCCTCTATCTTCTCTGCACTAATGAACACATGTGCTTCCTGAAACATGCAGGGCAGGGAATGAGAAAGAGATGGCAAGTGGAGTAAGACAGATGAGAATTTAATCCACCCTTACATGCTGTACTGTAGCCCCACACACACACACACACACACACAAAACCACACACAATGGCTAGAAATCCATACACAAGCACACACAGTCCCTCTGGTGGTTTTCTCTTGGTCTGACTTGGAGTTATGCAAACTTGGAGCCAAACAGTTGTGCAACTGCTTCAGTTACTGTATAAGGATTGTGAGAGAACAAAAATACTCCCTGGCTTTAGTGTGAGGACAGGAATGCATTGGTTTGCATGGTCACAGACAGTAGAGGGCGACACAGGGGAAGTGATAAAAAGATGTTGTGAAAGCATGTGTCTTTGCAAAAAGGTGGGAGAGATTTCCTCACTTAATATTCAACACTTGCTCAATAACTGGAAGTCAAACTTAAGGGAAATTCAGAGAAAACAACCACAAACCTAAACATAGTGTTCCACTGCTGCTATTTATATGGAACAGATAGGTGTTAAACATGGGCTGAACTCATGCATGTATTTGTATGTGGCCAGAACCTCAGAATAATTTCCATGGAGAAAGTCCTGGCTTGTTGATGGAGGGCCAGGTCTGTCAGCCTCCAACAGGAAACCACAGCTTTATCTGAGTGACAACACTGACACTGACACTGAACAGAGCATTCAGTGTGCCCCATAATACATGTCAGTACAGTGTCTAATCCATATCACTCCAACTGTCACTGCCAACTGCACACACACAGACCAGTGTGGCCAGGGATGCTAGGGAAATCTTGGAAACAGACATAACCATAATCTACAGCAAAAGCTCTCAGTAGCATAGTGCACTGTTCAGGTCTGCAAAGTGCAAGTGTAGAAAATCACTATGTTTGCCCTTTTGTTGACATCAGCTCTGCATCCTCATGTACTGTAATTCATTAAGTACTGGATGTGCAAAAACTGCCAAGGTTTGCGATGCGATTCTCCGACACTCAAAATAAATGTGCTCGCAGTACTGCAAGGTAGTATAAAAGCAGGATAAATTGATATTGTGAAACATGCACAATTCAGACAGGTGTAGGCAGGTGACTGTAGCAGACAAAAGAACAGTTTGCTCTCATATCATACCATTTTCATGACTCTTTTCAACATAACATGGCTGGGAGTCATTCAGGTGCTAGTACTTTCATATATCTAAGCAAAACATTTTGTATCATCTTTTTTAAGATGTAAAGGCCCCAGCTTGCTCTGAGTGTCTCACCTTCCTCTCGTTGTTCTTTTCCCTCTTCTTTTCACTCCATTTTAACCCCATAAAGTGTTTTTCCGTAAATTTAATGACTTCACAAGTGGCAATTCAAAAGCTTTAGCATTTTACTCTTTCCATGTTTTTTAGGGTTCATGGCATTAATGACCTTGGCAGTGAAAACTCGCTACGAATATAATCTCTCTGGGTGGAAAAGGAGCACAAGGTGCTGTGAGAGGTTGAGTTTACAGCTAGATATGATCATGCTCAACTCTGCCCAAGCGGTCTGCTCCAGACAGCTGTGATACTCACTCACTGTTCCCAGTCGAAGTTTGACCCAGTTGATTGATGGGTCATGTCATGTTCAGGTTATGTTAAATGCTTTTATTTGTATGTAGAAATAGAATTTTGTTGCACACATTCATTACTGTTTTGAAAATGTTTACTTTCCTTTACATGTAAAATCCTTTTTTATAAAAAGCTTGTTATGTTCCTAAGAAGCCATGCCATTTACATTTGTAATGAGAGCTGAAGTTATTGTTTTTGGAGCCAAGGAAGAACAATTCAAAGTCAGTGCTCAGCTTTAATCTGTAATGTTAAGAACCACAAATCAAGCCAGAAATCTTGGTGTAGTCATGGACTCAGACCTGAATTTGAGGAGCCACATTAAGACAATTACAAAGTCAGCCTACTATCACTTGAAGAATATATCAAGGATTAAAGGACTTATGTCTCAGCAAGACCTGGAAAAACCTATCCATGCATTTATCTTCAGTCGACTTGACTATTGTAACGGTGTCCTTACAGGGCTCCCTAAGAAATCCATCAGACAGCTGCAGCTGATTCAGAACGCTGCTGCTCGAGTCCTCACTAAGACCAAAAAGGTGGATCACATCACTCCAGTTCTGAGGTCTTTACATTGGCTTCCTGTATGTCAAAGACTTGATTTCAAAATCCTGCTGTTAGTTTATACAGCACTAAATGGTTTAGGGCCAAAATACATTTCTTATCTTCTGCTTCGTTATGAACCATCCAGACCTCTCAGGTCGTCTGGGACAGGTTTGCTTTCTGTCCCCAGAGTGAAATCTAAACATGGAGAAGCAGCGTTCAGTTATTATGCTCAGTATATCTGGAACAAACTCCCAGATAACTGCAGGTCTGCTGAAACTGTCAGTTCTTTTAAATTAAGACTGAAGACTTTTCTTTTTACCATTGCTTTTAATTAAATATTTCAGACTTTTCTTTTTACCACTGCCTTTAACTAGTAGACTGATAACTTACACTGCACTGTAACTTTTACTGTCCTGTTTTCTTTTCTTTGTTTTTAGATAAAAAGCTTAGAGTGCTCTTTTGATTCTACCATCTCATACGGCTGATCCTCAGTTAACTGGGCCGAGTAGAATTAAATAATAAATAACTAAAGGAGGGATAGAGTGGGAGATGGGGAATCAAAGGAGTAAAATAAGCAAAGGTGGGAGACCTGCCTGTTTTTATTTTCTATTTAACTTTTAAAACTTTTTTATATTTCCCTGTTGCTTTTATGTTTTATGTAAAGCACTTTGAATTACCTTGTTGTTGAAATGTGCTATACAAATAAACTTGCCTTGCCTTGCCTTGCCTCAGCTGAAATAAGATAGCAATAGAGGGCTATGTTGGTACACATGAAAAAAAAAGCCTGTGTTCCCAAGTGTATGTCAGGGCAAGATCACAGATTTGAATGATCTAAAGTGCTTCAGGGTTTAGTGCCTTCATCCAGACATGTTGGTTTATTCCTTATTTACAATAGAAGCACTGTTCTTTGTTGCAATCCAAATCTCCTGCCTCACCTTAAAAGACATTTGGCCTTGTACCAGACTGCCATGTGGCCAGATATGATTATGCTTAAAATAATGTTTGATTTTTATGAAATTAAAAGTTAAAAGTTCTGACTTATCAGATACTCTCATATCTACCTTCTCATCCTTCATCTCATCAAGTATATCGCTCACAAAATCAACATCTAAAGCCCCTGAACACATACTCCTCAGGCCTTCTGACTCAACTTTATTCTGCTGTTATTTCAGTGGAAATGCAGAACAATGGAAACATCTGCACCCTATTCATATTTTAGTTTTTATAACATAACGCCACACTGGAGTACAGTATGTAACATACCCAAATCTGCTGCTGCAGACTCGCCTTGACAACACCCTCGCACTGCCAGCTGGGACATGCAGCATAGCAAGCCGGAAAGATAAAGTGAAGGAAAAAAAGAAAGAAGCAAATAACAAACAGAGTGCCAAGGGACATTCTAACTAACTCAATCCAAGGCACTGAAAGCCAAGAAGCATATTGAGCCCCCCGTTATTACCATTAATCAATGTATGTATGTAGGTTATTTCAGTAATTTTATTTCCCGGTCATTGCAAGGTCAAGTAGGAATTTAGCTGAGAATCAAGATTGTTTAAAGCTGCGGCATCATTTACATTTATTAATTTTCAATTGCTATGTATGTCAGGGGTCGCATGCTTCTGGAGCAACTAGGGGTTAAGTGTCTTTCTCAGGCACACATTGGTGTCACACAGTGGATTTGAACCCGAGTCTCTCACACCAAAGGTATGTGTCTTATCCAGTGTTCCATCACCACAGTTTATTTTCTGCTAAATTTGGACAATATTAAAATACAACCTTGCAAGGTTGTGGGTGATTTATTATGTAGGTAATAAGGGTAACTATCCTATGAATCCTAATTCATAAATGCATTATGTAACGCCATGTCTTTGCTTAACATGGGTAGCATTGGTGGAAGAAACCTGCATATCCTTTACTCAGTGTAGAAATCCATTACAAGTACAAGCCTCACATTCACAACTTTACCTATAAATGACTCTAAATAAGCATAGAGACTTAAGACAAGCACTGCAGCTAATGGTAACATAGATTAATAAATCAATCAATCTATTGGTTTTTTTTTATTAATTTACCCAATACAATGTAAGAAAATAGGAGGAAAAAGAAATTCATAGAAACCAATGGGGACAAACCAATGGAGATTTGTCCAGACCCATAAAACGTTTTCGATAAAGTTTCTACTGACAAACTTATCAATTGATTTAGAATTAATTGATTAATAAACATTATGCTGTCCTCATTTGGCCTCATTTGGTGCTTGTGACCTTTGATATTTATGAGGTTTCCACATACACACAAACTGGTATCAGGTAAAAATATTAAACTCTATACAGTGTCACTTCTCAGACTGCAAATTTTTGCCAGGTGGTTGTGAAATCCCACATTGACTGATAGAACCTACAAAAACAAACCGGTTTGAGTAATAATTTTTAAAGAATTAATCCCACTCCAACCCCAGATGATTTCCCAGACAGAGGTATGACTCAGACTGTTGTGCTGTTTTACAAGCTTCCCATGATTAAATTATTCTCTTCCAGCTGTTTTGAAGTTTTCACAGATCTGCTGTGTTCACGAACAACGTATGTGATGGGAAAGGTGATTAAAGATGATTATCTGGCCTTGACAGATTGTGAAAACCATCATGTCTGCTAGCAAAGTTCAAAATGAACAGAAGACGGAATAGCACAGTTAAGTACCATCACCACAGTCAGGATATTTCTGCAAATGCAATCCATGTGCTTGGCTATGATGTCCATGCTGCAAGGTGATACAGTATGTTCTTTCTGAGTCTGATTTACCATTAACTAATAAATTTAAGTTTAAAGAGCTGAGTAATGGAAAATGAATCTTTCTTTTTTATATATTCTTACATTTTTAAGCTTAGTACGGTCAGAACAACATTTTGGTCTTGATTTAAAATAAACTGTTTCAGTTCCCTTTTTCCTCCTAATCACAGAAAAGTGGGTTAGCAGTCACAGTGGCGTCCAATGGTTAACTGCATTGTCTTGACACATGTCTGACCTTTAATATACAGTAATATATGTGTGTTTGATAAGTTTATAGGTCACAATTCTCCCACAATTCACAGATGGAGACTGTACATTTCTTTACAATTTTGAAATCCCACATGGAAATGTACATAGGCCCAAGGGTGCGCTCACCCACACACACACACACACACACACACACACACACACACACACACACACACACACAGAGTCTGACAGGAGGGTTAGAGGCATTCACACAGTGGCTCACAAAATCCCAAACTCAACATTCACTACTAAAAAACAACAAACATTCCACAGATGCTTCTGGAGTTGACTGGGTGATGCCTTTATATGGAAACTATTAAACCTAGGGGTCAGTTGAACCTCTCATAGTTGGACTGAAATCTGAAATGCTACATAAACACACTTTGAGGGGCGCAGATGAAGAGGAGAAGTTGCAGCTAATATTCTGATGGACGGTTTCTCATATACTGCACACACATATTTCAGAATCATAAAAATATGTAGAAGTTCTCTATCCCCCCTACTTCCTGTCTCTCCTGTCACCACTTAAGTTTGTGATGTGACTTTGGATTTTCCCACAAACAATGGAGCTTTCAACCCCAAACTCAGCTGTCTTCCCCTGTACCGACAGATCGACCAATCTAAAACAGGACCAACACTGCAATAGAACAGGAAGTGGACTGAGCACAGGAAACTCTCAAAACAATACAAAGTAAACTACTGTGTGTAAATATAGAGTTTGTGAGTACAAAGTGTAGAGTCCAGGGATAAAGAAAACAGGACACATTTTGTTCTCTATTGCAGGGATTTGGGAAAATAAAGAGTACCAGGTATTATGATTACAATGTTTCCATGTACTATACTGCTTTTGCCCCTCCTCAATGCTAAACATCTCCCAGCTGGAAAGATGTCATCTTTAATGCACAGTTTAGTGGGGAAACCAAACAAACAGACAAACCACTGGATGAAGTGCACATTAGCATATGTCAGTTCCAAAGGTTAGTGATAAGTGATAAAGCATATCTTGATCTACTGCACCTTGAAGAAGTTTTTGATGGCTGGAAGGTGGCTGGCACATTCTGTCCTTCGGTAGTCATCCACATTTGGGCCGACCTGCAGACAAACACAGGGTGTAGACACCTACAACATTCATATCATACCTCTCTTAGATGGGTCTAAAAGCAGAGGAGGAAGAGAGGCTGAGGAACAATAGGATCCACATAGCTGTATTTCATAAAACTGACCATTTCAATCGATGACTCACTGAAAACAAAGGTAAATTATTAAGTCATTATTTATAGCATATAAACAGTATTTATTGTTTTATTGCCCAGCCCTACCTTTGTACTACAATGACATAAAAACACATTCTCACAGCATTTCCCCACATGTCAGACACAAAATAAGCCAAAACATGACCATAGAATGTGAATAAGCCATTTACTTTAGGACTTTCTCCAGTGCATTTTACAGATTAATGAGTGCATAGATTTGTCTGCATGTGACCACTTAAGATGTTAAACCCTTTATCTGCTAAATGACTTTTTGTGTGTGTACCTGCTATTGTATGTGCAAAGCATAGATGTAAGATTCAGTGATTTGTGTTGGTATGTGTGTTTCTTTAACATGACAGGCCCGTGCTTACATGAGCTAAGCCTCATGAGCCTGTCTGCCACTCACCCAGCTGACGATAGCAATCCGGGTGCCTCCTGCCTCCACACTTCCCACTTTGCACAGTCCGTATTGTGGCTTGGAGATGTGAAATTTCCCTGCCAGTTCTGCCACACCACCCGCTGTTAGAAAATAATGAACAAAGGAAAAGGGTGACTGATGGAGAGGTTGACTTTAGAAATGCTACAATTTTTCTCAAAAGCAAATTGTAAGATTGTTGCGATATTCTCTAAATGCAAGAGGCCATGTGAATTCCGTTCAGGCCGAAGTGAAGAAGCTGACAAGTTTCATTTTTTGTATTTCATGTAATTTCAAACAAACATACCACATGTGACAGTCCCCCTTACCTCCTGAGTCAGCCAGTTTGAGCTTGTTGGTGACTCCATCATATGCAAATATTGCCCTGCGGACATACAGACATAAACAGACAGACAGATTTGTAACGTTAAGTGTTAGAAAAAATTTCAACAAAACACTGGTTAATTTTAAACTACTTGTTTGATTTCTGTATGCCCAAGAATAAAGGCTCATCCACAACTTTCATACCTAAGCATGAGCATGTGGACAGCTGGGTACACCATTTGTTCAGTCTTTCATCGTGCACAGGGGACACAGAGACATGCACACATGCATAGCCAGATGTTTTACTGCACATACTTTGTCTAAATCATAAAAAGCTTCCCTACAGTGCAGAGAATCTATACAACGTACCAACAAAAATTAATTTTTTCTTCAACGGTGACACATGCACTTGTTCACTTTTTTCCTTTCTAACTCCCTTCCTGCCCTTTTTTCCCAGAGGCCTTTACAGTACATGTGTAAAACAGGAAGACACTCAACAGCATAATAACCTTCATTCATAGTGTTTGTCTCATAGTTCTTCTGAATGTGAAACAAAAGCAGCCAGTTCTGTCCTGTTCCCAGCTACATGGGTTTTTGACATTTTGCAGGTGAAAACCTGCCCTAGCGCACCCTTCAGGCAGTCAAACTGCAGGTCACTGTGGCAACAACTCATGATGTGTTTCCATGAGACCGCTGAGATACAACTCCACTGAACAAACTTAATGTGTGTGTGATTGTTTTGAAGTGGCTAGATTTCTGTTTGTTCTGCTTTTTTACCAAATTTTCAAGGCAGAAATGCGTGACTTCACAATCAACCAAAAATAAACAAACTTAAAGACAAATAACATTTTTACTTTGCTACTTATTATGCTACACATCTTCCTGGCTGTTATCTAAACCACTAGTTCAGGGTCCGAAATGATACCCATATGCTCTCTGACATGACATGCTTATAACACAATCCTGATTCATGTGTGTGTTTGAAGCACAACTGGGGGTAAATGTGTCTGTGAGTGTATGTGACTTTATGAGGTGGCCTGCAGAGAGATGAATTGTCAAAGCTGTGTAGGACTGTGTGTGTCTGTGTGTTAGTATGTGTGCACAAGTACATATGTCTGACTCTGTGTCTGTGTACATTTCTCTCAGTAGGACACCTGGGGGTGTGTCAATAACATCTGGAGCTAGGTAGCAAGAGCGAAAGGCCATGAGCAGCTATTACAATGGGCCAAAGTTGTGTGTGTGAGGGGGGGGGGGGCACTAGTGGGTATGTGTTGGGAGGAGAGAGTGAGTACAGGCTGACAGGCCAGCTGAATCACTCTGTTATTTTTTCCTGATACAACAAGTCTCTCTCTTTCCAAAGAACAAAAAGCGACAAAAGTCAATCAGTATGTGTGCTGAGGACACAATAACCATATTGTGCGCCCTATTGAGCAAGTTGCATGTGTGAGGAGGCCGGCTGACACGGCTCTTTCGTTTTCTTATTGCACTGATTGTGGTGACAAGTGTTTACTGTATATCTATCATGTCACTGAGTAAAACCGAGTATTATTAAATAAGATTTCATCAGAATATAATGCAATTCTTGGAAACATTCTCCAGGTTTTCGTGAGCTTTGTGTCATCTGGATCATTCACATACGTCTTCAGGGATTAGTCTAGGAAAAGTGACTATAAAAACAACAAACTCCACTCCCTCATTAGTCTACTTACTAGCATCCAGAGCTACTGACTAGCACCCAGAGCTTAGACACCACATTTACTGATTCTTGGTCCACATCACAAGCAGTCAAGGTCAAAGGTCACTGAGCCTCTGAAGGAGTCTTAATTGCATGTGCAAATTCTCCACCCACAGGGAACAGGCTTGCACATGAGGATACACTGTGCTGTGGGAGACTCTTTGTTCGGCCAGAGCACTAAGATGGAGTTCACAAAGATCCTATTTTCAGGAATTTTTCTCCACAGGACTTTACTTAATCCTTGTCTTGGATACTAACAAGGTTAAGGGGTTTACTAATGTAATGACTTTACAAAAGCAACCAAAATATGAAATCTATGAAATCTGTTTTAGACATGTATAAAGTATTAAAATTTAATAAATTTTATTTTACTAAAGCATCTGGAAGATCCATCCCTCTACTCTTGACTGCCTTGAGGACGGACACATTTCTCTGAAATGCACTGGCACAATCAGGTTTATTGTGGGGATCAAGTTACCATCCTGAACATTTTTCTACTTTTTCTGAAAGTCTCATTTTAAGCACTGTTCACCCAGCCGCCTGTTTTATCAAAATATTATCGGGATGGCTGAAATTTAAATGAAATACGCTGTTTGTTTAAAACTGTGCTTCTATTACACTGCTGTGGTACCCTGTGGTAAACAAGTGATTGATAAGCTGGATACGCCAGCAGTGTGGTGTAGTGAGTGTAGAGAGACAGATCTCTCTCTATGCGTATTACACAGACAGGCAAAGGTTCAAGCTCACATTACAAGTGTGTACCCTGCTGAAGTGCCCTTAAGCAAGACAATGAATCCAAAACAGTTTTACGCTCACTCTTCTGTAGCTGACCCATAGTATGCCACATTCAAGTAAGCCATTTTGATGCCCTTCTCTCTATCTCTTTCTGTCTGCACCAGATGATTAGCTTTGTTAATGCAATGCAATGTTTCCCAACTAACAGAGCAGACGGACCCCCATTCCTTCACACATGCTGGTTTCTTGAGAGCTACACTGACTGATGAGAAAAACAGATTCTCTTATGTGTGTACTCCAGCCCACCTCCAAACTCAGCCAGCTATGACCTCAGCTCTGAGAAAGGGAGGGACAGGGGGTGGAGAACAGAAGAGAAGAGAAGATAAGAAAAGACATGAAACGTGTAAATGAAGGGAAAGAGGCCATCATTAAGGGGAGAGGGGGGCATGAAAAGTGGAGAGGGTGCGGCAAAGAGAAGAACAAAACAATGATGGCATAATCCAAAACAATTTAAAAAAAAAAAAAGAAATTAAGAATGAGAAATGACATGTGCATCATTACCACAGCCAGTCACTCAATGCAGCTATAAAACAAATAAACAGCAAACATTCATCTCAGAGTATACAAAGTATGCATACAGTATATAAACACAGCCATGCACACACACACACAAGCACATGCACATGTGACATACTGTAAGCCTGAGCCAGTAACAATAGGGATGGTTTGTTTTGGACTACCAGAGCCCAAGTAATACCTCCAAACAGGCTACGCTCTACCATTTCAAGATGAACATAACAGAAGCAGATGGTGAGCTGTGCTGGAGAAGGCCTTGTTTTCACTGATCCAGGCGTTCTGCTACACCAGGCTAAACTCTGGACCATTTCAGCATGGTAATGTGCAGGAAATACTTGAACACAATGTACACGCTTCTTTTGTATTGTAATTTCTGAAGAGACATAAGGAGATTTTCTTCCTTTGTACTCCAATCCAATTTTGTTTTGATGCTCTCATTGTTACTTGTGCATTGTGCACAATAAGAAAGAGAAAATGAACCTATGAGGTTTGTGATATGATATTTTGAACCAGCAACCATTCCTCGTATTCCTTGTCCACTTCAACATCCCTACTCTCTCCATATATTCTGTTATCTCACCATCATTACTACTCTAAATTCATTATTCTGACCCCCATCTTCTACAGCACATATTTCTTTCCCTCCTACATTAAATCATGCACAGCATTTCTCTTTCACAAACTGAAGCAATATCTCACCCTCATCTGTTCTCTCTCGACTCTACACTTCCTACCCTTTGTGTCTCTCTGACAGGAAGATCTTGTGGGCTCATAGGTCATTTATTCATTCCATCTATGCCAGCGGGGGAGATGTAAGAGATTTGTGGTTATGCACACTGTTGCGATATGATAAACTGTGCATGAAGAGAAAGATATGAGAAAATGGGTGAGAAGCTGGGAGCTCCCACCAGAATTCACTGCCCAGATTAAACTCTCCATCAGATAGTTCTTTCGCTCCTTTTTCTCTTGCTCTTCCCCTTCCATATATTGCACACACATCCCCAGTGGTCCCACCAGCCCTCATGTTAGGCATTTGTCAAGATTTTAACAGTGCAGTCTTCTGAATGCTTATTCCTTATCTAACTTCTTTCAGATTTGTATTTTCATAACATCTACCTCCACACTTTCCACAAGCTTCTTTCTCTGCTTAAAGCTGACCTGGGCTCCAAGTGCTATTTTTAGCCTGTCTTTCTGTCTACCTCCTGTCTGTGTTGGAGCAGGGGAACTCAGAGACGTCCCCACAGCACATAGCACTCATTTCCTCTTGCCAAACATGGGCAAAAAAAGTCCAGCCAGACAGGCTGCTGAAAAAGTAATTTTTTCCCCCCTGTCCGGTATGTTACTCATATAGTATCCAGGCGGCGACCCCAGTGGCACACACATTCCTCCTTCCGTCTGGACTGCAGAGACATGTGGAGGTTTATAGGTAGAGGTTGAGAAGTGTGAGTAAGAGAGAGGAAGTGACGGAACAAGAGGGTGACTGAAGCCAAGTAAGAGGAGATCGGAAAAAAGAGAGAATGGCATTACATTTGTCTCTCTTGCAGAGGCCTACAGAGTGGTACAGTGTGCTCTAAGGTGATGCATCACTGTAAACATCATGACTAAAAAAACGTGGCACGATAAACCACAGGGATCTTCAAATTGTAATGTGGTTAAAGATGTTGCTAGGGAGCATCCACAGTTTAAATAAAGAAAAGTTTCATTAGATTTTTATAATGTTCTGGTTAAAAGAACAACATCCACAGTTCCCAGTACTTAAAACTACAATAACCCAATCAGTGTTTTTCTCTTAGGCTAAGTGATGAAACGCGGATGTCAAAATGATGTAGTCTGCTGCTGAAGGATGATGTTTATATGAACACCTCTCTGTGCTTATTAAACATCCCAGAACAGAGTTGACCCAGATCCATTCAGAGAAAGAGTGCAAGAACAACAGATACAGAGTCAGGAAGGAGCAAGGGAGAGAAAGGATGTGACAGTTTTCTTGAAAGGTAGGTAAGGAAAGAGCAAAGTTGCAAAGAAAACTGAGAAGGGAAAAGTATTGCCGTAAAGTATTGGTCCTCATACTTGTGGCCTGCTGCAGAGGATTCAGTCAGGTGCCCTGCAGAGAGTGGGCTGTTCCCACTGTTATCCCCACAGACTAAGCAACAGGGCCCCTTAATAAGAGCTGCTGAGCAGGAGGGAAGAGAAACCCGGCACCAAAGACTGCCTGAGGAAAACTTAAAATTATATCAGTTAGGTAATATTCTTCTCATTGCCACAAATTAAATAAATCTTGGTCATGAATTAAACAGTTAATTTTAATTTACATTTGAATGTATTGCTCATTAGAAAACACGGCTGATAACGTCACAAGACATAGAGCAGACAGAAACCAAAGACAATAGCTAAAAGGATGTTTGTGGATCCCAAAATGATGTGGTTGAAGTCGCATATAAACAAGCCAAACATCCTCCAGCAGTATGTGGTTTATGAAGTAAGGTGTAATATCCCTTTGCTGTCATTTCAACTGAAGATAATACTTAACAGGCCCTTCTCCCGCAGAGATGGGATTTAAGCAATGCCCTGTGAAAAGGGCAGTGTACAACAAAATCATTACAGATGCATATTTTTATTATAAAGAATATACTGTCAAACTCCAGTCCACCATATCATGTCTGGTCTATTCTACATGTATTATTGTGTCAGGAGTAAAGCTGCCTGGAGAAAAGGCCTTATGTAAACCTCTGGTCAAGGCTCTACAGTTATGATGTGATGGTGGTGTCCAGCACAGAAATCTTGATCTAGTAACCAAACCATGCAAACAACAGCATTTACACTTAAGGATATCCTACTGGACACACACACACACACTCACACACAAAGAGTTTGTCAATGCTTCATGTACAATAAAGCCTAAAATTATGTTTAAGATGTTATAGCAGTGTTGCCGTAGATGAAAGCCGTATATTTTCTGAGAAGAAAACAATCTAGCATTTCCCATTTTAATCATAACATGTTTCAACATAAAGAACAGTGCATCTGTAAATATGTAAATATGTAAATCCTATGCTTCAGTGACATTTCACCACAAAAAACCTGATCTTCTACTCAAGTTTAATTCAGCCATCTGCAGTAATCTTACTATAATGGCTACTAACAAAGACGTTGTTGAAAAGCCTCACCTTGTGCTCTGACAATTCAGATCAACGCAAAATAATGTTGGATCAGACGTTAATCCTTATTACTGTAATACTCTGGTACTCCCTGAAGCTATAACATAAAAGTATTAATCATAATATTCTGTATTTTCATTAACTGCCAATGTTTTTTAAAAACCTTTTTAGAATATTTAATGAAGTCTAGCTGTATCAACATAAAACTACCAATTGAGTAAACCTGCAGTGCTCCAGTGACTCCAGAGAAAACAAAGAATTGCACAAACCACAGCTTCCCATGCATGCTTCATGTACGGTTGAAAACTTTGATAGTCTGAGTGCAGGATGCTGAGACATGCAGGGGACTGGAAATGTGACCTCATGTTAGTCCAAACAACAACAGTTTTTTTCTCAAGCCCCCCCCCCCCCCCATACTTTACTGTCACCATGAAAATATTTCTTTGCTTTTGTACTCACAGTGGAGCAATGCTCATACTGTTGATGAATCATCTCCCCTTTAAGCTGTGCAAGTGATTTTGAAGTATAAGATGGTGCCTGTTTGAACTGTAAGAGTATTTACTCAGATCCACCCACTGAGTAACACTGACTGATCTGCATAGTATTTGACTGGGTGGAGGACACAGCAGACTCCCCTGGAGACTATTATAGGCCAATGAAGCAATTTGGCCTGCAGCAAATGGTAAATAGTGGGAGAAATGACAGAGGCAAAGAAGAACAAAATTATAAGAAAGAACAGAAAGTGTAGCTAAGTTAAATGTAGGAAAACGTGGGTAAAAAAGTAAATCAACAGAGTGCATACAATATCAGTCAGTGGGGGGGTGAGGTAGTGAGGGGCTGAGGGAGAGACTGGATGGAATGCTGACAGGAGGAGGGGAGGGAGGAAAATTTCTGTTCTCAGCAAAACACAGAGCCAGAGAAGTTTAGAATATGACAAACTAAACAAATAAGTAATTAAATCACTGCCAAGGACCAGTGAGAGAAAACAGCCCTCTGTGTGCTGAGGCAGATGGAAAAGAGCGGGGGATGGACAAAGAGAGACCAAGAGTATGCTGCTGTATAGTAGATGTCAATTCAAAATGACGTCAAGCAACAACAAACTTGCAACAAACAGAGAAAAAATACATCATTAGCACTGAACACTATGTGGTCAGGTGATGAACTATGAGGCAGTGCGTGGAGCTGTGGGTTGCATGGGCAGCAGTTGAGTTAATACACTGATATCATTAGCTAGTCATTGGGTAAATAAAGCTGCACACATACTAATTACTTAGCCATCAGTTTATGGTTGTATGTGTGTGTGTGTGTGTGTGTGTGTGTGTGTCTGTTTCAGCATATTTTGTTTCAAGGCATAATGTGATAGCAATATTTTTAACAGTACCATGACATGCTACTCTATTTTTAAACCTTGGATAGGCTGATGCATGGAGCAGCACAGTCTTACTGGTTTTAAAGAGGTTCACAGAAACGGTATCCTCCTTTTTCAAAGCTATATATCAATTGAGCAAGAGAAAACCATCTAGACATCCCCGGTTGTGTGTTACATATGTACAGATAACAAAGACGATACAGGTCTCTTTACACTCAAAGGTGCAATTCAGCACTAATTCAACTCAGCACTAAATGCACATGTATAATAGTACTAGTTCATATACTTTTAAAATGTATATGGTAAATGGACTGTACAGTAAATTTCTAGCTATATTTATATTTATATGTTTATGTTAATGTGTACTGTTAACCAAGGCAATTTTTTTGTATGTGAAAATGTACCTGGCAATAAACTTCATTCTGATTCTGATCCATTCACCTCCAAGCCACAGCAGGCCCGCCATATCCATGTACACTTTCTTTGAGACTGATAGGTAGCAGTTGTATTATATTATATTACTTTATAGTAAAAGTTGTTCCCCTTTGAATAGAGACTATGAAGAACTGATATTATCTTCAGTGTGAAGGTACTCCATGTGTACATGCTGCGCAGTGAAAGACTATTTTTTACTCAAACACGCAGCCGAAGTATTCTCAGTCCTGTCCAATTTTCATACTTATTAAGGGTTAGTGTTAACAGTGGTGAAATATTAGTATAGTATTTAGGGTTTCATAGAAGATGGGAACATGAAGATCAGTGTCATGTAGCTTAAAGGCCCATTTATACTCCTGCATAGGGTCTGCATGCGTACCTATGCCGTAGGCTACGCACGTAGCCATGCATTTATACTTGTGCGTAGGTCTGTCCGTCATTCTGCAATTACACCCCCAAACACTAGTCGGCAGTAGCGCTACAGCGTCCACTGTGTTGACTTTTGCCGGCTGAGCAGGCTAACTTCCGGTTTAGCACTCCGCTAACGTAAATGGGGGTAAAATTGTATACGTGCGACTGGTGTAGCCTTTTCAAATGTTACCGACCGAATGGATCACATTCTGATAGTGAAACGAGTCATTTCGCTCGGGTTGCGACGGTCAAATTGATTCACTGTGTTACAGCCGCCATTTTGGCCGCTAGTAAAAGCACGGGGTACGTCCGGTCGGCTCGGAGGTATTGCGAGGCTTCCCAGCCGACCAATCACAGAGCTTACGGTCCGCGCCGACTCAACGTGTAGTTTTTTTTTGAGGAGGTGCACGTCAGGCGACGGCGTAGCTTCTGCGTACCCGCTGCGTAGTCCCGTAGCCTACGCCGTCACCTAAGCCGTCAATTTGACGCAGAAGTATAAATTGCACTTAAGAGTGATGGAGCACATGGAGAGGGTGTACTAAAGGGAGGGACGCATTCAGGTTGCAGAAAAGTCACTCAAAGATTGGGTTCACACTGAGGAAAACGATGAAAAGCACCAGGAGAAGTAGATAGGTTTGAATGGGTAGGCTGAGATGGCCACATTTAACAATGGCACACAAGGTGAAACAGCCAGCGTGTATAGGAGGTTTTCATTGTGGTAGAAGAGTATGCGGTTATTGGGGGCAAGTGTCCTGATGGAAGTATTACAGGGAATTGTCGTGGGTCTCTATGGGGTAAATTGTTATGACTCTTAGAGGGAGGTACACAGTTTGTTTAGAGAGCTACAGGGGAGTGGATGGGAACATAATTTATTTTCTAACACCTGACATGGGAGGAGAGGAAAGGAGAGGAGAGGAAAGATGATAAACTCTCTAAAATCGTGGTCCACTGGGATCACTCTGGCATTTCCTGTGCATGCTGTCTCACACTGCTACACACACACACACGTCACAGTTATGGGACCATTAAAAACATGATGGCATCTCATCTCAGCCATTTCCTTCATTTAAACAATGCCAACTCTCAAGTGTCACATTTCCACTTAGACCCCGTTTGGACTGTCTACCCTGATGCCTCTCTAAGTGCTTTGATCTTTCCCTCATTCCTCTTCACACCTCCACCTGTCTTCTCACATTCCCCTTTTCGTAGCTCTGTCACTACCTGAACTTCAATCATTTACTGATTCTGCTTTTCAACAACCTCTTGTCAAGACCACCCTGCTGAACACATCTGCGCTCACTGCAGTTCTTTCATTTTCCTCTCTCGTGTTGTCCTTTCTCAACTTGTTATTCTTCTATATTTCTTACCTAGTGTCCTTGCCCATTCATTTCCACCCACTTCCCAGCTTCCTCAGTCCCTCCCCACTCATCTCCCCCACTTCATTCAGTCTCTCTCAACAAACAACCAAGCTTTCCCACCAGGGTCGTCAGGACAACGGAGCCGACTCTCCTCACCCACTCACAACCCAATCCCACCACCAGCAAGTGAACAAACAGGACAGGAAAAAGGAAAGTGGAGTTCCCAGTAAAGGGCTTGCATCCATGTGATTTTGCTGCAAAGTGCTCATAGTTAACCCCCAGACTATCACGATTGTGACCATGGTGATTCTTGGAAACTATGGTAAAGAGGGAGCAATTGCTTAAGTAACTCAGCAAACCCAGGCGATGATACATTTTTACCTCATAGTGTCAAGACAGCTATGGGAATAACAGAGGGGTGTGTCCTTATTGAATTGTCTCAGTGTCTGTCTGTGTGTATATGTCAATGCACACTTGTATAAAATATGTATGAAAGTGTCAGTGCGTGTGTCTGATGATCTCATAACTGTGTAATTAAGAGCAAAATAACAATAAATATGTTATTGTCTGTCAAAGGATTTAATGGCTGTCTAACACTGCTGATGTTGTGCTTGGCAGGCTCACAAAAAGACGAGCCACAGCAACACAGAACATGACGAGACGTTTCAGCATGCACTTGGTTCCTTCCTTTTACCACATTCAACATTTAGTTAGCTAACAATGCCCAAAAGAAAAGAGACAGACTTTTGAAGACACCCTAACTTTTCTTTCTAGATTCACATAATTGGTTGATTTCTGGCATTAGGCAAAGCAACGCACCTCCTATCTCTCCAACAAGGACCTTTAAGACCTTTAATCTTTCGTAAATTAATGAGGTAATATTTTTTTACACAGCTGTGTGGGAGCCACTCTGGAGTTGTGTAAGCAGCACAAGAGAACATTGTGCCTCACTATCAACTGCTTCAACACTTTGCAATCCAAGCATGGCAACAACAGTAAGATAGGTAGCTGTCATACAACAATATGAGTCCCAGTGTGGTGAGTGCCAAAGGCTTGGTGTCACAGATCATATCTTTGGCAAACTCTGCAGCTCACATGAAAACATCAGCAGAAGAATATATTTCTACGATATCATATTGTTACTCAGACATCCATTAAAAGTGCCTCAGCTGGGTTTAGGAAACACACACCATGCACGACATTCATCCTCTAGCCAATGTTTGAAGAAACGATGACATAAAGATGTTTTTAGACTATCTGACACACCCTTGGAAATCCCACTTTGTCTGTTGCACTCAAGGCCCATTAGTTAGATTAAACAAACAATTCACCTCAATCCAGCTTCTACTTTTCATAGTATTTGCAAGAAAAATCCATCTGGTTTCAGAAAGACACAGCCAATGTTTTCCAGCAGTGTCTCAGCCTTGATCGTGAACTGCAAAGGGAAACAATAAGATATTTGTTGTGTTCACTGCTGTAGGCAAAAAAAGGACAGATTTCCAGTGGAAACAATGTGCAGAGGGCATCTAGATTAAGGTCAGCTGGTCTGAGGCACTTGAACAAACAAAAGGAGGATTTGATAGAAAGGTCGCGCGTGAGGACATTATTGTTCATGACAATCTTTATACAAAACCTATACTATAATAAAAACAGAGATGCCACACACCGGCCGGATACAATGCCTTTTTCAAGGTAGCACCTCTTTTGTGTTAATACTCTTTATGCTATTTTGTTCCCAATAGAAAATTGACACCGTGAAGAATAACAGCACTGCAGTGACACCGAGTCATGAAACATTAATCACCAACCTTTTGCATCTTATATGGGGCAATTACGAGTCACACTTCAACACGGTGTCAATTTGTGGTCTTGCACCTAACAGTTTGCATGCTAAGGAACCCAAGCATACGGAGACACACACAACACACACATACAGTATAACCTTCTGTAGTCACGTCTCATCATGCCCGAGACCTACTATTACCCTGCAGCTTCATCTTAGACCCCAGTTAAATCTAAACAACGTTTAAGGGTGTAGTAAGCAGTTGTTTAGTGATTACTGTTAGAATCATTCTCTAAGTTCATCCAAACAGAGATACATATAACAGCCATTACAGCCATCATTGTCATCATCTTCCAACTTGCCACCCACCGACATGCTCACACAAGCAGCTAGGTGAGCTGAGGGCACCCTTTTGTAGAATTTGCGAAACATGTCAGGTGCAAACCTTCTGTCTTTGGGAATTATGTTGGTTGTGTGCAATAGCTTTTAAAATCCTTTATTTAACCAGGATATGCCTGCGCCCTAATGTCACACCAGACACACTTCAATGTCCCAAGTACTGCTCCGTTCAGCCCAAGTTAGTGCTCAAGTGCCCCAGTCCTCCGATCAGGCCAAGTTCCTGTCTTGCTACCTCTTGCAGCTATGATGTGACCTTAATGTAAAATTACTCCTAATTCTGAATCTTTTGTCATTTTCACTGTTGCCCCTTACAGAGTGTGTGCACACCATGTTATGGAAGGCATTCATGATATTTGATTTTAGGGATTATGCAATATTTCAGTAAACATCTTATATACACATACATCTTATATTGTAAGTTTTTCACTACAACAACAGTGTGATGAGTGATATGATGCTCGCTTCCTTGGAAACCGGTGGAGATCTATCTTACACAGATAGCTGCAAAGTAATATACAAGAAGCAGAGAGAAAGAGAAAGACAGGGAAAGAGAGAAAGAGAGAGAGAGAGACAGAGAAAGTGTGGACTGGGCATTGGTTCAGTGTAACTGCCCGTTGACTTTCCATTTACATATACTGCTATTTATATCAAGGATAGATCAAACGTGTCCTGTTATCATTCAGCCTGATGACAACACTGTGTGCTACCTTTGAATCCGTACCCTGACCAGCCAGAGGAAACCAACCAGACTGCTTGTTTTCCTTCTGTGGGATTCCACAGTCAGGTAATGGATTGTGAAGGATTTGTTTTAACGTTAAAAGCTGGACAATAGTTCATGTGATGACCGCTAGCATTAATATGCCATTTAGTCTCTTTTTGACAGTTGGGTCTTTGAAGATAATTAAGGAACTGAACAAAAAGCAGAACCTGTGCAAGGAAGTTCAGGCAGTGAGTAATTTCTTGATAACAGTGTGATGATAATGGTTGTTCATCCTTTCAAACAAGAAAGCACCTAAACACATGCAGAAGCACTTAAGCATGTGCATCCACACACAATGGCAGCCTTGCGTTTCACCATCCCCCCTCCCATCCTCTCCCCACACCCATAGGTGTATTCCATGTAGCACGTAACTTTAGAGGAACTTTTCAGGTCTTGGTTAATCATGCATGAGCCTGTGGAAATTTTGGCAAGTAGCAGCAACACAAACACTGCGGGCCTATGCTGAAATAAAGGATCCCCCATTTATCATCAACAGGACAGTCCCTTCACAAGAGATCAGAGGCCTGCTGAGGAGAGGATAGTGTGTTGCTTCTTAAATGAAAATGGGTTAGCTCAGTGACTTATGTTTCCCACCGACTGTCAGCCATTTATACAGTGTTACTGAAATATGTGTTGAAAAAGGTGAATTTCTATTTCAAACAATGCTAAAATGAAAACTTAATATAAGTAATTCCATGACAACTACCATTTGGTAACAGATCACTTTGCAGCTACTGTTCTGCCAAAAGAAGGTCACGAGTGAAGCCTTTATAGCATTTAACAATAGTTCCTCTTAATTCTTACATGTTCAAATTTATCTGGTGAAGTTAAATCTGGGCCAGTAAGAAAAAAACACCCCAAAACAGGATTCATGAATTTTGTCTCTTTCAGCAATCTAGTAACAATTATATTACAATATAAACCACCTAAAAAATTCTTTAACTTCACTTTCTAAGCAGCTTCCTTTCTTTCTGGAAACATGGCTACAGCATGTTTCATTCATGTATAATAGAACCAGACTTTCAAACCAAAATGAATGAAGACCAGACTGATTGGTTTCTGAATACTCTGTCTGAACTCAATCACTTTGTTACTACAATGAAATCAGATATTTACTTTATGCGTCACTGCCTATTGACTGTAATAGCCCCTGCAAGAGAACATAGTGAAACACATAACACATTCTCAAAGTGTGGACAAGAAAGAAGCCTATTTAGAAGGTGTGTTCAAAGTCACCAGGGCCCACAGATGTCTGGATACAGCCCACACCCAAGTCTGATGAAGAGAGGTCAAACTGCTCCACAGCTCAATAAGAATTCCCATCTGATATGCTTTGCAAGGCTGAAACAATGCTGTAAACATTTTTCTAAACTGATTTCTACCCCTCTTTTACATGCTTGGCTAAGCTGGTGCTGCACTAGCTGGTGCTGCTAGTTGGCAGTAAGGCACCTCTGGTAATTCATGCTGCTTTGGAAAATTGCTCTTATTTACAGGGTTGCATTGGCTTGGAGTTGAAAATGTGTAAAATGTGCTGAGCGAATCACTGACTGGGGTATTTTATTGAAATGTACTCATCCTTTCATATAAAATGAAAAGCAAGGGCTTACATGAAAGATGTCAGCATAATTGCTTACAAACATTTCTTTTTGTGTGTGACCTTACCTAAAGTGCATATTTGAATAGTTTAGTTTGGTGAAAACTGGACATAAATCACAATTTCAAGAATTAGACAGTGTCCTTCGGAACACACATTTTCACTGCTTCTCTTTCTCTCTGCCTCTCAGAGCACACACAAACACAAAACACATGCAGACTGTGCAGGATTCCAGCCTACGAGTGAGACACTTTGTAATCCTCAGCGGTCTGGGAGAGCAAAGAGAGACCTCCAAGGCTGTATGTTGAGCAGGGACGTCTGAATGAAGGATGCATTGAAATTGCTCCTCTTTTTTTCAGTCTCACCCACAAAGGATCTGTTTCCCATTCAGGACACAAGGTCATTAGATAATACACACACAGACCTCAAGGCCACACAGTAAGGGCAGGGTCGTTCAACAAAACAAGCCCCCTACCCCTCTCCATGCAATCTTCACAACACCCCAGACTCACTTTAATAGTCTCTGCGGGATGCATAATGCACACCCAGAAACAAATTTATTCACATGCAAACTCATAAAATCCCTTCAACACACACACAGACACATGCGAGGTGGGTATCTGTTTCCGTGAGAATCATGACATCATCCTGTCCGCTTCCCACCTCTCTATTTAGTCACAGTAGAGTTATTTAGCTTTCTAAGTGGGCTCAATGAATGTGGGGAGATTTCTCTCTTTCTTTTTGTTTTTATTACCTTGCACAAGTGTGTGTGTGTGTGTGTGTGTGTGTGTGTGTGTGTGTGTGTGTTCATTGTTTGACAGCCGGTGGGCTGGCAAACCTTTAGAGATTTTCCAAATGTAAGAAAGAATGGAAAGTGAGCATGTTCTGCCTGGATGGGGAACTTCTTTCCACCCCATTCATGAAGATGTCAGATTTCAGTTTTTCAAGGTTAACTCATAGTCTTCTGAGTTTTGCCAAGTTTTCATGGCATCATGAAAAGCCAGGAGGAAGGTAGGACGATAGTGGGCTGGGTAAGATGTGGCAGAGAGAGATGTGAAGCAGAGGAAGATGAAACAGAGGTGGACAGACTCTGTCCTCTACTTCTGAGCACTTGTGTGGGCTTGGGCCTTGACCTGCTTTGCTAAACTATAACTTCATCAAAGTGAGTGGATACATGGAAAGAGTGGGGTCATAGTATATCTTATTCTCCCTGAGTTTAGCAAGCGACAGCATGGCTGTGGCTGGAGATGACAATACCACACACGCAGTATAAGCGAAAAAGAATATGGAGAGAGAGGATGAGACAGACGGGCCAAGTTAGAGATTGGTATTGTTTGGAAAAGCTGGGTGGGTCACCGTAGTTACAGACCTGCCAAACTCTGTGACAAAAGGACAGAAAGAGCAAAGTGTCAGGTGGTCAGGTTATGGCATGATATGGTCTCATACATGCCAGAGCAGAGTAAATGAAACAAATGTGTTATTCCAAGAGTCAAATAAAGTGAGCTTGTTCTTTTGGTATTTGCTTATACTGGAATTGGTCAACTGGTCTAAATACTGGCTCTGTATATGTTTCAAGGTCACTCTGCAGGTTGGTCTTTAAAATTCTGTTCCTAAATAACCTTTATTTATTGTACTCATGGTTGTTATTGCTCAACATTTAAATTAGTATTATTGGTTAGTAATGTGGATGGTACTCATGCGTGCTGTCGGTCAAATTAAAGCCTGCCTGAAAACCAACCCCTCTCAGAGATCAGCACAACGGCAGAAACATGATCCTCAGCAAAAAGAATGAAGCCTTACAGCTCCTGGGGGAGAATAGCAAAGTCATGGAGCGCAAGGCCCGGGTGAGGGCAGCGGGCTGCCGGCCAGGTGCTGCCCTTTGAGCCACAGCAGCCGCCTGACGTGCGTCCCGGACGGCAATCCACACCTCGCATCAGCTCTCCAAGGGGAGGGAGAGTCAATACATCCCTTTGTAACTAAAATACCCTGCATGCATTTCTCTTCGCTTGACTTGTAAATAAATATAGATAAGGTTGCGTGCTGTCCCCGTGCTGGCCACCTCCGTATCCCTTACCGGATTAATTAAAATCCAGACTTTGCTTATGCAACAGGCAACCTGGCTATGCGCAAACGGCTCGACTCGTTCAGTGAAACAAGATGGAGAACATGAAACTTTCATGAAAGTTACTGATTCTACTTTTCTTCGTTATTTTCGAATTATAAAGAAGCTAGATCATAAAGTTGACATTTACTCGTTTATGTTCTGATGCAGACAAAAATTAGTCAGTTATGGCAGGCAAATGCAAAATTGTTCAAGAGCACTATGTTACCAGTTGGTGGAAGAACGGGGGTTGAGGATGTCCTCTTTGGCCGTGAGCAGTGACAGGCTGTAGGTATCAAGGTTGACCGTGCTCATGATGGCAAAAGTTTCAGACTACTCCCGCTGCTTCTCTCTTCACTGGTCCCGACGGTTTTCGGGATTGGCGTATCTGCTGAAAAACAGCCACAGCGGGAACACTGAGGGTCGTTGACGGCCGTGAAAACAGCAGTAAAGGTATGCAGGTTCATGCAAAATGGGCTTAAGTTCCAAATTCAAGAGGTCTGTGCTGGCGCTGCGCACTCACAGCGTGGAGGAGACTGCGACTGCACACTGGTCTTTGTGCAGCGGGGTAGAATAAGTTTTCACTAAAAAGCCCCACCTCCTGTTGAGAGAGTGGAAACCATAATGACTTCACTAGCTGGGTCACTTGGAAGAAACGCAACCACGCTTCACGTATAGATCATAATTATCTCATACACTCCCCTTATCCTGATATTTACTATATCCTAGTATAGGAAGGCAACTTACTTGCCCTTCAACTGCCTTACACTGTGACTAACATGCACTTTGCTGTGTTAAAGCAAAACAGAACACTGGAGTTATTGCACCACCTCACCACTATTTACACAATGTTACTAGCAAATGAATGATAGCAGAGGGTCAACAGCATGCGACAATCCAATAAAATGATTTATTTTGTGAATTATTGTAAGTTAACAGGATTTGTTGATGTGGTTCAGAGGGGGCTAGTGGGGAAGTGCGGCAGCTTTGGATCTGTCAGTCTCTCTTTGTCTCTTTTTGTTTTTGAATCGGCCCCCACTGGCCCTTGGCAAACTCCAAAGAAGCCATTTACAGTGCAAGCAATCTCTGGACAAGCCAAAGAAGGGCTAATTTCATGGGAACTGAGTCTAAAGCAGGCAGCACATAAAAAAAGAGCAGGGGAGGCTGTTTCAGTGTTTAAGAACGGTCTGTTCAATGGTTGCGCAACACTTACATACACACAAACTGACCAAACGCTCATGCATGTACACACACAAACACTGCCATGCATTGATGCTCAAGCTCACACACATCTACATACACACATAGGCCTGCACATTCACTGGTATTTGACTGTGGGTCAGTGGCATGGGGGTTTAAGATCTTGGATTATGGGAATGTTCCTGAGCTCTGTAATTTATTTAGCAGCCATTTTTAGATAATCCAGGACAGATGTAGAGGATAAAATTCACAGGTTTTTATTTTCTGATGTGGCAGGCTCAGGCTGGATTTGACTTCATGAAATCTGATTTTAGGTCACTTTTCCTAACAGTTAATACTGCTAAGATTTGACCTGTTAACACACCACAGTAGCTAATGAGTAATCCTCTGGTGAATATGGGATTGACACAGTCACCCAATGCAATCACTCATGAAAGTAACCACTTCCTTTTGAGGCAAAAGGTTTCCATTTCCATCATTGTATTGCTCTTCCTTGAGTTGCATTTTTCACTGTCAGGGCTGCAGCTGGTTTTCAATAATGCCAGAGCCAGGGAAACAGTTAATTGGTCTACACTGTAAATACAATGCAAATTTTTAATAATTCAACACCTTTAGTATTTAGATTAGAGGAGAAAGAGCCACTGTGAAAGAAAGGATATCAAGGAGTAAAAATAATGACAACAAATCTGGCGTGATGCTTTGTAAACTGTTAAGCCTCACTGAATCCATTTGTGTTTCTCCCCAAAAAGCCCACATCTGGTAAACCCTTACTGTAAGTTGTGTGAAAAATGTTGCAGTAGTTGTATAATCAAGCATGCAGCATACATAGACTCTGCTATTTTGGCCAAAGCTTGCATGCCAAAAGGACAGGGGGCATGACATCCCTATGCCGCTATTATTCTTACAACTTCCTGCTATTAGAGGCTCTCCTGCCCTTCCAGCCTCTCAGTGCTTCTCCGTGGATGTGATCTGCAGTGCTGTTATGCTCCACTTCAGAGGACTTTGGCATTTCCTTTGCTGGGGTGCGGTGGCAGCTGTTGTTGGAGATGGGGTCTAAATGTGGGAATGATTGTATGTCCAGTGGGGATTTGGATATGTGTGTGTGTGGTGGGGGGGGTACAAATGGGGATTTTCTCCTCATTTACTTTCTTACTCTTTCTCTAATTCACATGCTTTTTGTCCAGCTTCCTGCCTTACTGACATAGTCTAAACTAACAGTGTGTGGGTGACGGAGTGTTGAGGGGTCCTGTCACATGCAACATCCTCCTTAGAGCACTCTTAAATTCTAAATCCATTCATGAACAAGTCTGTTCCAAGTCTGTTGACAAAATGTACTTCTGCTACCAAACAAACCACTACCATGTAGGCATGGATTTGTTCAAATCCTGTTTTCCTGGGGAGTATCAAGGCTTGTGTGGCAGGTTTATGTGTTCCCAGACCTGATGGGTGGTGTTAAAAGGTCAGATATGCGGCATATGTGGTATATCAGGGGTCACAGCTTGAGCCTTGTCCTCCTGTTGTCCAACACATATTACACCAATAATATGTTTTTCCATTTCCCCTCTCTGCATGCTTTGAGAGGCCAATACCTACGTAACTCTTTATGTGTGAGCAGCATGTGCTATCATATTTGCGAGCGTATGAACAGTTGCAATGGTTGTAATCTTCTGTTCAAGATGTCATAAATATAGCCTTTTCTATGACATTATCCCATTGCCTTGTGAATCTATTGAATTTTTCTTCAGTGCATGTTGTGCCATTTGTGCCAGCTGCATTTCAAACAAGTCAGATCTGGCTGTACATGGTATAATTTTTTCATCCCATGGAAATCATCAAGTACTGTAGCTCATGTCATGATTATTAGTGAGTTATAGCAGATCAAATTATAGAATTTAACCAAAAGTCAGTACATTTTACATTTTTATGTTACTTCTTTCAATAAGAGAATGCACATGTTTTTTTTTTTACTTCAGCAGACTAAAGACACTTTGGCATAATTGTCTCTCCTCCTCCTGTAATGGTAATGCTGATCTCAGCGGAGGAGTTGTGTTATTGCTTTCCTGGAGGTAGATAACGAGGTGGATGAAGGAGAGGCTCACTAATGGTGATGATACAACTGATTGGAAGTTAGTCACAAATGGTGTGCCAGTATCATAGACAGCTGAACCAGCAGCTGATCTTTCATGATTTAGCCTTAAAAGACATTTGAGGTCAATGTGGGTGTCAGACAGGTGTGAGAAGAGAATGAAACATCAGATATATGTTGCAATGATGGAAACAAAAGGCACTGAGAGAAAAAGAGAAACCTCGCCCTGAATGACACAGAGATCAAAGGTCTGCTGTATGCAGATGACTTAGTGTTGCTTTCACCTACTAAAGAAGGTTTGCAGCAGCAACTTAATCTCCTGCAGAGATTCTGTCAGACCTTGGCACTGACTGTAAAGTAAGACTAAGATAATGATCAATCCACTTAGCTTGGCCTCAACATTACATACACAGGAAACCACAACATAGCCATGAAAGATCTGAGGGACAAAGCAAGGAGAGCTTTCTATGCAAAAAAAAAGGAAACATTAAAATCTATATTCCAACTGAAATCTGGTTAAAGATTTTCCAATTTGTACTAGAACCAATTATTCTATATCACAGTGATATTTGGGGACCAAAACAATCATAGAATCTTTGCACAGCAAGTTCTGTAAGAGCATCCTGCAGGTGCAGAGAAGAACACCAAATAATCTGTGCATGGCAGAGCTCAGCCAATACCCCCTCCTTAATACAAAAAAGATCAATAAAATTTAACGATCACTTATATTCAGTTAACCCCCAGACATACCATCACAAAGCCCTAACATGCCAAATCTGAAACCAGAGAAGAGTCCCCTGAGCCAGCTGGTCATGAGGCTCTTTGGTTCCTCATGCCACGAACTGAGGACAACCAGTGGAAACTCAGACTAGACTGATAAATAAAATTTATTTATTTATGTTATTTATATTTATGTTATATATTTCATGGGTTTATTTGTTTTGGGGTTTTTTTACATTTCACATTTTTCTTTTCTTTGATACTGATTTTTTTAATAATATATTGTTGAGTCTTTATTGATCCTAAACATAAATTTACTTCTGTATACTACTGACCTACTGTATGACACACACACATACACACACACACACTCATTTATTTTTTTAATTTTATTTATTTGATTAACTGTATTGAATTCACAGCACATTCATACACATACACACGCTTATTTTATTGATTTTATTTACTGTATGAATTGAATAGTTCTATTTTATTATCCTTGTAGCTTTGGCAATATTGTTCTTTCATGCCAGTAAAGAAAATTGAAATTGAGAGAGAGAGAGAGAGAGAGATACTTTTATTTTACAATTGTTTGGCTATATAAATGTCTGTTTCCCATACCAATAAAGCTACAATGAATTCGAATTTGAGAGAGAAAGAGAGGTCTACACATTCTCTCTGAATCCATGTGTCTTCTGATCAGGCCTCCAGGTGAGGTCACTGCTCAGCTATGCGCCTTCACAACAACCCTGAGATATCTTTCCCTTGAGCCTGAGTGTGTACATGACTGTGTGTGTGTGTCTGTGTGTGTGTGTGTGTGTGTGTGTACGCATGCGTGTGTGTGTGTGAGTCTATGTGAAATATGACAAGCATAAACAAATATCATGGTTATGTGGAAATAAAAAGAGACCAAAGTTCGCTGTTAAAAAGAAGGAGCTCCACGTCTGCTTTGCCCTTAAATTAGACCACGGTGTCAGGATGACAAAGTATTCATAAACTTTACTTTGAGAGGCCCTGATTTAGAGGTGCATGCATGTGTGCGTGTTGGGGGGGTAGACAGTTTTGTTTATGGAGCAGACCTAGGGGAGGTCTGGACCAACAACATGTAGATGAGACACACTTGGAGGAAGGTGCAATATACAGAGGAATGTGCTGTCACTCTTCAACCAATAGACCTCCTTTGTACGTTTGGTATTACCGGTTGGTTCACTTTTTTATTGAAATGTCCATGGCATGTGTGCTTGTGTGTGTTTGAGTGTGTTATTGTGTCCTTAAAAGCTTTACAGCTTTGAAAATACATTCTTGGCTTTGATCAGCTTAGATTGTGAAAACTAAAAAGTGCTGTCCCAGGTTTGATCAAGTCTGAAATGTAAATCTGCTTCCCACTCCTCCAACATATTCTTTGAAGACCTCCCTCAAGCATCAGTAAGATTACAGTTTTTTTTTCAATTGCTAACCAGCATTTACCTAAACTTAAGATACTTTATCGAAACTCTTAACACAGCGATACACCTACCTCAAGCAATTAACCAAATGGTACATTTTCTTCATGTTTCGGCTCTATCTGCATATAGTAGAAATATGAAATCCATTGTTTTTGTAATTCAGTTTCCTTTTTACTGTAAACCACCCTACATTTTTGGCTTGACGGGTCGAATGTGTGCATTTTTGGCAACAAACTATGTAACTATGTAACAAACTATGTGAGTCATCTTTACTTTAACGTACAGTAGATAAAAAATGTAAGTGACTGAATTACAGAAGTAAAAGCTTTATTAGCAACCTGAAATTGCTACCAGGGATCAACATGTGTAAAAAATACTGTCAAATACAAATGCCGTCTGGCTCTGCCATCACGTCATCAAGAATTCTCAGTCCCGGCTGTTCTCATCTGTAACACACGATGGTGAAACAAACTACCACATGCCATCAGAGCAGGGGTGTACCTCTCTAACTTCAAGAAGCTCATGAAAACTCATCTCTTCCTGAGAACACTTCCTCTTATAACACCACTAACCACTAACCTCTGCACTTCCTGTGCTCTTCTTCTTCTATCTCCTTTCAATTCTCTTGTATTGATTTCACTATTCGTTAACTCTTACTTCTTTCCCATGGT
Source organism: Micropterus salmoides (assembly GCF_014851395.1). Lineage (NCBI taxonomy): Eukaryota > Metazoa > Chordata > Actinopteri > Centrarchiformes > Centrarchidae > Micropterus > Micropterus salmoides. The sequence goes on from NW_024044459.1 coordinate 27,556,113, forward strand.
ATTTACCCTATTGATGCTGGGTGTGCTAATAGCACTTACTTACCGCATTGATGCTTTATTGATGCATATGTTGTTCCTCAAATGTAAGTTGCTTTGGATAAAAGCGTCAAATGAGTAACTGTAAATGTAAATACACAATTACATTGAAACAAAAAAATGCACAGAAGGGATAGAAACAAAAATACCTGTCCTGTTCTAATCCATATTATCTCCAGCATTTGGCCACATGTTCTCATCCACATCACATCTAATGTCATCTCTCGCTGTGGACCTTAGATAGAAACACTTTCTGGTTAATTTACTCCTCTCCCTGGGCCAAATATTCTTCTCCCTTGTTCAGACATTAGTCTTTCTTTCTCACCTCTTCTGTGTTGTTCTGTATCCACATTGGATAAACTCAACTCCAGTCCCCTTTTTGCTGCATTATGTATGTAACTGAAAGAACTTCAACACCTGTCTATGTCTCGAGCAGGCCGATGTTAAGCTATGTGTGTTTAGAGTTTTGAAAATGTAACTGTAGATTGGACAAAATTATGTTAGCGGTTGTAAAAAACTGTAAACTAGCTGATTGCTTCAGCTTTTACCTGTATGGCCCATGAAGAGCCCCAATAAATTCACACTGTGCTATTCTATAATGTAAGACAGTGTTTTGTCTTGTGCTCTCAAAATCAGATCATCTTATCTGAGGGAACCCTGGAAAATGAGAGCCAGATGTGGTGATGTCAACGCGTGTCTCTGACTCTCAAGTTGTGTTCTATGAGGCTGCGGTCCATGAGCAGGGGTAAGGTTGGTGGGAAATATGAGCACAGCCCACAGATCAAGTAGCTGACGCAGCATACAGGTCTGTAATCAGTGCTCAAACCGATGCTTGTGACCATGGATGATGCTGAGGTCGCTGCAATAAACACACTCTAGTAAATTCCTGCATTTACTAGAGAATGAAAGGAAAACTATAGCTTTGATAAGAGTTTCTTGGTAGGTAGCTAACTGGTGTGTTTTCCTGGAAGGGTCTGAATGACACACACGCTTCAAGTTGACATGTGGACAAAAAAATTCCACAACCCCCAACTGCCACACCTTCCCTCGTCACTCTACTAAAGTTACACATCGTCAGCCACATCACTAAATGTCACCATGGCAACACTCAGCCCTCTCCCCCCGTGTTTCTGTGGCTTTCTGTGATCCTTTACCAGACTTACTCTATTAAAAGTATCAGCTCACAGCATGTTGCCTCTGATGATGCATTTGCTCAGGGAGCCACTTGCGCAAGTTGCTGACTCAGTCTTGCTTTCATCCAAAGTTTCAGGAAAATGTAATGTGAGAGGGAAACTGCTTGGAGATTTTAAAGACAGCTTTTAATACCGAAACTGAGCAAATAAAGCCTTAATGATGAGACAGAAGCCGATTGTGTTTTGTAAAATTTGTAAAGGTTAAAGTCAAGGTCAAGTTTAAGCTATATTTTCTTGTTGTCAGCACAATGACAGCAACACTTACACATCTAATGCATTCCAATACAACAGACCTTCAGTAAATGTTAGCTTATAATGTTCCTTTTTGACACTGTGCGACAGAGGCACTGATTCTACTAACTTATATCAACTTATATCACAGTGTATTGAGTTCAGGGCTTGCTGGGATCGTCCTGCTGGATAGAACCAGTACATGGAAGTTTTAGCATGCTGCTCAACAGGAGTTAGTGCAGGGACCTCCTGACAGCAGCTCAGTCGCGTGGATGGTATATCTGAGGCTTTTTAAAAAATAAAAAAATAGGTTGCTTTAACATGTAGAAAACAGATTATGAATTAATATTTTTTCTGGATTTCACACTCTATGTTGCGTGGTTGTTTTTTTCCACTAGGTGGCAGAGCTGCATCAAACTTGCAGTGTGTGAGTTTGCTTGCATTGTGTGAGACAATGGGCCTGGAATCTACTTTGTTTGTTTGTTTGTTTTCTTTTTCATTCTTTGAGACTTTAATACATTTTAATTTACTGTAACCAAGATTTAATTTGAAAAAACAGATCTGCATTAATTTTCCTAAATTAGGTATTTTAATTGTGTACCTTAGGGAATCAAATATTTTACATTTCAAAGTGATTTGCTAGAACTGGAATGACCAAATCAGATTATTTGACGCTGGTGAGTATTGTGATGTGAACTGGTGATTCTAATAAGTTGATTAAATATGATATATCTATACAAAATCATTTAAATAATATTGGAATGGGGATCTGGATGTTAAAGGTTTCAAAAGTTTCAACAGGCAGCTAAAATTATCATCACTTAACTTAATTGCCTGTTTTTGTATAGCCCAATGTTGTATTTAGCACTTTGTACTGCTGTCCATTGGTAATCATGTGGTTAAATTTAAACAAGTGTTTAATCACATATTCTGAAACTGGCTGTTCTGGCTATTCTTGATTTTACAAACTCTATAAACAAAAAAAAAAATCCTATTCCTATTTTGGAAATTCACATTTTTCACATTATTTAATATACATCAGGCGCTGTATCTTAAAATTGAGTAACAAAGTGGAACAAAGAATATACTCTACTCTATGAATTACAAAACACACGATAACAAGCATGTGAGACAAGTTCAAAAGATTACCAGTTTTAATAAAATCCATGTCAAACATCCAAATGGCAAAAAAGGAAAAAAAAAACTTTTTTTCTACTTTTGTTTTTTGAAATTTTGTACAAATCACAGTGGTTCAAAAATATTACAAATTTTTTGTTTCAAAACATCGTTTGCACAGCAGCAAAACATTCTGATTGTTGTATATTTGCTTGAAAGCCCTTAATAGTTTGTGAGTGTGGTGTGCTCTTTCTTTTGCCTTTTTATTGAAATACACACAATAACATGAGCAGTAAATGTAAATAAAACTCACGTGAGTCAATGGAAACAAAAGTGCATAACAATACTATACAGTATATATGATCCACCTAAAAAATTACAGTACAGACCAGGGGTTACTCACACCATGTGTGTCTATATAAACACCCCCCCTTGTCCTGGACCTCCCTGTGCATACAATCCTAAGTATACACTAGCTTAGTAAATAGATACAGTGTGGTGAACAGTTATACGGTGAGAGGTTAATTCCAGTTGGGACTCATATCAATTTACAACACTGTACTGTACTTTGGATAACAACTATCTTCATTAAAGCATAATACATATAGTTGTCACAGGTAATTTCCAACCAGTAGTTCACAGATGTTGTTCCCCAATACACTGACTTTATGTATGATTGCAACACAGTTAATTGCAGCTATATAGTGGAAGCAATAGGGTATACTATTGAATTTGGCTTAGAAAGAAAGATAATTAAATAATTAATTAAATTTTGATCAACAAAACTGTTAGTATAAATACTTAGCATACTTATCAAAAAAAGTATTAGGCTACATAATAGAAAGTGCAGGCACCTGAAAGAGTGGGAAAATATTATTTTAAAACTGCTGGTTTGCTGGGTTTCTTGGTCATTTCATAATTTTAGTTATTTTTTGCTTAGCTTTTTACAAACTTGTACAGCTCTGATCTATCTTATCATTGGAAGAGATCATTATTACAACAGCAGGAAACTATGCTAAGATCCTGTATATTAAAGAAAGCTGCCTACTTTTAGTTATGTGCTCGCATCGTGTATTTCTTATTTATTTATTCTGAGCCCAGAAGGCTGCAGGTGCAGTGCCGTCAGCCTGTACAGAGCCAAAAGAGATTTCACTGAAGGCACAGGAGAGGAGACAACAAAGACTAAAAACAAGGCGTTCTCTCAGTCACTAGGCATCACATTTATAAAGACAGCTTAGGCTGGCTAAGAAGGAAGAAAACCTCTACCTAAAATAAATGAGGAGAATGTGACTGTAAAAAGGATGTGATAGAACAAGACAATCCAAACGAATACCACAACCCTACATCCAACATCAGAATATGACTAGTTGTAACTTTGGTCTGTAGGGGTCAATACGAGAGGAAATATTAATGGCTGAATGAAGCCAACAAGGTTCAAAATTTTGCATCTCCATCTCTCCATCTCTCCCTCTCTGTATATCAGGGCTTCTCAACCTTTTCTGACCTGAGTCACCATTCATATTTCCCACAATTGTAAATTTTCACCCCAACAATTAGAGAGTACTTAAGTTGCAGTAAACTGGAGGTATCCAAATATCCCAATAACATTACAGCAATTGTAAAATACATTACAAACCTACAGTATTTAATTTATTTTACATTTTAATTTAACTTTTAGAATTTCCCTATGACTCCATATACATATCAAGTGACCCCAGGTAGTGTCCCAGCCCCAAAGAAACTTTGCCATAAATAGAGAAGCCTATACCTAACCTCAGAAACATGCATCATGTTTTACCCAAGTCCTCTGTCATGTCTCTTTACATGCAGGCTAAACCCAAACGTTAACACTTGGCATTCAGCCATTTTGGACATTCTTAAAATATGTGCATTACAATACGTTCAATTGAAATTGAGCTTTTTATGCTTTTCAGTTTTATACATGTAGGCCTACTCAATATCTTTAAAAAACAACAAGAATAAGCTTGATTTATTGTATTAACCACAGTAACAGCATAAAAGGAAAAGCAATAACACTGCACAGCAGCAATATATCCACTGCATTCATTTTTCAAGCAAATGTATGTAGAATGTCCCAGCATATTATTTAAAGTTGTATATTTTGTGTTGCTACGTTAAGCTGTACTGAACTAATTTAGTAGAGTTGTGCATAAAGCCACATAGCAAGAAGAGAGCTACTTTGGGGTTCAGTGCCAACTAGATCTTATAAAAGAAGCTGGACAAGCAATGTTTTTCAGCTCCTCTCTGAGCACGTTGGGGGAGAAATTGGAAAGACTTCAGTGGAAATATTGTGGTACAATCATCAGGTTTAAAAACAATCTTACATAAGGAACATATCATTCTAAGCACAAAAAGAGATAGTCATAGACAAAAAAGTGCATTCCAACACCAAGTGTCATTTAAATGACAAAGTTAGGCCACCATGCAAATGAACCATATTCCAAAAGTGGTTGCATCCTGCCAGCACACAGGCCAGTCAGTGCTCATCAATAAGCTTTGCTTCAGTGGTTTCGAAGTTACACTACAGGAATCAACCTGTTGCCCATTTTTATCACTACCTCTCAACCACCTTGTCAGTGGTTGAGAGGTAGCGGTGAGTCATTTTACATCCAAATAACTACCAATCTAGAAAACATACTAATCAAAGGCCATATAATTAGACCAACTGTACTACACTCTATAAAGACTTTAATTCAAGGCAATTTATCTGCATAAAAACAAGCAGTAGGCCTAAAGATTCTCCACAGGCATGGCTCGAATTGACTCAAAAATCTCTTCAAGAAGCCAAAGGATAATGGTTGAGAGTGCATAAAGCAACACCATAACCACAACCCATTTTGCAGTGAAAACATTATCATAGCCATTGTCTACTGCATCACGTCAACCACTGCAGAGCCTGTCTGCAGTTTTCAACTAAGATGTTAAAATTACTAACTACTAATTAATTAAAGTAAAACTACTTTTTTGTTTTGTCCAACTATAAGGCACACGGACCAAGAGAAGAGGCTTAATGGGTCATGCCAACAATTAAAAAGACAAATCTAATAGCCATCCCTTCTATGGGGAACTAAAACGAGGCTATAGAAGTCCATCAAAACCTGTCCTCGAACTTGTTCCTCTGTAGGTCTCATTTCTAAATTCCCAAAGCCCTTCACTGGGATGAGTTTAAATATCTATGATGTCATTCCAAAATATGTAGGTTGCATGTAATGCTGACTGAGACATGTTCACTTTTACTCCACTTTTATACTTTTCAGAGTGGAATCAGCTCAGTTCTCACTTGGGTCTCGTGAGATGCTATCTGACTTCTATTTTGGTAGCTGACAATGACTTTAACACACCTCCCATGTAGAACGGCAGAACGCACCACATGTCTCACACAATCTACGTAACTCCTACAGTTGCTGTGGTAAAGCTGAGGGGCTCAGACCCATAAATAGAACAACTTGCTAATAGAAACTCATCACCACAAAGTCTCTCGTTTTCACATTCTGTCCTAAAAGCCCAAAGAAATTAGCACCCTTAACAAGAAAATCTTATTTCCGCTCATATGCAGTTATATATCAGACCGTCACTTGAGACAACACTCGCAATTGCAAATTTAATCCAAAGTAATACTACTTTCCTGGTTAACAAGAAAGTGAAACAGATCAGACCGTTTTTAAATACAATAGCAGAACAGGACATTACAAGATTGTAACCACTTTATGTAAAATCTGAAATCTACACATTCTAAAATAAGTGACCTATTATGACTTCTTGCATAATGGAGCATATGGAGAAGCAAAATTAAAATAACAATCTCAAAAAATCTGTATTAAATAAATGTCTGTTAAGTCACTATCTTTCACCAAATGAGGTAACACAATGGTGATTGAGCCTATGATGAAAGTATTGCAATATTTATATATTTGTGTTTGTGGCAAGATTCCTGGAAAATATGCTGTATGAAGTTACTGTTAATGCAAACAAAATATTTCCTACTGCTGCAGCTTCATATTAACAGCATTTTACTGGCAAACATGAGTTGACTTTTATTATGAAGTAGTCACAGGAAATGCAATGTGTTTGTCAGTGAGCTTAGCACTTACTGCTATTGTTCACAACCAATGCGTCCACAAAACAAGACAGCGTACAGCATTTTTGTCATTTTTTGACAGCAGATCGGAGCTGCAGGCGACAGTCTGCATACCTTTAACCTCTCAGCAAATTAACCAACTCTTTCGACTGTGCCTTGCTGTTTGCAGACTCATGCTGTGTGCAGCATAAAATCTGATCATGGTTGCTCACAGAAGGGTAGGAAAACACAAATTATTGCCTAATTTCTTTATTAATATGTTTTGCCCCTAGAATTATGTGACTTGTAGTATCAAACCGCATGTGTCGCAAAATCAGCCAGGACTGAAATCTTAAGGATTTCCACTTTAAAGTTTAAAAAAGGCTTGTGTCAAATTTGAATACCATCATTAATTTTTGCACGTTCATCGCAGGTAAACACTAAACAACTAGACGGAAGCTTAAACTGTGAAAATAAAATTGCACGCGTCTGTGTGTTCATGTGGACACTGTCTAATTGTGTCTTAAGCACCATTTTCAATTCCAGCAGGAGGAATGGAAGGGAATGTCCAGCAGTGACACTTTTCTCCTAATACCACAGACTCAAAACACCACCACGAGGAGGGACTCGATTTTTATATGATACTACCTCCTTTTCCTACAAGCCACTTGCTCTTTTCTCCTCCATCTCACCACTAAAGGAAGCAGAAATGAAGAAAGTGAGGAAGATAGAGATCAAAAGAATCACAGCTTTGGTATTCAGAATTAGGTGGAAATCAATAGTCAGGTGCAGTTTTTAAATGCACTAATAACACTGTGCCTGTGCTTTAGCTTTCTTTTGAACACTTTGCAAGGATTGAAGTTGTACTGATGATCTTAATAATTGAAACTAGAGTGAAGAAACTCCAGGCATAAAAAGTCCTGTTAGTGTGAAGGTTAGTGTCGGGGCCCTGAGCAGTGCTGCCCCTAGTGGTGTAGGAGTGTAAAAGGCAGGCTAACTGAGGTGCTTCAACCCAACCTGGTGGTCATGGACGCTACAAGCTCATTTGTTTAATACTGTATCCATCATTTCTCCATGGTAGAGGTCTCAAGTAAGGCTAGCACTCTTGACCCCCATCATTGCTATTGAGTGGTCACTTTGAATGTCTCTGAAGTGCAGCTTGGTTAATCCAACTCATTTTGCTTTTTTGCACCTGTGGTGTGTAGGAGGGGGTGCGAGGTGCAAGAGTGGATGATGGACACCAAGGACCACATTAGTACTAGACTGGAGGCTAACAGCTATGATCAAGCATACTAACTTGCTAATGGTTTTAAGGTTGCTCTACAATAACAGTCCCATCTTTGTGGTTGCAATGGCAGTCAAGGTCCTTAACACTTCCTGGGAGTACTGCACACCATTTCCCCTGATAAGAGTGTCCTAGAAGGCGCAAAAAAATATATATATATAAAAAGGTCAAATAATATCAAAATAATTATAATTACATTGTAAGTGTCAGTTCCTGGGAATCCAGTGCTGGTTTTAGAGGGGTGGATCTTTTGCACGGGTCTGTGTGTGCACGCTAACAGTCTGCGTAGAAGTGAAGGCAGAGGTAAGCTCCCTGAGAGGAGCTGCAGTGGTCAATGTGTAATAGTCATTAAGGTCAATGTGAAGGATGGAGACTGAGAGAGATAGAGAGCCCTTGCTCCCAGTCCAATCACTCAAAGGCTGGGACACTGTGAGTGCTGGTGGAGGGACAGAGCTCTTGTGGATGGGACAAGGGGCTGCACTGCAACGCTGCAGGCCCTTATAGATAAGGGCATCTGGGAAGCACTCAACTCGGAAGCATCTCTCAATCATCATAACCACACACATACAGACACACATCCACGCACATACCTTTCAGCTATGCCGACGCTTGTCACACAAGCATACCAAAATGCACTCAGGAAGTCACCCACAATTATAAAGAGGCACATACAATCCCCCAAACATGCTGTAATTCAGGCATAGTAGCACTGAGAGTCATTTTTCCACTAAAAGAGGGTTCAAAGCCGGCCTCCTCCTCTATATGCATTAGAAGGGGGTTAGTTATCCTGGGTGTGATAAGCCAGGTCAGGATGAAGAAGTCAGTGGAGGAAACCCTTTAGGAGACGTGCGGAGAGGAGGACGGGTGTCTCCAGAAACACCAGCCCCGTTTGGTGTGTTGCTTGCGTAAGATCTCCTCCTCACGCTCGCGCTCCTTCTGAGACCTCAGATAGCGGTCCTCTTCCTTCAGGAACCACACAGGAGGCCAGCGCTGCTTCTCAAAGTGCTTCTGGTTTTCTACAAAATGGGAGACAAAGGAACCGAAATGGAGATTAAAAAAGAGAAAGATTTCCAATGTCAAAAAAAAAAAGACTTGAAAGATTTCAGGTGTCATTTCAGATATGCACTGACACAGTTAAAGAGAGTGCATGAGAGAACCAACATTTTTAAAACAGGACAAATCATCAAAGACAATAATTTTTGCACAGTACATTAATAATAATGTCATTAAAAAAGGGTGAAACGATTAACAACAGTAAAGGTGTAAGGACAAGTGAATGAGGAAATTAAGCAATAGAGGTCACTAAAGATTATTGTACACTTGAAACCCATGATATTAAAGTGTCAGACTTGCTAGCAGTTGTTGAGGTTTATTGTGGTGAACTACCATTTATAAAAATTGTGTAAAATGTATTCACACCTCAAGAAATGTGAGGATAGATGTTGTACATGATGCAAGGGGCTCCTGTGTTTCTCGTATAATTTTTATACTTTGCGTCAGTGTTTTCAGACAAAAAAATAATAATTCCGCCCTCCCACTCCTACCAAATGCTTGCTATGAACAAGTCACAGCATGCTACAATTTCTCAGTAGTGTGCTTAACCCAGAAAAGGTTTTGTTCAAACTAGCACTGCAAAAGCAAATTTCTACTGAAGGGTAAGCTGCATGTATGAAAGGGCTTTGGGCAGATTATCAGGGCCAAGATAGGCGAGGTGTCTGTACCTGGAGACATGACCTTCATGTCTTTGGGAAACTTGCGGCAGATGCTATTATAATTAGTGCAGATGTGATGGAGACACCAAGTTGACAGTTGTTTGGCATTGTGGAACTGGAAAAGGGAAAAACAGAGGAGGAATGAGAAGTTATTACAGCTGTGAAAGAAGAGCTAGACTAAAGACTAAAGTTAAAAGGTTAGATGGGAGACAAAATATAAACAGACTGAGATCAACTTTTATCAAATTATGGTGAATAATTATTCATCATTTAAAATAAAATATACACCTTAGATTATAAAATATTTTTTATTTAAAGGACAAAGACAATTTTGCAAGGACAGACCTGTGCAAGCTCGAGATAAGCCAACACCTGTCCATCGATGTCACCTCCTTTCACTGCCAACTGGAGAAGCTCATCCACGGCGTGCTGTTCTGAAGATATACATGGACATAATCATGTTAATATTTACTGTTTAAATGCACCAATGACATGGGCCTGCATTTTCTTCTCAGTCTGTCTGGCAGTCTGCGTTAAAAACAATTCACTGCACATACAATCATTTACTGAGACACTGATATAAGGCTGTGCACAGATAAAACACTGTCAAAATCATAGTCTGTCACATATAGTCAGTGCAAGAAATTCAAGTAAATATTTTGTTTGCTTTGTAACATTTCTAATACTTCAGAGAGTTTACCTGTGAGGGCAACAAGGCGTGGCAAACAAAGACGGTTGGCCAGAATAATTAGTTCCATGGGCTCCAGACCAGGACAGGGTGTCAGCAGACCGCAGTACAGGAACTCCAACACCCCGTGCATACAGGCTGTAGTGGTGTTAGGAATGGAAACCTGGAAAATTAATAGATCAAGAGGAAACAAAGAGGTAAACGAACATTTACAGTGGATCTACAGGAGTTCATACTAAGTCAATAAACATCGCATGTGTGTATTTTCTCCTGCACTTGCACACTTGTGTTAAGATACAAAATAATATGTTGACAAATGTATATATGCTATATTAAGTGTAATGGCTAGACATGGGTGGGGTCCAAAAATCAGAAATATCAATGAAAGCAGTGCAGTGGGTGTTTGGAGGTAAAGGGCGGAGGACATGCTGTTCGGGTCATTCGCTTTGATCTAAGCTCAGATGAAAGCACTGCCTGGGGGCTAGTGATGTGAGCAATATGGCTAACACTAAAGACCCTAAAACACTGTGACATTCAAGCACCCTTATTGTGCATTAAAGCTACATGCAGATTCAGACCCTTTTCACAAATGAAAAGCACATAATACGCACGTTACACTCCTATAATTACTGTTACAGTTTGTAATGTGTTATAGTGGGGCAAAAGTTTAACTTCAATGCCACACCAAAGTCCACTATAAAAAGCAATCACCTGTAATGACCTCTAGATGTCACCATATCATCAATTAGACCTTAGCTACACCAAAGGCACAGGTCATGCTGCAGTATAGCCCATTTAACGTTGGGTTGTTAAACAAATAAATGCATACAAATTAGCAAGACCTTTTTATGATTGTAATTACTGTTAGTCAGGCCAATAGCAATTCAGTGGCAGGTAATGCACCCTAAGCCCAGGAAGGACGGAAGGAAGGCAAATGATGATGAGAGTGATGACCTGACCCCTCGAGGAGCTCTCTGAGTGTACCCACTGTGGTGCTCTTCAACCTCCGCTCCCATAACCAATTAGCAGAATGTCAGCTTGGCGTGACCTATCGTTATGACTAAAAAGTCAGAGAAGGTTGGTCTCTTTAGCTTAGAGCTCCAGCTGGAGCCAGGAAGCATTAATGAGTGGACACATTCACAGTAACAGGACATTTATGGATACGACTCATCAGCTTTACTGACAGGTGTTCTTTTGCCCCCTCAGACTGCTGTCCTAGAAGTAAATTAATAGTTTGGTGCAAGTTTATCTTATTTGAAAAACAAAAATCAAACCTAATGGTGAAAAGAAATATAGCTGAATGAGTCCCCAAAGGGCTTAAAAAAAACATCACAATTGAACATTTAAAGATGTAATGAGTGTAAAATACATTATAGTTAAAACTCAAAAAATTGTGTGGGTGAGGAAAAAGCACTGAGTCACATAGCCGCCACCACTAGCACAGATAAGGTACAAAGTTTAAGATAAAAGTAAGAAAATTGAGGTCATTCTTCCCCTACAGTGAAAAAACTTCTGCAGATAAGAATTTCAGTTAAATCTGCTTTTTTGTGACTGAGACAGGAGCATAACAGGCTTTGACATTTTCCAGGCTAGGCATCTCAACATGTAACACTCCACTGGGATGCACACTCACATGGTGAACACAAAACCACAGGCACACACCTAGAACATAATCCAGGGGTGTACCATGACACACTCTGCGGTAAGTTTTTATAACTGCCTGCATAGACAGCAAACCTCAAGACATGTCTTTAGACTCATGGTTTCTGATTGCTATTCAATAGATTTTAGCTTTTTCAACTATGTCTTAGTTTTTCACAAACATTCTTACTGTATGAAATGTCCATAATGTTGCTAATACCAATAATAAAACCAGGTGATCAGATGCTCCTCTTACAGTTATAGTTACAGGTTCTGTGAATTTTCATAAAGTGGATTTATATCATGCTCTTCCCAAACCTAAGAGAACAGTTGTAATATGTAGATGAGATGATGTAGACATCAACGTGTTTATTTTACAGGTCTATGAATATTCCACTGTATAAAACTTAGTGAATGAGTAAAAGTTGAGAAGTGGTTAGTGCATAGATATTTATTAACATTCATAAGTGCTTTATGCTTGATTTAATTTAGAAATGGACTGAGACCCATCTTCAGCTGCAACTTGTATACTTAGTTAGGTGGCTCAAACACGTTCAACAATTATATCCACTACATATCACTGGAAGTTGTTGAACAATAATGTTTAATTATCACCCTTATTTACCAGATCTCATTTCTCTTGTCATCCATTTTCACCTATTTTTGTAAATCTCAACATCATCATCTCTTAATATTTTCTACAGTACTGATTCTCTTTTAGAGTAATTGGATAGAACAAGACCATCTGATGTGTCAAGGTTGCTCAATTGTGTTATTGTGTCCTGCTCTAAGAGCTCTGCTTCTACTGAATTTAAGTGTTTTAGCAAGCTTTTCTGCTCACATCTACTGACAGTGCTTCTCATTTGTGAAGATGTGTGCCTTAAAAGGAATAAGATACATAGTCCGCAAATAGCATGGCAATTCTGAAACTGCAATCTAGAAGTAACCTCTAAAGCCACCAGAAAACCCGATAATTGCAGCTTGCCATTACATAAGATCAAATTCACTAATTAGCATTACAAAGTTTTTCAACTAAAAAATGTAGATACATTTACATGCAAACACAAATACACTCAAATACACTTGCTCATAAACATACAGGCTGACAGTGTCATTGCGCAGTCAGTCTTGTCTCCAGGGTACCTGCCTTCTATGCTGTGCCAGCTTCATGCCATAAACAATGCCACTATAGTCACTAACATGAACCATTTAGAGTAACCATAGACACCGGCAGCCCACCAGCAGCAAACACTGTGCCCCCTCAGTGATGCTGATGTCCTGTTTTCACCACCGTCCACAATAGCTGTAAAAGCCCACACACATGGTGTGTTCTAGATTAAAATCTAGACTATCCACATGGAAACACACAAAAATAAATAGTTTTCTTACCCAGGTCCTTTCTTTAAATATGCCTTATACAACTTTGAGTTTTACCTAAACTGAATATACACATTTTTTTATTCCTGGTCTGTCTTTCTGTTCATTTCCAAAGATTACTTCCAGTCCCTTGGGCCAGAATCTGCTCAACCTAACCCTGCTGACCTTGAAAGTAACCATACTCCAGGGGATCTGGTTCTGCAACACAGTCCGGGAAGCGTCGACTTTAAGACAGCCAGAGATGTGAACTTCCTCTCTGGTTGGGTCAGGTCCGGTGCACACACCCTTCCCCTGGAGGAGCATCAAGCGACCAGAAGCTGAAGCTCAGGTGAGAGCATACCTGATGTAACCAGACCTGCCACTTAGGAAATGCTGACCTGCTTTCACAGGCTGTGTGTGTGTGTGTGTGTGTGTGTTTGTGTTTCATGCAGGTGGGTGGGTGGCAAACAATGGCCTCAAGCACCCTGAGCTGTAGACCTTCATACTAGATGCACTCAGTGTGAATGCAGACACACATGTGCAGGTTATACAATGTCACAAATACATCTACAAAGTAATAAACCTTTTCCAAGTAACCCATTTACATTTACCTAATTTATTGAACCTTTTGTCAGATGTTACTGCCGAGTACAAGTGTGCGATTAGGTTGCTGCTAAAGGCTGACCTGAGTTTACTGTTATACATTTCCAAGGATTCAGGACACAGAAACTAAATCCTTATTCAAAATTTAAGCTCTTCCAGGTATGTCTCAACTGACCTCCTCAATGTAGCTTTCCATGAAAGAGCCACGGAACATGGCAGCCATCCAGTTGCAGCTGGAGATGAGCAGGGGCTTGTGGGCCGGGAGGCAGCCATCGTCCAGTCGGAACACCACATCTAAAACCGGGGTGGGAAAAGAGCATTCATCTCGTGGAGTGCCACAGAAGCCCAAGCTACAGAAGAGGAAAGACAGACAAGGCAGACGCACAGACACACACACACACAGGCAGACAGAAGGCCAGACAGACACACAGAGACATGGACACAGGTAGACAGACAGAGAGATAAATTGACAGAAGGACAGAACAGCATTTGACACAGAGTAAGGGAAGGAGAGCTGACGCAGGGTGGTAGATCATCGAGTAAATCCTGTGTGGAATCTGGGCTTTGGTGGAGAAAGTGTCAATAGAGAACACAGTAGCTATGTTGGTGTAATAACGTTGTAATCGGCTACATCTGAAAGCAAAATAGTTAATCTATCTTTAATTCATTCCTTGAATAATAAATAGGGTGACGCAATGTTTCTACAATTGTTCACATAGCAATATAATCTCTTATAAGCATTTTAAGGATTCACATTATTATAATCGTGAAGACAACAGAGAAAATATAGAAAGAAGTGAAGGCTTTTTTCAGGGACAGCAGATGTCTGGCACTGGCTGCAAATGCTGTGATAACATGCACACATAACAGCTTAGTTCAGTTTAGTTTGGGGACCATGTACATAATAAATTAATCTCAAACCAGATTTAGCTACCAGCTAATTTCCATCTGTAGTCCCTGGGCAGGTTATGTTAGGGAGACACACAACACCACACAAACACAAGACACAGGAAGCACACAAGAGCGAAGACAAGACAACCAAGCAGACTGAAACAACAGCCATCAAATCACTTAATGACTTTAAAAATACTTCAGAAAACAGATAAACTACAACATACACAATGATAGCAAATATTCACTGGAAAATATTCACTGGCAGATATGTGATCAAATGTACACAAAGTGTACATTTGATGCATATTTTCATAATCCTCTACCCCTCCCACTCTCTCATACACGCACACACCAACACACACACACACACACACACACAGACAAATACACAAAACTTACTGATGCATACATGAAAAATATCTACAATCACACCAGTGCTAATGAAAGTATTGGAGAACCAAATGGTTGGCACAGTGGTTTACCAGCAAAGGTCCCCTTATTGAGACACTCCTTGATACGATTGGCTCTGCGGACATGGAAAGCCTTGGTGATCTCCTGGTTCATGAAGCTCTCTCTGTTGAGAACATTGGCCACCATCATCCGCAGGTCAAACACCTCAAGTAGCTCTGCAATAGTGGCCACCTGCATCAGATCCCCTCTGCCCTCATCCAGATTGCCGGTGTACAGATACTGAAGCACCGCCTGAAACCACAGCAAATGGAGAGGTAAAACATACTTTGGAATAAAATTTAAACGGTTACCGCTTGAATGATAAACCACAGTAAAATTCCTGAAGGTTAGTATTACGCTTACGTTACGTTTAAAATTTTACTCATTAAAACCGTGTTTGATTACAGCCCTTTGAAAAAACTCACAGTAAATACTGTCCAGCATCAACCAAAGTTAGAAACGGTCTATGCAGGATATGTTAACTTTTGGCTCAATGCATGTGGGGACTCCAGCATGAGGGAAAATGTAATGGTTTGTCTGTATATCTTTTTAATAACTTGTAAATTCAAGCTCTCAGTGTTACTTACTCTTATAAAAGCCCTACATGTTGTTCTGCTGCTGCTGTATGCATCGTGTGTCTGCAGACTCTATTTGCCCATCACACATGATAACTTGTTATGTAGTTCAGTCTCCCAACCACCATATTTTGTTCATTTTAAATATGGCAGTCTTCGAATTCGTTGTAAAAGTGTTTGAACTGGAGAATCACTATAAACTCCTACACAAGACTCAAATTCAAAAAAAGTCAAATGTTGGCTCATTGCAGTTACTACACTGTCTTCTTAAGACTTCTTTGTATTTATGTAAATTGTGCATGAGGTCACAGCACATACTTTATAACTTTATAACATCTTTAATGATAATGCACATTTGATGTTGTTTTCATGTGTTTAAAGAAGGTGTTGGGTATTATTATTTTAATGTTTATGCAAACAAGAAGAGCACAGCACTGCTAATTTTATTTGTAGTTTTCAATATAAAACTTGGTGAAATTGTTTCAGTGTTTGTTTAAGTAGGTTTTTTAACTAAATTCACATCAACAGAATTGTGTTATTTCCCCCTATTATAATGTATGAAAATATTTTAGTAATCTTGTCGCTTTTAAGTCAATCACCTTGAATGGTTCTTCCTGTATAAGTGCATCCATGGCTACAACTGTCATGAGTCGTGGTCGTCCGGTCATGGGATCATCAACATGCTCCAAACACACACTCAGGAACCCTCTTCCCCATCCTGAAAGAGCTCGACCAGTCCCTAGTGATCCCAGGGAGTACAGTGCTCTAGAGGGGAGTGCATTATCACTCTGGGAAGTCCTCAAAGAGCCCTGCTGGAGCAGCTGGGGTCGATTCAGGCCCCGCACTCCTCCATCAACCCCGTCCTTATCAATGTCAAGGCTCTTAGTGCGCCCAGCTTGCTCCTTGGCTCCTCTTCTGCTCTGCTCATCTTCCTCCCCACTCTCTAAGTTTTCCTTGTTTTCCTGTTCCTCCCACCGTGGCCCCATACATGATCCACCAAGATCAAGGGTGAATAGGTCATAGAACTTGGAGCAGGAAGTAGCCAGATAGACTTTGTGTGCAAAGACGCGAGTGGTGCCACCCTGCAGAAGGAAAAGAACATCTGCACACAGTGGCTGGCAGAAAAGGGAATCAGG
The DNA here is from genome assembly GCF_014851395.1 of Micropterus salmoides. NCBI lineage: Eukaryota > Metazoa > Chordata > Actinopteri > Centrarchiformes > Centrarchidae > Micropterus > Micropterus salmoides. Next base: position 27,573,107 of record NW_024044459.1, read on the forward strand.
GCCCTCGCCCTCTGTGGGAGGGGGGTCTGGGATGCCCACTATGGGGCGAGGTGGGCGAGGAGGCAGGAAGGGTGCCTGGAGAAGGGGCCTCTGGACCTTTTTCAGGTGGGACTTCCAGAACTGCAGGTGACGACGGGAGATGAGGGCAGCTCGGATGGCATTGTCAAAAACATCTTTGACGCCAAACTGGGCAACAATGCTGGTCTCATAGTAGGGAATGCCAAGTTCCTTTGCCACCTCGTGGCCTCTCTCTGGTGGAAGGATATCTGTAGGCTTGATGGGTCTGTGGGACAGGAATAGATAATGATGTTAATGATGACAGTGTTTAGATAAAGACTGAAGTACAAGTAGGAGGGAGGAAGGAGGAAGTTGAGTATCTCAACACTATTAGAAATGTATACAAAGCAAGACCGCAATGTGTTCATTTCAGTACTCATTTACACAACATTTACCTACACTGTATTTATATGATGGAACAATTGAGATTACAGTTAATGAAAAAAAGATCTCTAAACACCTTACAGGTTTTTCTTCACAACATCAATCAATGATAAGTAGAGCAACTGTCAATGCCTTATTTACAGTGATTCAGTTATCAATGCATAACTATAACTGATCATTGATTAACTGGATCAACCTCATGTGCAACCTTCACTGAAATCCACAATGGTGCATGTTCTATCTGAATTAGTCTATTAATGAGTGATGTCTGACGGTGTCTCACTTGGCCAGGGGTCGTCGTGCACGGTTAACTGCATCAAGGTCGGCATAGCGCAGATCCAGCTGGCAGCCAACCAGAATGATGGGTGTTCGGGGACAAAAGTGCTTGATCTCTGGGAACCACATGGTGCGTACGTGGCGCAGGGAATTGGGATTAGCCAGAGAGAAGCAAAGCACCACTACGTCAGATCTACAGGTAAAGGAGGGAGAGAAAAAGTCTTAATTTTACGTATATTTACAACATGACAGAGATCATAGATAAGATTAGAAAAAGATAGCAGAGGACAGTTGATTTGTTGCGTCAGCAAGAGAGCAAAAGATGTGAGCAGAGAGAAGGTATGCGGTTTTTGATCAAGTGAAGGGGGCAGAAAAGAGAGAAAGAAAAAAGGGGTCAGTGCTGAGTCACTGAACATCTTGTCAGTTTATGTTAAAACATGTGTGATATATGTATGGAAGATGGTTGTTCAGCTGATGCAAGGCATTATGGGAGCATGGACAATGCCATCAAGAAAGCTGGGGTCACAAGACGTGTGTGTGTGTGTGTGTGTGTGTGTGTGTGTGTGTGTGTGTGTGTGTGTGTGTGGTGTGTGTGTGTGTGTGTGTGTGTGTGTGTGCTTGTGTGCATGTGAGAGAGTCTGGGCCTCTGGGCTGGTGATCTGTGTGGCCCATCTTTTCTCTCTCTCTCTTACGTAAATCTTCCTAAGCCCTCTAAGGCTCCTTGGACCACAAAAAGAAGACTAAGAATAGATCAGGATCCACACATACAGACACACAAATTCATTTCCTCAACCGATGTGTTTGTGCAAGCAGACAGCAGTACTTAAATCTATTCTCCGGTGCTGATATTTCTGTAGCATGTTTGTGCATTAGTCTGTGTTTGTTCTTAAATCCAGCTCTGTGTCAGTGAGACAGATCTTTTAGTACCAGTACAATGCCGACAGTGCAAGAATCTACAATCTACAAATCTACAACAATCAACACAGGGTTTTTGACCCCAGCAGCCCAAGGCCAGGCGTATTTTGCATTAGCACCACTTCGGTGACTTGCATGTTACATTAGCCATCCTTAGATAATGCAATTTATATTCCTGTTTTTGACGTCTGGCAGGCATACAGTATTCAAGACGTGAGGCGCTAAACCACATCCTGAACTTGACAGCAGCATTATACACTACTTAAACAGTTCTCTTCTTTCCCAGGGGCAAAATACCGGTGCTACAGCAAACAAAATAAAACTATTTGCTGAGAAGACAAAGGCTACACTTAAAAACAATAAATAAATATCTTACCTATTTGTTTTCTCTTGTATTTAATCTTTAAGTCTGACTTTACTTAGATCAAATCAAATAAATAGGCCGGCAAAGAGAGGTAATTCCACCTGTTTTGAAAGAAGTCTCAACAGTGATTGAAAGTCTTAAAAAAGTAATGGGAAATACATTGAAATACACTGAAGAAAATTATAAACGCAACACTTTTGTTTTTGCCCCTATTCATCATGAGCTGAACTCAAAGATCTAAGACTTTCTCTATTTACACAAAAGGCATATTTCTCTGCAATATTGTCCACAAAATAGTATAATATATACTATAATATATATAAGTATAATAGTAATAATAGTGAGCACTTCTCCTTTGCCGAGATAATCCATCCACCTCATAGGTGTGGCATATCAAGATGCTGATCAGACAGCATGGGTATTGCACAGGTGTGTCTTAGGCTGGCCACAATAAAAGGCCACTCGAAAATGTGCAGTTCCATCACACAGCACAATGCCACAGATGTCGCGGGTTTTGAGGGAGCGTGCAATTGGCAAAGACGTCATAACTGACTTGAGTGGGCAAATGCTCACATTTGATGGCGTCTGGCACTTTGGAGAGGTGTTCTCTTCACAGATGAATCCCGGTTTTCACTGTACAGGGCAGTATGGCTTCGTGTGAGTGAGCTGTTTACTGATGTCAACGTTGTGGATCGAGTGGCCCATGGTGGCGGTGGAGTTATGGTATTGACAGACGTGTGTTATGGACAAAAACGAGATACTGTGATGAGATCCTGAGGCCCATTGTTGTGCCATTCATCCACGACCATCACCTCATGTTGCAGCATGATAATGCATGGAAGCTGAAAACATCCCAGTTCTTGCATGGCCAGCATACTAACTGGACATATCACCTATTGAGCATGTTTGGGATGCTCTGGATCGGCATATACAACAGCGTGTTCCAGGTCCTGCCCATATCCAGGGTTAGAGTTGAAGAGGAGTGGACCAACATTCCACAGGCCACAATCAACAACCTGATCAACTCTATGCGAAGGAGATGTGTTGCACTGCGTGAGGCAAATGGAGGTCACACCAGATACTGACTGGTTTCTGGACCCCCTCAGACCCCACCAATACAGTGAAACTGCACATTTTCGAGTGGCCTTTTATTGTGGCCAGCCTAAGGCACACCTGTGTGCAATACTCATGCTGTCTGATCAGCATCTTGATATGCCACACCTGTGAGGTGGATGGATTATCTTGGCAAAGGAGGAGTGCTCACTAACACAGATTTTGACAGATTGTGAACAATATTTGAAAGAAACAGGCCTTTTATGTACACATAGAAAGTCTTAGATCTTTGAGTTCAGCTCATGATGAATGGGGGCAAAAACAAAAGTGTTGCGTTTATAATTTTGTTCAGTGTACTTAGGAAATCACATAGCACTGCATGAAATGACTTTTTACAAAGGACATTCTTTGTAGCGCATACACAAGTTCTACAGGCCATCTTTACTTTCACTAAGGTAATCTCTGAAAAGATCCTACCCCCAAGGAATATACACTCCCAAAGCATTACATCACAGCTCACACTCGCACACACATAGGAATTCCCATTAGCACTTTGTTAAAGGATCATTATCATGGCTTAGTCTGTTTGAGGTCATGTTATGTGTTACATGCCTATGCTCTTGTGGTTAGAGGAAAAACATTTTTTTAACAAACTAGGCTTACTGCCTATGCTTGGGCCAGTACATCTTTATGTTAGTGTGACACTGTATTCCATATGACATTGTAGAGACTAAGGGAATGCACTTTGCAGGAAACAGCTTTACAAAGGCTTCTAAGAGGGCTAAGGAAATTTTAGCCCCATAAGGCTTTTGAACCTGTCTTGACCTATCTTTCAGAAGCAGCTGTTTGAAAGTCAAGTGTGTGAAGGTGAACATTAAAAATTAGTACCAGAATAATCCATTACAAGTGCTGCTTTGCACTGAACTATTTAAAGGTTCAACCTGCAGCCAACCCAGACACCCTACTTATTGTAGTCATTAATATGTAGTTGTTCTTTGACACAATCTAAACATTAAGGAAAGATGGACAGCTGTGACAGAGATGGTCAGTTGGCCCCTCCCCTTCAGTGTCCTCTTTACATTAAAATACAAGTGACACCATACAACAGTATTTTTCAATTTCATTTGTTTACTTCTGCATGAGAATACAGAGCATGTTTTTACTATTGCACTTTTGTTCAGGCAGGTCAGGCAGGTCAGGATAACGTGATTAGAGTGGCCTTAAATGTTTGCAACACAGAAAAAATAATGTCTGAATGAATAGGAACTATGCATTAGGCTTCAAGTGTGACAATATACAGTTTGTCAGCCAGTGTGTGTGTGTGTGTGTGTATGAACATACAGGTTTGTGTTGTATGTACATCTGAATGACAAAGCTCATGTGAGTCAAATGAAAAGGCAAACAAGTCCACTATGCTGTCACTAATAATTTACCACCAGCACTAATATATAACAAATGGCTCGACCAGTGACTGTTTTTATTGTGTGTGTGTGTGTGTGTGTGTGTGTGTGTGTGTGTGTGTGTGTGTGTGTGTGTGTGTGGTGGAACCTAACTACAAAGGTCATCAGTTACCAGATTATGTAAGAAGAGAGACACAGGCACTCACACATGCACAGGCATGTCCAAAAAGAATGAGATTTGCGATAAAGAAATTAACTTGTCTCATGCAGGCATATGTGTCACTCTGCAATCATGCAACCTGGCATGACAACCCTCATCAGTCAGTAAGTCAAAACACTATTGTGAAAGTTGATAACATCAGAATCACAAAGACTTTACATACAATGCATGCTACTAAAACTGCTTACAAGAACAATGTTTACAAGTCAGTACGGCATTGTTTTGCTTTAAATACATTTCTTAAGTTGCAAAGGTTAAGTTTGGCTTAGCCTATTTTCAGGCTGAGATGGTTTCCTCAACCAGACTGTTCCTCTTTTAACAAAGCATGTGATAGTCTGGGTATTATCTGACAATGTGATGTTTTGAGTTTTCAACATCAACAAAAGGCTGCAGAATGGGGGGAGGTGTATGAGGGTGAAGGAGAAGCAAAGTGTCAAGGGCATGGAGGAGGCTAGTGACGGAAGTTGAGTAACAGGGTAATGAGGGACATGAGGGAGATGAGGGAAAGGGGAGGTGAGGAGAGGAGTCTGGATTGGAGTTGGAGGAGAGGGCACGGCTCAGATGAACGAGCGGGCGAACAGAGCTGGAAAAGGAGGGGAAGGAGTTGGAGGGGAGGTTGACGCCTGGAGCTGCAGACGTCAGGGAGGCAGGCAAGCAGGAAACAGCTGAGCTGGCATTGCGTCTTTATCAGCTGACTGCAGGCTGACAAAGCATACAAGACATTCGGACAGGCTCGTACACACACACCAAAACACACACAAACAGAAGCAGACTGTGCAAATGTACAGACACAGAGAGAGTGGAAGAACACAAGAGAAGGAAATTTGAGCCACAAACTGAACTACACACAGCATACAAAACGCACAGTCTGTCATGCAGATACACTTGCAAAAAGGTGACAGGGCGACACGTTACACAAAGCACATCCACCCACACTTGACTGATAACTCACGGACTGCACCATGTGATGTACATGCATCTGTGTATAGATGTTTGTGAAGTCTAAGTGCCTGATTGTGGCTTATGACTAATTAAGGGACACATTAAAAGATTGAAGATATAAATTAAATAGATAAAATAGCAACATAGAGAGAAATTTATTGTTTCACAAAAGACAAAAAATAAAACACAAAATAAGTGAATTTCGATAAATACATGGATTAATAATGGTCTATATACAGTACTCATTTAATGATGTATGAGGTGTATCTTTTCTGCGTTACTGTCATGTGGTCAAGTTTGGTCACTGTCATTTGAATTGGTAGTTGCGGATTTTGCTTTGGCAATAAGTACTTCTGCTTTTCATGCCAATAAAGCAGCTTTAATAGAGGCATGGGGAGTAAGAGGATAGAGTGATGATCCAATCATGTCTGGTGGAGGAAGGATGTAACAGCTTGAGGGCAGAGTTCAACTAGAAAGCGTGGCAACTGGATTACACAAAAAACAACTTTGGGGAAAGTAAATGTTATGTGGACCTGTTTATGTGGGTTTGACAGATTAGTTACATTCTCATTGTAAGTTATGTTCTCCTGAACCAGCCAACCAACAATGAATTTGGTCACATATTAGGCCTAGAAAAATGTGTCAATGCCTTACAAATTTTATAGCCAATCTCTTGGCTGCACCAATTGTGAAAAATGCAACATATTGCAAAGAAGTTAACCTTGTGGTCGGCCAGTAACTGTGTTATTAGGTCAGCAACTAGGTTCTGGCAGCTAGAATGTCCGAAACTGTGTGTGTTTGTGTGCCTGTTTCTGTATATGTATCTGCTCACCTGCCATAGGCAAATCGTCTGTCTTTGTGATGATCCCCAAATGTGTCCCAGAGCCTCAGGGACACACTGACCTCATCCACTACATCACGAGATCTCTCCAACACCTGCAACATAGACGCATATCCCTGTAATCAGGTCTTAACTTCATTGTGATATTTGTGTTTTTAGTGGAATTGAAGGATTATGCAATAACTAGGCTAAAGGAAAAAAAACACTGCACAACGTCAAACTGCATGGTCAACATCTTTGGAATTAAGTTGTTTTTCATAGGCCTGAAAATAAATGTTTTTACCTATGTTACAAATGCACAGTAAACAGAATTAGCCTTAGTACCATGTCCAAAAGTGTTTGTCTAGGTGATGCTCTTTCCACACACTGTGTGGAAGTGTGTATATGTGTATGTATGTGCCCACCTCTTGGCATACACGGTACTGGTCGATGGCCCAGACGGTTGGCACGTGGGTGGCAAGCAGCTGATATTGTGTGAGGGTGGCATTGCAGGCCCGGGCACAGATTAGTCTGGTCTTGCCTACTGCATTATCCCCTACCACCACACATTTAATGGTTTCCACATTGGGCCGCTCATAGTCTGTGTCTATATCCATGGAGAGGGCCCTGGAGAACAGGAGATAGGAGCGAGAGAAAAATAAAAGAGGTTAATTCAATATTCATGGAAAATTAAAATCACATTGATAAAGCATCCCAGGAGGAATGACACTGGATTTCAATAATGAAAGCAACTGGCATCAGGTACAGTAGCTTCTTAACTGCTTTGTTAAGGCTCTAAGCACGCGTAGCTGTACTGACCAATTTACAGAGTCTTCTGCCAAACTCCTCAACAGAACACATGGTTCGCAGGCTGAGGAATAGAGGGACTGCAGAGCTATTTCTGTAACAGCGCACAGTGAGAGAGAGAGAAAGACAGACAAAAAGGGAGACAGTTCCCTTGAGCTCACCGTCCTTTCCTACCCTTGCCTGGCATCCCCATATCTGATCCCCTTTTGATGCACTGATAGCATCTTCGCTTCAGAGAACACATAATGCAAAGTGATGAAACATCTACCTTGGCAGCACAAATGACAGACAATAAAATCCTTCATAAAAGGCATTTGTAATTAACTATTTTTAGGTCATTCGGGAGCCCAGGAGGAGCTGTGCATCACCTTTTGGGGTCAAATATATTTATTGTAGGCATGCACAGAGGAAAAAACACAACAGAAAAAAGTGTTGTTGCATGTTTGACCACCTGTCAAATCCTAACCTTAACACAAGGCGGAGGTGGTTATGTACACAGCTCAACTGACTTCCTCTTTTTAAACCACACATCACTGTAAAAGGCTTAGCAAGATCCCCTTTCCATAAACTGCTTACAAACATTTCTGACATGTCAATGTTGTTACCCATGTTAATACTACCCATTTTTTTTAAAACATTCCAAGAAGACTGTTCTATTGCATAACCACCCCCCACACACACAGTTAGACCTGTAGTCAGCTAATCAGTCATCCGTCCAACTAGTTCAAAGACTCACCCCACGGCCCTATAAATAGAGCATCTAAAACATTCATTAAGACCTTCTCTTCTTATTCCATTGATGTGGATGCTGATGTCCAGCACTGACATATACCAGCAGCTAAAAATGGCATCTATTCATCGGACACATGGGTCATGCATGCACCCCTGCTATTCAGCCATGACCTATTCTCCACATCCTCACACACCCCGACAAGTTGTTCATAATACCACTGCTGCTATGTAGAACTTATTTATCCCCCACATAATTCAGACATCACTTTCCATTAACAACAACAAAAACATCTTTCCTGTTAAAAAAAGTCCCAATTACATCAGCGAGGAAGTAAAGCGCAGAGAGCCTACCTTTGTCTATCTGAGCTGAAGAAAAGTCTCTCTCAAAGAGGCTGTTTCCTGAATGGTCCATATAGAACAGATAGAACTGTGCCTTTGAGAGTTATAAATACCCTTTTTTTCCCTAGTCACCTGTCTGGCCACAACACCTACAGAGTCACGTACTACAGGTAGAGGAAAGAGATAGAAGAAGCAATAAAAAGTAACCACAACCTTGCACTTATCTAACAGCTAGCTCCCTAATGGTAATGGCAGCTGCCAAAGCAGCAGTAGGCAGAGTGTGACAAACTACACAAATGGTCCTGAAAAACCCACATATGTGGCAAAGGAATTATGAGCAGAACAGGACAAAAATGAGAGGATGCACAGTATTGTCAATTCCCAGAATTTCCAATGCAATAGTAGATAAGTAAAAGCGATTGCAAGAGAGACTAGACAGGGAGGGGATTATTAGAGTCTTAGAGAGAAAAAGAGGGACTGTCAGCCCAGCATTACAATCCGTCAGTCATGCCATGGGGATCATAAGGGCAAGACCAACAATAACTAAGTCTGCTCAGGTGATCAAATCAAAGCTTTTCCTGCTGATGCTTCTTTCTACTGTCAAATGTGTGGTTCTCTAACAGAAAAATACAGAGGAGGGACCTGAGTACAGTTGTAGATCCTCTACTTTGACCCACAGGGAGTATGGAAGTCAGTACATGTATGTGCATGTGAGCGTGCTTGTATGCATGTGCATGTGGTAATGAGCTTAGGGACGGTCTGTGAGGCATAGAATGATGAGGAGCAGTGATGTAACCAGGAGGCGGCGTTGGTGACGGTGTGGACATTTTCTCAGGGGGATCAAGAGTACCCGGCTCCCAGATATCATCCTCCATCTGAGGCTCTGCATCAGGCTCCGAGCAAGAGTCCAGTCATGCATCAGTCCACACACATAACACAAATGCCTACTCACACATCACTGAACTTGATAGATATGCACCTGCTCTCAGGTTTGTATTTGAACCTTATGAGCTTTCACAAACTTCAACAATTATTTATAATTGCATGACTGAAGGATGAGCAGAAGCCAGAGACTGTGAGAGCAGAGTGGTGCAGCTCAGAGTAGTAAAAAGAGAAACAGTTTCATTTTTAGCCAACAATCTATAGAGAACTATATAGAGTAGTCTACACTTCATCTGCTGGCCAGTGTCATCTTCCCAACAAGGCTGCAAGGACAATGAAGACTCGGAATGTAACAAATAAATGTGTGTGTGAAAGAGAAAATGAGATTCTGCCCCAGTTTTTTGTGCATGTGTTATAGTGACATATTGACGGGTGTAGGCAAGACCACAGTGATAGGAACACTGTGACAGGAACTCAGACGCCCACTCAACACACAAACGCCGACCTTCTGGTTTACTCTAGAATGTCACGGATTGAGTCTGTGTGTGTGTGTGTGTGTTCAGCGCAGGAGGACTAGACAGACAAAGAAGCTCATGCATAATTTGGTCAGTGCATCTCAGTTTGGCTTTGCTTTAAGGCCAGAGGGGGTTTCATAAGGAGATGGATTACAGATCTCTCTTGTTGCAGACTTCCTGGCATCTTTACCTTTTGTTTTTTTATACACACCCGTTGCTTCCATTCTAAATCCGTTCATTTATCCCTCTGTCTGTCTAGCTCTGTCTGGTTTGTTCCCAGCTGCGCTGACTCAATCACACCTTCTGACCCGCTGACAAACTCCCTCACTCTCTTTCCCATTCTGTATTCATCCTCCAAATGCAATGCTCCAGCTCTCAGTTATTCCATCCTTCACTCATTGTCTTTTAGTAACCTCCCTCCACCGCCCCTCTTTCATCTCCTCTGCCAGTTTTACTCTCACATTCGACTTCATGCCCCATCCGCTATATTTATACATGACCTCACACTTTTCTGGATAGCAATCAAGGAGCAGCATTAAGCACACAGTCCTCCCACACCCGGTCTACTTCCCCTTCTGTCTCCCTCTCTCTGTTATGTAACACCTTTAGCAATCCACTGGCAGCAACTGCTCGTCCCAAAACCCTCCATAGTGGCCAACCCGCTTCTTTCTTGTCCTCTTCCTTGGGGCTAGAGTTCACCCCAATGCCCTAACAAAGCCGCCTGCCTCTCCGCTTCTTCCACCCAGCCCTGCAAAAATATGACCTCAATAACCACCCACTTTAAACATGGTCCAGCACTTGCACACTCACACAAAGCAAAGGGGTTTACACTATCATGGGCTTGACTGCATAGTTAAAGTGTCCATGTGTAATTGTTGGGAGAAATTATGGATACACGTGCAATCATGTATGCAACCTAATTCTTTTATAATATTTATTCTCAAAATCTGCTCTCGTGGCAGAAAGTGTCTACTCGTTCATACTTGTGTATGCTTTTAAAGTGTATATGCTCTTGTGTGGGAAGGAAAGTGTGTGTGTGTGTGTGTGTGTGTGTGTGTGTTATACGGGTGTTTGAGACAGTGACTGCCACAGGCGCAGCTGGCACAGACTGGTTACATAATCTGGTCTGTAGCCTCTGCTTGGCACCATGGAAGGCTGACAGTAGACCACAGACTCGCACACACTGGCACAGACATACATACCCACACGCACGCCGGCACGTACTTGCCTCACCTACTGCAGATGTTACGGCCTGTGGCAGACAGTGATATGTACGCATCGATCCTAACAAACGAGCAGCATTCCTGCCTGTTTGGGAAAGCCTTCTTCGTTTCGTCTCTCTGCTCAAATAATTAATTGAAAACACAGAAAGGCTCCTCTTGATGCCTTCATTTCCTTTATCGCTTATTTTCCTCCTCCCCTATCCATATTTTCCACCTACTCTTTCTCTCCTTTTCTCCAGCTGTCTTAACTCATTTATCTTTATTTTGTTTTGTATTTCATGCCCTTATACTTTCCAGTATCCACTCGAATACAGAATATTTTTATACAACATTATCTCCCAGTATGCCTGCCATTCACTTTCATTTCATTCGCTTCTGCTTTCTTGCCCATTGTTACTATTTTCTTTTCAAGACTTTTCTGATGAGCTGTCAATTCCTTTGCCATTTACCACTGACAAGTAAAGTGCTATATGATTGCTTTGGCTCTGTTTTGAGAGGTCAAGTCTTAATTAAAAGGGCAAAACATTCTTGCCAAAAAAGTTTCCATCATATACAAAACACACCGGCTTTGCAAAGACAGTTTCATATTAGCACAGGTCATTTAATTACCATTGCATACTCAAAATGCAACCAGGACACAATTATACAGTACATAAGATACATATAGAATGTTCTCATACTCTGCATCAGTGATAGATATGATAGCCTCATTTTTGATGTGAGAATTAGAAAGTATTTTAAGTGCAGCATTTTATGTTTTACTCTAAAAATCAGAGTCAAAGAATTTGTGAATTACTGTAACACTGAGCAGACTCAGTCAGTGACCCTAATATTATTCAAACTTTGTCGATGGAGAGGTGGATTAAGTTTGCCTGAAAGACAATATTCCAGGTCACATATCTCCTTTGGGAATGTAACAAGAGATTTAAACATAATGTAATATCATGTTTAAAAATGGGCTAGAATATAAAACCTTGGTCCTTACAATTCAAAAATAGCCTGGACGCTAATGATCAAACTATTTTACACTATATAGCTACATATCACCAACAGTGCTGGACATAGATAAAAGTAAAATACTTTTTCACACCAAAGCTCTATGGGCCATTTTATAACATACTGGCTTCAGGCCAAAGAGGACACACACATCAAGCATAAAAGATACACACAATTGTAAGGTCTATTACTTCCATGTTCCTCCCACTAAAGCCTGATACAGGGGTCAGAACATTCAAGCAAGCCATATAATGCTGGCTGACTCTTCCATGTGGGTCTGTCAGTGCTGCACTATGTTATCTCAAAGCTGTTGACACAGTCAAAGCGTTTGGCATAGTGCCTAACCAGGACAATAACTAGCTCTGTTCCAGATCCATCTGACGGTCACAGTATACATAATGACAGCCCCCATCATTGAGTCACCAACAGTAGTAGTGACAGAAGGTCAAAAACCAAAACCAAAAAAAAAGTTTTACCAGCAGGCTGAAATAAATACTGAATTTAAAAACACTTTCCACAAAAGGAGGGGCCACACTAACAAGGTGTCCATTAATAGACATCTTTTCAGGAGATAAATATATTGGCCAAAAGACAAAGATTGCACAATATGGAAGAGAAGTGTGCCAAATGGTTTCGCAATGATATGATTTAATGCTGATGATGGGAAATGAAAAGATTGTCAATTCAAAACTCCTCATGTAGAATTACTTTTTCTTTATTAATTTCCTTATAGAAGTGAGTCTTCCCCCTGCCACCAGCTACTTGGGTAACGCGAGCCTTCTGATGACGTCATAGCCACAGGATCAGTATTCCTGTGTGTGTGTGTGTGTGCGTGTGTGTGCGTGTGCGCGTGTGCGTGCGGTTTTGCAAACTGAGATTCTGCACGTTATCTATTGTCTCAGTAAATAGGCTACTGTAGCATCACCACACTCATCAATGAAAAGCACCTCGTGTGCTCCCTCCCCTTGCAGCCATTCATAACCACCTGGCTCATTCATATTTTTTTTGGAAACCGACAATCAATCTATTGTAGCCTACTGCATTAATTGTCATCGATGTCTGGGGATAAATGCAGGATACACAGCGCGGTCGTAAGATGTCGATGTTGTATTCAGGCAGGTGAATATCAGCCTGTATCCTAAATGATGCGCTGCTAAGTCTTGCATAACGTGCCATGCCCATCAGCTGCATTTCAACACTGAAAGGCTCTAATAACAGCAGTCTGTGCAGCACGCGTGGGATTAAAAACTAACAATAATCTTCCATTATAACATCTCTTGCTTAAAAGTTTTCATACATGTGAAATATAAGAGCCACTGGTATTATTGTTCAATCCAATAAAGTCACCATAATGTGAATTTAACAGCTACAGTCGATGATCTCAGAATATTTGGAGAAAAAGATATTACAAGCTGTGTGTGGATTGTTTTGTGCATAGCAGGAATTGCACTGCTAGCATGTGAACCAGTATTCCTGCAGCTGGGGTCCCTACCTTCCGACGGTTCCGGAATTGACCCACATGCCACACTGCTGGTGGTTCAGCCGGTCACTCAAACCGGACAAAGGCGCGCCAAGAATGAAGAGGTGGCCGCGGTGGTCCCGTTGTTTGTCAAAGAGCACGTATAACTACAGACGTAGCACAGGACCTCTGCCTTGTCACATCCTCCTCTTACTTCCCTCCGCTGCCTCCTTAATCTAACGTCTCACGGTCGTCAACAAGTGGAGCACTCGCTGCGGCAGTCCTGATATAATGCTTTGATTTTAAACGGAAGCTTTTTTGGATGAAATCTAAACATAACTAGCATAAAGACTGCTCTAGTCTGAGCCACCCTGCTTATGTTGTTGTTTCCCCAGCTGATTCCCTCTGAGGCACGCCTCCACGACTGCGCGTCACGCGCAAGTCACCCAACTCGTGTTGTGCTGCGTTCAGGTGCGGTCAGAAAAAGGGACATTTTCAGTAGAGCGCAGCTCGCAAGTTATTTCGATTATAATCGATAGGCTACATGGTTACTTCTAGCCGTGACACGATGGTAGACTAGAGACAAAGAGGAATTAATGGAAGAATTTATAGTAGAGAACGCTTATACAATAATTAAAATACCAAAGTCAAACCCTGGCGTTTTCATTTTCACTTACAATTTCAATTTTGCTCTGTTTAGTGACTTCTAAAATTAAAATCAGCCATCAAATAGCTTTCTTCTACATAAATGTTAACCACCAAAAGCTACTGAACGATCCAAACAAGTTGCACTGACTTCAACTGTACTGTATATTTGAGCTGAGGAGGAGCATTTTAATGTGTCATCAGAGATTAGAACACAAGAGCCAATCATATCTGCAAAGCTGTGCACTTCCTACCCTGTTAACTCACAACATCCCGCAATGCATGCTGCCTTTTGTTGGTGGAGCACTCACATCTACCGGTGGGCTGGTTGTATATACTCAATCCCATTATGACTCTCAGCTGTCATTATTAGGCTACATAGAGAAGAGGGATGGTGAACTTAAAAGAAAAAGAAAAGGCATGGCAAACATTTACTAAAATAAATAAAAATCAATGATTATTGTGTAAAATTAGAAATATCCATCTGGATTTATCTTAAACTCACCTTTAATCCCTACTCATACATATAAATCATGCTCTGTCAAAACTATAATCCACATAAATGATGTAATAGAGTAGTTATTACTCATGGGCAATGGAGAGAAAAAAATTTTCTATGGTTATTCTGGGTGTTCAGGCATAGCAACTACCTACCACATAGCAACACATGAGTATTTCTACAAAAGCCAATACAAGAGCCAAGAAAAAAAGGCAGATCATGGATTGCTGTGGAAAGTAACCCACCTTTTACCCTCATATTTTTCCAAGATCTCAATGTCTGGGAATTCATTTCTGTAATGTTAAGCTGTACCAGAGAATAAAAATGCTGCCATGTCCCCAATAGCCAAAAAAAAACCTAAATAAATGTGATGTTATCCGACTGAAGACTTTGCCCAGACATGTTACTGAGACACAACCTTCTTTTGAGTCCATCTGGCTGTCGTTATAGCCCTGCCTGCAAATTGAGATAAAAGGTGAAAGTGGAATTTGTATTAGATTACATTTTTGATAACAATTCATTGGGGATATTTTCAGTGTTTTGCCATGTAGGGACCCAGAACAGTCTGATCCACCAACTTTCTTTCATGACGATGGAAGACTGAAGACAGACATCTACTGGTACAATCTGGTACTGACCTCTCTGAAATAAAGGAGTATAAACTCTGTCTGCTACATTATGTCAGTGCTGTCATTCAAGGACACTGCACAGAGAGTTACATCTCTGTGAGATATCCTAGTGTAGACCAGCAGTGGCTGTCAGACAATATGCCTATTGAACCAGTTTAATAAAGCAGGATCATGCTATAGCAAGCCGCAAATCTATTAATTGACTCTTGGCCTCCTCAGTCTATCCCTGCAAACTCGTAAAGGTATGTGTTTTCATGTACATGTGTTCTTGCACACAATATGCAAAAGCACACAAATGATAACACAGCACCAACACACCACAATTAAGTGAACAGAATTTCAATGTACAATAGCGGAGATGTCTGTTTTATTTAATTGTCCAAAGTTGTCTTGAAGCCATGAGAAAACACTGCCCCCTGACCTGGCTGGCATGGCCAGAATGAAACAGCATGAAAGATGGGCTGGAATGCTGCTGGGGATAGCAGGGGGAAATGTGGAGAGGCAGCCCCTTTGTTGGAGAAGTGCACTTGTGAGAGAACTCTCAAGCAGCACAGGCTGAGGTGATGTCTGGCCTTTTCAGCTACAGTTATACAAAAAGGACTGTGTGGCTTTGTTTACAATCTTTATGGCTCTTTTATTAAGTGTGTGGGAAGACTACTCCCATAGCTTTTACACTTTGGTGAGATTAAAGTTGGAAGAATGAGCTGAGATCATTTTCTGGCATGACTACTTCAACAAACAGGGTCCTGCTGCTTGGACAAACAGTTTAGTTGGCAGTATATTCAACCCCATCCAATGTTCCTCAGGTTTTACTGAAGGATTGGTACGTTTACATTTGTTTATTTAGATGAAAACATTTCGTTCAAGTTCAGTAAATCACAGTTAATATCCAATATGACTCAGTTAACAAGTATTACCTCTTCAAAGTACATTTCAAGAGAAATTACATGGTTAAATCTTTTCCCTTTTACAATACTTTCATCTTACCTCTGAAAATCCACTCACTTTTCATCACACATTCAGAAAAAGGCTTCATTTTGCAATCAACAATCCACCATTTTAAAAATGTATCACCAGTTATTACAAAATAGTCGCTGGTGTGTGAGTAAAATCCTCCACTTGTTAACATTATGGTGCAAGTGATAGGCCTCACCTCAGATGGATTGATTTCAAATGACATCAGGAGTTTATTTAATATTGAGCAATGGATATCGGGTATCATTTTCATGGCCGCAGAGCATCTTTGAAGGAAACTCTTCACTTCTTCTCATCCCCTCCCGTCCGCTCCTTCACTGACCCTATTCTCACCCCTACAGCTCGCCCAAATACCCAACAGGCCAGCACACCCCCTGTCCCAGCACTGTACTGGAACTGTTCTAAAGCTGTCAAAACACTCAGCTTCTCACACTCCCCGCATCCACAGAGAGTTCGCTTCAAACACACACTGTCCCAAGCACTAGTAAAAACACATACACACACACTCGCAACACACACTCAATGAAAAAAAGTCTACATGCAGCCCCGTACATTGACACAAGTAGGTCAGAGCTGCAGTGGTCTTCCAAACAGTCCTCCAGCACCATGGAACTGATAACAGTATCAAAGATTAAATTCTACCTTCAGCCCTGACACACACATGCAAACACACACAAGAAGAAACATTATATGCCACGTGTATGTATATAGATCTAGAGTTGCCCTTGACTTTAACCTTCTTTGGATATCTATGACCTGGATGACTGAGAACCATCACAGACATCATTAGCTTGTTTTTTTTGGCAGGATGACTTTAAAACACATTTTTGTTTTGCAGAGGGACAAGAAAAAATGCAACAACAAAGGAATTTAAATTTGTTCCTCTGAGGAGAAAAGGTCTACGGTGTGAGAAATATGACTGGAGGCTAAAGTTAAATGAGTTTGTGGAAAAATGGCATTCCTAAAAATTCCAGACTAATTCATAGAAATACGCATACATCTATGTCAAACTCTGACTTTGAGTCTCTTTTTCACTCCCACTCTTAATCTTTATCTCACATACATACACACACACTTTGACATGCTGAGATGTGTTGCCAGAGCCGGCACCCTGGCATGAAACAGAGTGTGTTTTGTAACAGCTGGCCTATTTGGCGATGGGTGATGGGCATGTTAGCAGAGTGTGAGTTTAAGTGAAAAACATTCAACGCCAGATAAGAGACAGACAGAGTGCAAAAGAGAGAGAGTTAGGCAGGGGACATTGTTTACTTGCTAGGTTATCAGTAAACTGTCTTATCTACAGTCAGCCGGAAAACTCTATTTGTGTGACCAGCTGTTGTTGCCTCATTATATCCTAATGAAGAGATATCACTCAATTGGTCACAATAGAAAAAGGAAAACACTACAACAGAGTGAAAGGCAACAGAACACTAGTCAGAAGCTACATGTTATTTTGTGCAGACATACATCCTTATATCTCTTATGCGCAGTAAAAGCAGATTATTGTACAGATTCATGTCAAAAAGGCTGTAACAGACCATTTTAATTAGACCAGGTAAATAACCCTCGTGTTTTATTGGCATCACCATTTCTGCATTCTTTTGAAGTACCAGAGAAACTATACAAAAATGTTTCTTTGTATCTAATAAATATTAAGTAAAAAGTCCACAAACTGGGTGGTAATTCTTCCTCTTTGAAGTGTGGTTATGTTGAGAGATAATATTGAGTCAGCTGTGAAAAATATATGAATGTATATGTACATTTTTTGTGTACTTTTAAAACATCAGTCATCTACTACAACGCATATTTATAAGCTGCTGTCATAAAATGAGAAAAAGCCATGAAGCAGAACTGGGTATGATTAAGATGTATGAGCTATTTAACGGTGTCCAAGGTTTTCAGCATCCTAAACAGAAGATAAGACACTTTGTGTTAACATACTTTTCACCAGGTATTATTCCCTCAGTACCAGAGTACGTGGAATGCCCGTTTGTGAGTCTGACTCCCAGACTGTAGAGTGTTCATTGACACAATACTGATGTATGATTGAGTCAAGCCTGTGCTGGTGACGATGGGCCATGATGGTGGAATATGTCAGGAATGTAAAGTGGCTTGAGGTCCTGGGCAAAGGCTGAATAGAGGTGGGAATAGCTGAACTGAAGGATAGGATGGTACGAGGGTGGGATGAGTGAAGGAGAAAACAGCACTGCTGAGGGTGGGGTAGGTGGAGGGGGCGGGGGGGGTCTCTGTTTTTAACTGCCTGCTCTCTGCCTGAGAATAAACAGACCACTGATTATTATATTAATGCCAACTTAAATGTTTCACAGTGAGGTGTCTGGCTCTTGCAAAGCGGTGCCTGAGATAAACAAAAACACAGTGCTGCATATACCTCACTGTCCACAACTAGTTGCCTCCTGACTGCCAAATCAGCCAGTTTAGAGTTATGTGGCATCTGGTACACCCAACCACCACCAACAACAGCATATCTGCCACTATCAGGACATACCCATGTCAAGTTACCTCAGCTATCTCGTGGCTATGGTTTTCCTGGCATGGCCTCAAGTGCCATCAGTAGTTAAAACATCTCAAAGTAGGACACACGCTTTGGTGTGAAATTCAAGTGATTCTGTGGGCTTTTTGTTTAATTGTTTTCTTGTTTGTGTAATATCCATGCCTGTAATTTTACCATCCAAAATCACACCCTAAGACAGGAGAGTGTCTAGGGACACACAATGTGGGGGGAAAATAAGGGGGTTAGAGAATTTGAAGGGTTGGCTGCATGCTCTAAATTCCTGAGTGGCAGAAATGTTCTGTGATAAAGGCAAACTGTGCATAGCTGAGGGAATGAGTTAGGTATATGTTGTGTCCATGCTGGCTTGAGGGGGTTCAGGTTGCACAGGTATTTCTTGCTTGTCTTGCTATGCTTAAGTTCATGTATGTATGACACATAAGACATACATGCGGCAAGAAAAACATAGAGGCATATATGCAGACACAAATAACTCCCACTAACAAACACAATTTTAATATTATGTGCACACACAAACAAACAAATACGCACACTCTGCTGGATAGAGACACACAGGTCAGTAGAGGTGCCTCTTATGCTGTGGCTGTCAAGTGGCAGGGCTAATCTTATTAAGGTTCTCTTCAGCTGCTGCTCCTAACTCTTAAAGTGATAGCTCACTTTGCTGGGAAATTAGCACATTTGAATCTAAGCTTTTTAAAACCTGAGATGTTTCCCTTTTGTTGAAGGAGGTAGTGTCCTGTTTGAGCACAGTTCGTACTGTATTAAATGTACTAGATGTATGGGTTTCACATGTTCTCCAAAAATTTGAAGCAAATGGAGAGTGAAGTGAAAAATCTACATTTGCATTAAAATATCAACAGATACGCAGATATTCTGTGTAGATCACAGTAGCTGGATGACTCATAAGGG
The DNA here is from genome assembly GCF_014851395.1 of Micropterus salmoides. Lineage (NCBI taxonomy): Eukaryota > Metazoa > Chordata > Actinopteri > Centrarchiformes > Centrarchidae > Micropterus > Micropterus salmoides. The sequence goes on from NW_024044459.1 coordinate 27,592,678, forward strand.
GGCACATGTGCTAGATAGTACAGCTAATACTCCAGAAAAGTGAAAGATCTCACCTTTGGAAGTGAGTGCTGAGTCAGTTAGCTTGGCGGATTCTTTGACTGCACAGGTATGAGGGTATTAGAGGGATGAAGATGAGCTAGGTGTATAGGTCAAGAGCCTGACTGTAGATGACGTCAAGGTGGGGTGTGTGAATCAGGTTGAGGAACCAGACAGATATGGAAATGAGGATGAAGATCAGGGAGGAAGGGAATATAGACCAGAGCTAGGGTAAAGCTAAGGACATGAACTGCATAAGCAGCTAAAGACGACAACTATAGAAAGAAGAGATAGAGACTGAAAGTCTGATGTGATCTTGTTGGCAAACCAGTGAGCCTGGTCTAAAATCCCTACTGAAAATATGAATACTATCTGAATGCATCAGTATTCAGGGTGTCCAATGTTACCTATGGTGAGCATTTAAATACCAATGTTTATTATTTAAATATGAATAGTGCTGTCACAATGCACTTGTAAATAAACAGGTGTAGTAGATCCCATAGTTATTCAGTATTATCAGTATATACTTTCCATTGTGATGTTGGACTACACACCAAAAGGCAGAAAGACAAATAACTGCAAAATGACTGAATGAATATGTTGAGGAATAGAGAACAGACCCAGGACTGGCACATGACGGTGGGATTCTGACTCACCGGGGTCATAATGATGTCAAACATCTCTGCTATATCATGCCTTGAACAAGTTTAACAAATGTAATCCACTGAACATGTTCTCTATGCCACATCCGATTGGATTTATCACACTTTACTCCCCAGATACACGGAGGATTCAATGTCAGCTTGAAATTGATTTAATCCAGTTATAATCCCTAGTAACTTCTTAATATGTTCTTTAGCAAATCCATCAGCCGGGATAAGGGGGGAGGTTATGTGTCTTACATGGGATATTTTATTCCTGGACCGTGTTAATATGGTGATAGCAAAGAAAAAGTAAATGGTTGGGGTATTAGAATCACTGTTTAGATTATGTAAAAGAGGAAACCCCACATGTTAAATTAAAACAAAGGGGTGTCCCACTTTCTTATCATCCTACCTCTTCTAGTTTTTATTGCATTCTATGATGGATTCTATTGTATGATGGATTTTCTTTTTCTGAATAACTGCCGATGCCAGTATGAAGTGTCCAAAGTCCATTCTCCTTTATTCAAGGCACTGAGACTAAAACCAGGTGTTTACTGATGACCTGTCAGGTAGCTGAAATACAATTGGCTGTTCATTGCGTCACTGTAGCTGCCCAGTTAATAGTCACCTAATGAAGGTCACCACGTAACAGAAATTGAAGATACATGTCTACTTGCCATTTGTTGTGATACTCTGTGCTTTGTAATAGTTTTTAAGGTGAATAGGTTCTATATGTAATCCTCAATAGAGCCAGCAGTATCAAATGCCTTCATTCTATTTAAGTGCAGTGATAGGTTACCATACCAACATCATGCTCTAGAGCTCTGTACGGTACATTTAAGAGCATTATTGACCAGCCCATTAATGGCAGATCAATGGGTGGCCAACAACAAAGTACTGTAATTTGTGATCTCCCGGGGGGTCTTTCCATCAATACATGAAGTCCATTACTGGTTGACACCTCACTGCTACCTGTAGTGATGTTGGGAATGCTGGTAACCTCTCTGAAATGTCTGCAGCCACTCTCACAGTCTGGTGAGGATGTATCAGAGTAAACTATAGCTGAGACAACAAACAGGAAAAGGTGAGGGAGGGCAAACAGAGCTCTCATTACTCTCATATAGGAGGTTTTGCTGCTGCAATGTGGGGCATCTAGTAATGTATTAACACACAGGGACAGCCATATTGCTAGATTATTAATTCTTTAAAAATGTATAAAATGCAATTAAACTGTACAAAGTTCTGATCAATGTGACAGCAACCAGGGCAAAAGAGGCAGTAGTGAAGGAAAAATGCTTAAGTTGTGAGGAAAGAGATGCATTTGGCCTCAGCACAGGTCAGTCAGTATTCCAGAAACAGCTTGATCAAACAGAGAGTGAAGCCAAGTCAAACACTGGACTTCAGTCTGACACAGAGAAGCAGAGCTGAGGCCCTGCCGAGCTCACACTGCACACAGTCCGCACATCAAGCCGGCACACTCTGACCCCTTAAAATTAAGTTTACCTGGGATGTTATATACTGCATATATCCAGTATATGTGTGTATATATATACTGTTATGTTCCCAGATATGGAAATAGAATTGGAGTATGTAACTGCTATAGTTAGGTAAAGTTTATAAAACTGTAAAATATATTAGCTCAATACAGTTGTTTTGTTGTTAGAACTCTATAACATCTAAATTTGTGTTTGTGTAAAAGATTAATATCTATCAATATGTTGTTCTTTTTCAATGTGACTAATCCTAAATATCTATATTGGTATCGAGCTAAGAAATCTCGTATCATCCATCCATCCATCCATTGTCAACCGCTTATCCTGCGTACAGGGTCGCGGGGGGGCTGGAGTCAATCCCAGCTAACATCGGGCGCAAGGCAGGGTACACCCTGGACAGGTCGCCAGTCCATCGCAGGGCCACACATAGACGAACAACCACTCACGCACGCACTCACACCTAAGGACAATTTAGGGTAGCCAATCAACCTAGTCTGCATGTTTTTGGACGGTGGGAGGAAGCCGGAGCACCCGGAGAGAACCCACACAGACACGGGGAGAACATGCAAACTCCACACAGAAGGGCCGGGGCAACCCGGGGTCTGAACCTTCTTGCCGTGAGGCGACAGTGCTAACCACCGCACCACCGTGCCGCCCCATCTCGTATCATACTGCCTCTATTTAAAACACACTGTTGCTCACAGATACAGAAATAGAAAAGAGGAAACAGAGGGTAGGGAAAGGAGTGAAAAAAGCAAATATCAGAGACAGACTGAGACATAGACAGACAAATAAACCACATTACAGAGAGCCAAGACATAACAGGAAGGTCCTTTGCTGTGTTTACTTCAAATAGCCTGCCTGTTGTTTATCCATTTGTGCTGCTCTGTTTGTTAGAGTTCCTCATATTGTATTGCACTTGCACAAACAAAAACAAACCCGTTGTGAGGTGAAAACCTTGCATCTCACAGACAGAGCAAAACAACAATGTATTTATCTCAATGGCAATGCAGTTTTTGATTTTATCCAGTAGGGCTTTGAGTGGGTGTTTTAACCCTGGGAGGTCAAACCATTTTCTCAGGCAGCAGAGGAGCCATGTAATCCTTCAGCTGGCCTGAAAGCACAAAAATCACCAAATGTGGAGATGTGATTTTCACCTGACACCATGTGGAATGCAATACCCCACATTGTGCTTCAATCTGTCAAAATGGAGGTCAACATGCATGAATGCCATTAAACAAGACAGCACAGGCACATTCACACCCACACACACAAACACACACAGCTGATACATTATGCACAGTGGGCATCCTAAAATAGTGTGATGGAAAAATCTATACTGGTGTCTGGTTATTTCTGCACTGCCACGACATGGCCTAGTGATACAACCAGCATACAATAGTCACCGCATACAGTGACCACATGTCATTCACCTGCCAAGCTGCAGAACGGTTACACAGGCTTTAATCATTCAAATAAGGGCAAGGGCCAACGGTGTTGAAGCTCTTTTGGATGGTGCATTACTGTTGATCCCAGCTAATCCGAACCACTTGTGAACAGAGGTCATTCAGACCAGAGAAATATTCAGATGAAACACACAGATACTCTGGAAATTTGTACACATATGTAACATATAATCATCTCAAAATGTCCTGTGCTATTTTTGACTTTTAACCATTTAGTTTAGAAATACATGTCCCTACTGTTTTACTGATCATTGTGTCGAGGTGAAAGTAAAATTTAACATTAAACCATAACAGCCATAATGGAGCATAACAACACTGAGGAAGTCAATATTTCTGCATAACAAGACCTCTGTTGAGAAATGCATCAGTATTAAGTAGCACATGATTTTAAATAGGAGAGACGATTGACGATATTGATTAAATATTAATGTTCAAATGAGAGCAATGTACTCTAGTGGGAGGTAGATAAACAAACTCACTGCCAAACTGTATGACGAAGTGAATGTCCTTAAATGACCACAACTGATTTATCTAGTTGTATCTAGATAGATGCTAAAATTCACAACATTTTACCTGGTTTAAGTGTGTTGCTGAATTGTAATGAACCAACATAACTTTCAAGTTGTATTACGTTTTCCTGTAATTTTTTTTACTTCAAGGAAAGGCCCCTGAAGTATGCAAAGACTAAAATTAGAGCCAAGCTGAAACTGGCTAACCAAACCACATAATAAATGGTGAGTCAATTTCAGATTTTCATGGGGGGAGCAAACCACAGAGACAGGAGTCAGACTAACACTGACTGGGATGATGACAGAGTTCTCATCTGCAACTTGCTACCCTCAATCAGCTAATCTGATTCATCCATTCTGGTGTGTGTGTGTGTGTGTGTGTGTGTGTGTGTGTGTGTGTGTGTTTGAGAGAGAGAGAGAGAGAGACAGGAGAGAGTGTCAGTGAGGTTGCATCAGCCTCCCAAAACTGCAAAAATTCCAGCATCCCTCGATCAAATCACATGTGACTGATTACGATAGATTAAAATAGGTGTGAAGGACAAAAACCTTTACCGGTGGACATGTACACACACAACAAGCACAAAGGTCCTGCTGTTTCATGAGTGCCAACACTGAAACTGGTCTGACCCCGATTAGCAGGAATGGCACCCTTGGGCGTTTCTCTCACTACAGATTAGTTCAAAGCCTCCAGCTCTTACCAGAGAAGAGACAGACACACATAGACAGGCTAAGAGTGTCTTTATGTGTTTATGTCTATATGAAAGTGTTTGCAAACATAGGTACGCAAGTTCATGTGCTTCTCTGTCATTGTGTCTGTATCTGTGTATGTCTACTAATAAGTATGGGTGTGTTGGAAGTTGTTTGGATGCATACAGGCCCTTTGACTAAAGAAACCAATTAACCATTGTTCTCTATTATATTTATAAGTGTCCCATTAACACCAGAAATCTGTGCTAAAATGATATGAGGGCAAATGTCTACGTGACATTGAGCATGCAGTGGCACCTGCAGGAGTTTTTTTTCTCTCTCTCTCTCTCACATAGACAGTCACTGAAGCTGCCGAAGGTGCTAATTGGGGGGTTCTTAATTCTCAATTAATGGAAGCTACAGCTGCTGAATAGTGTGTGTGATGGGATGTGCGTTGCTGTTATTACAGGAAGGCAGGTGGATAGATATGCAGACAAGACGTGAAAACAAACAGATAGGAGAAGAGATAGGCAGCCAAGGATTGAAAATAAGAGACACTACAGTTTACCACATCGTGTTAACAACACAGAAGCCAGACATATGGGGCTGTATGGTCTCATGCAGACATGGAAAGTGGTTAGCGCATGGAGCAGCCTCCTAAGTCCTGTAGGGGATGCGATGGTACCCCACAATACACACATAACTATCTTTATAAAAGCCTCAGACCTCCTATGGAGTGAAATGTGATCTGTGATTGCAGAACACATGCCCTTGAATACCTAGTTGGCATATCATCAGCCATATGACTTTGGAGCCAATTCACCCAGGGGATCGGCTTTCCGCCACAAATGAGAGGAGCAGATGCTAAAGAAAGAGACACCCAGGGATCAAATTGCATACAGAGTTGCACACATACAAAAATATGCATGCATAATGACACGCAGATGCACAGGAAGATATATTTGTTGCAGCAATACATCCACATCACCATGATACACAGAAGCGCACACACACAAACATGAACATAAATAGATGTGAGCTACAGCCAAGCCACCAAGCTGTGCCTCTCGGTGTCTGTAGCATAACATGCTGTCTCATTCTGAACACACAAGCAGACGCACACAGACTTGGTGAAATAAAACGGAAAAAAGCTGAGGACATAAATATTTAGATGCAATCACTTACTGTATCCATGGATTAAGGAGTATTAATCTTTAAACACTATTTAAGTTAAAGGGTGTCTATTTTGAGTTTCTAGCCTGAACCCTCAGGGCCCATGTCAGTCCTTTTCTTTTATATCAATCCGCCAGCCATCTTCTTTAAAGAGCAGCCTTATTCCTCTTCAGCTGGAACAGTAGCTGACCCTACCTTGACCCTGTCCTATCTCGGGCCTGTGGTAATCTGTCATTTTGACAAGTGACACTTGGAAAAGAATTAAGGCAAGGAACAAGCACTAAAGTTGAGTTTCTGAGGTGAATTTGAGAAACTATTTTGACATACAGAAGAAAAATCGTGTACTTTTGTTAATTAATTACAATCCAGAAGCACTGACCATACCAAAAATAAAAATTTTTTGCTGCGATAAACCTTTGGCCCAGTACTCTTTCCCCATATTCTGTCAACAGTGAGATTGTGCAATACGCCTCCCTATTAGAGCAGCCTGCCTGGATCTCTCGATACAAGCCACTGTCAGACCCTGGCCTCAGCCCAGACAGGAGCTGTCCGGGTGGCCACAACCAAAAGAAGACACCCACCCTGAAATTAACTGGCTCTTTTATCTCCCCTCGGCCTCTTGGTCTTGCCCTGCCCTCCCTTGTCCTCACTGGCAGCGCAACACCTTCTTATCCAAGTCTTTCACCACACACCCAAACAAACAGCTCATTCCCCCGCACATGAGTTGTCTGGCCTTGTTTAGGTGTGTTTTACCTCCTGCATACATGAAATCATGTGACAAGCAAGGTATAAGGTGTACGTCAAAAAAACAGTGGCAGGCACATGTGTGTGATTTTATATGAATATTGTTTTTATTATTTAGTGGACCAGACTAATAATGACATTTGTTTGCTCACTTTAATTCAGACCAGCTGCAGAGGCCTATTAAACTAATCACACACACACATATAGTAAAAATAGAGAGAGTGGGAGTGCTAGTGACACAGTGCAGCAGATTACCACATTAGAGGACGTTAGGTGAAGACAGATGTTGAAAGGAGTTTTATATGTGGATATGTGGAATAATTTCTGAAAGAGTTGGGGGGGGGGGGGGGGGGGGAGCTAACAAAGCTTTTACTTCACCCCTGACCTGAACAAAATATCTGGAGGGAAGAAGCAGGAACTGCTATTTCAATTTCTTGTATTTCTTTCCTTACCCTTTTTTCTGTTCCAACTTAGAAGAGGGAGCGGGTATGGATGTGAAGTGAAAGAGGGTTCAAGCAACATGTTACGCCCTCTGATTAATCATGTATACAGTCCTATTCAATCTAGAGCCTGACATACTCTCTCTCATTTGCTCCCCTTTCTCAATCTCTCTTTTTCTCTCACTCCCTCTGCCTGCTCTGCTCTAATTTCCCATCAGCCAAAACCCCTTCGTGCCCCTCTTCTTTAGGATCTGCACTCTTTTTTCCTCCACTCTTTCTCTTACTCTCCACAGCTCAATTTCTTTCTTATTCACTTTTAAACAATCTCCATCTCTTTTCTTCTATTCTCTTCTCGTCTCCTCTTCTCTTCTCTTCTCATCTTATCTCTTCTTCTCCTCTCTTCTCTTCTCCCAGCACATAAGGCCTATGTTCCCTAACTTTCCTCTCACTGTCTAGCTCTGCTTTCTGCTCTTGCATACACATTCTTTGCTCACTGACACCCTGTTTAAAAAACAACCAGAGGCAGCCAATAAGAGAGAAACAAACTGTACAGTTGCCATCACCAGCACAATCACTTGCTTCTCTCTCTTTCGCTCTCTCTTGCTCCCACCCCACCACCACCAACAGGTTTTCTCTCTCTCCAAAACTTACTTAAAAGGACAAACATCATGTGATGCTGGTAAGAGAAGAAGACACTGTTGTACGGTTACTGTGAGTCTCTGTTGGTTTTATTTTTCCTTTTCTATGTGTGAATGCCTGTGTTGGAATCCAGGGACGTGTGTGTATGTGTGCATTTGAGTGCTTCTCTGTGAGGTAATTACAACTCTCCATCCTATCTTACACGCATGCACATACAAAAAATCTTTCCCATGCAGACATCTCACAGCCCCCAGTCCTTCTGGGTCCGGTTGAGGGAGGCATGGGCTCGAAGTAGACCATCTTATGCATGTGTTTCTGTCTCAGCCTGTGTGCGCATGTGACCGAATACGTGTGTGCAACTCACACAAAGATACAGCTTCTTATATGACTCCCAGCTGCGTGGACTTGGCCCACTAGTCGGCCATCCAGCACCCAGGAATGTTCAGTGTGCAACCCTACTGGAAAGCCCCAGTTACCCACACACACTCACGACCTCCTCTGGATTCAACTTACTCCTCTGAGGAAAGGGAGAGGAATGATCCTCCACAAAGAAAGAATGTTTCAAATTCCACAGCTGATACAAAAACACAGAAGAATGGGAAAGAGTGGAGGAATTGATGTCAAGTCTTTCAGACCATCCCCCCACACCCAACAGATGGTGGGTGTGGGGGGATGGTGGGTGTAAAAGAAATGAAAAGAAAGCAACAAAAAAATGAGGAACTATTCTACTCATTTGTGCATTGTTGGTGTAGCTGGGAACTGGATGGTTTTGTAGCTGTTGTCAGACATACTAAGTGTCCTTCCATGTTTTGGCTTTTGTGTGCTTTTAGCACATACAGTAACTACAGCAGCCACTGTTTGGCTCTGGAGACACCAGTGACTCTACTCCTCAGCCATGCCTAGACTTTTGCAAAGCACAGACTGATTCACTGATTGTTTATCATCGAGGAAAACCTTATTAAAGTAGATCCTTAATCACATTAAGGATTTTTATAAAAAGTATTTTATTTTATTTATTATCATTCCACATTGTAATATTCTGTGTGATCACTAGAATCTCATTGTTGAGTATTTCATTTTTTTAATATAGTTATAATTTAAAGAAAAAAAGAAACCACAGTACAACAGACAATAAAAGCTGTCACGCATAAAAATATTAAACTGCCCCTTTAGGGCAGAAGCCACATGACATGGTGTGCAGAGTTTGTCTGGGGCTGACTTAAAGTGACACACCCACATTGGTTTCATAAACTTTACTGTTTACCCTGGTCTAAGCATTAAACTTAAAACATAATTTGCGTTTTATAACTTAATAAGATTTTGTAAGTATAGGCATCAGACAAATGACAGTCCAATGCACTTAGTCTACTCTGAGATGCCTAAGAAGTCTTAGCTGATATCTCCCAAAAGACTCATAAACGAGCACCATCCCGAGCAGAAATAAAAACCAGGCAGTTCAAGTTCAACCTGAGGTTTGTCCAAAAGTGCAAAACTGTGAACTACCCAACCGATTCGTTATGCAACCCTAAGCCTATCTACTGAATCCACATGTGGTCTGCATCGCTGGCCGCTGTGTTGCGAACATAGCTACAGTTTAAATAACAAGTTAAAACATATAGTATGTAAAATATTTCCCGTGGCCCCTACCTTTGAAAGACATTCACCTCTGGAATCAGTTCAGGTCTCTGTGCCGCTCGACGTCCACTTTCGGTTCACACCTCTCCGCTGCTCTTTTCCCCCTCAGTTTATTCTGGGAAGTGCTCGTCTCTCGCTTCTCCCCATTATACTGCAAGGCACAAACACATGCGATCACTTCAGAGCATTCCTCCGTGTGACTACATCTAATCACAACTCACATGTTTTAACACTCGCAACGTTTCAGCATGTGGACTTCGTCCTCAAATTATCGGCTTCGTTTTAAACGCGCGTTTAGTGAAGATCTGCCTGGACTGACAAGAAAACACTCCAGAATGTTGCAGCCGGGAGACGCCAGGAGGAATGTAATTACATGAAGACTGCTGCATATTGCAAAACCTGCAGACATGCTCTTGTTTGCAGGCCCCCGCTATTGTGCTCTGTCTGGACTGTTGTCCGCCTGTGGTCCTGATGCGAGTTTTCACGTTCCTTTGTTGTTTCTGTCACACCTACAAGGGGAGAGCACATGGAGGAGGAGGCCCTTTATCTTGACTTTCTTTTGTCTGTTTGTTTGTTTTTTTGCGTCGCCGAGGTTGGATGAGTTTTCTTAAAAAAAAAATTCGATATTGACTTTATATCACAAATGCACGAGGGGATTTTTCCACGAATTTTGATCAGCTCGCATGCAATTCAGCCCCATCACATCTGTCCGATCTCATCGCATCTAATCTCTAATGATTTCCATTTATTTGATTTGTTTACTTATCATATTACCAATGACTATCCTGAAATAAAAGTCCGTTTGCCTTTTGTTCTACCGCACCCTTGTTTTCATCCCCCAAAGTCCCCTATCACCAACCTTTCGCCAGAAGTTTAGTCCTCACTAAAGATTGAGCTGCCGCCGCTGTCTATGTCTCTTTCTCCCTCTCTCCTCCCCTTTCCTTCTCTTGTTGTCTCTCCAAAGCTGTGTCAGAGCCCAGTTATGTTTCACTGTGGACAAGCCTTCACCCACAGCATGCCCGCGCCTATCAACTGAGCGCAGTGACGACAGCCTCATTGCTAGTCATCAGTGCCACACCCATCCATTCATAAAGAAGAGAGTGTGCCAGCTTCCAGGCCAGACGGTGCGCACGGTGAGGAGGCAGAGACATAACCATTTTATTCCTATAGGGACTGATAATATGGCTATTTTAGAGTGTCCTGGGTGTTATAGCCTATGCCTAACATGTGTGCGTCTGATATTCTAAATTGGGAACTTATACTTAGTGTTTAGTGCTTTATTACATGATCACTGCAATGTTTGACTTGTCATACCATTTTAAGAAATTCAAGTCATTTTTTACCAGGATGAAAATCTTTATTTACATAGCTTTATTTACATTACACAATTCACAGTGTCCATTTAGTTGAATAAATATTTTTACACCCTTGTTTTTACCCTTTTCTACCCACTCAATATATTTTGAAACTATTTGGGTGGATGTTCAAGTCTAGTAAAAGCTCTTGTGTAGTACAAAAGGTCTCCACCCTAAGGGAGGATCCTGCCTACAACCATTGTCCAGCGCAGACACTGAACTGTAGCTCTAAGTAGAAAGAAATGTTATTGTCATGTCTGTGTTATTCAGACACTGTAGTAGCCCAGCTTGTTTATTAATGTTAATATAGAGACAATTTATTAGATTACTTTTTTTGATCACATTCTTAATTGGACTAACCATTCTGACACTACCGGAGTTAAATTCTCCGCTGGACCAAATTATTCAATGAATCGTGACAGCAGTAATGGGAGCATGTAGAGCTGTACTATTACTTCTCTTCTCCAGCAAATTTTGCAACTCAGTCTAAATGTCTGAACCAACAACAACATTTCCAGTCCCAACCCAGCTTTTGCAAACAACCGTGGTGCTGACATGATGCTACCTTTATTCTACATCAGTTTTAACCGTATCTTAAGTGGCTTAGACCAGGGGGTTTCAAAATGTGAGACTGTGGACCTCCCTTCAGACAAAGCTTGGAAAAATGTGCCCCTTCTTTAGTTAGCCTTGATTTAGCATGTTTATGTTACATGTTCACATATATATAGACAGAGACAGACAGAGTTAATCCAAGACAGACTAATATTGCTGTTTGACAGCACCTAATACATAATAAAGTTCTGTCCTGGTATCATGATTGATAATCTGGGGATATACCACCATCCTTCTGTGTGGGTTCCTTTGGGTCGTTTTCGTGTGCAAGGACCTCTTCAGTTGTCACCTACTGTAAACAGCCAGGCAGCTTGTGTGAAGCTGGTGTTTTCAAGGTTTTTCTGAACTCAGTTATGGAGATCTAACCAAATTACAAATGATTAAACGTCCACTTAGAAACAAGCAGTGGCAGGATGGGGAAGTGCAAAATGACACAATAAGAAAAAAGCAGCACTCTAATTCAGTCCTCAATGTTGATTCTTTGTATGAGCTGTCATGAAAACATTTCAGCATCAGCCTTCATCAGCATTTTCTAAAAAAAAAAAAAAATGCTGTTCTCTGTGTACAAAGTACTCTGTGTTGAACTTGGCAAACGTATAAAGGTCAGGCAACTGAGGGGCTGTGAGAGGCCCCCTGTCGCTCACAGATTCTCCAAGACTCCCGCTCAGCCAAGCATCTGAAACAGCCATTGTCCTGTGAAGGGAACGGAGCGACCTGCCCAGGCTTGCTCCTATCTCAGTATGCATGTAAGTCCTAGGCAACCGTCCCCAGGCTTTGTCTAGCAGGTATGGGATTCATCACACACAAATGCATGCACACTGAGGTGGGTGGTGGAACATTATGCTGTAACTATGATATGGATACCTGTGGGATGAACTACTACTGTGGAAATATGCTTAATTTCAATTCTGCATGCAATGTTTCAGAGTCCCTAAGTTCTGCTGATATACAGTAAAGTACACTGATGCTCACATGGCTGTGTGTGTATTCGGTCTGTCCACCTATCTGCTCTCATCACACAGGTGTACTGAACTTTTATCTCAAAGTGTCTTGTACAGCACTTTTCCATTGGCAGTGGCCTCTGCTACAGCGCTATTGATGCAGCCACATGGGCACAATAGGGGCATAATGGTTCACCCCTCTCTCTGTCAGTCTCCCTCCTGAGGGGGCAAACTGCTGATCCCAGGGGTGTGAAAGGCCTACGTCAGCTGAATTTCCGCAAACAAACACAGCACACAGCGCTCAACATAGCAAGCTCACATACAAATTCACATACAAACAAATGTGCTGATAAACAAACAATACAAAACTTACACACAAAATTGGGATCTTTGTCCCGCTTGGATCGATTTCACTCAGCAACTCTACACCTCCACTGTGACATGTGAGGAGGTACAATAGCCTTTGACACCAGCCATCGAATGACCACAATGACATCTAACTTCGGGCGCTGGCTAACCACAATGGGCCTCTGTTTGCCTCCGAGCCGCTGTTATTCTTTTGTCTGATCTCTCAGACAAAGCAGTGTTACAGAAGTACTAATTGAGCTTGAACAATCGCTGACAAAGGAGGCACTGACTTGGTGTTTCTAGCCCGCTTGCCAACTGTACCCATTCTGGGAAGCGTGGTGTGAAGGTATGTTCAGAAATATAATTACAACTTGACGTTGTGGCCCAGTTGCTGATTTGCAAACAATTATTACATGAGATTTTCCAGTTGATATAAGCCACGGCGTCAGACTCAGGTTTAGTTCTCAGATGTTCTACTTTTCTTTGCATATATATAGGGCCAGTCTGCTTGGATGGGAGGAGGGGTGTTAAAACGTAAGTTGCGCTCAATGTTTTTTATATTTACGTTTACACATATTTTATTTTATTTTATTCAATTATGAATCTGTATTTGAACACAAAAGGTAAGAAAATGGAGCAGACAGACACATAGTATGTTATTGTTTTGTTAACACCCCAGAACAAAACAGGAAATATGACTAAAATTAAGAAGTAATGACTATGAGTTAAAGACAGAGGAAACCCAGGATCCTGCTGAGGCAGGGAGTGGTGGGTTACTACTCATCTACAGGTCCCTAATCTGATCATCCAGGAATTGATTTGTTTTCTGTACCATGTTCTTATGGGGTGTATATTTACAGTATGTTGTACATGTTGCACGCAAATAAAGCTGAACTTGAACCCTGAACCACTGTTCCTCAAACAAATGCTATTTGACCCTTGATGACCCATCAGGTTTGTATAGATTACTTTTCCTATTGGAGGTTATATCATCCATACACACTTCATGCATGTGCATATGTCTAGAGACCTCAAAAAGCAGGGATTTGTGTAATTCTTTGTGTTGACTAAGGGGCCAGGTGTCACTTTGTCAGTGTAGAGAGAGATCAGAGAGAGGATGACATAATCCCATCATCCATCAATCCCTCTATGCATCCATCCATCTCCATGAATGGATGCTATCCGGTCCTGGGCCAGCACCCACCCTGTTTTGGGCACCTGGCCTCCTTGGCCCAGACTCCAGGCTGCCTGTGTCCCTCCCGGGCGTCACTTAGGTGCTATGAATAGACACTGGCGTATGCTCAGTGCTGTCAGCTGGGCATTGGCACGTGTGGCTCATGTCAGCACGGCCGCAGCGCAATGCTCCCAACTGGCGTCACTACATCGACAGCACATTCGGGTCGCCATGGAAACAGGGACATAGCTACCTCTGCCCTGACATCCATTGGTTGTCTTTTCCAGACAAACTCTGATCTCTTTCACTTTCTCTATTTTTTCCTGTCTGTCCTTCCCCATCTCTCTCCTGCTCCATCTATTGCTTCCTTTTTTTTTTCTCACTTTCTTTCTTTCTTTGTTTTTGTTTCTTTGTCTTTTGTTTACGTGACTTATGACGAGCAGCAGGGAACTGGTGGTTTGAGATTTTTTCCAGGGGGCTTTGTAATTATGAGCTGTTAACGTGTTTGTCATTGTTGTTCCCATTGCTCTAATGAAAAGTACAGGAATACACCCATGAACTGATTCATGATTTGTGCAAGGTCTGGCCTTTAAGTCTCCTTTGATACTGTGTACGCGTGTGTGTGTTTGTGTTTGTGTCTGTGCTTCCCCACCAGAGAGTCATTGGCCAAAGTATGAGCTTCTTAAGGTCTTCCAAGTACTTCTCTCTTCTCCTCTGACTTTCTCTCAGACCCAAACTCTTTTCCTCTCCCTCCATCCACACAGGCATGCGGTGTGGGAGTGACTGGCCTTAATGGATGGGCGTGTGGGTCACTGCGTTTTCATGTAGGTCCGACAGCTTTCTCAGGACATGTGAGCAGATTGCAGTGTTTGTACTTCTGCTCCATTTAACACTTCCTGTTTAATCGTCTTCCTGTGTACCTGCTGGCAGGCAGGAGGCCTGATGGGTGGAGGAGACGGGTACTAAGTTAATAAAAATAAAAATAAAAGGCAGCTCTGCCCAGTATTGTAGTTTTTAATAATTAAAGCATTTATATTTTTCTTTTAAGAGAGTGTGTATGACATTGGTTTTAACAAAACAATAATAATCCTCCTGCTCTTCCTCCAGTTTTCCCTGCTCTTCCTAAGCATTGTCATTGTGATTAAATATCCATCCATCCATCCATCGTCAACCGCTTATCCTGCGTACAGGGTCGCGGGGTGTGATTAAATATATTTTACAATTTGAGCAAATATCAGATTTTGCGTTTTTGTCAGTCTAATCAGAAGAGTTTATTTTATCTATTCAAACTGTAGGGTTGTTTACAGAAGTTCAATATAACATTTTGAACCAGAGGCAAGACTCACACCTCATCTCTTTTTCAGCCTCGCTCTCTCATACACCACATGTGAGTACTGATACATGATACTTTGTCGCACACTTTTCAAAGCAACCATTTAGCCTATATCGCAGTCATGGTAGGCTTAAGTTCATTTCCAGTGAGTTTAGGGAGAAAAATTCTAAATGAAGCCAGAGCCAGTCAGTTAAAGTTCAGACCACTCCTACGCTATTTCTATGGGTCACTGTCTGTATGAAATTAAGTATGAGTATGTGGGTGCATATATGTGGGCACATGTTTAATGTGTGTGTATTTCTGGTGCATGTGCATTAGTAAAGGACACCACTCCAGCTCAGCTTATCTGATGTGAAAACTTGCATGTTTGGGCTTTTAAGAACAAAACTTTATTACTGAAAAGAAAATATCAAATTTTCAAACAAATACTGCTTTGATTAATGAACTCCAATCCAACCAACACACACACACACACACACACACATACAAGACATGCACACCACAGCTGAACTGAAGACCCTCTGTTGAAACACAGCCGGTGCACTGCCGGAACATTAAAAATCAACCAGTTTCACTTTTATTTACTAACATTAAAAATAGCCATAGAAAAGACATGCTGTTACAAAGTCACCATGCAAAATTTCCCCATAGCACAGATTTAAAAAAAATGCTCAATAGACTGCTTTGTTTCTTGGCTGCTGAACATGATGCCTCTTGAGATGATTAAAATGACTATTTGCATCTGTTTTCCATTGGTGTCCCAGATAACCTCTGTGTGACATCTCTGCAGAGTTAGTTTGCCTGGGCTTTCTCCAAAGCTACCAATTAGGAATGGTGAGTGTGCACTGAGGTGAATGCAAAGTTGGTCCACTCATAAAGCCTGCATTTCACCCTCTCTCTCTCTTTATCTGTCTAATGCACACACACAGACACACACACACCTATGTGCTCACACATAACCAGATGCTTGATGGAAATGTTTTTGAATTCAGGTTGTGCCCTGAAGATGCCCATTCATCTCTTTCATATTAACCCTATTAGCAGGCTCACTGACAGAGCACAATGATATGGGTTGCCAGGATATTGCTGTTGTTATTGCTTTATTTTGAGACTCAATAAATCGCTCACCCACACACTAGAGGTAATGAGAGGAATGTTTATGTGTGAGAAGACGAGTGGTTGGGAATTAAAAGTGACTGCATTTTGATCAGTTTCATAAAGCAGATGTCTAAAATCAACCATCTTTCACAGTGATCTAATAGGGTATAACAGACCATGCGAAGCATGCCTGTCTAGTTTTGTCTTTCAATTAATCATATTAATTTTTGATGATAAAATCTCCTTCCTGAAGGAAGGGTGTGATGTTAAAAACAAATTATCAGATATCATTTTACAATAATTATCACAGATCATATCTTTATAATAAATATCCTAGACTAAATACACAGAGCGTATGCACAAACACGCACACAATTGTACACAGGCACACACACATTTGAGACAAGACTGACTTCTTTTGGAAGTCTGTCTGGAAAATGAATCCATCATCATTTGAACAGTGCCATCTGTACATATAGCCACACACACACACACACACACTAACAAACACCCCAACGTCAGCACATCAACGTCAGACAATCCAAACAGTGCCCAGTGCTAAGCAACCATGCAATCCCAGTGCAGATGGCAGGGTCTGATCATGTTTATTTTACTCTAATCTAATGCACTTAAGTCCCACTGCCTACCCATGCCTTCTAAATGACGTTCCGGGGGATATATATTTAAGTGTGTGTGTGTGTGTGTTTATGTATAATGGACTATACCTAAATGGTCAAGTCTGCTTAACCCTGTATTTACTTCCCTGTTTTCAACATCCTGAATGGGAAATTACCAGATAACATAATCCTGGAGTGAAGGATGGCCTCCTGTCCTCTCCTCTAATTCAAAGATCTCCTGACAGCAGCGGTGCATTTTTCCCCACCTCCAATGTGCCCCTGGCAGCAGAACATGGCTCCTCTGGCATCCAGTACAATAGTGCTTCCACATCTGGCCCTGCTTTCAACAATTTGCACCATTCTTCAGCTCTCATCTGAGAATGTTGTCTTACAGTTTGTAAGTAAAGCTGCTCCTGCTGCTCCTCCACTCCTGTCAATTTCTCTGTATGGCCACCCTTCACAAATCAGGTTCATGGTTAAAATGGTTAGCCAAGGTGTGGGAGCTTTTCACTCATGATGAGACTTCAAGTAGAAGAATAGAATAGAGAAATGCACAGTAAAAGTAGCCTTCACCTCTCTGCTATCAGCATGGTTGATGGAGTTAACCACTGGATATCCATAGATTGTGTCTTTTTTAGATAGCAGTGTATCTAGGTTGACCTAGGTGACTGTGTGTCTGTATTTTGAAGAGGTTGAAAATGATCCACAAAGCACTCTCCCCTTTAGAGAGCTGAGGTAGGTGTGTGATCTCACTGGGGTGCTTTGTGAGGTCAATCAGGCTCACTTGCGTGTAGCAGCTAGGCAGGGCCACAACTGAGGGCTGTTTTTGCACATTTTTGTGTGTCAGTGTAATTTCTTGTCTGTTGGATGGCTCCATTTATGCTCTTAGAACAAAGGTTAGGCTACAACATGTATCTCAATGTGTCTAATATGACAGGGATACAGCTACTGAGAATGTCACAGTATACACCTTAAACACATGAAAGATGTTTAGTTTTTTTCCCCTACAGAGCTATTTCATGACTTTTTATTTATAGACCGACAAGCAGTAAATCTCTAATCAAGCTTGAAAGATCGGAACATTAGAAGATTCTACAGTTCTTGAATGTTACTGAATAGTGAGTGTTACACTCAAAGTAACTGGGGTATCAAAAGTGTTGTTAACACACCCAACCTTTTAACAAGACAACCTTTTTCATTCCAATTAATTTCAACCAAGTCTGACATGGTAGATGTACCCTTATAATTTTTTCATCAATGGAGCATCAACGTGTCTTCTCATGAGCCATGGTTTCCAGGGAAGATTTGAGGTACAGTGAGTCAGTCAGTACTGTTTGTTGAGACATTTCCCTCAAATCAGACGCCCACATAGGAAGGAAGGGTGGATCGTCCTGGCATGACATGTGTGGGTGTGGTTTACCATGGTACAGCCTAATGATGCCCAAAAGCTGTGGCTGTGGAGGTGCGTGGGTTGGCATGGCTTAACTATAATCTGCAGTAGTGTGTAGCAATGAAACTGATCCACCCCACTGCAGCGCTGTCCATCAGTGTTTGTCATTGGTGCATGTTTGCAGAATGGATGAGCTGCCTAAGTCATCCAGCCCCATCATCACTCCACATTCCAATGATCATAATCACCATGATGAAAACTCTTTCATTGACACACCCTTTTCTCTCTTCTACTTATCATTCTACCTGCCATCATACCTTAAGTATATCTGCATATTGTGCTGCATACCATTTGGCGTGCCAATCACATAAAATAATTATTTTAATAATTTAATAATAATTAACATTTTTTAAATCAACAATTCTTAACTACTCCAAATATTGTGGTGATGGCGCATAGATAAGATGCTTGCCTTTGGTGGGGGAGACCTGGGTTCAATTCCCACTGTGAGACATCCACCATTGTGTCCCTGAGCAAGACACTTAACCCCTAGTTGCTCCAGAGGTGTGCGACCTCTGACAATGCATTGCAATTGTAAGTCGCTTTGGATAAAAGCGTCAGCTAAATGAATAAATGTAAATATTATAAGAAGATTGCAACATATCTCAATTCAGCATCAGTAGTTCACAATATAAGTTATTATAAATTAAAAAATGACAGTATTGGACATTAGATCAGTACCTTTCCATAGTGATGATCAGTAGAGAATAAGATTTAATACATTTTTCAACAACAGCAACAATACTGTTTCATTACTAATACAAAAACAAGACTTTTTTCAATACATTATTTTGAAGGATATAAACATGTTTTTCTTAAAAACAAAATAAAACAAACTTTCCAGATACATCTGTTTAATGGTGTCTTGGCAAAGCAGCCACAACAGGCCCTTTGTCCCAATTAAAAAACATTGGCAAAATAATGATTTAAAGCTATACTTTTTATAACAAAATCAAAAAACAGTAGAAAAAAATAACACAATGTGAAAGGTCTCGTAAATTATTAACTGAATCTACTCCCCTTGGGACTACAGCTTCATAGCGAGTTTCAGCTTATTGCTTAGCTGTCCTGCCCTCAACTGTTTACTGTTTTGGTTCACTCTCACCATTCTCATAGTGCCGTTTACGACAGACAGGCACAGTTAGTGACCAGCTGGTGAACATAGTGGAACCTTTACCAGCTAAAGAGCTATATATTTTCATCAAGAGTTGGTAGAGACCAATAACAGAGCTAAAAGAGTGTGAATATTGGACTACATTGGACTCCAAATGAAAGATAATGTTGCTCCGTCTGCTGGATGTGTGTAAGCAACCGTTTGTTAAGAAAGTTCACAATATCAATGTAAAAGGTAATAATATACCAGTGTTGTGTTCGTGACTTGTTTCAGCTGCTCCCAAAAAAATCACTTACAGCAGGTTTGAATCTGAAGATAGAATATGCACAAATAGAAAAAGTAAACAAGACTAAGGTTAGCTTTTGGTGCTCTTACTGTATGGTAAAAAGCTGCTGCTGTATGGCAGCTTTTCAATGCTACAGAAGCATTTCAGTCAAAATCAGTCTTATTAGGAATAACATATTTAATTTTATAAAATATACTTTACAAAACAAACTTATTAAATGCTATTTGCATTTATGAATGTTACCAACTTCTGGTTTGCATTCCATATTTGACACATATCTGTGCGTCTGTCAGTCAGCAGTGGCAGTTTTTCAAGTCTGTCAGTTTGTAGTACCCCCTCCTTCCCATTTCAGTGTGTTTAAAATGGAAGATCTATTTATACAGCGTGTCTGTGGGAGCTGGTTTCCCGGTTGCTTCGTCAGATAGCTGGTCGGTCTGTGGCAGCAGGCTGGAGGGGCTTTAGGCTCTTCATCCCCCCCCTGGTGAGACTCTATCCCAGCAGGCTTAGTGACACAGGCCTAGGCAGCTGCGACAAGGCTGGATGGGCATGGGATAAAATTGCTCTTTTTCCACCAGAATAATGAAGAAAAACACAAACAGCCTAAAAGATATTCACCCTGGTAATCACTTAAACACACATACAGATACACACCACACGCACATAAGGTCATAACTGGTCTAGTTGGATGAACTTGTATTGTGGCATAGTATTTGACAATCCAGGCTTGGTCGAAACCCATGTATTGTTTGGATTGTACACCAAAAAAATTGTCTTGTTGTTTTTTCACTTCGATTATTGAATAAAAATGAGAGATTTGTCATACGCCTTAATTGCTGGACAGCTGAATAAAACGGAGGTTTATTTTATTCACACTGGACCACTGGGGGCCTTCCATTGAAGGTCTTGCAGAATCTATTTTTGTCTTGTCACTCTCATTAATAAAAGATTAAAAGAATAAAAGTGTCTACTGGGAAATATGAGTAGGAGAATGTTGCTCTAATACCATTATTACTGGACACACATGCACGCACATGTAACAGTTCACGTTGAGGTCTGAGCACCCCAACATTGTGTGCTCAGCTGTGTTTAACACCTAAGAGCTGACTATTGACAAGTACTGTAGCAGTACACAGCATGTGTGGCCCTGGGGCTGTGTGCAGGACTAGAGTGTCACACAGAACTATTGATTTGGTTAACAAGGAATAAATGACTGCCGTTGTTTGTTGCCACGTTTTTCTGTAATATATTCCCCTTTTATTCTCTCTGCCCTTTCTTTAACAAGCTCTTTTACACAGCTATATACCTCCACTACTATTTAAATCCTTTGCTTATTTCATGTGTCACTTTTTAACCAACCTTTTCCTCCCTCTGCACTGTTCCAGTTAGTTATGTAATCTCAGTGTCATTTGAGACCTCATATTGACAGCTTAGTCCCCTACTGACCCTCTACAGCCATTTTAGTTAGCGACCCCACCCCTTGCAGCTGGAAAGTATGACATGGCATACTGAAATATACATCAACATACTGATTCAATTAAGACTGTGTGCGTTCATGTCACTGCAGTGCATGTTTGTGCTTTACATTTGACCCGGCCATCAGCATTAACATGATTGTCAGTTGGTACCTACCAAATTGAAGTTACATAACCTGCCATGTGTGTGGGTTCAAAACAGTCTTGTCAGTTGATGTTATGTGACCAGTGTTGACTGCAAACCAGAAAAGACTAGAACTCTGGGATTTAATACACGCTTAGACTGACAAAAAACGCACAATTCCTCGTTGACCTGATTCATCTGATCTTATCTCTATTATCAATAAGGTCGGTGGGATTACAATGATACCTGCGTGATCTAAAAGAAAAACAACAACTCATGTGGCCTGTGAAAAACAAGACTAGAGTTTCTAACAATACAGCTGAGGTGGCAAGATTTGTTTTCAGTAAAGGCATTTTCAGCTCCTCTCAACAGATCCTAGAAAATAATACATCTGTTGTACTGTGATGTTTTGTCTTGTTGGTTTTGCGCAGCAATTCTGAACAATTGGTTAATGGTTGCATTTTCTGAGAAATAGTAAGACAGTCTGTTTCTGTTGTTACTACAATAAATTAGACTGTACTGTAAAAATATATATTATTAAATATGAATGCAGTATACAAAGTATAGAATGCAAAGTATACATTGAAGTCTGTCAAATGTTAGACAGTGGACATGGCTGGAAGAGAAGAGATGACACACAGGAGGCCATCTAAGAAATTGGCCAATACAATGACAATGTTGTTTTCTGCACACAGTATCCAAACACAATGTCTAGTTTCTCGAATACTCTTGTCTTCAGTCCATAAGCCTTTCAGCTAACTCCACCCTGCCCTGTAGTGAACCCTGTTTTCACTACACTGTCATTGCCCTGTTCAACAATAATTAACCTAAAGCCCCACCTATTGGTGCATTTGTGAAGTGCACAGTTAAAACCCAGACAACAGCTTTTTTTTCTAACAATGTTTTACTGGTACAACGGTTTGAAACAGTAATTCTGTTTCAATAATGTCAGAAATAATTATAGAATATTTTATTAATTCTTAAAGCTACATTCACATACATGTAAACATGTGTACTTTATATTATGTCTATAATATTTATAGAAACTTTCAACACATTTTGCATTATTTTGTTATATGCTAATCTCCTGCTAAATGTTGTAGCTATGGAGGCAGAAATGCCATGATGTAACAATGCTTCTACTATAAAAGATCTCGTTAAATACCCCTCTCCTTGCAGAATCTCAGCCTGACATTTGACTCTGTTCTCTCTGGGTCATCATATCTTTCCAGAACTCACATTCATCCGCCTCAATGAACACAAAGTTCTACGACTGTGTGTAGCGGATAATCTCACTCAGGTCATGGCCTGTCACTGCAAAGGCATAACCATCGCCGTCACAGAACTTGGCACCACAAATTTGTGTGTCCATCACACACTCATTGTGCAAATGGGCAACCTAAGAGGAAATGAGGAAAACACAGTCAGGGTCTCATAAAAGGATCTGATAGTTAAACCTAAGAGAAAACGCCATAAATAATGCCTCGATTCTCGACTTATTAAGACAACAAGTTACCTCCACACTGTTGGTCTCTGGGGTCAGTGTCAGGTGCCACACCCTGACTAGAGAGTCCTCAGCAGCAGACAGAAGCTAAAGCACAAAAGCAGACGGTCACACAAAATCCAATGATATGAGATATGCCCAAAAAAACTGAGAACCACCTGAACATACTTTAGAGCTAAATAGATAATAGTCATTTTTGACGAGATTATTTATGAATCCCTTCTTATTTTTAGCTCTGCCTCTTTAATGATAAATGCCAACAAAATAAACTGTCAGTGAAAATAAATATTTCTTATCCATTTGGGTTATACAACTCACCAGTCCAGAAAAAGGAGCAATGTCCAGTGAGTATATCCAGCGAGCGTGGGCGTTGATCTCAGCATGCAAAATTCCCGTCACTGCCTCATAGAGACGGATCTGGCCTGTGCCGTAACCTGCCACTACTGTACCTTTCCACAACTTGACAGATGAGCAGCTCATACTGAGTGCAGTGAGGAAGATGGAGGGTCATTGCCATCGGGGAATAAAGGGAAATAAAGGACATTAGATTAGAGTGAAGAGGGGAAAGAAACAAAGGACAGTGGAAAGGGACATAAAGTAGATTAGATTAGTACAGCACAGGAGAGAGACAGAGAGGAAAGTTAAGAGTAGAAGAGGAGTTTAATGTTTGTGAGGATGGAGTTTCAACAGTTGGCTGTCATTTTACCGATTTATTTTGGTTTACATTCTAGATCAAAAATGACAAAACTATAAAGCAATCAAATCTTACTCAAAGCCAGAGATTTTGTTCAGCAGCTGAAATTCCTCCCCAGACTTCCACACACACAGGCTGCCCCCATCATCTGCAGTGACCAGATCAGCTATGCACTCCTGAGGGGAATAAGTAAAGTCAGCAAAGTTAGTTCAGTATAGCAACTTTCAAAGATCAAGGTCAGAAAGGGCTTTACAAGAGTAAAATATTAAATAAAACCATCAGACAGTAAAGAAACAACAATTAAACATAAGCAACAACATCATAAAACA
Organism: Micropterus salmoides; assembly: GCF_014851395.1. Classification (NCBI taxonomy): domain Eukaryota; kingdom Metazoa; phylum Chordata; class Actinopteri; order Centrarchiformes; family Centrarchidae; genus Micropterus; species Micropterus salmoides. The sequence goes on from NW_024044459.1 coordinate 27,616,595, forward strand.
GTAAAGTAATCAGCCTATAAAACATAAGCAATAACAGAACTTATAAACACACAAGACTGCCCACATTAGACAGCACGAAGCGAGACAAAGGCCAGTTGGTATAAAAGAGTCTTCAGCTGCTTTTTAAAAGGTTTCAAGCCTGCAGAATGTATGTCACCTCTTCAAAGATACGGAAAACTTTTATTTTCAGTTGAGTGCGAGGAACGACCAAGTAAGCTCTGGTCAGCTAAGTGACCTAATGGTGAAATAAGGGTGTAGCAGGTCAGAGATGTACTCAGGTGCCTGACCATCCAGGGCTCTATATGAGAAAACAAACAACAACCTTAAAATGAATCCTGAACCTGCCTGCGAAGCCAGTGAGAGATAAAGCTTGGAAATAGGCCTATGGTTTTTGGGGAGGGATGGATCAGAAGAGGCTGCACAACTGCACGTTTAAAATAAGGTGGAACCAAACCAGGGAGCTATTTATGATCAAGACCAGGCATGGACCAACAGACCAAAATGTGTTTTTGAGCATTCGAGTTGGAGAAATGTCTACAGGGCTTGAGGAAGTTTTCATACTGCCTACCACATCAATTTGGTCTTGCAGGGAAATAGGAGTGGATCAGGCCTAAATTGATGGCTGAGTTGGATAAGCATAAAAGGAAGTAGAGGAGGGAATGATGCTAGCCCTGACATCTATAATCTTATCCACAAAGTAAGACAGGAATCTATTGCAATCTTTCCTTGAAAATACATGCACATCAGGAAGTGCAAAGAGTGACAGTGGTGTTGACTGTGCCAAACAAGGCTTTAGGGTGAGGTTTACTGGGGGAAATTAGGTTGGATTTCCACAGTTGCTCTACCCGCCTAAATTCATGCCAGAAACAACAAATGGTGTCATTTAACCAGGGAATTTATGGAGGGAACGAGTCTCATTTTACTAAGAGCCACTTTCTCCAGAACAGCAGTGCAATGTGGGTTAAAGCAGTGGACCAGACTATCAACATCAGTGTTGATAAAAAAGCTGCAGAAAACTTCTCAGCTAAGAGGCGATTTATGATGCGAGAGCGATCTGCAGGTTTACCAGGCACAGAGTCCAGATTAAAAGACAAAAACAAAACACATTTGTGATCAGTAACACGCAGCTCCTCCAAGCAAAGGCAGTCAATATTTAAACCAAGCGTAAAAACAAGGTCCAAGGTTTGTCCCCTAATGGGTGTGGGACCAGACACATGTTGAATAAAATTAAAGGATTCTGTGACACATAGAAAATCATCAGCAAAGCTACAAGAAACGTCACTGATGTGAATATTAAAACCACCAACCATAATAACACTGTCCAACCTTATGAAAAAGGATTTTTTTTAAATCACTGAATTCTGACATAAAAGAACTATTAGAACCAGGCGGCAGTAAATTAAAAATGCAATAAAACGGGTTTGAACGACCAACTTGGTCATCTGCAGTTCAAACAAGGAGAAAGCCCCATTGCTCACCATCCAACTTGGAAAGCAGCAGAGTGGAAGGGATTATGTGAATGATGCCGTTCCTAGAAGTATTATATAAAGTAGTAATTTATTTATGTAGGCTGTCATTCATGAAAAAGTTGGAGCTATCCTGTGTCAGCAAAGGTTCAGACGGAAAGACCACAAACAATGCACACACACGCCATACCTGGCTGCCAGAGCACTCCGAGGCCATGTCAGTGACGGACTCCTTATGCTCCTCCAGAACCTCAGACAGGGTAATATTACTGCCTTTACTGGGAACATCAAATACTAGAATTGCACCAGATGAAACACCTAGAGAGAGCGAAACAGACAGCAGACTGAAGAGTTTCGCTTTGTATTTTTAATATACATATGAATATATTCCACTCCATGCTTACCAACACATATATAATTCTCCCACACTGCCGATATCCCTCGAGCAAACACGGCCTGAGCTGGGACAAAAATAAGTTCTGTGAGTGCTCTAGATTTGGTATAAAACTCTTTAATACTTTTCTCTCACACACAAATGTGTGATTGCAAAAAAAATGCATATATGAACATGTGTATAAATAAATGGGAAAACAAAACCATCAGTATCTATTTGTTCATGTGTACAATGTCTTCTCTACCATTTGTGATTGTGTAGATATAATAATGTAGGCACAGACGTCTGTAAATTGTTGATTTCATTATAATAATCAGGTCCTCTCACTGATGTCTTAAATTATGTTTGTGTTATGAGGATGGATCAACTGCACTGACACATTTCCAGGAACAACAAAGTATATCATGCTGTATATCTTATTGCATTGCATCATATAAGTGAGACAGTTCATTCTTTGTGTGCCTACATGTGTGGCAAATCCACAGTTTATATGTAAGTTTACCTGTAGGTGTTTCCGGAGTATCCAGTGCATGCCAGTACACCATGATGGAGCCATCGGATTCATACATCTAAAACGATGGATTTATATTATGTAAGTTAAGTAAAGTAAAAGGCTGCAAAAACACATATATTAATACTTTTGTTTAGGTTCACATTTAAAAAAGTATTAAACGACACATTTCAGTCTGGACCCATTCCCCATCGTAATATATACAACCCCAGTCATTATAGGTAAACATAAATAGCAGAAGTAGCAGTGTCCTCCAAATGTAGCAACTGCCAATGACGGCAGAGAAGAGCAGACACACACAAACACTCACCTGGATGCCTTTCTGAGAGGTCACCACCAGCAGATCACGAGAGGGCAGGACACAAAACGCCGCCTGTTACAAGAAAACACAGGACTGCATTATTTTTATGATACAGACAAATGCATATACGGTATAACAGAGGAAAAGACTAAATAAGATCATGTTAAAATGCCCCCTTTTATATTTGCCAGCAACCTATTAAAGGAAGAAAATAAACTTTGTAAGGTGGAATTTGTTTGTCATTCTAGCACTGCACATTGGATTGGAAATTAAACAATGGCTATGACTATGTGCTTACTTTCAACATTAAAAGTGTTTGCAGCCCTTTTTATACATAGTCCCCCAGTGTTAGGACATTGCAGCAGAGTAGTGATCCTACATATACAAACAAGGCAACCAATATGTTTTTATAGCCAGTCTTGTCCTTGCAGAGCATCACTGAGAAGATAAGTGCCTGCAGATGTATATGGGTCACAGATTTTAGCCAGTAACTGACTTTAAATTCAATAGTTTACACTGTGTAATATGTTTATCTAAATGTATGTTCACATGTCCAATTACTTTCTGTTCCCTAAAGTTGGGGGGCTATTTATAAATTTGACTACAATTTCTAAACTGTCCGTCTGATTTAAAGGAGTGGGCACTCATTTCAAATTCAGTGAGAATTTAGAAAGAATGTGAAATGGAACTTGATATCTGAAATCCTATCCCAGCAGCTCTCACTGTGTAAAATAGTTAGCGAGAGACATTGCGAAAACACTGCTGGAGTTGCACTGTGGCCTGACCTGCATGATGAGCGATGTGCTTGTGGCGACATTGGGCTCCTTAGACTGTAGCTGACGGTGGGAATAGTTGAGTCCGTCCCAGGAGGCGCTGACCATGTTGACAACGTTAGCATGGACAACCGTGAAGTAGGTGAGGCGCCGCGGGGCGATGCGCAACACGCTGAGGTTGTTGTACAACGCAGACGCGCTGTTTTTGATTTGGATGCTCTTTTCTTTGCGATACATCGAGCAGCCTTCTCCAAACAGCGCAGTTTGTTGAAATGGCAGTGGGTGGTGTCAGTCTAATACAAGAAAATAAAGGTAACCACAAGTCCAGTTGTTAAATTAACAATTGTGTTAACAAAAGGCATACCGTTATTTGGCAGCAAATGGCAACGCTAAATTCTTAACATTAGCAGGAAGCTAGTTAGCGAGAAGCCAACTGCAACAACGCAGCGTAAACAAAAGGTTACTTCTGTGTGACAGGTTGCACTCCCTCTTACTTCAGATAAATGTTATATAAGAATTGGCGTAGCTAGTCGTGATCGATCATTACATATAAAGTTATGGTGAACGAAGCACTTTGCTAGCTCTTGTTAGCAACAGGATTACCTTCGCGTCCTCTGCAGCCATAGAGACAACGCCACCTCTACGTACTGCGTCATCCTTGCGTGCTCGGTTGCTAAGTAACCGTAGACCCTATGGAGCAAATGATACACAGAAGATTGTAAGGTGAGTGCATAGTGCTACTTTTATACAGTCTGTGGTTTTAAAAAAGGTTGGAGATCTAACGTTATCATTCGTTAAACGTGACCCGTTCACGCGGCGTTGCATTTAAAGTGTAGGCTATAACTTAATTATGGTACCTAAAAGTGATAACGCTACGTATGAATGCCCCTAGGTTTCAAACGTAAAACGCCTCGCAAGTTAGTTATAAATAGTACTCCTCGTAATACAGTTGAATTTTTCAGCAATACACATTCAAAGTGACAACTGCTTTTTCTGCGCAAAATGTACTTGTAACGTTATCTGTTTGGGTTCAAAGCAGATTTCTCTCGCGAGCTTGTTGATTTCCTCCTGATATGAAGTGTCATCGTTGTTTGATATCCGGTGTTGTGTTCTGCATGGGAATTCCACTGTGGCTGAGGCCCCTGGGGGCTAATTACTGGGTCAATCAAAGAGAGCATGGAGATGGCCATCCAGCAAAAAGGGGGCTGCACGCATGCTGGGAGAAGGAGACAACACAAAAAAACAAGTTTTGGGTGGACAGGAGATCAAATGGCAGAGGACACAGGAGTCTATGATAAAGAGTTTGGCGCAGATGTAAGCTCAGAAGCATGAATACAGGTACAGCCAGAAGTCACCTGGATCTGTTGTATGATGTATTATTTATGAACTCAAGAATAGCTAGACGAGGGAAAATGTCATATTCATGTGGGTCCCAGCACACTCGGGAATCCAGGGAAAGGAGAAAGCTGGCAAAAGAAGCAGTTAAAAAAGGAGATGTTGAAGTCAATATTAAATTATCAAAGTCAGAGGAGAAAGAATAATGTGGAGAAGTGTAAATCAACAATGGCATCTGCACTGGGATAATGCAACAAAAGTAAATTACTATATACAGTGAAAAAAAAATAATGGACATTGAAGCTAATTTCTGCATTTCTGATTCATTCTTGTTACATATACTTTAGTACAGTCTTTTCTTAGTCGCTAAACATTTGCAAAACAGTGCATTTCTCAAAACATATCGTACAAACGGCACTACATAGTGGACCTGGAAAAGCCTGTAACTTGCTCAAAATCCATCTGTCAATAATAAATCTTTATATCAGTGAACATGTCAGTGTATCAGAATGACAAGTCCTAGTGTAACTGTTTATGTACAAGATAGTCAAAAATGTTTAGCCATGTTGTCAATTGAACAGTGTGCTCTGGAAGTATTTTCTGATGTAAACTATGGCTAAGGTTTGAATGACAATGATTGGAAATGCACAAGTCTGCACTTTTTCTGTATGGCATGTATCAATTTCAACTGTACAAAGTTATACATTGGATGAGATTAGACAAGATTCACATTTACGACTTTAGTTTTTTTAATGTAATTTGTTGGCAGAGCATGTCATTGTGATGCAGAAAGGAAAAACACAAGACTGCTTTACAGCACTGCATAGCACGACTGAAAAAATGACAAAATACTGTCAGCAATGTAAAGACAAAGTTGCAAAAAACATTTGCAACTTGCTCAAATGAATGAGAAATTGCTTTCACGATATGCTCAAGTGGCTGAGCACACAGCGCTGGGGGGCTTCAGTGTAGAGCACTAGAGTGGAGGAGACTTGACCACCAGTCCAAACTGTTTGGTGTCTGAAGTTTGCCAGTTTCAAGGGAGAAGTTGTGTGTTGAATGCTGAGCTGAAATCAACAAACAGCATTCTGATATAAATTAGGTGTTGTTTTATTTATTTTAGCCTATATGTTACCACATTTTAATACACATTTAATTAGCCTGTCTGTTAAGACAAATAAACAACGTTTCTCCTTGTTTTTCTCAGTGTGTGTGAAGACTGAGGGCCTATCGTGAAAGTAGTTTCATTACTTTGAAACTAGTTAGTAGTAGTTACTAAGCGAACGGAGACACACAATTTTAGTAATGCATTTACGAATAACTGGTGCAACCCAGTCCAGAACACTAGCTGACCATAGCCTCAGTTTGTGCCATGAAACATTTTCCAAACTCTAACTTTAATTACTGATTACATTCTGTAAGGAATTACAGTAAGAAGAAGAGGATTATGTCCATATGAAAAGGAAAGTCCTGTAATGATTCAGGGCATTATAGTTGTACTGGAAAGTTCCCATGAAGTGTGTCAAGTCTGATCACATCCACCAGAGTGTCCTAATGTTTACCATATGACATTTTCACAGCAACATGCCAACTGACAGGTAATGATGTTGTACCTTCTTCTTATTTTTTGTTTACCCAGTAAATATCAAACTCTTCATCATCATTTTCTGTCTTTTGTGTTTCATTTTCAAATCAGCCTCTGAGCCAAGATGCCCCGCTCTGCAGCCAAGACCCAAGCTGACAAGCGTAGAGGTAGGTTGCCTGTCCACGTGACCACATCTCCACCGCAGGACCTGGAGTTGGAAGATATCATCCCTGGTCGCTTAACTCAGGCCCAGTGGATGGACATGTTGATCCAGGAGGATGCAGATGAGACAGTGGGGGAGATCATGGAAGAACTGCTGAGCAAGGTCATGGAAGGCTGTTTAAAGGTGTACATTGAAAGACAGGTAAAACTGAAAAGTCATATATGCTTTTTATTTTTATTTCACTTTTGTGAAAATCATTTTACTGATTGACATTTGTGGAGGGACCAATACAATTATTTATCTTAGCTTTCATCCAACCACCCATGATACATATATATAACATCCATGATGTTGCCTTCTTTGCCCTTAAGCTAGAACCTTTCTCCGCATCCTGGGCCAAGAGCTACCTCGTGCAGATTTTAGAGCAGCAAATCCTGTGCTTAGATGAAGGAGAAGGACCAGACGAAGCATCTAAAACAGAAGACTTGGAGCCTATGCCAGGAACTTCAGATGCTTGGGCTCAAGGATGTTTACCTGTTGTAAATGCTACCCCTCAGCCTGACCCCGCCTCACAACAGGTACTCTTGATATGTCTCTTCTGCAAGTCTTCCCTTTAAATTTCCACTAAGATGTTCCATATCTATATTATCTCTATATATTTTTTCCAACAGGAGGCTGGCATTGTTCAGGTCCTAGCACAAACAAAGCCAAGACTCAACCAGCAATGTAATGTTGTGGCTCACACAAGCAGCTTTCCAAAGCAATTTGAAAAGGAAACAAGTCCCAGGAGGCCTGTCAGTGACAAGTGCTATAAAGTACTTTGTCCTCGTTCCCCACCAAAAGTTAATCAAAGGAAAAAGCAGCAGGTTTATTTACCTCCCAAGCCTGTTGCAGGTAAATTACTGCCATCCCTGTCCTGTTCAGCAGAGAAAAAGGATGTGGAGGTAAAGAGTAAAAATAGAACAGATTCTGTTTATAACCATATGACTGGATCAATATATCAGCATAAGGACTACCAACCCATACCAAGGCTTGATCACTCCCTCCTGCCTCGACACTGCATCTTTCCTCAGTATGAGATTGTGGATAATAACTACACAAGATCCAACTCCAAGAAGCCGAGTGGACTATCCAAACTAGAACGAAGATATAACAAGCAGCAAACTGAGTGGACTGTAACATCACTGAAGCCACTAAACAGCTCCAAGGATCAGCCAGCAAAGGTTCAGAAGAGAAATGAAGCAGATGTCTGGCTGAAGAGATTGTCTCCCTCTATACATAGAAGGGAAGGGATGGTGTCCTCTTGGCCTCTGAGGATGGACACAATGGATTTGGCCAAGGGTGTTTCTCTCCTGGACCCCCAGGCAGTTGAAATTAACCCTTTCAAATGTAACCCTCCGGCCCAGTCTACCAAGCTGAAGCTGATACACAGTGATGTAGCTATGCCACTGCTTTCAGTTGACCGGGTTACCACAGGTCCACCACCTCGCGTCATGCCATTGTTTGAGTCAAAGAACTGGGACAACTGATTATAAAATTTTGTGATAATTCATGTATGTCGCTGTATTAAAAGCAGAATGAGTTATAGCCATATCATATCATATGTTAATGAAACAAAAATATCCCTTTAATACAAGAATATGTCATACAATGTCTAGGTTATGACAGATGGTTATATATGTTTTGAAAAGATTTTGGCTCACTCCATTTTCCCCATGCATTGTTTGCAGTTAGTGAGATACAATATACATGTATTAAAATATATGACCTGATAAACTGTGAATATATGCATTGTTATTTCTTGGATATGAATATATATATACCTACCAGTTTAGTAGGTTCATCTAGCTAAAACTAATGAAGTCTAATACAACAGTCCTGTAATAAATCCTACTTTCACAAAGGTTATAATGTTCAGTTATTGTTGAAACTTTTAGAGAGCTGTTCATTCACTGTATGGTGATTTTGGAGGCTGTAGTTTGTCGTGCTGTTGAATTTTACTGCGTTATACTTGAAGCCTGGTGTTTCTATAATTTTATCTACCCCATTTATATCAGTGAGGGTAGGATAAATTACAGGGATACCTCTATATACAATGCAATACAGAGTCCAACTATTTCTGACTGTTCAATACATAGGTGTCATTTACACTGGGGACATGTCCCCTCCTGTTTTTGTAATGGCTGCTCTTGTCCCCATAACGTTTTGAAAGCATTTGTTAAAAATGTTTGTAAAAATAGCTTGCAACAACAAACAATAAGCAAAAAAATGAAATGCTTTGAAATGGGGTTATTTGTACAGTAACAAAACATGCATTGCAATGTAAATATAGAAGAAACAAATGTGCGTTGTCCAAAAAAGCTTAAGAAAAAAGTTACTAATTACTGATACTGATATTGATATTTTGAATTTTCACCTGCTATCCGCATTTTCCCTTATATCCCCACCACTTTTCAACACAAGGTGACGCTCTTGGTTCAGTGCATTCAAACGTAAGAACCCTGTCTGAGCAGTGACTCGAGAGCACCGCGCACCGTAGGTTACTGCTCATGCAACCTACCTTGCTGAAGCCGACAGGACGCTCGACGTGCAGCGGACCAATCACCAGTCACCTCCGCCGCTTCTACACCAATCGGGGAACTATTTTGACTAGTAGCACGTTTGCCTGACCCGCTGCACATGTGAGAGAGCAATGAAGAGAAAGCGGTGTTGATAAAAACTTCCAAAACATTAGAATTATCGTCATCTTGACAGCAGACCAGACATGAAAAAGAAGAAGACAGTTGCAGAGAACCCAGCAGAGGTAAGACTGGCGGCATTTATCATGGCTATAGCTTCTTGGTGGCTAAAGACACGGTACAGTTTTACTCACTGGGAGACGGGTATTGGTTGCATGCTTTGCCTACAATTAGGCAGTTGTTAAACCACCGGTAAGACTTTGCTTAATGTGCTGTAGCGAATTAATAGAAAATGAATTATATCTATCAATAATCTCAAATAACATATCAATAGTTTGTCCAGTTTTTATATCAGACCCTGATTATTCTGATTCCCTAGTAATTTTTGGAAAGTTGAGTCAAATCGAGCTGCAGTTGCTGCTACTGTATGTTGTGTTGTGTTTTTTAACAGATGATTCCCTCCCATCATGAGGAGGAGGAGGAGGAAGAGGCTCCCGTTAAAGCAAAAAGGAGCAAACCCGAAGATGCTGGAAGAGAGGAGGTGGGCTATCACCCGGTGAAGCTGTCCCGAAGTGATCTGTACAGACCCCCTACAGCAGAGGAGCTGAACCAGCTGAAAGAGGCAGAAAGCCTGTTTCACTGCAGCCTGCTCAAAATGCAGGTGAGACCTCTGACTTGCTGGCATGACCATGCAAGGGAAGAATGAACAAAGACAAAAAAGGGGAAAAGGAACGGGTTTGTTATCCCATGTAAACCCACACACGCTTTCATACACTCCTGGTAAATGTCTATAATCTGTCACCAATAACAGATGGAAGAGCTGCTGAAAGAGGTCGCCCTGAGTGAACGTAGGAAAAAGCAAATAGATTCCTTCGTTCAGACTGTCACCAAGCTGCTTCAGGCTGTGCCAGATTCACCAGAGGTTGAGGTATGTTTTAGTTTAACTGTAAGAAAAGCGTCATGATTGTACATAAAAGCTCAGTTCCACTTCAGTCAGAAATCCACGCACAGAAACCTATAACCACATGTTTTACTCAATTTCACTATGTGTGCAGGTAAGTGACCTGTCATGGCTGTCAAGTACTGTTAAGACCCCTTTCCTCCTGGTGCCCAAAACAACAAAGGGCAAGTTCCACATGGCACCGCCTGCTTCAGTTGATCTGATCGGCAGCTACCCCCTGGGCACTTGCACCAAACCACGCATTGTGGTGGACCTGGCTGTCACAATCCCAGCTGTAAGTAACCTGCCCTCCTTGTTTAATTTCATTACATCAGTTCAAGCAGAGTGAAAGCAGAGTGCTATTGTCATGTACTGAGTGCAATATGACAGACAGACATTAGATTGTAAACGTCTCTGGTGTCTGCTCATCTTTCTGTTATTAGGATGTCCTTCACCCAAAGGATGTCGTGAACCAGAGGTATCCAAGGAAGAGAGCTCTCTACCTGGCAGGCCTGGCCCAGCATCTCATGTCCTCCTCTGATATTGGAACCATGCGTTATTCCTGTCTCCATGGGAATCGACTCCGACCCATTCTGCTGCTGATGCCTCCAGGTATTTAACTTTTAATTACCAGCATATTGTTCAAAACACTAACAACCTTCAGATGCATTGCTTTTAGTTTTCATTGTATGGTACAGTATTTTTTTTTAGCTCTTGATTGTGAGACGAGATGTGTTGTGGTGTCCCATCTTGCAGTTAAAGACTCTTCCAGTTTCACCGTACGCGTTCATGCCTGTCCGCCTCCCGGATTCTTCAAGCCCAGCCGTTTCCACCCCCAGAGGAATAATATCCGGACAGAGTGGTACACAGGATTGCAGACCTCCCAGTCTGGTAAGATTGTTAATTCTTCAAATATTAGGTCACAGTGAGGTTGCTGAAGTAGGTTTATTGTCAAAAGTCATACACCATGGCAAGACTGAGCACAGCAACAAGACACAAGGTAGTTATAATGCACCAGCAAGGCAGACAGAGGTTGTTAAGCTCTTTTTGAAGTAGCTTCCACCCAAGGTCCTTCAAAACTATGTGCAAGTGTACCTAGAAGAGTTTATGCTGTTTTGAAAGGCAAATATTGATTTGATATAGATTTTTATTCTCTGATCACTCTAAAGTTTGTTGCATTATTAACATGTCTGTTTTTGAAACATTCTTTACTTTACAGCATTTTTTTTCACACCTTCCTAAAACCTTTGCACAGTACTGTGTATTCAGGACCACATTGCTTTTCAGAAACAGTTCAATTGAAATATTACTTTCATCAAGACCAAATTACTTTTGTCTGTTACAGAGAGCAATGACCCTCCCACGCCACATTACAATAGCTCTGTTCTTGGGGATTTACTGCCCAGGGCTCACCTCCAGTTTCTTTCTGCTATCAGCTCCCAGTGCTCAGCTTTTGCTGACGGGGTGGCTTTGCTCAAAGTCTGGCTTCGTCAAAGAGACCTCGACCAGGTAGGAGACTTGCAAGGGCTCTTTTACTTGAGAGCTCACTTCCTCCTTTTTTATTTATTAGTCATCTGACAGTTGTTTAACTCACCCCTCTATTGCTCTCTCTGTGTCTTATAGGGCACTGGTTGTTTTAATGGTTACTTGGCTTCAATGCTATTGAGTTATCTGCTGACCACTCACAGAATCAGTAACACCATGACAGCCTATCAGCTACTTCGAAACAGCTTGAACTTCCTCGGTAAGAAAATGTTTCAAATCTGCTGAACTACCATTTTTCAAATAAAGGGTAATATAATACACGTGATATACGGTAGTTGTACTTACAGCAATTTGCTTACCACTGTTTTGAATATTTTGAAACTTACCCACCTCTGGTTCCAACCCTCAGCCTCTACAGACCTGACGGTGAATGGAATTACCCTTGCCAAAGATCCTGACTCTACAGCTGTGAGTGGTCTAACTCAGACTGAAAAACAGTAAACCTGTGTAGTTTCTTCACACTTTCATTTACCTGTAAAATTTTTGTCTCTCCTTTCCTTTTTGTCCTTTTCCCTGCAGCCATCTCTTGCAGAGTTCCACAGTGCTTTTCAGGTCGTGTTTGTCGACCCCTCAGGACATCTCAACATGTGTGCTGACATGACTGCTTGTACCTACAAACAGGTAAATACTGTAAAAACAAATGTGTGTACAAACAGTACTTTTCACTGGTGAGATTAAACGACAGGTTTTGACCATTCTCAAATTGGTTCTCAGCTGCAGCATGAGGCATCCGTGTCAATGAAGTTCTGGGACAACCCTACAGTGGATGGTTTCCAAGGCCTCCTCATGACCCCCAAACCCATGATCAGGACAAGCGACCACATATTCCAGTATGGCTTTATTATTCTGTTAAAGCAACAAAACAAAATGCATGCAGTCGTTCTTTTATGTACTACATGAGCAGCTTAGTTTTACACCTCCTCTTCAAGACGCATGATTTTCCATTGTCGATGAAGTGTTAACTTTTCCTTTACAGATTCCTACTATAGGTAGTTTCCATTAAAGACACCTTCTCATACACATAGGGCCGGATTTACTAACATCCCGAATAAAGAGTACTAAATTGCGTTTGCATTCTAAAATATTGCATGTGCAACTGTAGTACCTGTTACGGGTGGTCAGCTAAGAATTACTGAGTAGATGACAACAGGAGCAAACACAATGGAGGTGGCAGTATTTAAATAAGGGTTTTGCATTTTTTAATGGTTTCTGCCATGGATAGTCGGGAGGGAAAGCAGCCACTGCATAAAAACCTTGGTTTGTTTCATTCAGTGCATCCTGAGTATTTGGAAATCGTATGAACATGCCCATCCTGCCTGAGATTGCACAAATTACTTGGGACAGCACACCTATAAAACTGCTTTGGGAAACCCCAGCAGAAACAGATACAGTATGCTGGAATGACCAAGACGCGAGGAAATGCCAGCAAGACCGTCCGCGCTGTTTCCAGTCACTCTGCGATCTCCTGTCCCTGTTCCCGTCAATGCCCCATTCCCTCTCCCACACCTACAATGGGTTATCGCTATTACGACAGGTGTGCTGTAAACAGTTGGCGATCGGTCCCTCTGGCTGGATAAATTTTTACCTGTGATCCATGCACTACTGCAGCTGCACTCTCTGCTTTATTGGCATAAATGTTAATACAACAGTATTGCCAATGCTAAAGGCAAATACAAAAAAAAATTCAATTCATGTAATCGAATAAATAAAATTTTATTTCTATATATTGAAAATAGAATAATATTATGTAATATTTTTAATTTCTCTACGGCTTCTTTCATTACGGCCGTGTGTCCTCGCAACGATAACAGCAGCCATCTCGGCGCAAAACTTGCCGGTTTGCACCTTCCTTTCAAGCGTATTGAATACAGATGCTATTGCACTCACATGAAATTGCTTGTAGGCTTGCTAGATCACATTGCGTGTAGTAAATAAATGTATTTGCATGTTACCCTCCCATTACTTTGCACAATAAAATTGAAACCCCCCACATTGCATATTCATTAAGGCAAAAGTAGTAAATGAACAACAGGTGCAATCTTGCACTTTTGAAAGACGTCATTCTGCGTGCAAACCGTTAGTTGATCGGCATATGTGTAAATTTGCTGGTGATATCATGTTTACATGTTTTTACTCACGCAAACCTTTAGTCAATCTGGCCCATAGTCGTTTTCAGGGTCCTTAATGTCAGTTGATAAAGAGGAAACTGTGGAAAAAAAACAACCTACTGCTAGCCAACATCACAAGAGTTAGTTTTCCTTTTGACTCTTTGACTTACTGTTTGATTTCCCATCATCATCCTGTCAACTCTTCTGTTATGTGTCTTTTCATCTCCCACTCAGGTTATGTGAGCTTGTGAAGCTTCAGTCCAGCTGTAAAAAAATGAATCTTCTCAGTGAGCTGATGGACCACAGTGGAAATTATGTCCGCACTGCTCTACCTTTTATTCTGTCACTGCTTCAGAGAGGACTGGGCCAACGGATCCACCTACTCACCCACTCCCTCTCTCCTGACCCCGAGGTGGGAAACATTTACCTTCAGTGGTCAGTCGTCCACATCTGGTTTACTCAACTGGAATAATGGGCGCAAAGTTGTTGTTTTTTTTTCACGCTTGTATAAATATGATTTACAATATTTTAATCACTGAATGTGTTGAACATACTTCTTTTGTTTTTTTCAGTGGTCTGTGGAGAGTGAAGCTCCAAAACACAAAGCCCAACCTCCTCTTTCCTTTGGTTTGCTCTTGAGGCCGGAGCTGGCTTTCTCAGTCCTCGAAAGAGGCCCACCTGCAGACAGCCCCAAGGTAACCTCACCTCTCTCCCTTTTCTGTGTGTGGAGTGTTTTATTTCATATTTTTGCCATTGGGGTTGAAGATATAAGGTAATTTTACTTTACTCTGAGTGCAATATCAAACATGTTACAAACAGGGAGCACATTTGTAGTGTGTACTCAACCCAACAAAGTACTTGCCATACAGTGTATTTGATTGGTGAAGGTACATAGGTGTAAATTTTCCAACTAAATAATTTCCTCATTGAGAAAGATCTGCTCAGTGTACTCTGTATTTTTTACCACAAGTTTGGCTGTTAACATTTTAAAGAATGTAATACTATGTAATAATCTAACCAAAAGAAGCATTTATGAACACTTTCTGATATGAATGGCATTTGCACATTATGTAGACTTGTTTCAGTCCGTTTCACTTATGCCCTACCAATGCTTTTGCAAAGATTGACTGTTAACAACAGTGGTGTTCTTCTGCTAGGCGGCTGAGTTTCGTCAGCTGTGGGGTTCTCGCTCCGAACTGCGTCGCTTCCAGGACGGTGCCATCACTGAGGCTGTGCTGTGGGAAGGGGCGAGCATGTGCCAAAAACAACTGGTCCCCAGACAGATCATTACACACCTGCTACAGCTGTATGTATTTTATCTTGATATAGCATATTGAAAGAGACAACAGACATCACATACTGATGATGATAATACAGATTCAGTATGCCACCATAATAACAAAAAAAAACTTTTGTAAAGAAATCTAATCAGAATGTGTTCGTAACGACCATGTACAAAACATAATACCTGTGTTAAGGTAAATGAGGTGTATGATACACTGTTGGCAGCCTCCTAAATGCTTGGGTATGCTGGATGTTTGATAATGAATGCCAAGGATTTGTAGCCACCAAGTGTTTTCTCTTCAGCCATCAAGTCAAGTGAGGTAAGACAAATCACTGGGTTTTAATGGTGAAAACTACATTCAGGTATTAGTTAAAGCTGGGGTAGGCCATTTATTTCAGAAACATTTTTTTGTTTATAGTTGTTGAAATTATCTTAACACACAGACATCAATCAATAAATCAAATGCTCTGCCACAAAAATGAAACATCCAATATCTGTGGCTGTCACAAGACTGCAATAAGCACATCTAGCTTACCTGACGGTCTGCCTATCTGCTTGCTCTTGCTAGTTCTCAATCGTTGCCTACCCCAGCTATAAGTATTTGACTGCAGCTCAGCTCACAGCAACTCGAGAGGGGGAAAATGTCTAACTTTGTTTTAGGAAAAACTGTTTTTGTTGCATTATTAGCCCCAGCATATACAGGTCAACAGTAGTAGTGTACCTGCTGCCTTAATAGCCCTGCCATCTCATCTTCCCTGACATCCAATCAAGGCATCTTTCTTACTTGCACCTACTTCCTCTTGTCCCCCTACTGCCCCACAGTAACCTTTCTCTTTCATTTGTATAGGAAGTCAGTGTACACCTCCATCATATAAGCACATGATGCAAATTATGCATTTCTGTTTACAAAAATCATCATATCCACATGCTCTGGGCTCAGTCTTGTGCGCATTGTTGCAAATGTTTGTCCGGCCTCTGACAATAGAGATGGCAGCGATACCCCAGGTACACACAAATAATGCCTCGCCAGAGTTGCCAGTTTGGGGAATCTTGGTCCATTTACCCTCCACCAGTCAAGAGGGTTTATGTCCAGTGAGGGAGCAATGTCTCTCAAGTAGTAATCCACCTGAGCCTCAGAGTCCGTGGCATAGGAGGAACTGTAGTTGTCTCCTAGGAGCAACACCATGGTGTTTTTGGTGTCACTTCTCATTTGTGAGGGCATAGCCACCTGGCTAATGTCAGGCGTGATCAGGGTCTCCTGCTGTTCATCCTTTGGGCCCACAGTGGTCGTTATCACATCTAATTTTGAAACGAGTTCATGCAGTTTAACCTTTGCAGCCAGTCTCCCCGTTGGTGTCAGGAAGCTGAGATGTTTGTGACGAGGGTCCAGCATCGAGGCAATCAGAGCTGGTTTGGAGGCTAGGTCATTAGAGTCAACCTAAAATACAGAAATGAAATGACATTGATGAAGAATTAAAAAGGTAAAGGGGATGCAGATTATCTTTAACCGCATTAATGTTATTCAGCACTTATTCTTCTAAAATCATTGCCAAATATACAATATGCACAAATTGATAGTCACAATTAGTTAATGCCTACCTCCATGTGATTTCTAAGTGACTTCTGAACTTTCAGCTTGAACTCCGAGACCTGTTCAACATCGTTCTCTTTTGGCACAAGGTGGGTCTGAATGAGGCTGAACGTGATCGGGTAGATGTTCGAAATGGATACCTCTGTTTCAGCGGATATGACTGTTGTCGCCCATTTCAGTGTGGCCAGCACCGGTGTGAAATTCTCAATTATTTGCCAGCAATCGTCTTCGATCTCAAGGGTCTGGGCTTCCTGTCTGTGGGTGATTGTGCGATCAGAGAGCACAGCTTTAATCGCCCACCGCTGCTCAAGCAACCGTTCAAACATATCACAGATCGTGTCCCACCTGGCTTTGCTCGACTGGATTAACTTGTGCTGTGGCAGGCACATCTGAACTTGCTTCTGCTCCAAGGCTTCGCTTGCCAGCAAGCTGTGACTGAAGTGTTTGACTAGCCTCCCTGCCGCAACAATGATGCGGACAAGATCCTCACTCAGCCCATCACTGACTGCGAGCTGCAATGTAGTGGCGAAGCAAGTGGCATAGTCCCAGGTGACACGGGCGCACGCATTGGCCGACAAGACGTCCTGTGTGTTATTATGAACACACGCAGTCACTTTCCCAGCAATTCCCCAGGTCTGCACAGTGTTCAGAAGCCTCTCTGTGATTGTGTCTGTAGTGTGGCTGTCAGATGATAGCTTGTGTGTCCGCAGCACAGCTGACTTCCCTTGCCAATCCTCTGTTATGAAGGAGCAGGAAACTGTAATGTACCTCTGAAATGGGAGGGCTGTCCAGAAGTCAGCAGTGAGGGCCACTTTCTCCACTCTACCCAGCTGCATCACAAGCTCCTCCATCTTCTCATGAAAATGGCCTTCAATAAGGCGTGTTATATCACCAGCAGATGGCATTTTATAATTATGCACAGTGTATGCAAGCAGCTCACGAAAACCCTCACCGCTAACCACGCTGATGGGAAGCATGTCCTTCTCTATCATTCTGGAGATGAGTTCAGTCACCTCTGCGTGTGTTGCCAGTGACACACCATCACTAGGCATAGTGTCCGGGTGTTTGTTTTTGATGTGGTACATCATGCTGGTGGTGCTGCTCCTGTATTTCAGCTTTGTGTCGCACATCGTGCAGTGAACTTCGTCGTCCACTTTGATGAAAATGTCCCACACAGAGCTCCGCTTCAGGCGCTTCCTCTCCCCGTATTCGCGCTCAGTGGGGTTGTTTGTCAAGCTCATGTTGGGTGACATGATGGCAACTTGCATGATGTCCGAATGACCGGTACTCTCCTCCTCGATGCACTGAACTGTACAAATCACCGGCTTCTCGTCTTCATCTGGCGGCGTCGTGGACGGATGGTGCCTGCTCATGTGATTCATCATGGAGCTCGTGGCTCCGCCGCAGTACTTCAGAGTAGCGTCGCATTTCATGCAGCGGACGAAGTTCCCCACTTGTTCGAAGCAGTCCCACACAGAACTCCGTCTTCTCCCCGTACGCTTCATGTTTTGTGCAGCTGGCTAATGTCTGATCCGAATGTTTGAGTTTTTTTACGTTAGCAAGCCAGCTAATATTAGCGCCACAAAAATGGGTCTCTGGCGTGATAAAACCAATTGGTGACTGGTTTCACTTCACAACAGGAAATGTCAGTGAGGTGAATATAGGTATGATTTAGTTTGAGGCCTCGTTTTTATAAAGAAAAGCATTTGTTACCCACCAGGCATGCAGAGATCCCTGACTCCTGTGTGCGGTATGTGGGGGCGATGGTGGATGACGTCATCAAAACGGGAAGTGAGGTAAAAGCCAAATCCTTGCGATTTATTTTTTAAAGACATTAAAAAAAGTTGATCCATGGAAAACAAATCGATTATAATTTTTTATGTGTTGTGTAATAAATATTCATGCACTTTGTTTAATCTTACTATGTCTATTATTGATGTATCTTTTAGTTTCTGGGATTTTTGTGTTCCTATTTTGATAGACCTTTTAATTAATGGCGTAATGAATATATATTGTGTTTGATATTACCTAAATTGTTGTAATGTTTTTATATATTATTGCTTGCTGTTTCATATAAAAATGTGTAGGCTATCAGAAGTGTTGCTATTTCATCACTACATAAATGTAATAATGTAATTATATCTGTAATAATGTGTATTTTCAGCATGTGTTTGACATGTACTGTGCTTTTCAGGTGCCTAGTACCGGAGAGGAGGAGAGTCTACTGGTGGTTCAGTCCTATGATGACCTGAGTAGAAAACTATGGAGGCTGGAAGGTCTGCCTCTCTCCATCACATCAGTGCAAGGAGCCCACCCTGCACTCAGATACACGCAGGTAAAGTCTCTTGTTCTCGTCGAGGAACAGCTTAGTAAAAATGTAAATCATTTTGCATAATTTGAAACACCTCCGCAATGCAACTCCATTTCAATGAGCTTTTAAGTTATTAACAGCTGCTGTTGCATAAACATTGCATATGCATATATGCACAGGGTGCGATTTGTGTAAAAAAACAGAGGGGGGATTTTTTTTTTTTACCTGATGAAAATACCCCTCCCAACCCCCAACCCGCCCCAGGTGAAGTGCTGCAGTGAAAACGAAAATGCAGAAAAAAACAGATGCATGCTGTGTTTACCTCTCAGGTGAAGTGAGTGGGTAAGGGGAGAGAGACTGATTTAAAAGCCATCACTTTCATTAAGTGAAACCCCGTAGCTGTGTGTTCGGGCATGCTCAAAGGTGTAACATGGACACTGGCCGTCTTTTATCATCATAGAAACAGATCGTCAGTTTGTGAAGTTTATTGCAGCTTCAGTAATATCTGCTGCCTTCCCTGTGAGCCGGAGCAAAGGTCTCGTGAGTGTTGATAGGCTATTATTCGCGACTTGTAACCAATCACACACTGCCGTGGGCGGGACATTAAGCAAGACTCCAGCCTGGTGATGACCCATAGACAGAGAGAGGCAGCTGGATCTGAATCTCAGAGGGGGGGATAAATTTTGTCCCCACCAGGGATAAAAATTATTCAGCAGAGGTAGGGATATACAAACCAGAAGGGGGGAAATCCCACGCATTCCCCCCGCAAATCGCACCCTGCATATGCATATACATTGTGAATTTGGCTTTATGACAGTTCTAACATTTCATCTGTGCCTTGCAGGTCTTTCCCCCTCTGCCACTGAAGCTGGACTATTCCTTCTTTAACAGAGAAAAGACTTCCAGATCGTTGGTGCCAAAGGAAGACAAACCCTGCCCCGCTTATATCACCCCTATCACAGGTTAGTGTTTCATCCACCGGCAACTAATTGAGAAGTTGTGTTGACTTAAGCAATTCTGCACTGTGTACCGGACAAATGTTTTATGCATTTTCACTCTCATTGACACATAATTTAACTTGATTTTGCTTTTCCTTGGGTGTCTACACGTGTTCCCCGTAATTACTTTTGTGATGACGACTGGCTAAATTTCTAAATAACTGAGTTACAACCCATGTGTTCAAAGCAGGAAAATTACAACTGCTTTACCACAGACATTTAGCTATACAAACTCATATATCAATGTATTGGCAACCCTTTTATTGCAGTAATTTGTCACATGGAGGGGAGTGGAAAGTGGCCTCACGACCGCCTCGCCATCCGCCATATCCGAGCTGCCTTCCACATCCGCCTGGGAGAGTTACTCAAGAAGCACCATAATTATACATGCAGGCCCTGCCCCACACACCTGGATGTCTGGAAGGTATATATTTTTTTCAGTTCAATTTTATTTATATAGCGTGTAGACCATACTGTAGTATTATTATTATTATTGTTGTTATGATTATTAGAGACCCAGCAATTCCTACCATGATCAAGAACTTTGGTTCAGGACTCGCATGAGCCAGCCCTAACTATAAGCTTTATCAAAGAGGAAAGTCTTCACACTACTCTTAAATGTGGAGGTGATGTCCAAACTGGCACCTGTTTCCAAAGGAGAGCAGCGTGATAGCTGAAGGCTCTGGCTCCCACTACTTCTGGAGACTTTAGGAACCACAAGTAACCCTACATTCTGGGAGCGCAGTGCTTGAGTGGGGTAATATGGTACCATGAGCTCATATGATGCTGCCTGACAATTAAGTGCTTTGTAGGTTTGTTGAAGAATTTTTAAATTCTATTCTGGATTTTACTTTGAGCCAGTGCAGAGAATCTAATACGTTGCCTTTCCTAGTTCTTGTCAATACAGGAGAGTTGTAGAGTTTTAAGTGACTTATTTGGGCAGCCTGATAATAATATGAGGAATTGCAACAATCCAGCCTAGAAGTAACAAATGCATTGACTATTTTTTCTGCATCAGTTTGAGACAGGATGTTCCTTATTTTTGCTGTGTTACGTAGATGGAAAAAAAAAGGCTGTTTGTGTACATGTCGCACGATTGTCTGTGAACTGTGATATTTTTAGAAAGGTTATATAAAACATTTTTTGAAATGTAATTGTAAGTCTGTGGTATGTCTAGGAAACTAGTTGGAGAAGTTTTTTTTTTTTAATCCTAGTTCACAGTATTCTGTTTATTTATGCTGTTTTTCCTTTGTTTATGTCTCCAGGATGGCTTGGTGTTCCGCATCCAGGTGGCGTACCATCGTGAGCCTCAGGTTCTGAGAGAGAATGTGAATGCCGAAGGGCTGCTGATCGTAAGAGACAACGAGGAGGCTCAGGCTCTGGAGATGGCCACCATTCACAAGCCTCTGCTTACCAGTACTTTGCATGGGTAAAATTAAAACCATGACACAAAGTAGTATGTGTGTGTTTGTGAGAAAGCTGGATTGTAGGGTTTGTATTAGTTCCCTCAGTCCTTTTAAACCCATACGTTGCTGTTTTCACTTTCTTCAACTTTTGTCCTTCTTTTTCTTCATTTCTGTCATCTTGTTTTTCTCTCTTTCCTGTTTCTTCATTGCTTGCCCTGCGTGCACCGGTTCCTCACTATTTTGCTCCATCTTTTACTTGTTATTGGTAGGCTCCAGCAGCAGCACCCATGTTTCGGGGCAGTGTGTCGCCTGGCCAAACGCTGGTTGGGGGCTCAGCTCTTCAGCGAAGACGTGACAGAGGACACGGCAGACCTGCTGGTGGCGTCGCTTTTCCTGCAGCCTGCACCCTTTACTCCTCCTGGGTAACTACCGCTTCTACATTTTAATAATATGTCCACCTCACCGGTCCCATTTGTGGATAATGTTTTTTCCACTTCCCTTTGTTCGTTCAGTAGGTCATGTGAATGAATTTCTCGGTCTTCCTCAGTTCTCCTCAGGTCGGCTTCCTTCGTTTCCTTCATCTGCTCTCCTCCTTTGATTGGAGGAACAACCCGCTGGTAGTCAACCTCAACAACCAGCTCACAGGCAAGCGCACCCACACATACATACACCTTTTCCTTCTGTGTCACACAAACAAATCCCCTCTGACCTCTTTCTACTTCCACACCCGACATACGTAAACATCATGCTCGTATGCATCGCTGTTTCAACAGCAAGTCTGATTGTTGTTCACCTCTGTCACGTGCAGCTGCTGACTACACAGAGACCAAGAATGACTTCATGGCCTGCAGGGAGTCTCTGCCTGTCATGTTTATAGCTACGCCTAAGGACAAAAAATCTCTGTGGACCAAGCGAGCACCTAGTGTACAGGTCAGTGTACACACAAACACAAGTACACAACTTGCACAACAACATATTTATTGGATTAGCACGCAATACTTAATGTAAAAATGACTGACTATTACGGTTGGTCAGTAAACGGGGAAAAAATACAGAATGGAATACCTGCCATCAAATAGATCTTAGAAGTTATCTTATACTGTATTTTTTTTCTGTTAGACTTGTAGCAGACAGAGAGAGAGTCACAAACAACGGTGTAGAAAAGAGTTGCATGTTCTAGGCAGAGAGCAGTCACATAGTTTCCCAATCCTGGAGCCTTTCCTTAGTGCACACTGGTCTCCTGGCTCACACTGAAAAGATACAAACCCAAGTTACAGTAAAATATTCAGTAATTGATGATTTATTGTGCAGAATTTTAAAAAAAGTAGTAAATGTCTCTGGAAATATAACACAACAGATTGACTAAATTGATTTTAGAAACTTATGTAATTCCAAACTGACTGAGTTGTTGTATTACATACCACAGGCAGATAGCCATGCTTTTTTCTTAGAGCGGGAAATTGATTGTTCTGAAGTCTTTCCAAAACTTCATGTAAATCATTGATCTGTAAATGCAGAAATGGTATCTATTACTTTTGATAAACATCAAAATACCACCAGAACAAGAGTTTCCGTCTGACAAGAATGTTTACGTCACAAAATGATTTCAACAACCTTCAAAACTTCCTGAAAGTACCACTAATGCTTTTGGGAGACCATCAGTTGTAGCTCACCAGTTGCTTTTCATTGCTGTCCTCTGTTGTAGTGAAATAAGTGAAATATTTAGTTTTGTATTCCTCTGTTTGGATGTGACCGTAGCTGTGAAAGAGTCCAGCGGCACACAGTAGTGTACAGAAAAGGTACACGCACAAGCTTCCCATGGTGCGTAGCTGACCCAGATAAGCTTCCTGTGCTCGCCCACCTCACTCTGCCCAACATTTACACTGGTCCTCTCCCAGCATCCTACTTTTATAGCGGTGGCGGAGATCAGGAACTTAGTGTTTTGTGACGTCCAGACACAGGCGTCATTGTGGGCTTAACTCACCATGCCTGATCACAATGTTCAGGATGATTTCCATTTTACCATATCAGTTTCAAGCTGAATTCACAAGCCCACCTTCACAGACTTCTAAAACTGAAAAGGTGTTTCAAAACAAATAGCTGAGGTGAGTGAACTACAAACGCACCGAACCTGGATCAGTAAGTGTGATGTCTCTGAACGACCACTAGGGGGCAGATTCTGATGGAGTGAAGTGGTTAACAGAATGAATATTTGAGTTTCTTTCTGAATGCTCAAGATGCTTCCTATCAACAAAACACTTAAGACTACCACAACCTCAGAAATGTTAATTAGCTTTGCACATATCATGATTTATAATTGAACCAGAAAGAGATTTCAAGTTGATTGGAATTACATTGTACATTTTCCTGACTTGTTGTTATGTGATTCATCTGTCTTATAGTAGTAAAAAAATCAAAACTGCTATTGTACTTGGAGGAAAGAGTATTAATAATTCATCATTAGGTCAAAACACTGAAATAAAAGGATCTGAGGAGAACCTTTCAATAGGGAGAAGGTCACTATTTTAAGTACCTTTTTTTATTTTTTATCAAAAGCCTAAGGGGACAAAAACGACTTGAAAGTAGAACATATGGTACAACTAGGATGATAATGTGGTGGACTGTTATAAAGTACATTTATGGCACGAAGTGATTTTACATTCTCGCAAAATGACAAAGAAAAAAGCGTTCTTCTACTATTATGCAGTTATTATGCAGTTATCGTGCTTTAAAGTTGTTGTGTAATTTAATGACCTAAAAGGGTAAATCCCAAATACGTGTTCAGTTACCTGTTCAAGTTGATATTACTCGCATATTACCTCATACTACCAATGTTTTGATCCAGGTGCATGCCTAGGTGAACCTTTTGCACTAAAGCAAAAATACAGAAGGGTGTGTCTTGGAACGAGTTGGAACAAATACAGTAGGCAGTAAAGGGTGACAAAGGAGTGGATTTTCATCCTGTACCATCCCACTCCAGTGACAGAGTAAAATAAAAAACAATTCCTGTCCCGTACCAATCCCAGAAGAATGACTCCCGTCCTGTTCCTAATATTAAGAAAATCAGACAATAGAGCTTATTCATCTTAGAATTGCATTTTATATTTAAAAAATGTACAAATGATTCCCATCCCACCTGCTCCAGTTGACTTTTGTTCCTGTCCTGTCCCGGTCCCATGATGAATAATGAAATTGACTCCCATCCCACAGGATTTCCGAAAAAAAGGCAGCCTGTAGTAGGCGGCTCCTTGTATTACTTTTTCAACAATTGCTGGATATTGCCTTATACAATGTTATTCATGTTGTAATTGCCTTTTAGTGTCTGGAATTGTTGCCTTTATTTTGTGTTCTGGGAAATTGGTAATATTCCAGTGCTAATTAATAGTAAACGTGGTCTATGGACATTATTATATGAAATGTCAGAATATTTTTAGTGGAAACCCTTCTGAATGTCCATAGCTACCGTTTACTAACCATTTAACCATTGTATTTTGGTTGCATGTCTTCAGATGCTGCAGCGTGTGGTGATGGTGGCTGCAGAGAGTCTTAAGGTACTGGAACATCAGCTGATGGACGGCAGCCAGATACAAGATGTCAGGGTTGGTTTAAAAAAAAAAAAAAAAGCACTTGAAAGCTCTCATTTACTCACCACTCCATTGTCTTTATAAATTGTCAAGTATCTGGATGAATTATGAACAAATATGTCAGCCTTGTCATGCATTTGTCTGTGTTTGTGTAGGTGGTTATGCGCCCTCCTCTAGATGCCTACGATGTGTTGATTCACCTGAACCCCAAGCAGGTTCCCCTGCTCAGCCAGGCAGTAGACCCTCCCGCTGTCACCTTCAGCAGGGGCATCATGACTGGCAGTGTGGCCCAGTCTGGCGGGGCTCTGCCTGTCATTGACCACAATCCCGTGTCCCTCTACCTGAAAGAGCTCAGGGTGAGTCTTGATTGCTAGGGCCGTTAAAAGGAAGGTGTGGTTTTGACAAAGAATGTGAGGAAAGCTGTGTAGCAGGATTTACGCATGCAAGTTCCAGCTTGGCTGTTCAGGCCAGAAGTATATTCTATGTGACCTCCAGAAGCTTCCTGACAATAAAAATGAATGAGAGAGTAGAGAAATACCCACTGAAACTAGGCTTTTCTTGCATTGTTCACAAAGCAACAGCATTCAGGCGTGATCTCTATTAATGTAGATTTCCTAGAAACAATGTTGACATTTCTCTGAACATTTCTGCGTCAGCAGTTAAATTTTATATTGTCCATGTTCTTCACCTTCTCCATACACCCTTGCGCACATACTCAGATGTTAAGAGTTTTTGTCAGCCCCGGTCCAGACTTGTTATTAAGTAACCTTGGCAAGAATATATGACGTATCTCTGTTTTTCTTTTGGTGTCGCTTTTCCTGTTCTTTCTCTCTGTGTCAGATGAAAGTACATGGGCTACATTATGCAGCCAATACACGCCTATTTTGTGCACAATATCAACAACACCTAGCCATTAATGATTGATCAAAGCAGTCAATACAAGAGCTGATAACTAGACTAAGGTTATCAGACATATGTGGAGGAACACCCTTATATAAGAACTGATCATGTCTTCTAATGTGTAGTTTTGTTTTGAAGAAAAACTTCACTGATGCAGTTTTGTATTTTAAAGGCTTTACTTTTGGCCTAGAATACTGCAACAAAATGGATTCTGACACTTTGTGTCCTGAACTAATTCATTTAGGAGGCTTTTGGAGACCTAGCCCTCTTCTTCTGTGATCCCTATGGTGGAACAGTGATCGCAGTTTTATGGAAGCCAAAGGCCTTTATTCCAGTGCCCTTCAAGGTAAGGCCTATGTCACTCAAGTCCGCTATTTAAAACCTATCAAATATACACACATTCAAACACACACACAGTACTGTGCAAACAAATTAGGGAAGTGTGAAAAATGCTGTAAAGTAAGAATGCTTTCAAAAATAGACATTAAATCTAAATCAAGTCAGTATTTGGTTTGACCGCCCTTTGCCTTTAAAGCAGCATCAGTTCTTCTAGGTAAACTTGCACATAGTCTTTGAAGGAACTTAGCAGGTAGGTTGTCCCAAACATATTGGAAAACTAACCACAGTTCTTCTGTGGATTTAGGTAGCCTCAGTTGCTTCTCTCTCTTCATGTCATCCCATATAGACTCAATGATGTTAAGATGAGGGCTCTGTTGGGGGCATATCATCACTTCTTTAGGCTGAAGATAGTTCTTAATGACTTTTGCTGGATGTTTGGGGTTGTTGTCATGCTGCAGAACAAATTTGGGGCCAGGCTTCTCAGCATAGAAGGCACAATTAATTCTGACAAAATCCCCAAACTTTCAATGAACCTCCACCATGCTTCACTGTTAACCTGCAGAAACACATTCTTGGACCACTCTCCAGCCCTTCGGCGAACAATCTGCTTTCTGTTACTGCCATATTTTTCAAATTTTGACTCATCAGTCCAGTGCACCTGCTGCCATTTTCTGCACCCCAGTTTGTGCGTTTTCATGCATAGTTGAGTTGCTTGGCTTTGTTTCTGTGTCGGAGGAAATCTTGCAAATCTTCCAATGAAGGCCACTTCTGACCGGAGTTCTCCAGACAGTAGATGGGTTTACCAGGGTCCCACTGTTTTTTGCCAATGGAGGAAAGTAAGCACGATGTGTCTTTCATCTGCTGCAGTAAGTTTCCTTGGCTGACCACTGCATCTGTGGTCCTGAAAGTAGTCCGTTTCTTTGTGCTTCTTCAATAGAACTAGGAATGGACATCTGGAAACCTGTGTCCTTGTTGCTGATGCAGTATGACTACCTTGTGTCTTGTTGCTTTGCTCAGTTTTGCCATTATGTATGACTTTTTGACACTAAACTGTCTCTGGCAACCTCACGTTGTTAGCTAAGTTTGTTTCGTAAGTTCCTCCTACACAGCAGTTTCTCTTTCAGTTAATGATCGTGTTTCTACCAACATATTGAATTTATGATGCACCTGACGATAAGCCTACAAAATCCCAATCTCAAAGTGTACTTTGAAGTATTTCAAGGTAAACTTGCAGAAAGTTTTGAAGGCAAAGGTTGGTCACACCAAAAATTAATTTGATTTAGATTATTCTTCTGTTTACTCACTTTGTATTTTGTAAATTGATAAATATAATCTATAAACATGTCTACTTGTGAAAGAATTCTTACTTTACCCCACCTGCCTAAAACCTTTGCACAGTACTAGAGAGCCAGCCAGATAGACCCAATCCCCTCGCTTGCTTTGTGTCTCATGTGTGTCCTTCACCTCCATCCTGATGTTTTTCTCTTTCCTGCATCACAGACGTCGCAGGTGTCTGCTCGGAGCGTGGAGGTGGCTGGGGAGGAAGCGAATACCGTTCCCAATGTCGAAGCAATACTGGAGGACTTCCGGGTCTTGGGAAAGGGCTTGGTCAAATCAGTGGAACCCAGAACTGAAAAATGGTCCTTTTAGACACAGATGTACACACATACCACATTTCACCAGGTAGATTACATTTTAGCATTTGATATTTTCACCAGAGAAGGTACACTGATACCATTTTTTGTTTTGTTTGTGCCTGACTTATCAAAAAAGAGCAATGGAAACATGAACTAATTTGGACATTATGTTAACAGTGTTATATGTTTCAATTATATTGCTGTTAAAAATCAGCCACATTTGTTTTGGTGAAGCTGTATCACGTCTAATAAACTCATATCCATTCTTTTGATTTAGATTTGGTTCCTTTGCCCACATGCCTATCAGTCTTTAAAAAATTGTAAAAAGAAAATGATGACTAGAATATGTTTTTTGACTGGGACTGTTAATCCACATTTACAAATCAGCTTATGTGAATTCCGAATTCAGTTTTGTTGTAATAACCTGGATGCAGAAGGAAATGTTCAGTTTTCTTTTTGGTACTTAAAGGTGTAGAGTGTCTGAGGCTGTGTGTCTCTCACAGTCCTAAGTCCTAAGATTTCAGTTGGATCGCTAGAGTCTAAGCTTCTTCAAACTGATGCTTAGATGATGCTGATGCGAAAAACTAACAAAGCAGGACACTGTGACTGTTCTTTCATCATTGCTGTTTATGCAATGCAACATATGTAAGGTTCTGGAAAACAATTCCTGACAGTCCTATATTTCTGTAAAGCGGAAACACGGGACTCTCCGTTGTACACAAAGTAGAGGGAGTACATGCCTTATCAAGCAGAGACATGCCTGATATGACTGGAAAGGACAGTTTCGGGCTGACAGTTTGCTTCTAAAAAATATTCATGGTAAGGGAGTGTCTTGTTGCTTCTCCTTTCTAGGAAAACTTAACAGGACTTGGAGCCCTGGCCTTAAGGCATAAGCAAAATAATCATCTCTAATCACGAAAACACTTGCAATGAGATCATTACTTACATTCTTAGCCCCTTTGAAATAAATGCAGAAAGGTAATCCTAGACATACAGTACAGTGCACTGTTGTGTCATGTAAGATTTTGCTGTGCAGCACTTCTGGTTAAAACCTGCCTAGTGTCAATCTGATCAAATTGATTCTCAGCTTAAGGAATGTTTTTAATGTGTGCTAATGCCTACTGTACATTATGCTCATGTTGAAACAGAAGAGAACCTGTACTTTCCTTGTGTGTCCAAGCTGGGTTTAAATCAAGGTCAGCTTGACTTGGTTGAAGATACTTGAAGATGTTTCTCCACTCATACAAGATGCATCTTCAAGTATCTTCATCAAACTCCAGTTGCCCTTGATTTTTAACCCACATTGGATAACTATGACCAGGATGAGTGAGAATCTTCAGACATTACCCTGTGTAGCAAAAATTCAAAATGTTTACATATTAAACTAGGACCATAAACACCACAAACTGATTGATTAGTTGCACATTCCAGCATAATTGCTGTGCCTCAATAATGTACCGTACCAGGTAATTTATTTTGACCCAAGCAATATGGCCCCTTGCTACAAAATCTGAGATTGGAATAAAATAATGCTTCCTAAATCACGGACTGGATTGCTCCACTGTAAGCATCTTCTGAACGCTGCAGTATCAGTATTTTGTGTTTCCTGGTCTCCTTTACACAACTCTGGTAATTACCACAGTCCTTTGATTAACCAGGAACTGGAGTGCTTTTGAGTTTTCATTTGGTAGACTGGATCTTTGAATTCACAATCTCCAGTTTATGCCTGTACTTATCATTTCTGTTTCTTACTTGAAGTACGAGACAGGTGGCTGTTGACTTTCACAACCACAGTGACAAGTGACAACAGGCAGATGATGCAACAATAAAGCATTTCCTGTTAACTGCATTTTGTAAATGCAGTTGTATAGACAGAAAATATGTAGTTATTCAAAAACAGTAAAACTGTCATTTGATCGTAAGTAATGAAAATGGAAATACAGTCAACCTGCGTGTTATAATCTGTAATAACCTGGATGCAGAAGGAAATGTTCAGTTTTCTTTTTGGTACTTAAAGGTGCAGGGTGTCCATGTGTCTCTCACAGTCCTAAGTCCTAAGATTTCAGTTGGATCGCTTCCAACCATTACTGAAAGGGCATTAAAATCTGAGATGCAGGTGAGGGCTGTGATTAGCCCAGATATTAAATGTATTTGAAGAGTGAAGGAGGACTTCTCACTGTAACATTATCTTCTGACCACCAATAGTCCTTAATGTAATCTAATAGTAGAAAAATCTGGACAAATCAAAATGCTAGATAGTAATATTGTTTGTAGTGTAGATGTTTCATGCATGATTTGTTTGTATACTAAATAAGTTTGGTTTGAAATGTGTTTAAAGATTTCATTACTGAAATTCACCAAACAATTTCCAAAGATTTTGCTAGGAACCTGATTTGATTCATCCATTTGATTGATTCAATACCAAATATCAAGTACATGATACTGCAATCTGGTGGCAGCACCTTGTGCAGTGTGGGGTTCGTTTTCCAGGACACACACAACTATCATTCGTGATATATTGCTCTATTGCAAACTATTAAGCAAGCTCAGTGGATTGACGTGTTTAAAGTGGTTTAAAACATTAATATCTAGTCAGTTTGTTTACCACAAGGCTGTCCCAACAGATCAACAAAGTGGAGATTTGAAAGGATATTATCTTGCACTATTTGTAGGACTGTTTTGTAGCTAACATCATCTCTGTCTGGCATGAGGCAGCAAGCCGACCTGCCCTGTTTATCTAACGCAAATCAATCTTTCTCCACCTGTCTGCACCTGTCATGTCCTCTAGCACCTGATGGAAAACAACTGCCACACTGGCACTCCTACTGGAGACAAACACATCTGGTAGACATATGGAACATATGGCCATCAATCACAAACATTAAAAACAGTGATCTGTGCCATTTCCTGGACCTCAGGCCAAGGACCTTGGACTTGTGAAAGTGAAAAAACAGTGTGTAACAAACAGCAAAGCTTAATTGTTAGGACTTGTTTTTGCAGAAAATGGACAGAAATTCCTATTGGTTTTGTAGCTTTCCCTTAATGTTTGTGGGTACCACCATTCTTTTACTTTTTTCCATCTACTGTCCTGTTTCTGAGCCAAACTATTCCAGGAAAAGATTTTTAAAACTATGTGGCCCAAAAATGTGTCACATAGCTATCATTGGCAGAATCATTATTTTGCCAGTGTTTACATTGAGCCACATTCTGTATGCCAGTGAAGTGGAATATTTTCACAAAAGGGATACACTTATTCCAACCTAGCAATCTTTTTAAAAACTCCAAATATCTTAAAGAAATGTTACACTGATTCCTACTAACAGAGGCGTGGCTGAAACTTGAAAATGTTCTCACACCTCTATTGACACCAGACAAAGAAGGTAGGCCTATATGTGCTGATGAAGTTTCAGACGGGGGACAAAAGAAAAGGTCGGAGGGAACGAGGTTGAGGACAGGAAAGAGAGAGATGTGTGTGAACGGGTTGGAATGAAACCAGTAAGGGCTGCAAACAGGTATGCATTACAGTCATTTGTGTGTGCTTTTTATTTCTGTTCTTATGAAGAGCATGAAAATGCCTTCAGGTCAGACAACACTGTAAACGCTGTTATCACACTTACTATGAAACAGCCTTTTCTAAATTCAGTTCTGAGGAAGAAAGAAGAGGCGTCATAAATAATTTTTTTCTGTTCCTGTAGCTGCCTGATCTCAAGACCATTCCCAAATCGCACATGTAAGGAACTACAATAAGCAAAGCATGTTCCTAAATTCAAACGTGTAGATACATAATGAAAATCTAAACTTTTAAATAAATAAATGTAATAATTGGATTATATTTTGGCAACATAGTTATGGATTGCAAGTATTGAGGAGGCTGACGTTTCGGGTTGCAGGTATATAATGAAAGGTCAGTGAAGGAGCCCAAGGTATAGGAATGTAAAGTGTGTGTATATGTATGTATGTGTGTGTGTGTGTGTGTGTGTGTGTAAGAGAGGGAGAGAGAGGAAAACAAGAGCGTGAATCACATCATGACAAGCAGGGAGGCTGGTGCAGAGGGTGGGGCTGAGCTCAGGCCCTTCTGGGCTGTATAAGAGGAGCCCAGTCCTCCCAGATTCACAGCCACTCAGGAAAACTTATCTACCTGTTTTCTCATAGTCTCATCATTCACTAGCAAGAAAACATGGGCAGACAGAAGGTGTGTTTGGAAAAACTGTGCCGGTTCTTCCACATCCGGAACCAGCTGCTTCGTCAGGCCCTTGCAGAGTGTCTTGGCACCCTCATTCTTGTGGTAAGTGAGTGTGTGTGTGTGTGTGTGTGTGTGTGTGTGTGTGTGTGTGTGTGTGTGTGTGTGTGTGTGTGTGTGTGTGTGTGTGTGTGTGTGTGTGTGTGTGTGTGTGTGTGTGTGTGTGTGTGCGTGGAACATTATCAATGCCAAATACTAGCCGGTATCACCCGCATTAAACTAGGCCTACATGTTGAACTTTTAAACCTCAGCAAGCTTATGTTGCCACAGTTACCACAGACTGATGCATTCCAACAGGCAGAGGGAATCTGACTGAATAGTTGTATTAGTCATAAAAGCTGTTTCAGGTTAAACCGAAACCGAAAGGCTTCTGTGATGCTTTAACATCCACAGTGCTGCTGTGCCGAGTTTAGTGACTCATTTTATCAACTCCTCAGTGATTTAACAAATTAGCAAAGCCGGTTATGAAGACGTAGAATTATGCCGCGCGGCCTAGTGGGTCAAAAAGTGAGAAAGCAGCGTTTTTTAATAACTTCCAGAAACATTGCGTGCAGAAGGCAAGTCCACCTTCTCTTTTCCTCTCCATGCTGGCTGTAGTGCCGGTGTTGTGCATTCCAGCAACTAGCCCATCCAGTGAGCGCGCTTCCAGCTCAGCTGGTCGCGTGCTTGAAGCACGTCTAACCTTCGACTGTTGATTCTTTCTGCAGCGCAGCGCAGCACAAGATAACACAGTTCTAAAAAGTACACACCTACATGTAGGCTACTTTTTAAAAAATGTACAACACACATAACGCACTCTCACTTTTTTATTTACTTTATTTTATGAGCTGTATAAAAATGAATTGTTCTTTTGTCATGTATTTGTAGCTTTGGCAATATTGTTGTTTTACATTCATGCCAATAAAGCTAGATTAAATTAGAATTAGAGAGAGAGAGAGAGAGAGAGAGAAAATTCATTTCTTTAATGAAGGGTTAGGCTACTAAAAAGCCTCTGGGCCGCTGGCTGCAGGATCAGCGCTGTTATGCTCCATTCTGACAACTGTGTTGGTGGTTTGTGGGTCTGGGTGGTTGGATAACGCATGTTTTGCGGGCAGTAGCAGAACAATAGGTAGCCATATCACATCACATTCTTTTACTTCCTCTATCATACATTACAGAAGTCCCACTGTCATTATCTTTGTTTGCCAACGGCTTATCAACCATAAGCTATTAGTGGAGGATGAGATGGACAGTTAGGTATGGTGTGCAAGAGGTGGTGCCTGTACCTCTTGGTATTGATTTTGGCACAAATCTTTGTACTGATTTGTGCCACTGGCTCCTGGTAACTTGTTAGGATCATTAAAGAAAATGTCTGAATTCAGTTCATGCTGAATTAATCTAAAAAAATGTTGTCATGCACTAGGATTACCTTTTGTGGCCACAAGCTGAAAAGGCTATATATGATAGTATAATGCCAGCATAGTGTGTTTGGGTGTGTCTGTTGTTCACACAGTGGAATGTATAGTATCAGATCAGTCATGGTGTCTGCAAAGATATCCCTATAGGCAGATAATGTCTTTGTTTATCCTACTGTAACTGCTTTGTTAATCCCTCATTGCACTCTCAAAACGTGTTCTGCATTTTCCACTTCAAACCACTGTTCCCTGCTTTGAGCTGGAGCGTGTTCCATAGGGGGGCTTTTGAGGCTCTTCATCCCGAATTTGAAAAGATCACACAGGTAGTGATTTAGAGACTGGTTCCAGGCCAGTAGATTCTTTGCCTTCAGCTCCTAAACTATTGCCAAATGTGTGTTTCAGTAGGCTTACTGCTGTGGGTTATAATAAGCTACCCAACTGTGTTAAAAGCTTGGAGTATCTGCATGGATGCACGACCAGCTGAATCAGCCAATTGAATGTTGGCTGAAGAAGTGGTGGGGTGCAGTTAATGAACTACAACATTATGACAGCAACATACCAAGTTGCTGGAATTCTTCAACAGAGTGAAAACACAGTCACTGGTGAGTTAGAAATAATACTGACTGCTCCTAGATTCAGTGTTGGATTTAAATAAGACCTTTCTGGTGTAATGTGATCTAAGTCAGGAGGTTGGCACTTGCAAGTTAATGGCCCGTCATTTGCAATCGGATGCCTCTGACATTAAGAAATTTGTTTATTATTGTCACACCACAAGAGCCCATCATGGTCATGGCATAAGATCAAGGAGACAGAAAACAATTCTAACATGAGGCTGGTTTATGTAGTATTTTTCCAGTAATGGCTGACCTCGCCAGGGTGGAAAAGAGTTTAGACTGAGCCCAGTGATGATGAACCCCCCTCAGGCGCCAGTCCCTCTGAGAGTGGTTCCCCCTCAAGCTAACCTCAACATTTGAGTCCTGTGGTCTAACTAAAAACCATCGTCATCTGGAGGCTTATAGAGCTGCAGACCACACATATTTCTTTTACCAAACACATACAAAGAGGACACAGGGACATACACACACAAATACATAATCACACATTATGCAGAATAAACAGTATGTCCCCTGCTTGGCAATGCTGCTATAAACCATTCTGTAAATCTTTCTTCTTTTGACAGGATCAGTCATGTTGTCCATAAACACATATTTTTTCCCCATTTTCCTTAATGAAAGTGGTAAATTAACTTAAATTATTTTCCCTTCCCAGATAAATCAGCTGGGCAGTAGCAGTGGCTGTTTTCCCCCAATCAAGGTCACAGAGTGACATTTTTGTACATACAGTATACTGTACTCCAGTGTGCCATTATGAACACAATAGAGCTTATTTATTTCTGAGTTGAGCCCCTTTAATGGGTCTTTGTTTCACTGGTTTCACTGATAATGATCACATTGACTCATTTCACCCCTTTGCTTGACCTTTATTGGATGACAAAGCACTAAATAAATTCATGTTTTTTTTTACACAACACTGAGATACTGAACACGGTTTGTGTGCAGTGTGCAAAACTTTGCACTGGGACATTCTAAAGTCCTGATGTGAAAAGTGTACATCTCTGGACCTCTTTTGATGATTTCCGAAAACACGATATAACATAATACAAGTTTAATATATATTGTGTGTGTGTGTGTGTGTGTGTGTGTGAACTTGTTTTTCTACTCTCTCTCCAGATGTTTGGCTGTGGTGCTGTGGCCCAGCTGGTGTTGAGTGGAGGTTCCCACGGCTTGTTCATCACTGTCAACTTTGCCTTCGGCTTCGGTGCCACCTTAGGCATCCTGGTCTGTGGCCAGGTATCAGGTACGCAAACCATTTTATTGTAAATGACATTGTCCAATTTCAATTTTTTTCAATGACTCATTTGGTTTTTTAATGGGTGCAAGGAAATTAATACTTTCTGAGCATTACATTTCCCAAACAAGTTTATTTTTTAGGACCACATTTTAGCATGCTATTGATAAATCTGGAGTCTGTATCTGTATTTAGAGCATTTTTTCTATATTTAGGTAATGCTGTTGCATTATATGGTCATGATCTTTTATGTACTGACATACTGTCACCATGTACATTTGCAGGTGGCCATCTGAACCCTGCAGTGACATTTGCCCTCTGTTTGCTTGGAAGAGAGCGCTGGAGAAAGTTCCCTATGTACTTCCTTTTTCAGACAATCGGCGCTTTTTTTGGTGCTGCCATAATTTTTGGCATGTACTACGGTAAGGGATGACTCCAGATGTGGAGCTTAATTTAAAGAAACTATGCTGTAACAACCATATATGAAGAGATTTATGATTTATGGTTTAACAAAGTCCAAGTGCGTCATTCAAACAACCAGTCTAAACAAAAAGTTTTATGTTTTATGTTTTATTTTATTTTGTTGTTTGTATCTCTCTAGATGCCCTGTTTGACTTTCCTGAATCTTTCAATATTACTGGGCCTACTGCTAGCATCTTTGCTACCTACCCTGCAACCCATCTCACAATTGTCAACGGCTTCTTTGATCAGGTACTCTTTTGAAACGTGGAAACAGCTATCACAGACTCAATTTTAATTTTACAAATATGATGATACAACTTACAATTTCTCCTTAAATGTACCTCTCTCCATAGTTAATTGGCACAGCAGCGCTGATAGTTTGTATTCTGGCTATTGTGGATCCATACAACAACCCCATCCCCCAAGGACTGGAGGCCTTCACTGTGGGATTTGTGGTTCTGGTCATTGGATTGTCTATGGGATTTAACTCTGGTTATGCTGTCAATCCTGCCCGAGACTTCGGACCACGTCTTTTCACCTCTATGGCAGGGTGGGGCAGTGATGTTTTCACGTAAGTGCACAGATGTTGAGCATTTTATTCATCTTTTATCTCTACATGAACTCGCCTTCGCAATACACTCACAGTGCTTATTATCTATTTGCCCACCTTCACATGGGGACATACGAAAAAACTACTACGAATTAACTCTTTTTTCTTTGGGTAACTTCTCAGGGCTAGAGACGGCTGGTTCCTGGTGCCCATTACTTCCCCATTCATTGGCTCCTTCATCGGTGTGATAGTCTATCAATTGATGGTTGGCTTCCATGTGGAGGCAGAAGCAAAGTACAAGATGAGTAGAGAGCAGGAGAATGTCCGACTCACCAATGTTGCCGCCAACGACAACTCCAAAGAGGATACAAAAGAAATGCACTGAGCAATTTTACATTCTGTATATACTGACACACACCAGCTATTTGTCCTTCTGGCCATAAGAATTTTTTCCAAACCATCTTACACACAGGTGTTACTTAGCTGGGATATCTCCCACAGTGATTGTATTATATTGTAGAGGAATGTTTATGTATGTGTAGAAGAGAGAAACACAACACAGAAACACAGAATTACATTAATTCTTTTAAGAGATGAATATTTGAATCCTAGTGTCTATACCACTGCAGTTTGAACAGTATTGTATGCTTTATACCAATAGTTTTATGTAATTTTTTAAATAGTTTTTAATACTTAACTACTTAAAGAAACATTTTATTTAGAAAAATGTCCATCTTTCCCAACCAATTTATATACATTTTGTCAGTCCAGAACCTTTTTTTAAAATTAGAATTCAGGAAAAGTGTCAGGAAATTAAAATATAAACTTAAACCAAAAAAAAACATTTTTAAGAGAATAGCTTGAGAAGAATATTGTACATTTTAAGTACAGTAAGTGATCTATGTAGATCACATCCACGTCGACAACAACATTCTTCACGTTACCACTGACATCAGCTATTTTGTGTTTTAATATACTCTCTTAAACAAGCTGGCAATCACCAGCTAGCAAACTTGATCATTTACACTTTGTATGAACTATATGTTATCAAAAACAATTGTAGCCTTCTAGTTTAATGCTTGAAATATCAGATGTGTGTTAACAGATGAGATATATCTTCTTCTATGTACAGTAAAATATTATCTGTCTTTAAATTGCTATGTTCATTTATGCAGAGCTGGACTGTTCTAGACGCTTACTACACACGTTGCATAGGACCCCACCTCTCTTTCGGGTGTTAAAGGTGAAAGCGAAAGTTAATGTTAACAACTCTGATGGGCATGAGAAGAGAAAAAACTCACTGAGAGTTTATTGCGTTAACAGCAGTCATGTAAACATGTCAGCAAATAACAGTAATGCTAGGTAAGCGTGTTAGCTAAAATCAATCTCTCTAGTCTGTCTTGTCAACCCAGCTGGGCAGCGAAGTTCTTGGTCTTCTGTGGCTTGGTTGCTTGCCAGACTTTGTGTCTGAACAATGTTAGAGTGCGCAATTTTGGACGTGTAGCCTAGGGCTCCGTGGTCAAGTTAGCAAAAAGATATATGCAATATCCAGTCAAGTTAGCAAGAATAAACTAGTGCTTAAAATTGTGAGACATCGCAATTTGGTTAAGTTTAGGCAACAAATGTACTTGGTTAGGTTTAGGAAAAGATCATGGATTGGGTTAAAATAACAAAATTAACTTCTGCAACTTAAATAAAAACATTCAGTGTTGACTTTTTATTTCACACGGGGAGCGAACACCGGTCTCCTGGGTGAAAGTCCAGTGTCTGGGCCACGTCCTTACTCTGACTTTTCTGTTAAATATACCAAATCTTCCTTTAGTGTTCATTGCACTGCAGGGCTTTCCACAGTGTGATGAACTATGATGCAAAGAGCCTTCCCCATGCATTACAAAGTGAGGCCAAGGGGTCTTGACCATGCATCCATATGTGACGACTTGAGAGTGAGAACGTTAGTCCAGACAGTACATGGATGTGATGGCACTCCTTATAGGCACACATCATTTTACAACAAGACAGTGATTATGGCAATGGCAATTTTTTACATGGCTCATAAGTCATGTAGTAGAGCCCCATAGGAGAATTTTGCTTAGGCCCCCAGGGAGGTCAAGACCAGCTCTGCATTTATGCCTCTTGATGTATTTGTACATTTTGTATGACTCCAATGTTTAGGTGCTAAACCGGACTGTGAGCACCATGGTATTTTGTATGTATGTTGAGGGAAATGCCTTTGTACTAATACAATAAAGTTCTGTTTTTTGTGGATCATGTTACAACCCTATTATTTATTATTCTTGTCACAAATACTTCTCCTTTCTGATGGTGAAACACATTTCAACTGTATGTACTAGTGAGTTATACCACTAAGTAAACAAGTTTTTAAAACACTTTGGTTGGACAACAAATCAAATGAGGTAGGGTGAGAAAGAAACTTGGGTAACAACATTGGTATCCAGAAGTGTATAAATGCAGAATATATAGAAATTGAATCATGTGGGAACTGTCACTTTTCTTAACCGTTAACATGCCGTGCCATGCTTTTTACTGCTAAGATTTGGAAACAGTGGCTAATGAGTAATCAAGTGGTGAATATTGTATTAACACAGTCACCTGACGCAGTCACTCGTGAAAATAACCAGTTTCCGTTTCCATCTTTGTAGTCCTCTTTCTTGGGGTGCACTTTTTACTGTCAGGGTTGTAGTTTGTTTTCAGTTAGGACAGAGCCAGGGAAACAGTTAATTGCTCTAATTGGTCACTGTAAATACAGTGCAGGTTTTTAAATAATTCAACACTTTAAATATTTAGATTAGAGGAGAGCGAGCCACTGTGAAATAAAGGAGATCTAGTAGTAAAGATAGTGACACATGATGCATCTGGCATGATGCTTTGTAAAATGTTAAGCCTAACTGAATCCATTTGTGTTTGGGAAAGTATACAATTCTCCCCAAAAGGCTTGCATCAGGTAAACCTTTAGTGCAAGTTGTGTGAAGGTTGCAATAATACCCAAACTCTGCTGTTCTGGCCAAAGCTTGCAAATCAGAAAGACCGGGGGCATGGCATCCCCATGCCGCTATTATTCTTACAACATCCTGCTATTAGAGGCTCTCTCAGTCCTTCTCTGTGGATGTGATCTGCTGTGCTGTTATGCTCCACTTCAGAGGACTCTGGCATTTCCTCTGCTGGGGTGCGGTGGCAGCTGTTGTTGGAGATGGGGTCTAATTGCGCGAAAGATTGTATGTCCAGTGGGGATTTGTGTGTGTGTGTGTGTGTGTGTGTGTGTGTGTGTGTGTGTGTGTGTGTGTGTGTGTGTGTGTGTGTGTGTGTAAATGAGGATTTTCTCCTCATTTCCTTAAACTCCTTCTCTAATTGTCACATGCTTTACGTTAACTTCCTGTCTTCCTGACATAGTCTAAACTAACAGCATGTGGGTGAGTGTTGAGTGGTCCTGTCACACGCAACATCCTCTCGTAATCTCCCAGAGCACTCTTAAATTCTTAATCCATTCATAAACAAGTCTGTAAACTGAACATTAAAGCAGCGGTAGGGAATTCCTTTGAAAATAGTTCTGCTGAAACTGTCTCAATATCCTGACAGTAGTATATGAGACAGATAATCTGTGACTCTGATCCTCTGACTCCTCCTACTGCTCCGAATGCCATTTGCAAGAATCCAGGGCTCCTGGGACAAAAAAAAAACAATCTGAGCCAGGAGGAGTCTAAAAGGCAGTGGCAATCACTGCTCGAACACACGCTGCTCAGCCGCCCTCCTTGCGCATGCACTCGCATAGTCAAGCTCAATATCTTCAGCACAGCTTGAGATGTTTTGCAAAAAATGGATGTGAAACAACTACTAGTCATGAAATAACTGCCTGTTCCTCATTTGACAGCCTACATAGTACCAAACAAGTTTGTGAACATGTCCTGGCTGCACATGAAGCTTCAGGCTCTTTATGTTCGATGTCATGGCACTCCTATTGGCGAGCTGCCTATGAAGCTGCCTCTGAAGCTTTCAAAAATCTGTTGTAAATGTGTATGTTTTTGTGATGCTTGACAGTCAAGTCTACCAGCAGTGACCAAAATCAAGAGCTAAGCAGGAGCCTGCACACATCTCTCCTAAAAAAACACCTGCTCCATCATTATGCACTGCACACCAGTATTTTACACTGCTATTTTAAGGCTACAATTTATTTCCGAGCATACCTCAGTTTCCACAGACCAGAACTGGGCCACTGTCCTCCAGTGCATAAATCAAATCAAATCAGCCCCACCGTGCCAAGGGTTGATTTTGATAGAAAATCTTGCCTCTTTGCCATATTTTCTAAACATGTGGAGATGTATAAACATGGTTGGTCTGTCTCCAGTTTCATTTACCCGCTCAATGTGTAATCTTTAAATAAAGAATTTCAGGAGCAAGGCGGAAACTGTGTTCTTGCAGTGTTTGGATTTTGGCCACTTCCAACAGGTCTTAGCATGTCACCTTGTATGTGAGGAAGAGATTGCCTGCTGGGGTGCCTGGAAAAACAGGCACACGACATTGTTTTCAAAATGTTTATACAGTAATCTTTCATCTTGACAAATGGAGCCTTTTGAGTAAATTGTATTGAAAGACTCTCCACTCCTTGCAGTGCAATACCATGCCTTAAACTTAAACCAACACATTTGGTACTTGACTGTTATTATTACAAGCAAAATATTTAGTAGGAAATCCGATAGCAGCCAAATTCCACAATTCTCCATACCAAAAACAACACAATAAATCCCATGAACTTCAATCTACACTTCTTTTCATTAAAACAACCATTACAAAAAAACAAGTGTGAAAGTTCATAGCCTCTGCGTAGCCCCATAGTCTACAGTGCAATTTATACTTCTGCGTCAAATCGACGGCGTCACCTCTGCG
The DNA here is from genome assembly GCF_014851395.1 of Micropterus salmoides. Classification (NCBI taxonomy): domain Eukaryota; kingdom Metazoa; phylum Chordata; class Actinopteri; order Centrarchiformes; family Centrarchidae; genus Micropterus; species Micropterus salmoides. The sequence goes on from NW_024044459.1 coordinate 27,657,838, forward strand.
TAGCCCCTTACCCTACACCGTCACCTATGGCGTAGCCTGAAGGGCACCTCCTCAAAAATGTAACTACACGTCGAGTTGATGCGGACCGCAAGCACTGTGATTGGTCGGCTGGGAAGCCTCGCAATAGAGAGCCTAAGTCACTCTCTTCCACTTCTGGCTCGTGGGACCTTATTTTGGAAATAATATGTACGGTAGTCAATGGCACGAGACAACTTATCTTTTTATAGAATTGAGCCTTGAATTACACATATGATGTTGGTCAATTTAAAATATAATTTTGCAAGTCAAGAAAGTCGCAGTTTGTCGTAAAACAGTAAAGTTACATCTCGCACAATATGCGTCACCAACATGTTAGCGCAGTAATGCTAACTTACATTCGTTGCTACTAGCTGGATTACTTAGCTGTGTTCCACGCAGAAATATACCTCACCTGATGTGTTGTTTTATCACATCATCCTCTCATGTAAATGTTTTGACATTAGCTTCAGAAACATTAGCTTCAGTCATTGAGAGAGACAGTTACGACGTCACATACGCAACTTTTGGGTTTGTGGTCTTTGTAATTATGTATTTTAAAAGTCTTATACCTGAACAGTTTTACTTCAAACTGCGACTTTCTTGACTTTAAAATGTATCTTTTAAATTGACGATCATATGTGTAATTCAGGGCACAATTCAAACGGGATCAAAATATTTGTTGTCCCTCACCATTGACTACCGTACAATATTTTTAAGAAATAAGGTCCCCTGGTGGTCCACCGGAAGGGGAGGGACTTAGGCTCTCCCGAGCCTCCAAGCCGACACGAAGAGCCCGTGCTTTGAAGTAACTTTTACTAGCGGCCAAAACGGCGGCTGTAACACGGTGGATCAATATATTTGACCGTCACAACCTGAGTGAAATGACTCGTTTTATTATCAGAATGTGATCCATTCGGTCGATAACATTTGAAAAGGCTATACGCCGCATGTATACAATTTTACCCCCATTCACGTTAGCGGAGTGCTAAACTGGAAGTTAGCCTACTTGGCCGGTAAAAGTCAACACAGTGGACACTGTAGCGCTACTGCCGACTAGTGTTTGGGTGTTAATTGCTGATTTATGGACACACGTACACGGACGTAACCTACGGCGTAGCTACGCACGTAGACCGTACACAGGAGTATAAATGGGCCTTACGCCGTCACCTACGCCGTTGATTCAACGCAGAAGTATAAATTACACTTAAGATTGCAACCAGGTGTGTGCTCATACGTGTGCTCGGCTTGAACTCATGAGCGAGCATAATCCAAAACACAACTGCTTTCATAAAGAGATCCCGCAATAAATACAGAAACACCAGCCGGCTGGCTGTGGATTTTAAACCAACATGTTTCGGCATGTTTCATGTTTCTGTGTTACTCGTAAACGTTCCCTAATCAGAGGCAGATGAAATGCTTTCTGACTTCTTACCTTTCATACAGCACAGTGATCTGGCATTTTGGCGTAATACTCCCAGAAAATAAGGCAGTGTGAAAGCAGCTATAGATCAGACTCACAAACATGCTGGAAATTCAGGTAAACTTCCACTGCAATGTTACAGTAAATTCCTTTTTTTTTTTCAGCTTGAGGTTGAACTAATCCATGCTCGCATTGCCTGCATTCAGCCAACATGTTACATTGCTGTTTGCTTATCTGTCCGTCTCATCACTGTGTTGTTGTCCTGCTTATGTTGCATTTTATATTATGTGGGTATGTATGTTACAAGGAGTGAGACCGGTGGAGAAGCTGTATACCTGAGTATCGGTAAAACAGCAATAAATCTAAATTGAACGTTATTGAATCACTGTAGGCTAACAAGTCGCTCCACATTTGCTTTATACCGTTACATCATTTCTTGCAGGCTAAAATCAACACTCTGACACAATATGGGTGGTATAGGATAGTAATATGGATCCTGTTAGCTGGTGAAGTAATGTGGAAAACAAATCACTGTAGTATTTTGTTCCAGGATTACGTTAACAACTGCTCGGCGTTATCCGGTGAGCTAAAGCACAAAATCACAATATATTTCACATGCTTTGCAATAATGTTACTTGTCGAACAGGATGAAAGCCAACTCTGTGTCAGTTTTGTCGGTTCCAAAACAAAGCGGGGGTCTCGTTGTGACTCAAGTCTTTCCGATGTTGACTGTGTTTTCACCCAACCTTGATCTGATTCTCCTTTGGCCTGACAGCACATAAAACTTTGTTTTTTATCCTCATGGTGTTTTTTGTTGGACTCTGTTGTGCTGGGAGCTGGTTGTTTTTGTTTTTTAGGGAACTCCCTGTCGTAAGCTGCAGTGTTGTCTCCAATATTGCGTGCGGAGTCCGTAGACAAGAGGCTCAAGAGCGTGCATGCATGTCACAGCCAAGGAAAACCCTACCCGAAGTCCATCCATCATCAACCACTTATCCTGGATACAGGAGCCTATCCCAGCTGACATCTGGCGAAAGGCAGGGTACACCCTGGACAGGTTGCTAGTCCATTGCAGAGCCACACAGACAAATAACCACTCACGCTCACACCTAAGGACAATTTAGTGTCACCAATCAACCAGGCCGCATGACAGAGCGAACCCACGCAGACACTGGGAGAACATGCAAACTCCTCACAGAAAGGCAGGGGCAACCGGGGTTCGAACCCACTACTTTCTTGCTGTGAGGCGACCAGTCACCAGTGGCAACTGCACCAACGTGGCACCCCTCAACATTACCAAGCTTAGTCAGTGCTAAGGAGGCTAAGAAGACTATGTTCTATTCTGCGTTGCTAGCCAGTGTCTTGCCAAAAAGTGAACATCTGCCATAAAATGATTGTATCTATCAGGAACAGCCGAGTGACAGTTGGGTTATCGGACCCATACGCAAGACACTGGAGAGTGCTGGTACAGGTTGCAGGTTTTATTAAACAGAATCCACACACATTTTCAGGTAGTTGTAGCAAACAGAGGTAACAACCCACACATCCAAAGCAGGACAGTAGATCCACAGATACACTTGACAACGATCATAACCAGACAACGACTGAACAGAACTGACAAATATTTATACTCAGGCACGCATTTTGGTTAATATTAGTGTTCATTTGAGAAGAGTTGTTTAGTGATTTATACCTGTCCTTTGTTTCTCCACATGCTACTGCTGCTCAGTCATCTGCCAAAGGGGGAGCTGGAGTTTGAGACTGCCTTTTATACTCCACCACAGGAAGTGTAAGGAACCACCTCCTGGCAGTGGGCAGAGGGACTCTGAACTACAAAATCCTTAACAACACAGCAGCATGTGGATATTTTGTTTGTTAGATTAATGTTTCAGTAATGTTTGTTTTAGTATTTTCTTATGGTTGGTTGTTGGGTTTATTTTGGGTCTTTTTAATTGTAGTAAGTTAAGTTTTGTCCCCTTTGGGGTGTGTGTGTGTGTGTGTGTGTGTACCCCTCCTTTTGTCATTCAGTAGGTCAGGTTTATGTTCAGACTTATGTTGTATTGTATTGTTACGTTCACCTCAGTTTACCCCAGTTTGAGTAATTCTGTTGACCTTTTTTTTGTGTAATATGGTTTTGAAACTTGATTTGTTGGCTGAATAAAGCCTAAACTTTACCAAACCTTAACCTTGTGTCCCGGCCTTTACTGCTTTGTCCTTGACTCACACACACATTGGCAGGCAAAGTGAAGCACCAGTGACAGGACACAGGTCTCGAACTAACAAGACTAAACTGAAAGGAAGGAAACAGGCAGATTGAACACAAGACAAGAAACAAACAGAGCTGAAACCCTAAACACAGAACAGACCAAGCAGACTAAATAACTGATAACAAAGACTCCAAACAAGGCATGATATTTATGTGATTATAGGCTATACTGTTCTTCTCTGTGTCCTAGATTATACTGCGTGCACTAATGTTAGGCAAGTAAGTATTTTGACCATATCATTTTTATGCATATTTTCAATCTCCAAGCTGTATAAAGTTGAATGCTTATTGGATTTAAGCTTATCAGGTTATGTGTGTAATGAGGGAGGGTGAGGCCTAAGGAGATAAACATCCTATATCAAGGTGTGCCTAATTATTAAGCACTTTCTTTTTCTCGGGCAAAATTTGCCAAAAAAGACATTTAACTGACACTGAAAAGCCAAAAATTGTAAAATGCCTTTCAGACGGATACAATAGCTAAACTTTTGAGGCGTGACCACAGGAAAATAAATGTTTTTTTCAACTGGGGCGGAAAAAGCTCGTGGAGAAGACAGAACTGTCCACATTGAAACATAAAAGCAATCTTACTCTTCCCACTTTTTTCAAATCACAACATAACAGTGGCATGAAAGAACCTATGATTACAATTATATGGAGGATTTTATACATCATTGGACCAGGTAATTAAAAAGCAATACTCTTTCTAAAAAACAAGGGCAAACCAAAAGAGTAAAACTAGAGGAACAAGAAGCGTATAAAACAAATATAAAGCTACCATTGCTACAGCATTAATATTGTCGATCATCCCACGCAATCACACTCCCACAGACCCCTTAAATGCCTCAACTCTGGTCCGCATGCCGTCTCCGTCTGGAGAATCTAAACTTCTCCAGACGGAGGATGGTGCTCCCTCAACCACATCAGGAATGAGGTACACAGCATCAGTCTTCCAAAATCGCAAAATGCGAGTTATAGCCAATGCATACCCACACACTGGCTAGCTGTCACTACCTGAGTTCAGGGTGATGAAACTTGTGGACCCCAGGATTGGCTACAAGGGTGTTGGGCTCCTTTTGTTTGTTAAATGTCCAGAATTGGTGTGTAAAGCTCTTTTCACACAGGAAGCGACACTCCACCTGCATAGTAGCTTGACCCTGTGGTGTCGCTCTCATGTGAACAGACAGGGAGACAAGCACTCCGCGAGTAAACAGCAGGCGCTCTGTGCATAGTAACCATGGCAATGGCTTCTGTGCGCTAAACAGCTACAGCCTATTTAACTTAAGTTAAAATGATACATAATGTTATCTTATACATTCAGTTTTGTGGGGATGCTCTGCCGTGTGAATTCCCTCCTGTTGATGTCCTGATAACTATTTAGTAAACAGTAACAGATTATGAAAACTCACAAACAGCAAGGATCCGTCTCTCTTCCACTAATTTGAGCTGCGTGTCACAAACAAAAATAGTTCAAGACAATTCAACTCTGGCAGCGGGCAGGCATATGCGTGACACGACCGCGACAGTTTCACAGGAACACGCCCGCTTGTCGCTCCGCCTATCCGAGAGCCCGCGCCTCCCTTCCTACACGCTTGCCTCTCATTGAAAATTAATTACGAGGTGCGTAAATCGCTTCCTGTGTGAAAAGGCCTTAAGGGTGCCAGTTTGATTTCTAAATCCATTACACGCTGCTGGGAAAAATCTTGTTAACTTTGATTTCTGAGTAGCGCAACCTATGTATAACTTTAAATTGTATCAGATTAAGTCTAGCATTTACTGAGCACCGGTGTATATAGAGAAGTTTCCTAGATTTCCTCCCACTGTATTTTATAACTTTCTGTGTTGACTTCTTCCTGACTAATAAGTGTCTTGTTTAAGCAATAGCTCACGACAGGCCGTGGTATACGGTCTATTACTTCCCTGGAGAAATATTGTCAAATTTTTGGGAAAATCGATCTCAGAAAGATGCAAACAGTTTTGCAGTTCCATTGTGCATTTGAAGGTTGTATTCAGACTGTCAAACTGACATGAAAAAACTAAAGACATAAGCTAATGCCTACCGATCACAGAGGAAAAGCCACTGCATTACCTGACTATTGAGAAAGAGGACAACAATATTAAGGATCAACACTGTTCCTGTACAGCTGGGTAGGTCTCTATTAACTATTACAAACCTTAAAAAGCAGAACAGTGGGGCTATATAACGTTACATTCTGTAGTAAGTTAGCTAGCTAGCTAACATTACATTAGAAACAATCCACAGCCTACATTTTTCTGGATTTGTTTTAGGCTTTGGAAAGGGAATAAATCTTACTTCTCCTTTCAACCTCTCTGGGTAGCGACTGTAATTATTACAAGTGCCCCAGAACCAGAGTTTGACCATATCTTAGAAAAATACAGCAAAAAAAAGCTAGAAAACAACACCTTTTGCATAGGAGTCAATGGAGCACAACCATGAAAGTGTTGGACTTCAGTTAGAGTGAGTCCTATACTGCGCTGTGATTGGCCAACTGCTTATTTGGGGCGTGGCTTAGGGAAGGGTCAATTAATCTGACTAGTCATAATTCCGGAGCTGATGATGGAAGTAGCTAATGAGTGTAGCTTCTTGCCTCCTTTTCATCTCTGTTGAGAGTTGTAAATTTCTACCACAACTCTAGTATATGAAGCTGTCGTTCACCACAAATTCCTTGATGATAAGCTCTTTAAGTTTCATGGCATTTTCTAACTATCCTATCCACAAAAGCAACCGCCATTGCTTCTGCAAAGGTTGAACTTTGCAGGGCCAATATCCCGTTGAAAACCTTGCATGAGCAACGTCATGCACAACGATTTGGACAAGTCATAATAACGTTTGAGATTTCAGCAACGATTATTTGGATTATTCAAAAATGAATAACAGATGTTTGCAATTGTTGGTATTTAGAACTGGAGAAAAAAATTCAAAGCAGCTGGAGCTCGAAGCAATTAGCTTAGCTTTACACTAAGACTGGAGACAAGCGAAAAGAGCTAACCTGAGTCTCTTTAAAGAAAACAAAAAAAGTGCCTTCCAACATCTCTTCACACATTGGATCTTGTTTTTTTAATCTGTTACACAAACAAATGTAAACATCACAATTTGTCATATTTTTTTGTGGAAAATCGGGCTATAGCTGTTTCTTGCTGAGGTATGGTAGAAAGTCACACAAGCTGCTTCCTCCCTGCTTCCAGTTGTAAAAGACATGTGGCCACTCATCGACGGGAGTACTGTCCACGAAGAGGGCCTGAATTCCTTTTTTTCTTGATCACCACCTCCTTCTCTCCCCTGCACAAACTTACGCATACAAACACATACATACTCACCGAGTGATTTATAAATTCTTGCAATACTGGACTAATTCCTCACCCATCTACTAAGTAGAGGGCTGCATCGTACCTTGAATTTATACATATTACAATACACCTATACAATACGTAAATTCCTATGTTTGATAATGTACTCATTTCAATTAGTAATGCTGCTTTGGACTAAGGCGACAACGCTGATATATGTCTGTCTATTTATTTATTTACTTATTAGGTAATGTTTATTATGAAAGATGTTTCTAAATTTAACTTGTACTTATCTACGTCTGTGTAATTGCCCCTTGGGAAAAACTAAAGTGTTTGAAATTAAATGAAAATCTTCTCAAGCAACTCTTAGCACGAAAGTAAATAAGCCGTTTCCCCAAAAGTCTAATAATTCCTTTAACATTTAAAAACAGCAGCAGAATAGCATTACATTCATGATGATATAAGCTGTCAAGAGAATCAAAGCCATATTTTTTGTCTTCCAATGGAGCATCTTTGAACCCATCAGCTGCAAAACAGTTAAAAACCACCAGTATGGTATTTTAAAAAGGCTGATCCAACCTCATGGCTGTCAACATGTGTTTTCTATCTTGAGCTGCTTTGCTAGGTAGAGCATGGTGCCTGAGGCTCCAGTGGAATTCTAGCATTAGATCGGGTTGGAATTATTATGGCTCTGAAAGATATTGCTTCAACACATTTTTGCCCTTTAAAATCTTGAATCATTATTTTGTAGTCCGTAGGATACAAATGGCTCCAAATGTAGCAGCTAGCCTTTACCACATTTGTTGAACCTAATGGCATAAACTGGTATTTTGGTAAGTGTTGTGTAAGTATGTGTGATCAGCAGAATTTACAGTGATGCTGCAGTGAAGTAAAATAAGTGACTGCTCTGCAACATACAACAACAATACACCTACTTTGAGGAACGTGGGGATTCCCATCTATTTACAAACATTGTTGAAAAGTGTTACTAAAAGCCAAGTCTCGGCAAGCCACAACCTGTTGGGCAGTGACTGAACTTTCCATACCACCATCACGCACTCTAGAAACACACACACCTACATAGACACACACACTTCATTGTTAAATATTCTCATTGCTAAACTTATTCAGGGACGGATTTACCAGTAAAAAAAATAAAATAAAATAAAAGCCGCCCTAGTTTTAGACAATCTAATTAAAAGTAAATATACATATAAAAATATATTTATGAAAAGTTGAAGCTGGTCGGAAATGTACAAAAGCAAAACTCCGATGTCCGAGCGCAAGCAAATGCAGCAAGGGATGACACTCCCCATAGACTCCTTGGTTCTATCCCTCCCCCAACCAAAGCTGTTCTTTGCATGCATTCCTAGGGAGGGACATGTGGCATACACAGAAAGTCAAAAACAGATTTTATCCTCAAATAAAGAAACAAACAAGCAGTCTTGCCACGGTGTGGTGCCAGGAGCCAAGAGAGGACACAGGGTTGGTAACAGACTGTTACCAACTTGCCATCCCAACTGTAGACAGCAGCTCCGTCTTCTCTCGGCTACGGCAGCTTTCTGTAAAGCCTTTCCTGGTCCCAGCCCCACACAACTACTGATAAATGTGTGTGTGGGGTTGCCAACTTCCACCAGTGAAAATACAGAACCGGCATGATAACTGATCAGTTTAATCTAATTTCAACAATCTGTTGATTAGAAAATTAGGGCATGGAGGAGGTTGAAGGGCATGCAGGAGGTTGTAATTGTTTGTGTGAACACACACACACACACACACATTATATATATATATATATATATATATATATATATATATATATATATATATATATATATTAGGGTGATCAAATTTAATATATTAATTGAGATGCTTCATTTTAAATAACACATTAAAGAATGTAAATTAATGCATATAATTTAATGATCTTTTATGGTTAAATTTTAAGCTAAGTGATAGGCTAATGTTTAATGATAAATGACCAAATACAACAACTTAATGATTTCTAATGCCACCTTTAGATATTTCTCTTAGATGCTATAATTATGTTACACAATAATGTAATATTTTTTAGTTAAAATATCTTCATTAAACGGCCTTTCCAAATCAATATTGATGACTTGCCACCCAATGAAGTTATTCTCTGAATTATTATAACAATTTGACAGACTTTTAGCATCCACTATCCTTTATAAAGCAAATGAGATTTTGACTCATAACTCTCAAGGCAGTGCAGAATCAAATACATTTTCCTGGATTCACTGGACCAACAGATACTGTATCTATTTATCTATTTATCCAAAAAACTTGAACTGACCTTTCCTTCCAAAGAAATTTCATCCAACCAAATTTGGTTACTGGTTCCTATTTAAAACTCCCATCATTCTTGAATGCATTTTGCAATTGCAGTTGCAGTAAGATTGGACAGGCATTTATCAACCCCAAGCAATAATGCAGAATGTGGTTGCATTTTATCTTCCATATGTGGAAATAGGAGTGGAATAGTTATGCATTCCCCAACTACTTAACTGTACTGTACTTACTTGCTGTAATTGGGTCTCTAAATATTTTTTATTCAATGAATTCCAAACGTACAAAAAAAGCTTTCTGGCACAGTGTTACTATCTGCTCAGCCTATGATAAAATGCTCATGTTACTGCTTTATGGAAGATTTGATTGGCTATATTAAAATAAGGTCTCCATCTATGTAGAAGGATCAGAATTAATGCTAAACGAGGGAGCGCCATCATGAAAACAAAAAATATAAATATATCCTTTTTGGTTTCTAACACAAGACAAGTAATTTACAGAGCAGAGATGTATGCAGACAAAAACTAATGCAATTCATTTTCAGTTGGACTACAAAACACTAATTTGATTGAAAACTATATTTTGGTCACAGTTTAAAAATGTATGAAGTATGGAGCTGGAGCCAAGAGGCAATTAACTTAGCTTAGCTTTTAACTTAGCTTAATGTTAAGACTGGAGACAAGGGGAAAGAACTAACCTGACTCTGTTCAAAAAATGCCAAAAGCCAAAGCCATATTTTTTGTCATCCGAAGAAATTTGTTTGAGCTTCTTTGAACACATCAGCAGCAAGAGCATTCAAAACTATTCAAAACCACCAGTACAGTTCTTTAAAGAGCCGATCCAAGTAGCACTCACCAACCTTATGGCTATCAACATGTGTTTTCTATCTCAAGCTGCCTTGCTAGGTACAGCATGCTGCCCAAGGGTCCAATGGAATTCTAGTATTAGATCAGGCTTGATGTATTATGGCTCTGTAAGATATTGCTTCAGCAAATTTTTTAAATCTTTGTTTTGAAGTCTGTAGTATTCACCTGGCTCCAAATGTAGCAGCCAGTCGTTATTTCACATTTATGAATTATTATTATATTATAGTATTATCGTATTATTATAGTATTGATCACTGTCATGCGCACATACAAATTATTTCTACTGCATAGACCTTACAGGTGGTTCAATGTCTGTGAATGATAAATCAACCACTTGTTCCTAGGCACGAAAACACAAGAGAATATGCTGCGTGTTTCATCAGGTCCTCAGCTTTACAACACAAACAAAGAACACCTGTCTAGATTTCAGCGTTGCATAACACACTTTCAAAGGAAAAACAAGCTGATGGACATGTGTGGACATTCTTTAACTTTTACATTTGAATATCTGGTATATAAAGAAAGAAGAAAGAAAGATAAGTAAGTTCAAACAGCTTTCATCCTATGTTTTACAGAACAATTAAATGTATCACAGTTGCATGTTGTCACTGACTGGAACATGAATGACCTGCTTTGTTACACAGTATGAAACTGTGACACTGCAGTGAATCAAAATAAGTGACTGCTATCAACCGCAGACATCAAAACCACACCAGTTTGCAAGAACTTGGTGATTCCTACCCATTTACAATCATTGAAAAATTCAACAGAGAGTCGCTAACAGCCAAATCTACCTGAGCAAGCCACAGCCTGTGGGGCAGTAACTGAAACCTCCATACCACCACCAACAATTACACTATACATACAGACACACAGACACTTCATTGCCACCCCAGCTGCCAACTCAGTTTTGGACAATCTAATTCACACATACCCTCACTGACCACTTTATTAGGTACACCTTGCTAGCACCGGGTAGGTAACCCTACCTGCTAGCACAACAATGTGCACAGCTGTAGGGTTAGCCGGTCAACATGCATATATTTACTGGCTTAGGTTTAGGCACTAACTAATGCCATGGTTGAGGTTAGGGAAGTTGCCTCGGAGGGCTCTTTAAACAAGCAAGCTCCTTTAAGCTAGCTAGTGTGTATGTGACCCCGGGCCGTCACATACACACGCAGCCTGGATGCGTCTCATACACACGTACATGGGGGCGTCTACTATACACGCAAAACCGCCGTTTTGCGTACAATAGATCTGGTGACTGTGGAGGCCATTGGAGCACAGTGAACTCATTGTCATGTTCAAGAAACCAGTTTGAGATGATTTGAGCTTTGTGACATGGTGCATTATCCTGCTGGAAGTAGCCATCAGAAGATGGGTACACTGTGGTCATAAAGGGATAGACACGGTCAGCAACAATATTCAGGTAGGCTGTCGCGTTTAAACAATACTCAATTGGTACTAAGAGGCCCAAAGTGTGCCAAGAAACACCATTACACCACTAGCAGCCTGAACCGGTGATAAGGCAGGATGGATCCATGCTTTCATTGTTTACACCACTTGGGACCCTACCATCTGAATGTTGGAGCTGAAATCAAGACTCATCAGACCAGGCAACGTTTTTCCAATCTTCTATTGTCCAATGTTGGTGAGCCTGTGTAAATTGTAGCCTCAGTTTTCTGTTCTTAGCTGACAGGATTCGCACCTGGTGTTGTCTTCTGTTGTGCATTCAGAGATGGTATTCTGCATACCTTGGTTGTAACAAGTGGTAATTTGAGTTACTGTTGCCTTTCTGTCATCCTGAACCAGTCTGCACATTCTCCTCTGACCTCTGACATCAACAAGGCCTTTTCGTCCACAAGGCAGTGCTATAAAGTAGGACAGGACACAGTATTTCCAGGGGGAAGGGGGTGGCTGGATATTTTCTCTTTTTCAGACCATTCTCTGTAAACCCTTGAGATGGTTGTGCATAAAAATCCCAGTAGTGTATTTATACACACATATAGGTTCTACTCATAGACTGTATAAAACATGGACATACTGTCTGTGATGTCACCCATAGTTTTCTGAACAGTCATTGTGAATCTCAATGTGTGGAGCTCCAGTTGCCATTGTTGAAGTGTCTGACTCCTGCTAATCCAAAAATTGGCAAAGAAGTGGACCTGAGGCAGGCTAAATGAAGCCTGGTTGTTGAACCACCTAGCGGCTAGCGACCTGAGAGGGCACCCACCTGTCACTCAAATCGGCCACAACCAAAATTATGCATATTTTCAAGATGTAATATAATTTAACCCGGTACATTATATAAAAATTTACCCCCTACACAGTTGTCGAGAAGGGGAAAAATAGCTATAGAAACATTTTGTACCAGGCTGTAAACATGTTTATTTTTGCTGTAAAGATGGGCATTTTAGCAAGAGGGTTTATGGGGATTTTTATATACAGTCTATGGGATTGACATCCTTTTGGATCCAGCCTCAATTGGCCATTCGAGGAACTGCAGTTTTTGGCATTTCCGTCAAAGAGTATGAAAGCAAAGAGACAAATCCGAGGTGCTTTTTTGACAACCAAAAAAGCACCTCGGATTTGTCTCTTTGCTTTCATACTCATACAGCTACATGGCACTGCGAGGTCATCATTTTGGACTGGAAACTCAAATAAGAGGACCTGTATGAAATGTTATGTTGTAACAACAAATACAACTGTGTAATGATGAGCTCTCATTTTGTTTTTAGTCTAGTTAGCAGTGGTGGATATGGGGAGATTGTATGGAAATGCCATTCCTGGACTAAAAATCGAAAGGAAACTGCGTTCCTTTTATAGGGGGAAATTACTTATAGCTGACATTAACATTGTTACACATTACATTGTTTTTCTTGAGTTGACAACTTTGCTTACACAGGCAGACATCAAGCAAGTGCAACAACACAAGACATAGCAAACCAGCTAATGTGTTATTACTTACTAGTCCAACAACAAGAAGGCCAGTTCTGCATCTGTCTTGCATCCTTTCAGCTCTTTTAGCTCATGCCAACAACTGAAAGCCACTCTGATATTTACTCTTGTCTGTCCTCTTCGCAGCCTTTGCCATGATATCCATACTGAGAATACTGAGCTAGCTTCCAAAGAACTTACATTGTACATTATTTACTTTTTGCTTCTTCTTTTAACTTGCCTGCTGAAGATTTGTGTTGGTGCCATAAAGCATTGTGCACTTGTGCTGACAAATATCCTGCCCAGGACTGCGATGTCACATAGCACAGTAGCAGCCGCAGCGAGCCTGGACTAGTAATGACAGACTCCATTCACCCTATTACAAGTAAGTGTACCATCAAAATGATTTTGAAGCTGTTATTTTTAGCTCCCAGAACTTAATAATATCCTGATGGATGAAGTGAAATAAAAACAAAATCTCTGCCCCTTTCTTGTGGTTGTGGCAATGGTGACAACCTTTACTGGTCATGCACTTTAATATATGATTTGGTATAAGAACAAGTTGAGAAACTGGTCTATTCTTTGTTCATCTAGTACTGCTGCAGCTAATATGGAGCAGGCTGGAGTAGAAAAACAAACTTGCCTTTTTCAAATAATACAGTAGTGTAATAATGTCACACATTGAGCCCGACCGATAAGGGTTTTTGGGGGCCGATGCCGATATTAAAGTGAAAAAGAGCAGATTTATGAGCCGATATTTCGATTTTAAGAATGATTTGGATAGTAGACCCCTTTACTGTATAAACTAAACTTAGAACAGGCCAATATTTAAAAACTTTTCCTAAATGGATTATGTTAATAAAATAGATTACAGTCTCAAAAAGTAAACATGTAAACAATTGCACATCAATAAATATTTGCTACTGGAAGGTGCAACTTTTTCAGCCGTCTGTAAACAGAGACAGTCAGAGAGAATAAGCACGTGTATTTCACTTTACACATACTCTGCCATAATTTCAATGTAGCATATTCACATCTAGTTCATCCCTTTACCAGCACTCTTTAATTCTAACCAAAGCTATGAGAAACCGTTTAACCACCACCGGTATAAATCATGCCGTCTATGATAATACAACATGACTCTCTACAATTATGACCCGCAACTTTGAGATTTCATTTAACTACTTTAACTACAACCAGAGCCATTATGGCTCTGACTACAGCGTTTCACATCTACAACGTCACAAAAAGATGAGCTACAGGAAGATTAGATTCTTGTTCAGCTCACGTTTATTTACATGTCCGCTCTGGTTTAATCATTTCAGACAGGCCGACATACTGCAACCAGGAGGCTCGCAGATATATTTATAATACGTCAGAAACTATAGTTTAACGGCTCATTAATGTTAGCGCTCCTCCACTGATAAACACGGCATTAGCTTTGTGGCTAATTTAGCAATGGGCAGTGTTAGCTGCTGTAACGTTACGCGATTTTAGAAAATATCTAGAAGTGATGAACTAGGGACAAATGTGGACTGTTCGCTAGAACTACCACACTGTTAGAAATAAATGTACAGTTACGTCTGTCAGCAGCGTAGCTTTCAACACCCAGCTACCGTAACATTAAACTACTGTGAGCTGGTAGGAAGCCGGGAGAGTGCAGTGAAAAACGTAAGGGTTAACAAGTCATGAATGTTTTCAGGAGAGGAGAAGTGACTGGGTCTGTTTTTATTATAATTATTAAAGTCATGTAATTAACGTGACAAAAGAATGACTCACCGCTCACACAGCCCTCTGCGTGTTTCTGCATGCTGCATGTAAGCTCTGGTAAACTCTGTACAGGTGATTATTTTCTTCTGTGGTTTTTGTGGTGAGGCAATATACATATATATATATAAATATATGTATATATATGTATATATATGTACACACATACACACAGTAGGGCTCCTGTGCAAGAGCCTGTAAAGTAAGAGTGCTTTCAAAATGTGCAAAGTGAGTGAACAGAAGATAAATCTAAATCAAATCTAAATATTCGGTGTGACCACCCTTCAACCCTTCAAACAGCATCAATTCTTGTAGGTACATTTGCACAAAGTCATGCATTTTGTAGGCATATCATCAGGTGTATGATTAAACAATTATACCAAACAGGTGCTAATGATCACCGATTCATTATGTAGGTTGAAACTAGGGGTGACCCTGAATAGTCAAATATTCGATGATTCAATAGACGGAGACGGATTCGACTCCCAATCTCACAGTCGAATCTTCGCGGATCATACCATTTTGGCTATATTGGGTTGCTCGACGTCTAATTTTACATAGAACTATTGTTTTTTCCCTAATAAGTTAATATATAGCCTATTATGATATAAATAAACATATAATGCTGTAAATGTGAAAATAAAGAAGCTTTTAATAAATCTTTTTAAAGTGCGAAAGTCCAATATTGTAACCCTATAACCCCTAAGGTAGAGGGCGTCAGTGCGCATGTGTGGTGTAGTGTGTGTGTGTTGTAGAAGAGGGAGAGAGATAGAGCATGAGCCCGTGATGTGCCGAGTTGTTGAAATTTGCGGGACATGAGAGTCATTTATCACCATTGATAAACCTCACAAAGAATTTTATATATTTTTTAACAGTACTTGGGTTAGACCCACGAGTAGGGTGTACAACTCCACACAAGACCGGTGAATGGCGGGCGAGCAGAGCAGAGAGAAAAGTGTCAACATTAAGCCTCGGTTTAGCTGGAAATGTCCAGTGTAAGTTACAGTCACTAATGAATAGAGACTGCAGCCCCGCAGCTGCTCAAGATTAAAACTGAGTTATAGTGTGTTTACAGCAGTACCATCAGCTCAAGGCTGCAGAAAACAATGGGACCCTTTTTACACCCATCCATTGTCCAAAGAACTCTGTTCAGAAGTGGCCTTCATTGAAGATTTGCAGCCAAAAAGCCATACTTCCGACAAGGAAACAGAGGCTGTTTGGTAATTTGGTATTTGGCTGATGTGGACGGCCCAGAGGGCTCTGCAGTGGGTGATTAAAACTGCTCAGAAGATCACTCACACCTATCGCCCAAGCATCAGTGATATCGGTGAGGTGAGGTGCCTACGTAGAGCCCAAAGGATACTACCCTAAGGACATTACCCACCCCAGCCACAGCCTGTTCACCCTGCTGCCTTCTGGGAAGAGATACAGAAGTTTCAGCTGGCGCACCACCAGACTGTAGAGCAGCTTTCCCCCCCAAGTTATCAGACTCTCAAGCTCAAATTCATCCTCAGCATTGCACTATTGATGATAGTTTATTTCTGTTTATCATTTTTTTTTATAATTGCTTCAGTTTTAATGTATATTATCTGATATGTAGTAGAAGGGAGTTTTTTCTATTTCACAATATAACCTGTTATATTGTGACAAAATAAATCTACCTAACTATTTGGGTTTAGTCAAGTTTAATCCGTACCTCACACAATCAAACATGAATTAGTATTACTAAGTAAAACACACTTCAATAAAACTACCCTACAAATATCCATCTGTGCCTGTTCTCTATCCCCGTAGGCAGGTTGTTTAGGGTACCTGTAACTTACCCATTTATTAAAGGCAGGATAGGCAAGTTGCTTCTGAAACACTTTTTGTCATATTTGTTGAAACTGTCTTTATACATCAATGCATATTAAAAAGTTAGGTGCTCTGAAATAGAGAGTATAAAAATCGTCTGTATTCCTCTCAGGGCTGCAGTAAACACAGCCAGTCGTGTCATTCGGACCGAATGCAATGATTGGCTGGGTGACTGTCACTCTCCCTCGCTGCCATGGCTACCAGCCCTGCTGCTACAGGAGCTGCCCCCGTGCGCGCACCCGGTCAGCTGCTCTCTCTCAGACCTGACGAGCGAAGCGGTCAGACCGGAGGTTATATCTGCGTGGCTTTTCAACGATAGTGACTGACAACTGAGGAACACCAAGGGGCTGAAAAGTTACACCGTGGGGGCTTTATTTCTGCTGGACAGGTAATCTGGCTTTTATCATTTTGATGGTAATTTGTTACTTTCATCACTAGCAAACGTAGCTACCTACTTAGCATACAGCTAACAGTAGCTCCGAGTGCAGGCTGGTGTAGGAGCCAGAGTAGAGACGATGAATTATATCTAGCTGTAGGTGCTAATATTAGGTAAGACAATGTACACTGATCGGACCATGCTGGCTGGCCTGGATTACAACCACCGTGTCCACAGCCCAGCCAGGACAAGAGCTGATGACACAGTTCAGTATGTTGCTTTTTGAGTACTCTTGTGCATTTTACTCTACATTTATAAGTGATGAGTCAAAAAATATTACACAGTATGAGGAATACAGATAGATGGTGCTGATTTATTGTTATTGATTACATTTTATGTGGAAATAGTTTACTAATTACTCTATAAGAGAACAATGTCTTTTCACTGAGCTGATCCTCCTTTCTGTATTATCAGGTACAGCAAGGTGTACAACAAAAAGTCCAAGAAGTGGAGCTTGTACTCATTGAAGGTGGAGAAGGAACTACAGTTACATCGTAGACCTCCAGAGTGCCATCCTCCTCCTCCTCCTCTGGTTGTCTACTACTGAGGAGATGCATAGAAGCAGAACCAGGAGACCTGATGATCCCTCTCGTCATGGGGTTCAGTCAGGTGTCCCTGCCCCAACTGTGTTGCTAGATACAGCAAAATATAAAACAAAAAGTAATATGGTTGGTTTTGATTGATTGTTAGTATTCATGTCAGAGAGGTGACTGTGATATATCAAGATAGTATATAATAACAATAAACAATTGTTATACCACATTTGGATGTCATTATTTCAGACATAAGACACAAATGTAGTTGCTTGATTGTTTATGCTGCAAGTGTAAATAAAAGGCATTTTCATTCAATTTTTCATTCATTTTCAATGTTTTATTTAAAAATGAATGAAAATATTATCCAGAACAAGGAAAAATATCTTTTTTATGTGTCTGTATTTTCTCTACCCTCCTGGGCATAAAAAGAAAACAATGTACAGGTATTCATTCACACAGTGGAGGGACTTATTTGTGTAGCAGTTGGTCCCGGTCTGTGTTGGGCTCTGGTGTGCAGTCCTCATCAGAGACAATAATGCTGTCATCATGGAAGCTCTAACATGCAAAACAACGTACAAGTTATGAGTCTAACACGAAATACACGTTCCTGTAGTGTAACTGATGGAAACGGGAAAATGTATCAGCCCGTTTTTAGCTTTGCCCAATGTTACCGCAGCTGTTGGTACAGCTACCTGTTGCCAACGGTCTTTTTAAACCTATCCAATAATAAACATGCTAGCTTGATAGTGTGTACTAACAGCCGGGTTAGTTGTTTATTTTCATAATAATAAAGTTAGATGTTTTCTTACCCCTGATGTGAGCCCCTGCTCTCCGCTCGTCACACTGGGCAACGTGCGTTCACGTATTTTGGGGGCGTGGCTTTGGAAGGAGCCCAGAAGGGAGGGGGTGAAATTTTCTCTGTTGGATACTTTCAAAAATCAAGCAGTTTCTGGCCAGTTTCTCAAACCTACCTACCTACCCTGCCTTTAAGGCTTAAAATTATGCATATTTAAGGACGTAAGTGACAAGAAGGTGCCCTCTCAGGTGGCCGGCCACTAGGTGGTTCCACCTCTTGGCTCTCATGAACCCACAAGTGCACACACAGCTTGTGTAATGTGTAAGAAGGATTTGCATTTTGCTTAGGAAATAGCTGTTTGTTTTATTGTGATAACTCTCACTCAGTTTTGAAAGTTAGTAACTAACTTTCAATTGTCTTGGCTAACCTTTGCAGTGCTATAGGAGAGGACACAGTAAAGTGGGTAGTTAGCTTTTTTCCAGGGGGAAAGGGTTCAAAGGTCTAAGGTTTAAGAGTCACTGTTTGCTATTAAATTTATTAATTTTGGTTGGAAAAGGGCAGCCTTTGCTTTTTATTTTCTCCAATACTAGCTATGAGGGGTGAGTCATAGATTATCCCTCAGTCATCAGGGAGGCTTAAGGAAAAATATATGTAGCTCCGGGGAGGGTCTAAATAATAAAAGTCACACCCCAGCCACACCCGCTCCTCTGATAAATAATGAAAAGTCTCTTACAAGTGTCTTTGGATTGCCTACAGCTACCAACAAGTCTGAGATTGCAGACAAACATGTCCACATTTCAGGTCAGTCAAAGTGCACATACAAAAGCACCCTGTCAAAAAAGCATTGAAATCATTTGCTCTAAGCGCCAAACAAAAAGATGCATTTCATGAAATTTGGTAAAAAGTTAGGCAAGAAACAAACTTTTTTGCATAGATAGCATGAACTATCCATCATAATAATGCATGCCAAATGTCAAGCAAAAACACACATCTAACAGAAATGTAAGGCTTTTTTGAGGTAGTTAGTGGTTGAACAAAATGTTAAGGTTTTTGTGACATCCACAACACATTGTTATTTTTGATACCTATATTGTTTCCTTTATCCCGTGAGAGTCAATCAATTAATGTGATAAAAACAGATTTAACGAAACATGCTCACAAGAAGTTAGCATGTTTCTTTCTGGAATTTGGAATTCAATTGAAGAGTCAGCATTGTGAAATGCCCTGAAGGAAATAGAGGAGGCTGACAAATCTAGGGTCCCTAAAACACATCTGTTTATTGTTGCTTTAGTTCCTTCTTTTCCCTTCAATCCAAGTCTCAACTAAAATGTTGTCCACACCACTTCACAATTCAAAGGGCTTTTTACTTTTTCTCACCTACTGAATGGTATTTGTGTAGTTCGACACAATCTACTTTTCTGACAGGTCATGTGAAGGTCAAGGTGGCCACATGAATTTGCTTCATCTGGTAACTGTCTTATGTAGTAAATCTGTGAAGCTTAGGGATGAGCAGGATATGACTGTGATTACTTTTACAGCGTTCAGGCTCCCCGAGGAGCTACTGTTCTGCCAACAGAACTATATACTACTGGCAATTGAGCACTTCTCTCAAAACATAAAAGATAGCAGGGATATTTTGGTTATTAGAAGCAAACACCTCATCTATAAAAGTATTTTCCTTCAACTGCAATAAGAATTTTTAGGTGTTAAACTTGATCAGCAAGATCTGGTCTACCTTATGTTTCATATTGTGTTTTTAGGTTTTTACACTACTTGTCTTTTGATGGTGCTTTGTCTCTACAAAATATTTTGCAAACTGTTTTGCTTAGTTTGCCGCATACCTTAAAAATTGCCACATTCTTGTAAACTTTGTTGCTGGTTGAGACAAACCAACCCCTCCCCTCTTTATTAGCAGTACCTGCAGGCAGTGAATCACATCAGCAGCACAGGGAGGAGGACAGGAGGAAGAATTGATACAGACTGATGTCTGTGAAGGTTCTCAGTCATCCAGGTCAAAGCTATCCAACAAAGGCTGAGGTCAAGGGCAACTGGACATGGTAGAAGATACTAGAAGACGTTTATCCCCCACTTACAATGCTGTTCTTTCAGTCACTTCCCAGGAAACTAAACAAGCATTTTCTCAGGTGACGATGCCAACGATGGTCCTTCAGACTTGGCCATGGGTGGCTCAAATGACCATGACGACTGTCGTTACCACAGCCAGGAGCAATGACGAACCAGCGGTATCGAGGATCCTAGCTAACGATCCCAGAGGTTAAATAGCTGAGTTTCCTTACAAGTCAGTCAGAACTGAAGAAGTCTCTTGGATGAGGGATGAAACATCTTCTAGTATCGTCAACAGTCCAGTCCAGTTGTCTTTGACCTTCGTTGGATGACTGATGTCTGAGTTCTTCATTCTCTCTCAACTTTACTTCATTATTTTGATGTCAGGAACATGATTTTATTGACATTTTAGATTTGTTTCCAGTGAGACATTATTGCGTTTATATAGTGACTTTGCTGCTGTAAAGATTACTGTTGCTGCTCTAGAAACAACATTTAGTTATATTTAAATGATTCAATCCTAATCCTGTTCAGAATTTAAAATAATATATTTTAGTAATGAAAATTAACTGACAAGAGTATCGATAAAGAACCAAATGATAAGCACTACACACAAGAGCACCAGTATCAATAAAATCCTAACGATGCCCATCCATAATCTGGCAGAAGGATAAAGACAAAGTTTATGATAATTTATCACTCACAGTTAACCAGTCCATCTCTGGGCAGAAGGAGGGGGAACGGTCATACCATTTTCAATATGCAAGAATGTTTGTTGCTTCACATCTATGATACACTGTGTCCTTGTTCTGATTAATTTACTTTAGTGTTTATAAAGATTAACACATTAAAATTAACTTTAGTATTGTTGCTATTTGAGGGGGGGTCGAGTAGATTTCTGACCCACTTGCCCGACTGAGCAAGTGAAAATAAACATTAACGTTGCCTTTTTCAGACAGTGGACAATAGAATCCTTTTCTATTCTACAAGTTTAGAGCATAGATCCCTTCATCAATGCTAATGAAAAACAGAAACATCATAAAAACGGTTTATCAGAATGGTTTGCAAATGCACTGATCTGAAGAATCCATTGTAGGGAGACTGTGAAACTGGTATTGAGAGTCCTCTCTCACATTCCTCTTATTCATACAGGTGTCACTCCCACCCTTTTTTGCTTCACCTGCAAGCAGACAGGTCTGTGCATGCACAGCCGAGCCTGCCCTCAGTACTCCAGCACACTACATTTGAACTGAAACAATGACAATGTTGAAATGCTGACTTTCAGCTTCAAGGGTATCTGAAGGTGATCCACATTGGACGAGCACAGTATAGTCCAGTGCAATGCAGGAGGACAATGACAGGGTTATGATTCCTACACAATCACCTAATGTGTATGTAGACACCCTCAAATTATAGTCAAGCTGAAAGTCAGCACTTTCCCCTTATAGGCATTGTTTTATTTCAAATACAATGTACTGGAGTACAGAGCCAAAACAAAACAGAAAACTTTTCACTTTCCAAACATGGACTGCATTGTTTTCTGTGTGGAAGCTCCACAATAAAAAGTAATTAAAATTGGACAAAATGTATAGTTCACAAAAGCAAAAAAAAGAAAGAAAATAACCTGTATTTTTCTCATCCAGCATGTGGATGTGGTTAGGAAGGGTGTGGGATGCCATGTCATTTTTAGGGTGCTGTGTACTGTTGTTTAAGCTTTGTGCCGTCTCATTAGTATACACACTAGAGCAGGGTAGAGGGGTTTAGTGTTAAAATACAAAATGTTCATTAAAAATACACAGGCAATGGCCATGGTTGCAAATGCAAGTTTTACATTCTTTATTTCTAGCAGTGTTCAAACACAGATCTGCTCAAAAATGACGGAGAGATCATATTAACCTGCTCAAAAACACCTGGGCTCTCCCAAAAACCAGTAAAACAGCCTTTGATTTTCTGTTGTAAACAGACTCCTCCTACTGGGAAGTTTCCGTGCCACAGAGAAATACCACGATCTCTGAAACACTCATCAACTTGTATCAACATATCGGGGATTACTCCTTCTCTATACAATGTCTGAAGTAATTACTATAAATGTTGCCTTTCAGCAATTAATCCTATTCAAGCTCACTCAGGATAATACTTATACTTATAATACTTACTTATTATAATTATGGGAAAGGGGTTGCTCAATACTGAATAACATAAGATTTACATAATGTTAGTATGTAGTCATAAAAACTAATATATATATATATATATATATATATAAATACAAATTGGTGGTCTTCCAGGTTGCCACATACAAATGCAAAAAAAGTCAATGATTGTTTTCAATCTCCACTGGAGCTGGTTCTGAAGCTTTCAACCCTATCAGATGATCTTCACAGTGAAAACTAAAGGAAAGGATAATAATGTTCATGCTGTAAACTCATGACTGCATCCCCCGACATGGAGAGATCTCTGTTGTGAAGTTTATGGATGACACCACCATCATCAGCCAGATTTCAAACAACGATGAGACTTCATATCGGGAGGAAATTCATAATCTTGTAGAGAGTCCAACCTACTGCTCAGCGTCAGCAAAACTAAAGCTGAGGTGGAGCAGGTGAACAGGTTTCAGGTTCCTGGGAATCAGCATCACGGAGAACCTGACATGGTCATCTCACATCTCCACACTGGTGAAGAACGCTCAGAAACAACTATATTTCTTGAGGAACCTTAAGAAGACCAAATTTCCATGCCAAGTTCTTGTCCACTTTTACAGAGGAGCAATAGAAAGCATCTTGACTGGAAACAAACTAAGATAAAACTAGCATAGGATGTGCATGGCCCAGGACCGAAGGGCTCTGCAGTGGGTGATTAAAACTGCTCAGATCATTGGTACCGATCTCCCGTAGTTTCTGCTTTCTCCCAAGTTATCAGACTCTTAAAGTCTAATTCATCCTCAGCACCACTCCATTAATTATAGTTTATTTATGTTTACCATTTTTATAATTGATTCTTTATGAATGTATATTGTCTTCTATGTAGAAGAAGGGAGTTTCAAAACTCAGTTTCACTCTATAACCTACCTACCTATAAGAAGTCCCAAAAGTGCTCAAAATAATAGAATTATTGTTAGAATTATTAATCTACATTTATTATGTAGAATGAAAAAAAAGAGAACTTCAATTTGGGAGAATGGTTGTTAAGTCTGAGACCGTTGAAAGTACAATTTGGGACAGCTGCCTTAGCCTGAGGAGAAGTAAATGGCCCTTGAGTGGTTTGTGAACTGCTGTTTCCAAGGTCTATTCTGAGCTGTTAAGCTCAAGTCAAAGTTAAAAGCACACTCTACCAACTAATTTGAATAAATCAAAGTTTATTTAATGTCAGTATCAAATGCAAGTGCATTTCAAAATAAACAGTACTGCTTATACTCTGCCAGACTATTAACATTTCCTATGTAAACAAGGTCAAGATCATCTTCTGAAACATCTAAACTAGTCTATAAAGTTATGATATGGGACCTAACCTAAATAATACAGAATTATGTTCTGAATTTTTTTTTCATTAAGAAGTGTTTCAAAAAATCTGTAACACAAAAGTAATTATATTTCCCTAAAAAAGCAGTTACTCCTAATATTAAGGGTGTGAGTGTCTGGTGCAAAATGTTAATTGACAGACTGTGTCAAAAATTTAGAAAAAAATTTAGTGTATGACATCAAGGAAGAACAAGTTTCTATTTAAGCCAAGGCAAACAAAGTTTAGTTTCCAAGTATTTATCCAACTAAAGGCCTAAGCTAAAGGTTGCTTTGTTAAGCTCTTAAATGGTACTCATAATAGGTTTATGAACACTGTCTGAATGCTTAAACATAAATTTTACAGTCTTTTCAGCCAACAAGCAATCCCTCAAAGCTCCAGCGCCAGAGGTCAGGACTCAGTATTTTCATAGTATAGTGCAGCTCATACTAAGCCTTTTCTATTCTGGAAGCTTCACAACAGCTTTTATCTTCCTGTGGCAGCTAAGCCTCCCAGAAACTATCTGAAATTGATCCATGAACTTTCCATTTTATGAAATAGTCTAGTATTTTGATGAAAACAGTCTGAAACAACAGAAAACGTACTTCACCGTTTGTTTTTATCATTCCCCTTCCTTCAGACACATTCAGAAGACTACATGCATAACCTTGCACAAGAAACCATGTGTGCATGCACAAACACACCCATGTCCAAATCTACATAAACAGTACAATCTTCAGGCCTCATAAAGTGGAGTAACAGTGCCATCCTTCCACTCAATCAAGATTTCTCCTCGTTGTAAAGTAGGGGTGGAGTGTGGCAGGCGCATGGCATGCTCTGTCAGCGGGGCTCTTTCACTGGGCACCGGGGACCCGGGAATACTCACCTCTGGCCTCGGAGTGTATGACTTCAAAACACACACCACCTTCTTCCTTCTGGCACAGCAAGACAGACAAAGATAGAAAGTGGGTGGACATCCAGCATTTCGCTTTTTACCAGTGCTCTTTGTCTTCATGAAATTAATGCTGTTAACAATAGCTTAAAGCAGATTTTTATTGGTTGTGGTTTTTGGATGTGGGTCTCATACGAGTAGGCTGTTATCTGCCTATAAGGCAGGTCAGCTGCACAATGCAGGTTAGGTAGGCAGATTGTTATGTCTTTTCAGTATGCTCATGCTTTGTGTTTCAAATAATTAGTTACTCTGAAATGTCAAAAATGCTGTCAAATTGCAAATTACCAGAGACTAAAGGGGGTCTTATTAAAATGTATTACTTCTTCAGACTCAAAAAACTCAAAATGTATACAATGCAATTTACAATGATATTAAAAACAAACAAATCATTGCCTTAGAGAAGCTGTTACCAGTCAAACTTTGGCTATTTTACCATATAAATGATTAACTGATAAGCAAACTAATAATTTATGTTAACCAATTAATTCATACACTTATTAATTACTAATGACCAGCATAACCCGTGTGTGTGTGTGTGTTTAGGCACTCACTTATTGGAGTAAACATTGAGGATAAGAATCAAAGTCCCCAGGACCAGAGCCAAAGAGCTTAATACCAGCATGGTGATCTTCCAGCCCATCCCTATACACATGCATGTACAGACCAAGCAACACATCACACATTTACATGTCATTTCAACTCTTATTTATCGCTTTCTACTACATGACTCTTATTCATGCAATTGTTTAATTTCTGCCAAGACTCTGGACCTGCAAATAAAAGCCTTTACAAACATTACAACACACCCATCATAAACGTTGCTCTGTATTTATCATTCATATATCTCCACCTAGTGGTGGAAAAGTAACCACACTGTTAGGGCTTCTATGTCAACATGCGAACAGTATTGTGGAATCAAACGTTTCCGCTGATAAAACTGCACATACACTCAATCATTTATTGATTACATTATACCAAACTTACCATAGTCCATACTTAAGAAAATCATGGTGGGATCGGCAGGGGATTTGGTGCTCAGGGACAAAAGAGGCTCATCTATTACAGGATATGTTTCTGTGACCTCATTGGCAATTATATCTTCAACTAAAAGTGGAGAAAAAATAAACAAGTCAAGAACAAGTCAACTAGAAGTGATTACCAAAACTGCAAAATCATAGGTTGGATTTTTTACACAAACATATCACAATGAACATATGTGTTTAAGCTCACAAACTACAGTTTGCACAAATTCAATTTTAATGCCAATTATCATCCAGAAGAATAAGTTTCACTATGGTGTAAAATCAACTTACAAAGGTTTCTGGAACATTCTTGACAGAGGTAACACATTACAGTGAATGGGAAGAAAGATATGTATAAAGGCTCCTTGGTGGTGCATTCAAAGAAATCAAAACATTTAAACTTCAATGATCAGCTGCTGAAAAACAACCATTTCAATGGACAAAAAATGAACACATTCATTATCTTTTTCATGACATCTATTTTTACTTGTTTGCATTCTGATTTTGATTTTCTTGAAACACAGCTTCTAAAGCCAGTTTCAATTCTCTGCAAATTACCATTTTTAATCCACTGGCATGAACTAGTAACACTAGCTGGCTGGAAAGGAGGAAATCAACCTGAAACTCATAATATGATTTGAAAAATGATTAACACTAATGTCAGATGCTGATAACATTTATAATTAAAGCGGGTTTAAGGACATTTATGTTGTTGTTTTTTAAGAGTCACATTCTGTAGCAAGACACTTTTAGGTCCTTACATGGTTCAGCATGTCTGAGTACATCAGAGGTGGCACTTGGAAAATTCCCAGGTTCCAACGATTTCCACAGATAATGGGGAGGTTGGTGTTGGTTATGTTTGCTGCCTCTCCCATCACACAATGTCTGGTTGTCAAGTGTCCGCCACCTGCTGCCCTGCTTGTAGCCAAAAGAAGCTAACATTAGACATTTTAAAGACTTACTGTTATTAGGTCCTTCTGTTCCTTCTCTAAAATATTATTACCTGCTTATGCTCCCTTGAAAGGAAAACCAAAGTGGACTCTTGTCTGGCGCTAAGGTGCAGCCCCCTCCCTATTAATGTGAGGTGGCCTTTCTTGGAACAGGACCACGCCTGACTGCTTGCCACTTCAGCACCAGTCGTGTCACCTTCAGCCTGAAAGATGCAAGGCTGCAGGTGGACGCCTGCATACTGCTCTGCCGGTGCAGTCAGACACTCCCCAGTATGGTGACTTCTGAGAGCCTGGCTCTCTGGGAGCCAACGCCATTCCTGTAAGGCCGAATATGTGCTGCAATCACCCAGAGACACTCTAATTCCCAAGGTTCCTTCCTGCACCTGCAAACATTTACCCAGCAGCTTGTTCTGAATCTTAAAGCCAGACGTCTCTGTGGAGGGGACATAAGAAAGGTCCAAGCTTGAATCTTAACTCATTGTTATATAAATATCTGAGTCAAGCCATTGTTGCTAGATAAGGGAGGAACTAGGTATGAAGTTGTAAAATTAGGAGTCTTAACCAGAATACATGAGAACAATGGTCCCAATAGGTGAGAGTGATAAGCCAAATTCCATTAAAGAGATGTCAAAAATAAGCTTTTTAGTCAAACGTCAGAAAATATCACTTCAAATCGTCGACGGTAGTGTCTCGCGATACTTAGCGTACACCAGTCGGTATAAAACTGAAGCAGCAAACGGCAATTTTTATCTAAGTACGATACAGAAACTTTTTTAAAGGGTTTCAGTAGTGTTAACCCTGCGTTTGGCTAACAGCTAGCTAACGTCTGATGAAAGATGCTGCAGACATAACGTTATGTTAGACTAAACAGGTAAAATCTAACGTTAGCTTGGACTTGGAAAGTGTCCATCCAACAAATACAAGACGCACAACATTATGAAACTATATTATATAATTAGTAACGTTAGTGGCAGTTTTCTTTGGCTTTGAATCGTTGTCCTCAACTTTAGATTTGGAAATCAAATGACCAACTCCATTAAAAACTGCATATATTTTCTAACTTAGCTGATTTTGCTAAATGGAACAACTTTAACTATTTATCTTACCGTTCAAAATGAATAAAACAAACAGATAGACACACGGCAGCCGTATTCCCATGGCGATGGCGATGACAAGCACAGATACTTTGGGTCTCCCTTGACACTACAGCTTGCATATATTCCCAAACAGAGGAAAGTGCAAGTGGGCGGGAACAAAACTGCAAACAGGAAACCTGGCTCCCTCCTCTGTATCCAGTGATGGATGAAGGGAGGATCCATGCATTCCTCCAAATTATTCTTCCGGGTTTCCCAAGTGTAGTTCCCATTTGAAATGCTATTACTGTCATAGACAAATTTTATCCAAAGGTAAGATCAATTTAAAAAAATCCTTAAGTTTGGTTGCTTTGAAATGTTCCACATTCTGCTCCCAACCTGCACCTAGCTGGTCATTAGCATAGACTGTTGGGCCTTTTGATATGAATACTGTTTATGCTGTGTTGATGTGTGTTTGCTTTTGCAAACTCTATTACTGTCTTTTAGTACTAAAATCTGCTTTTTCCCCCAACTAATGTAGCCTACACAACTCATAGACACTCCTTGTTTACCACTATGGCAGGCAAGAAAATGTGTTTACACCAGTTTGCTACAACTCCATGGACTACCAATTAGATTTATAGAGCATAAATCTGTTATAAGGAGAAAACAGTGTTCCAAGCTGAATAGGATTGCTCGCTCGTTACTGTGAGGAATGGGACAGCTTTTGGGGCCTTCATGGTCACATGATGTTTTTCTCTACCATGATGCACCATAAAGTATGTGAAAAGCCTTTATCAAAACAGATTTAGTGGACTCAGAAATACTCGAACTGTAGAATGAAATTTCAGTTTTTATTTCAATAAATTTAACATTTCACAGCCAACAATAAAAATAACAAAATAGTTCCCCTTTTTGTCTGCAACAGCAACTTGTTCTCATTTATGGTTTTGTTTATCACTGAAAACCATTTCCGTTGGTTTCCACCTTGGTCAACTTTAAGCTTGCATAGAGAAGGAAACTAGTTAGGTTAATGCCATACAATAGTGTGCTGTGCTGTGCCTTGTAGGAATAAACATTTGAATTTTAAAAGTAAGCAAGTGAACACAGGTCATGTTGGTACTTCATTCATACACACTTTGTACATATGAAATATTTTTCAGTAGGCTAACTGTATTCGCCCGAATACAGTAAATAATAATAAACAGCAAATACTTTACTGCATTACAAAGAGTTAAAATGCAGTCATCTGTCAGTATTTCAAGATTATTTGAGTTCTTCTGGAAGCTCAGCTTTTGGGATCTGACCCAGTTCTACCGAAAGTGTCATAATGAGAAGGGGGGAAAAGCGACGTATAGGTTGGAAGTTCTTCTTCCTGCTGAATCAGAGGTGGAGCAGTAGGGGCTTGATGCTGCACTGAAGATGATGGGAAAGCTGTAGTTGGAAAACCATATGGAGCAGCTTGTTGTGGCCACTGACTATTATAGCCACTTGTTGTGTTTGCAGGTTGAGTGGGATCTGGTACTGGGTATCCATAAGCACCTGGGCCTGCGGGTACAGGATAAGGTCCAACGGGGAAGGCAGGTGGAGGGAAGTCGCTGTAACTTGGGGCCCCAGCTGGGTAAGGCCCCACAGCCTCACCAGGATGAAGGGTAGCAAAGCTAGAAGGAGCGATGACCAGTGGAAACACCACCTTTGGGTCAATGGCAAACTTGATGTCCAAATACACCTGGGAAACAGATACATATCAAGAAGTAAAATCGGTCCATGTCGGAAATTAGTTGGATCAAACTGCCATTTATGGAACTATTCATTAAGCTGATTGTGCTGTGTGACAGATAAACATGATTATCATATGTTATTGCACTGTAAAATGTTTAAATACAGTATCTTATACTGTCATTTTATATGCTGTTGTGCTGTTATGTTGCTTTATATTTCTATGATTGTTGAAGCGTCAAATTTAAGACAAGAATCGTCTGTTGATTAATTTTTAAGTTGATATTACCATATATATATATATGCATATTACATTATTACATACCTTGAGGTAATAGTCAACTGAGAGGATTTCACAATTATTGAGAGTGTAAATGACATCGGCAGGAATCTTCACTTGGCAGGAGACAGTTTCCTCTGAGTTCAGTTTGATAGTGTCCCCAACAATTTTGATAAGACTTTTGTCACTGGTATTAGTGGAGCCACTGGCGCGGTACACCGTTTTCTGCTGTAGACTGAATTTTGGCCTCATTTCTTTGGACGAGGAGTTGCAGATTTTGGCAACAACAGATAAAGTGTCACCTATTAAAAACAAATCAGAACATCTGAATATGCATTTTTGTTTTTCTTTCTGGAAAAGCCTTATATCACCACACGTAATAAAAAAATATTATACAGTAGGTACACATACTGTATGTATGTGCTTTATAAATGTGTAAATAAAGCATATCCATAGGCCTATACACTTCATATTTGACCTGATATTTCCTGCTCTCATTAATACCTGAACAACTTTCATCTAACTTCGTAATGAAACAATGTACAAAGCTGTAAACATATGATATCATTTGACAATACACTCATTTCATGTCTCCTGTGGTTGTGTTCCTAGTAAACTAGAGTGACTTTACCTGGAGTGCAAACCTTTCTGTTAACAGTAGCAGACATTTGGACCTGTCCTTTGGAGAATACCCCCATCTCTTTATCCACTGAACCAGACTGGGGACACTAGAACAAATCATACAAAAAGACATTATTTTAATAGCTACTCAATGCCTCATTTAGCTGAAATTCAGTCTAAGAGAAGTCTAGGAGAAAATATTGTCGTATTGCTATTAACTTTTGGATTTAGCGACCCTGGTTTGGGATAACACCAAAAAAAGTAAACTCTTCAACATCTCAAAATGAATGCTCCATTAGCAATATCTCAACAAAGCATTTGGGGAAATAAATGACACAAACTCAATTTGCAGCACACCGTGTGTAACTCACTGTATGTGTGTACTGGGACTGGAATGGGAACGCATCACAACTTGCCAGAGAATCGTGCATATTTTAAGATTTCTTCAGTATCAAAGTAATTCGGGGACAGTTGTCAGTACATCAAATGGTACACAGTAAAATGACCTGTTATTAGTTAATTTGGCGTACTTCATTTTCCAAAATGTAAACAAATATAAAATGTGCTTAGTTGCTGCACAGTCTAACTCACCATGGTAACATTAGGTAGACTACTTCTTGTTTCTTGTAAGGGTTTAGTAAGTGAAGATTTTAAATGTGAAATTTTCAAAATAAAAAGGGGAAAAACACACATTGGCTTATTCAAGCTCATATTCTTAACATTAAATCAGGTAGTGCCATCGCATTTGTTGCATAATTAAGTGCAACATATGAAGAAGTAATGTTAGGCTAAGTAAAACTTTGCACCTTCTTTTAACACCGGTTTTTAAAGTGCTTTACATCAATATCAAGTAACATCCTGGTCAAACAAATTGTACACCTTGGCCAAATTATCATTTTCTATTTAGGCTATGACTTCAAATTGAAGTAAGCCTATGAATAACAAGCCGTTATTTGTTTTTTTTGTGTTTGTGTTGGATTCATAGAATGATTTATGACATAACTGATAATTTTTCATTTTCCACATGTGGATTTCCAGTTGAATAGAGTATGAACAAATGATGGTCTACATGGATTCAACAGCACTCCATTTCCTGTTTATTCAGGTTTCCTCCCTTACTCAACTCTCATATTATCAGATTATGTAACTCTTAGATTACGCTACTGCTGCGGTTATATATGAAACTTTGCATCAGTCCTTTTTTATATAATAGCTTTTATGCTAAACCTAACTTTTTATTGTAGCCTTTCCCCCAACCCCTCTATTTAATTCTTTCAATTTTAGGCAACCATCTTTTCAGTCATGTGACATCTTATCTTAAATATTTACTTTTTACCAGCTCCAAGACAGCTTAAGGGCAGCAGGGGTTCATTTGCAAAGTTTATAGTGTATCACATTCATAACACATAGCCTATCACTGTGTCCTAGATACCATTGCTTGGCCAGGGTGTGGAAAGGATTTTGTCACAAAATTGAGCTCCTTTTGTACTCCTGAGGTCCGCCGCCAGCTCCTGACCATCTTTGCTTCAAGCGTGTAGACAATTTTTCCATGAAACCCCTTGAAGGATGACGGCATGTCCCTTTAAAGACAGAACCGGTCAAAATGTAAATATTTGTTAGAGCAAACAATGACACAGTTGGTAGGCTAATGGTAAATGTTAGAAATCCCCACTTACCCCTGTGGGATATTAAACCTGAACTTATAGCAATGAAATCCTTGGGAAAGTACAGCGCCTGAAAAAAAGTGAAAATGATTAACACTTCCTGTTTAGGCCTTGCAAATGACAGAGCCTTTAATAGCTGAGCTAATGCACTTTACATTAAGTAATCAATGAAATTTGTCATATTCTTGTGGTTCTGGGACTTTACTTGTGTGAATCAATTTCATTTAGGCCTAATAGGCAACTATTTTATATGTGCCCACATTTTTATATATTTGTAATAATGGATTTGGACAATGTATACTTTTCAATAAATGCAGCACCTGGCAAGTGGGCGTTTCAAAGATCCATAGGTACCAATCGTCACTTAAGAGCAATATGGGTGCAATAAAAATACATGGGCCTAATATTTACAAGACCATAAGATGATATAGGCCTTCATATTTACATTTTATCAAATTAAAATAACACACATTCTTAAGTGTTAAGATGAGCAAACACAATTTGGTCTACCTTTATCCTTTTCTGCAACTAAGTATTCCTTGAGTTTGAAGTATCTCCTGTGCGCACTGTACGATCTCTCGTCATCGCCACTTCCCTCTGTCCAGTGCACGTTCGCGTCCCCTTTGACTTTCACGAAAAGACTCTTCACTTTGGTCTCTTTTGTCAAAGCGAAAGCGACTGTGCCGGTCACAGTATCTCCGTCAGAAAAGGTGTCCTCTTCATTGAGAGCTTCATAAGTCAGACTGAAGTCCTTTATCGGAGACATTTTTGATGTATGGACCTACTTGTGGCCACACAACATAAAGTATTGACGTATAGGTCTCGACGACTATCTGAAATGTCCGGCCCCGCCCGAAGTTTGAGGTCACGAGAAGCTGTTAAACATTTATTGCGACAGACTTTGAAGCAATCCATGTATCTTAACAGTTTATTTTGCACGGGTTAATTCGGGTACAAGGGGTGTTTGGCTGGCAGCAACTTGGATGACGTCAGACGAACAACCCAAACTAGGATCCGTGTATGACGATTATTCATAATAAAGTTTGAGGGCTATGCAACAAAACAGTGAAACCACAGAGGGCGCCAGGAGATTGCCTTGAAATAGGGGAGAGCGGGGTAATTTGTCACACTGTTCATAACTTCAACACTAGAGGCTCTATCTCAAAAATTAAATATCCACTATTTGGTGTCTTCTTGTTCTGTGGTAAATTTCCTGTTAAGATGTGGTTATGGTCACTCTTATTTGAGGTGAGCACAATTTTCTTATTGTTCCGCTTCAAAAGTAAAACATTAGTATTTTACATTTTATGCAATGCAACTCTGTTAGGTATTAATGTTCAAAGTTATAATTTTGTACAAAGTAGAGGAGACAATAATAATAATAATGTGTCTTTTGATACTTTAGCTTAAGTGCTATGTTGAGTTAACCTTGAGATTTAGCCAACATTAGCACACGTCAGTTTGGGGGAAGTTGTCTCAATGACTTTGGGGCAAGTCATCACATGTGACAACTTGCCCAAGTACTAACAAACACAAAGAAAATGCTCAAAAAACATTGTGATATTGTGTAATTAGCTCTGACAACAGTGTTAAAATATATACTATGATTAGAATATTATAGCTACAGTGTAGTTTACAGCATCAGGCATGGACTACACTACTTCATGACCCTGTATGAAGTAGTAGATATACTACACACACACACTACTTATAGTTATTAATTTAGTCTGGTGTTATGGATAGCATTGCTTCAACAAAGATAGTGAACAGCATGATAATTGTAATTGCAATGAGGAAATGTGTTTTTAAAGGAAGGAAGGAAGGAAGGAAAGAAAGGCAGGAAGGAATGGTTAGAAATTATCAACAATAGACACAGCATGGCAGCCCACCACCTGACATAATCGTGAAGTCAGTCAGTCAGGCAGGTGAAGTCGCAGAACAAATCAATCAGGAGTGCGGCGAAGAATTTTGACATAAATTACTATTTTCTGACTCGATACTGTTAAAAGATTACCAGAGAAGAAATAGAAAGTGAGACAGCCATGCCATCCACAATGGTTGGTTATACAACACCACAGAAGATTTTTGTCACTGATTTGGAGAAACAGCTTGTTGGGTATATTACTAGGTCAGCTGACATTTATTTAAAATATGAGTTTGGACCACAAGACATGGAATGTTGATGAAACTGGGGTGACCACTGTACACATAAATAAAATGGTAGCCAGACGTGGATTCAAACAAGTAGGGTCACTGACCTCTGCTTAAAAAGTCACACTGACCTATGCTGTCTTAGCAACAGTGAAAAGGATGCCTCCATATTTTATTTTCACAATCATTTCCTGATCAATGGGCCACCTGACAAGCAAACGAAGGGCAAATCCATCTGATACTTTGTTGACTTCCTGAAGGTAGTCAAAGGTAAAATGGCGCCGCAGAAGGTATTTTGCTGCGCTCTGTTTATTTGTTTATGTTTCAAACGCTCCAGTCTGTCGTCTGCACGTCCATCACTGTCTGGTTTGGATCTGCCACCAAAAAGGACAGGGACAGACTACAACGGACAGTCAGGACTGTAGAAAAAATCATCGGTGCCAACCTGCCCTCCATTAAGGACTTATACATTGCCAGAGTCAGGAAACGGGCAGGACAGATCCATCTCACCCCGGACACAACCTGTTCCAACTTCTCCCCTCTGGTAGGCGCTACAGAGCACTGTATGCCTAAACCAACAGACTCGAGAACAGTTTCTTCCCACAAGCCATCACTCTGATGAACAGCTGACTCTGACTCACAATGTCAGGAACCATTCCTGTGCAGTAACTCTGCCACCTGTTTACTGGCTACCACTTACTATTTATTCATCATTCTCTATTTCAGAGCTGTTCTTCCTGCTCATATTGTCATATTATACAGTATATACAGTATATAATGTATACCAAATCCACCTACCTCATGTACATAACACTGCACATAATACTTATTTATTTCAGCATTCTTTGCACTCATCACACTGTGTACATGTATGCTTATATGTGTACGTGCACCTGTTTATCACGTCCACTTCCGACATGTACATAATAATAATAATGGTAATAATAATTTTCTCCTGCTTCCTTTGCACTCTGCTCATTGCACTATTGTCTCGATCTGTCTGTTTTGTTAATAGTGTGTATATATGTGTTCTCTATACTGTAGCCTGTGTTTGATTATTATTGTCTTATTGTAAGATACCTTGTATGACCTCCCTGTACCTTGTGAAGAAATAGGTTTATCTTTGATAAGATGAAAGAGATTAGATCACTACATTATTTGCCAAATAATCACCTCACCTGCCTAGTCATCCTGGCTTTGAAATGAAAACAAAATTAAGTAGCCTAACAAACTTAACCTGACAGTTCTTTAGTAAGTCAAAGAAAACACTGGCAATTTGTGAGTATAACAAATCAGGTTATGTAATGAAAGACATTGAATTAGCTGTCTCGTGTTAAACACAACAGACTTGACATTATGGGGAGAATATTTGTCCCCTGAACTGATTGCTATATAGCCTCCAAACAGAAGAGCGAGGTAGAGAGAGTGGGTATCAACTATAACACTTGATGAAAATGATCAGTCTAGGACACTTAAATTGAACAAGGCACGTAAAATACACAGTGCAGGCCTACTCTGATGATTAAGGTTTGAGTAAGACCAGAAAACAACTATAACATTTAATGCAAAAGCCCTATTTTTGTATACAATTCTTAACATGCAAACAGTAAATATTGTATACAATGCCCTTTTTATGCACACTTAAAGTGTTAAAGACACTATTTAGCTGACCAGACTTCACATTTTTTACTATAAGTATTTTGCTTCACAATTTAGTCAATCATACATTCTATTATTTTGGATCAGATTTTTCAGTAGCAGAAGACGGGAAAAGGATTGAATAAGCTGGAGGAGCTTCCTCCGATTGAGACAGGAAGTCTGTGTTCATCATTGGTGCAGAAGGAGCATATGGAGGTGGGTGAAATGTTTGGGCAGTAGGTGGAGGGTGAAGAACAGAAGATGATGATGAAGAAGATGAAAATGGAGATGGACCACCATATGGAGAAGGCAGCTGTGGCACTGGGTTACTGTAGCACCCACTCATGTGTGCCAGGTTCACACCTGGTGGACCAGTATTCACCGATGAGGTATATGGGTACACAGGTGGTGGTGCTGAATATCCGTAGCTGCCTGAATGTGCGGATGCAGGATAAGGACTCATAGATATTGCAGTGGGAGGGAAGGCACTGTTGGTTGGGTACCCAACAGCCCCAACTGGATAGGGACCCATAGACACTGCAGGGGGAGGGAAGTCACTGTAGCTTGGGCCCCCAACAGCCCCAGCTGGATAGGGACCTGCAACCAAACCATGGTGAGGGCCAGGAGCTAAGTCAGGAGGAAGAATTATCACAGGGAACATGACCTCTGGATCAGAAGCAAAGCTGATGTCCAGGTACACCTGAGGAAAAAAGTTATTTCTTTTAAAATAGAATAGTGAGAGAGCATCAACAAATTTGGAAAATCTTTATCAATATTAATGGGTATTCAGTTTAAAAAAAAAATCTGGTCAGTGGGCTTAGCTTACTGTGCTTTACCATAAAGACACTCTGTTACGTACCTTTAAATGGTATTCCACTGAGATAATGTCACAATTCTGGATTGTCTGCATCAGACCACAAGGAATATTTATTACAACTGTAACCTCCTTCTGTGTTTGGGGTTTAATACAATGGTCAACCACTTTGTGGATAACGTTGCCCTCATGTTTGGTATTGCCGTTGGCACGGTACACGACATCCTGGATTAGACTGAATTTGGGTGTCATCTCACTGGATGAGGAATTGTTGATTTTTGCAACAATTGACATGGTTTTACCTATGAAGAGGACAGCATAATATTTAATTAATCATTAATTCTAATTCAAGTGCCACACAGGAGAATGTACTGTGCTCCCGAATGTGTATAAACACAGTTTATCATTGAGCCTCTGAGCCACAACTTACTCACGATACATGAACAGTGCTGAAATGCTAAACCCTACCCAATTATTACTTCATGAAGGTTATTTGAAAGCACTACTCTAAATTCTTTTTTCATACTTTACAAAAACCATCACTGACAACAAAACATTTTCATGGCAGACATTTTAACATTTTAAGCATAGGTGTAAGCCAGCATGCACAATTCTAGAAATAATCCTAATAACATGGCACTGGAATGGACAAATCTAAATTGAATGCAGCTGTTATTTATG
This sequence comes from Micropterus salmoides, assembly GCF_014851395.1. NCBI lineage: Eukaryota > Metazoa > Chordata > Actinopteri > Centrarchiformes > Centrarchidae > Micropterus > Micropterus salmoides. The sequence continues at coordinate 27,695,471 of NW_024044459.1, forward strand.
TTATTTGTTACACTTGTGCTTCTCCTGCAATAATTTAAAAATGGCTGTAGTGAAAAAGACTGTGCAGTGCATTAAATATATTTTTTGTTGGCAAAAGTATGAAAGCTGGATAAGACAATTAATTAACTATAATGTCAATAGTATAATGGTGTGCTTTATTAAAATAGTATTGTGAAAAATGCTGGATGAGCAGTCATCACACGAAAAAAAAAATCTGCAATTTTCCTACCTGGGGCATAAGCCCTGCCGTCAAGCATGACATCCATGTGCACATTTCCTTTTGAGAAAAATCCCATCTCTTTGTTTGTTGAACCAGCTTGGTGTGACTAAAAAACAAAAAACAGGGAAAACAATAACTTGTTACACAATTTAGGTACTACACTAATATCTTCCGCTTATCCAGGGTCAGGTTGTGATGAAACAGCCTAAGCAGGGTATTCCAGACATTACTCTCCCAAGCAAATCCTTCCAGTCCCTCCTAGGGAATCCCATGGCATTCCCAGGCCAGATGAGAAGTGTAATCCCGCCAGAGAGTTCTGTGTCGAGCCCGGGGTCTCACCAAGTTGGTCGTGTCTGGAATACCTCCAAAGGCCTAGGAGGCATCCTTATCAGATGCACGAACCACCTCAACTGATGTTTTTACTTTGCTTTTATGATCTTACCTGTAGCACTTTGAGATTTGCTTCAAATGTAAAGTGCATTACAAATAAAATATCTTATTATTATTTACGATTGCTGCACACCAGAACTGACATAAATGTAATGCAGCCATTATTATTGTAAGTAATTACAACTGTGCTTTTCCTACTGTGAAAATGGCCTATGACCTCCTCTATATTGCAGCAGTGGGACAGGTAACTTCACCAAATAAAAAAATAAACTCTCTGCATGGCTTGCTGCAACTAGGGTTAACTTAGAACGTGTTTTGCGTGAACAGTGTAATACCAATATTTTTCATTTTTCAAAGTCTGTTTCTCTATTCTGCTACACCCCCAAATGAAGAGTGCTGCATTTAAGAAGATTGTACTGTTGGCACCCCCAGGAACATCACATTGGGAAACTGAATCATCCCATACTAAGCTGTGGATTTAAAAAGGGGGTATAGTTTCTGTTAAGTGACATAGCAGAGATTTTTGTGCACCATCAAGGACTGAAGGTTTGGAAAGGATTTGGAGACAAAATGTATCTCCTTTTCTACTGTATGGTCCATCCTCCAACTCCTGGACAGCTTGGCTTCCAGCTTGTAGACAATCTTTCCGTGACTCCCCTTGAAGGATGCAGGCATGCTTCTGTAACGGAGAACCAGCAAATTGAGTAAATCTGTATAAGGGCAGAGTAGATAATAAATTACGCAGGGTGGGAAAAATATTGCTGGGTCTGTAATGGTGAACCTGCAAATGAATGTTATGTAATCTGAAATGACTTAACAAAAGAGTGAGCTTTTGGTTGTGTATTTTGGTCTTGTTTGTTTTAATCAATTACATTGTGAAAGTTCAAACATTATGTTTTGGTAAATTGTCACTTACCCTGGTGGTATGTTAAAATGGAATTCATAGACATGGGTGCCTTGGGGAAGTACAGTGTCTGAAAGGGAAAGGAATTTAGCGGTAACACGGACTACTGCATAGGTGTCATTTACACTGGGGATGCTGGGGACATGTCCCCACCTTTTTTATGAAATGGCTGATTTTATCTCCAACTTGTTTGTATTTAATAGCTATGAATATTTTTCCATCACTGGACAAAAATGAAGGAGAAAACAGCATTAACGAACAGTGAATCAGTGAGGAACCAAGAGGGCCTACAACATGTCGTGCTGCGTTCCAGGTAACTCGGAACTAGGAAATTTCTGACCTCCAACTAGAAAAACTATCCTGGAACGCCACCTGAAGTCGTATTTCCTACTTGTGAACTTGGAGAAAAAAATATGTACCCCGACTTCACGAGTAGCAGCTGAATTACGTCACAAAACAATGTCAGTGCCCATGGAAGCATACACTGTAAATGGTAAACCATAAAATAAAAGGCAACAAAACGTATATTTCCATGTATTTAAATTAAAATAATAGCCTACATATGATCATATAGTAAAACCTGTTCTGCATGTACATGAATGTAGAAATATGTTATGCACATTAGGTAGCTGGCTACAGTAAATAATCTCATAAAGTCATCTTCTCTGCATAAGTTATAGTTAAAAATGCCAAAACATTGGGAAGTGTAACCTTCAACATTGACTGATTTGAGGCTTAACAACTGATGTAGCTAGAGGGGTACACAGTTAACTTGTAACGTATGGGCTACTTGTGTCATTTGTTGCAGTTAAACTGCCATCCTTTTAATTAACACCTAAAGCACTGCTGAGGGTGCAAATGTGTACACTTTTTCACGGTCAGACATGGTTTTCGTTCACTTTCGACGTCATGCACCACCATGCACCTGGAACGCTTTGATGTCGGAAGTTTCAACTGGTAAATATCCCAGTTCCGACCGGTCCCGAACGCGGCATCAGTCTTAATGGGTTTTGGAAATGGCATGCATAACTAATAAAACGTGCCACACCTACCCTTTGTATTCTCTGGGATTAAAAACTGCTTCAGTTTAAAATATCTGTTGTGTGCGGAGTACGTGTAAGTTCGGTCGCCGTTCTTTTTCGTCCAATGCACATCTGCGTCTCCTTTAGCTTTCACAAACAGGCTTTCTATGGCGGTCTCCTTTGACAAGGCCAGAATCACTTTTCCAGTTACAGTGTCTCCCTCAGAAAACGTCCCGTACTCATTCAACGCGTCGTAAGTCACCGTTAAGCTTTTAATTGCAGGCATTGTCGTAGAGAAGAGTTAGTAGAGACTAGTTAAAATAATAAAGAAACAATATCATCGATCCACCCGCTGATTTCCAAACGTTTAAACTGCATGCTATTTCATCAAGAAGGCACCCATGGCGTCTGGACTGTGGGACAAGACACGCCTCAAAAGAGTCTGCTCAAAGACCTCTACTGCCATCCAATGTACAAAGGAGAAACTGGGGGCTCAGGTGCAGACCACTCCGTGCAAAAGCGTATGCCTTCCAAAATAACGATACGGAGCCTCCCGGAGGTTAATCATAGGAAAAATGGTGATGAGGAATCTCGTGCTGCACAAGTGGCTAAACAAGCACTTGTTTTATAGGCATAGATGGGGACCAGTGAAAATTACATCTATGCATATGTACCCACCACATTTTGAAATGGCTGATTATATGTTAGACAACAAATGAAAATGCTTTGAGAAAGGTTTATTTGCAGAATATTTGCAATGCAATTTAGTTGAAGAAGAAACAAATGTGCATTTTCCAAAAATTGCAGCATTATATTCTGTTATATTTTTATATTTATAGATTGAGTGTCTATATTATATAAAGAAAGAGGACCATAGTGTTGACAGTTTTAACAGCCTTTTTGGTTTTTGGTTTACTGTTGAATTTGCATTTATGAATGTGGAATTTTGCCATTAGAACTAATACATTTATTATAAAGTATTTATTTTCTTCTCATGTCACTCCATTACTCAGTGACCTCCACTGGCTCCCCGTGGCTTCCAGAATCAGATTCAAGTCACTAATGCTTAAATACAGAGTGACTACTGGGTCTGCACCCATCTACCTAAACTCCATAATACAAACTTACATTCCTTCTCGGCCACTACGCTCCTCCAATGAACGCCGCCTGGCTCTGCCATCCCTTCACACAAAGCAATCCCAGTCCTGGCTGTTCTCATCTGTGACACCATGATGGTGGAATGAGCTACCACACGCCATCAGAGCAGGGGCGTCCCTCTCTAACTTCAGGAAGCTCTTGAAAACTCAACTCTTCTGAGAACACTTCCTCTTATAACACCTCTAACTCCTAACCTGTAACATGCACTTCCTGTGCTCTTCTTCTTCTATCCCCTTAAAATTATGTTGTATTGATTGCTCTTTTTTTACCCCATTGATGTGATATGAACTATGAGCTCTTACTAGTATGTATTGTCAGTTGTAGATCTGTATTTGATGCTCTGTTGATGCTTGTATGTTGTTCCTCAAATGTAAGTCGCTTTGGATAAAAGCATCTGCCAAATGAGTAAATGTAAATTTTGAATTTATAAAAGCAAAATACTACATTCTCCCACATTAATGCAAAAATCTCTATAAATGTAATCAATGATGAATATGCTGAAGTTTTGCCAAAATTTTCTGATGTGTAAATAATGCCAAAAAAGGTGCAAAACAGTTTCTGGGAGGTCTTCACAAAAATAACAGTTTGTATTGACGTCTCTTTTAAATTTAACCATGTTGCGATTAACAGGATATATCTGTGAATCATGCTAAATGATACTTCCTTTACTTTGTTTAAAATCAGGTATTTTTGAGGAATCATCCAGATGTTTTTCCCAGTCATTTACAAATAGGATCCAATAAGCAATCATTAAAAACACAAGCAAGAGTGTCAACAGAAATACAACTTCCTGCTTTTATTCTGAAGGTCTGACGATTATTCCGGAAGTCTTATTTGAAACTAAAACCTAAAAATATTATATTATATTATAATTAAACCGTATATTCTTCAAACGTTGACGTTTCTCCCGACATATTTAACATATATTATAGTGGTGACAGTTTCAGTTTTGAATAGTACCTACGTTTTGTTTCCTTTCTGAGGATGTGCTATAAATAATATGCTAACTTACCTGTTTATGGGCATCAGCTGGCCATGAGTGATTTTGTTGACCTTCATATAATTCATAAATGTACGATCAGACATATTTATATATATAATAAAACTGTGAACTGAATTTCCCCAGGAGAAAAGAGCTGGGTTTGAGACCATCTATTGCGCATGTCAGAGATCAAAGTCAAACGGGTGGGCTCCTTTCGCGGCGCTCCGACCGGACGGTTAGGACCATAGACTGTAGACAAAAAGGATAGGACCTAGGACCAGACCAACAGCAGTCGCCTCTCCTCGTCAACTTACCTTCACACTTTTGTAAGTGGTAATAACTTATTTTATTTTGAGTACTAAAATAATTTGAGCTGCCTGTTTGCAGTTACAAATGATTGCAACACTGTATTTCCTAGCTAGCAAACGGAAACCTAAGTTAGCTAGCTAGCTGGCAACCTAGCTAGCTAACGTTAAGCGTTTGGTTGTGAATGTTTTTAACATGAACCTTAGCTAGACTCTCCGGAGTTTGCTGTTTGAATAAGTTATATTAACACAAAACTTGGTGGAAAATCTTCGTGAAATGTCAGTGTGGATGGCATGTTGGAATGTTTTAGTCTATACCATAGTTTAATGTGTGAATTAACTTTCCGATTACATCTTCATCTGAAAATATTTCCCTTAGTATAAAACGAGTATGCAGGTGTGTGATGGGCTAGTGGGTCAACTAAAAAAAACAACAATTAAACAGGCCCACTTCCTGTTATTACAATGTCCATGAACATTGAAAAGTGTGCTATATAACGTTAGTGATACTATTTTAGTTGGGTGGCATTAATTCATATTGAGGAAATGGTCCCTATTTCATACCATACCCAAATAAAGTGCATCTACAAAGCCACCAGCCACCCGCCATGCAGAGTATTAATAAAAAAAAATAAAAAAAATATACATGTACATCCTGGCGTTATTGGCAAATTTAACTCTAATACCAGCTAATAAAGCAGGCCACTACTATTAGGGGTGTGAATCTTTCCATATCTTTTGATTAAAAATCGATTATTGATTCTAAACGATTTCTGATTAAAAATTGCTTCTTGATTCAGTACATAAGAGTGCTAATTTCTGGATCGACGCCAGTCCACTAAGGCAGGCAGTATGGCAAATTATGGCATGAAAGCAGCTCTGGGTGATGGAGTGTGAAGTACATTTGTAGTGTTCACAAAGTACTTGATGATCATTTTGCTTGACAGGCAATGTTACTGTAGGTATCAACTATGCAACTAATGCATTATTTACAAGTGACACTATATCCAACAGGTGCCTAGCAGACACAACAGCATGTAGTGAAAATACACAAAAAACAAACAAAAACATATTGACATGTTTGTGTGTGCATGCATGTGTGCATCTGTGCTCAGGAGGTAGAAAATGGGGGATGGTGCGGGGAAACTGAATCGGGAAATGGGGAAAGTAAATGCTTTGAATTAAGCAAAAAATAAATAAATAAAAGGGGGATTATAGAGAAGAACAAAAGAAAAACAACAGTAAAAAAAATAATAATTAAGCAGAGCTAAAAAAACAAAAAACCTCCTTCCTCTTTCTTCCTGCCCCCCTAAGTTTGTTAAATTTTATAACCTGCTTGTCGTCACACACCTGGAACAACCTCTGGACACAGTTGGAGTAGATCTTTTCCTGTGTTGAATGTTTATTTATTTAGTAAGTAGACAATATTTTATTTATTTATTTTCTGCCATTTCCTTCCTTTTCTATCCTCCTTTCTTCTCTTCTGAAGATGAAGGAGACATGATTATTCTATATTATTAAGGTCATCATTCCTGCTGTTAATTATAATTATTATTATTATAATTATGGCTGCCATCACCTGTATATATAACATATACCCCTGTAACTAAATAGATAAGTAACTAGCTAGAGTCTATTAGTGGTGTAATAGATAATAGAAAAAAAAAATTAGGGAAGAGAAAGACACAGAAAAGAATATTGGAGAAGGAGGGGAAATTTCTGTGTCTTGTGAATGTGCTCGTTGGGTATAGAGTGTTGTATTGTTTAGGAAATGGATGTTATAGCAGAGGTCAGTGGATAAGCATGTGGCCTTGGGGTGGATTTGTGTTAAAGAAGGTTAAGAATGTATCTTAGGTTTCATAAAAGGTTGATATTACTTGTTTTGTAAACTGTTAGGGTTATATAAAATAAAAGCAAATTTAAAGCAAGTACTATAACCACAACTGTACACTAACAATGTAATGTCTATTTAGAAAAATAAAGCAACAGCCCCCTTTTCCAAAGTGCTTATAAGTTTAATAAGCAGAGAATGTTCTGTAGGCAACATCACAAGCTAGATGTGTCTTGATCTGCTTTAAAATGTTAAACCATTACTCAGATTGTAACGACAGAATAACAGCGGGACGAACACTGAATCTATCTTACAGTTGTGGCCTGTACTCTGTCGTTTCTGCTCTTTCGTTGCTGCTGCAGTGGTCTGAGTAACTGGGACCAGTGGGCTCTGTGGGCGTGACTGGCCGGCTGGCACTGCTAACCTCTTGGGCACTTGTGGAGCTTCTCAACCCTGAAAATGTTTGAGCACATTTTTGATTCGCCATCAACAACAACAACAACAACTCTGGATTGGACATCAAGAGCTGCAAAACAACTGCACGATGTTGAGTTTCATTTTGTTTTGTTTTTAAATACTAATGTTTTTGCAGTGAGTTGCTAGTTCAACTGTCCCGTCATTACGTTTTACTGGCCCGAGCCATCGGGCCACCGTTATTGTCGAGCCCTGTCCTGGTACACTTGGCATTTAACATACCATGTATTGGGACATCCTAAATCTTGTTCTGGCATGTTGATATTGGCACTTGGTACCGTAATGCGACCTGCAATTCCTCTGGAGCTGGCTGGAGATTGCGGCGAAAGAAGAAACACAATCTTGAATTTGCAATCATTCGTGCTTCAATATCACTGAATGGGGAATGGAGTGAATATTTGTATACCTGAAATGTATTGTGACAAGGGCTGCACAAGTAATTAAAATATTATTGAAATTGCAATTTAATGAAGGGGGTGGCCTTTCAGCAAGAAGGTTGTGGGTTCAGACCCCGGTTGCCCCGGCCTTTCTGTGTGGTTGTTTGTCTATGTGTGGCCCTGCGATGGATTGGCGACCTGTCCAGGGTGTACCCCGCCTTTTGCGCAATGTCAGATGGGATTGTCCCAGCGACCTGGAAGTTGATGTATTTACAAGTTGGAATACGAGTATTTTTTGTTTTTATACCCCTGGCAAAAAAAACATCTTAATTTTTCACGTTATACTACCCTGTGAAAGCATGTTTTAATCCCCATGGGCACTCAAACACACCTACACCACTGGTCTCTCACTGCAAACTGTCTGCTTCCAAAACCAAGATCTGCACTATGTGTGCTCCCTGTTGCTTTACTTGCTCCGCGACTTGTAATGTATTAACAAGTTTAGCGCCACCCGGTGTCATTGTCCCGATGGCAATTTAACCCTCGCAAAGCCACGCCCCGAATACACAGCTGGCCAATCACAGCGCAGTATAGGACTCACTCTAAGTGAGGTCCAACACTTTCATGGTTGTGCTCCATTGACTCCTATGCAAAGGGTGTTGTTTTCTAGCTTTTTTTTGCTGTATTTTTCTAAGATATGGTCAAACGCTGGTTCTGGGGCACTTGTAATTAGAGCCCGACCGAGATGAGCTAATTGCATATAAACGGTCGAATTCATTTAAAAACAGCAGATATATGATTATTAAAAAAGAAACCTAGAGTCAGATCCTTTACTCATGTCATGGGTGTTGCATAGTTTGACCACCAGAGGGTAACCAGCTGCAGCTCCCCTGTTAACTACACTGCCTCACCACAAAAACCACAGAAGAAAACAATCAGCTGACCAGAGTTTACCGGCGCTTACACGCAGCATGCAGAAACACGCAGAGGGCTGTGTGAGCGGTGAATCTGTCTTTTGTCAAGTTAATTACATGACTTTAATAATTATAATAACAACACACCCAGTCACTTCTCCTCTCCTGAAAACATTCATGACTTGCTAACCCTCCCGTTTTTCACTGCCATCACCTGGATTCCTACCAGCTCACAGCAGTTTAACGTTACGGTAGTTGGGTGTTGGAAGCTGCTGGACAGATGTAACTGTACATTTATTTCAAACAGTGTGGTAGTTCTAGCGAACAGTCCACATTTGTCCCTAGTTCATCACTTCTAGATATTCTCTAAAATCGCATAACGTAACAGCAGCTAATGCTGCCCATTGCTAAATTAGCCACAAAGCTAATGCCGTGTTTATCAGTGGAGGAGCGCTAACATTAATGAGCCGTTAAACTATAATTTCTGACGTATTATAAATATATCTGCGAGCCTCCTGTCTGCATGTGTCAGTCTGTCTGAAATGATTAAACCAGAGCGGATATGTAAATGAATGTGAGCTGAACAAGAATCTAACACGGCTTCCTGTAGCTCCTCTTTTTGTGACGTTGTAGATGTGAAACGCTGTAGTCAGAGCCGTAATGGCTCTGGTTGTAGTTATAATGTTAGTTAAATTAAATCTCAAAGTTGCGGGTCCTCGTTGTAGACATTCCTGTAGTATTAGATGCATTCAACAGCAGCTTACTGTATCCTAGACGGCATGATTCATACCGGTGGTGGTTAAATGGTTTCACGTAGCTTTGGTTAGAATGAAAGAGTGCTGGTAAAGGGATGAACTAGATGTGAATGTGCTACATTGAAATTATGGCAGATTATGTGTAAAGGGAAATACATGTGCTTATTCTATCTGACTCTCTCTGTTTACAGACGGCTGAAAAAGTTGCACCTTCCAGTAGCAAATATTTATTGATGTGCAATTGTTTACATGTTTACTTTTTGAGACTGTAATTGATTTTAATCAACATAATCCATTTAGGAAAAGGTTTTAAAGCCCACATACATACCAGCTTTCAATATTGGCCTGTTCTAAGTCTAGTTTATACAGTAAAGGGGTCTACTATCCAAATCATTCTTAAAATCGAAATATCGGCTCATAAATCGGCTCTTTTTCACATTAATATCGGCATCAGCCCCCAAAAACCCTTATTGGTCGGGCTCTACTTGTAATAGTTACAGTTGCTACCCAGAGAGGTTTCCAAAACCTAAAACAAATCCAGAAAAATGTTGGCTGTGGATTGTTTCTCATGTAATGTTAGTTAGCTAATGCTAGCTAACTTACTACTGAATGTAACGTAATAAAGCCCTACTGTTCTGCTTTTTAATGATTGTGATAATGAATAGAGGCCTACCCAGCTCTACAGGAACAGTGTTGATCCTTAATATTGTTATTTTTTGTCTCAGTCGTCGAGGGATGCGGTGGTTCACTTGTACTGTGTGATTGGTAGGCTTCAGTTTCTATCTTTAATTTTTTCACATCTGTTTGAGTCTGTTTGACAGCCTGAATACAACTTTCAAATATAAAATACAACTGCACAACTGTCTGCTTCCTTCTGAGATTTTCCAACAAATTTGACATGATATTTCTCCAGGGAGTGCAGTAATAGACCGTGGCACCGCCGTGATAAAAGTCACACAGCTCCGACAATGTCGGACTTAGCAACAGTAACTAAAGGAGACATGGCTTAGCGAAGGTCGCCCAACCTTAATTCAAACTGCCAAAACAGAATACTATGACAATATGGATTTAGGACACAAACTCTTCTGTTCACTGTCTGTCATTTAATTTGCTGATTAGTATTACGGAAATTACCATCACAATAAAGTGTGTGTTAGTGCCTTTCTAAAATACTGCTTGTCGCTTTCAAAGTTTGCCCCAGTTTAGATAATAAAGTAATCTCAATCTGGTGTGCTATCAACAGAGCGTGCTATGGAGACTGTTGCCCTGCCAATGTGGTGAGTGCAATGAGGGGAGGACAGGGAAATAAAGTCAGGGCCACAAGACAACCAGAATCGACCAATGTGAGAAAACCAACAACAGAAGTATAAAGGGAACAAAGGAAACGTGATATAAGAAGACACTGAAATGTTTTCTTCTCGTCCTCTTCCACTGGCACAGGTTAGTTCCCGGGAGCTGTGTGCTGCTTTGATGTTGTGTATGCTTATGGTTACAAACCAAAACAGGTATTTACAATCCACATTTAGGCTTTTATTTTATAGTAATATATTTGAATTGTGTCAAGTAAGACTCTTCACCTCATTGTTATTAAAAGTACAATTTGAGACAGAAAGCCTTTCAAACTTTATTGGCTTCATGTCGGAGTGCTCTCAGCTGAATATGTCTAGATGTCTTTTCCTGAATAATGTCCCTTAGATGTTGTTACCAGCTTTGTTTTAACACACTGTTGTCTCTTTTTTCTGTTGGTATGGCCTGATTGAAAGGACATTATATTTCATGAAATCTAAAAATTAACATTTATTTTTTCACAGTTTATTTTTCCAAATATTTATAGTAGAATCCCAAAATACAAAGCTCTTTAACTGTGCTAGGGGTGGCACAAAAAATGGTGTTTCTCTAAGTTCTTTCCTTCATTGAAAAAATGAAATCATGTGACAGAGCCGTTTTTTGAATTATGTTTATTTGTATGATCTGGTACCCCTCTCACTGATTAGTGGAGGTAGCAAATCATTGCAACAGCTTAACTGCCAATCAGTTGTGAGCAGGAAACATATGAGTAAGTGTGGCAGAAATATGAAAGTAATTAAAAGTAAGAAAAGTGAGCAAATCAAATCCTGCTTAGGGCCCTCATTAAGCTAAGGACAGCCCTGCGTGCTTTGAAACTCATCTACATAAAACAGAGATGAAACTGCCTGTTAGGCAGCGCCTGATAACATTTGTTCATTATGGACTGTGGAGGGCCATCTGTAGAATAACAGCAGATGTAGCTTCATCACAAGACCTCATTACTGCAGGATTGCTTGTTTTGTGTTTCTTTTGAAATGTATCAACAAATAATTACAATTGGACAGTCAATATACTTTTTAAAATGTTGTTTTGACCTGCACACTAGGTAAAAGTAAGCACTATTATAAAAGACTTGTTCTTTGGTAATTGATCTATTAATGGCGAAGACTTAAATCACATTCCTCAGTAGAAGCTCATTAATCTTTGCCGTGTATGTGCTCCTAGTTGGATAGGTTGTATCCCAGCTTTGGGAAAAAGGGTGCCTTGGTCAAGTCCAGTCTTTATTAAGATTAATGAACAGCTTGACATTTTTAGTCCTCTGTCTGAATCGATAATTTTAATACTCATGAGGGCCAATGGGGATCTAAGCTTGCGGAACACACATTGTGGCCACAGGGCGCATGTTAAATGTCCAAGTGGTAATCAATGCAAAGAAATTAGCTATTGATCTCTTATAGTTTTGTAATAGGTTATCTATTGGTTTGCTCTTTCGGAAAATTCCAATATCAGTCGGATGGAATTGTGCTGGTAATATTGCTGGGGGGGATGTGTGTGTGTGTTTGTGTGTGTGGGCATGCATGCACATACACCCAGCTTACATGTGTGTTAGCCTGTGTGTGCAGGGTCACAGTCTAATTAGCATAGAGGGCAGATTGTAAATAAACATGTTGAAGAGAATATTGGTGATTTACATCAGACCCACAGTTCATTACAAATAAGACGTGGAACTTCAGATTGGTTTTATTCAAACTTAATGCCGACTAGAAGACCAGTATTAGTAAAGAACACAAAACAAGTGTTTCCACTATTTTTCATCATACTGTCTGTGGTATCCATTATTACTTGTATGTCTAAAAATATATTTTATATGTTTAATGGCGTGTGGGGTGTAAATGTAGGTGATGGAAAATCTACTGCAACCAGTGCTTTATGCTAACCGTTTTGCCAGGGAGTACTTGTGCTCCTAAATGAAAAAAAAATAGGAGCACAGTGAAAAACATAAAACAGAGTTTCTTAATAAAACAATTTAGAACATACATATTTATACTGCGCTTGTGTGCTCCTTCTCCTTGTGTGCAATTATTAATTTAAAACCACTGGAGAACTATGGAAATAGATGACTAGTATCTGGACACTCCACATAGGCCTTAAAGTATTAGCAAGACTTTTTAAAACATTGGAACTGATTTTTTGAAAATTGGACACATCTTTTTAAAACACTGATAACTCATCGAAATGATGAGTGAAAAAATGTATTGTGGTTGACGCAATGCAGCTTGTGGCATGCGGGACTGATATACGAAACACCAGCACGATCCTCGCCACATGTAACTGTGATTGACCAATATTTATAACAATAACTGTAGTACAATAGATGTAAAATAGAACAAGGTGAATGTTTTGCTCTTAGGCTTGCTAGAAGGAGCACAATGGCACTGGCTGAATCCTCGTGCAGGAAAAATGGTTTACGTTGTGGTTAATAGGGATGGGGATTGTTAATTTTTATTTATATTGATACCATTATTGAGAGTGCTTAACGATACGAGTCTTTATTGATACCACCATCGATACTTTACTATTATTTGGTGACGGTTATATGGTAAGACCAGACCCAACGGGCATGAGGTAGGCCTGCACAGTATGAGGAAAATGTGTGATAACATTGTTATATATTGAGATGACATATGACTTCTGATAAATAAACAAATATTGAAGTGTGTGTATTAACTGCCTAGTTGTTTTTTAAATTAATTATAGTATTAGAATTTAATATTTTAAATACAACTGTTGTTTCTAGAGTAGCAACATTAATGTTTACAACAGCAAATAAACACAACATCTGACTTCACAATACTGAGTGACGTTTAAAAAGAATAAAAAACTCAGCATCAGTCCTTCCTCCTCCTCCTCCTCTCTGCTGTTATTCACTGCCTGCAAATAATGTTACCTGGTCGAAGGAGGAGCAGCTGGTTTGTATCAGCCAGCAGCTGAGTTTAAAACAATGTGCCAAATTTTAAGACTACAGACGAGTCTATGCTACAGACAATCAGCTTTCACTTTAGCTTGTTTGTAACATTTGCCAAGTTAACGTTAGTTGTGCTCTTCTGGCCGGTGTGTATGTGTGTGTGTGTGTGTGTGTGTGTGTGTGTGTGTGTGTGTGTGTGTGTGTGAGCCGAGAGAGAGCAGCAGAGGCTGCAGCCTCATGGTAAACAGTCCTGGGCCCGTTTTATACCGCGTTTCGGTGCCATCAATAAATAAACATTTCTTTTCTTATTAAAAGCATTTCAAGTTGAATCAGATTTGACGCTCGAGACATAATATTACATTATAGGACCTGCTAGTCTTGATAGCAGTATCGATAAACTCTGACCTTTTGGACCTCGGGTTTTGAGAAAATTTGGCACAGAGTCCTTTTAGAACCAGGTATCGACCCCCATCACTAGTGGTTAATCTGTAATTTGTTAATGCTAAGTATTAACTCGACAATAATTAGAACCATTCATGCATAATATACTTTCCAAAGTTTGCTGTATGTCAACCTTTTTTAATGTCCCGCCCCATCCAGGCTTTGATTAGTCGGTTCAGGAAAAGTGACATTGACAAGCACATCGTCAACAAAAGGCAACCGAGCTAGCTAAATGCCAAAGCCAAAGCCAAACCTTGCTGATCTTATCCCTGTTGTCTTCAGTCTTACCGCTTCAGATGCCAATGACCATCTCTCTCTTTTTTGTATAATGAGCTGCTCAAGCGGCCCACAGAGCGATCAGCCTACTGAGCTTTCTCCTTGCGCTGTGATTTCCAGTTCCACTGTTTTAAATGATTCGGTGCGCAACTAACTATTTTTAGGGGCATATGCGAGTTAAACACTGTAGAGCCCTGGCTATAAATACTTGTTTAGGTCAGGAGCTCCAGTTCTTAACCTCAGTTCTAACCTTACAGAAAATGTTAGTTAAAGTTGAAAAAAGTCACTAAAACACACCTCTTCTCTGTCTGTGTATCCAGGAGATACAGTGTGAGTTGGATATGAGTCTGCTTTCCTGGGATCGTGGGGAGCTTGACCAGACTGGACATGGTAGGCCAGGGGACATTGGCCCCGAGGAGGCCCATATGAGACAGTTCACAGTGGCTAGGCTGGGCAGGGTGAAGCTGCTGGCATGTGGATCCAGTCACTCCATTGTGATTACAGGTACAGGTCCATGCCCAGTTGTATACTGCTTTTTGTGTTTTAGTGCACACTGGTTGTCTAAATGTCATTCATTATTATGGTACAGTTAATGCATTTGGGTACTAAGCATGATTTTGTGTGTGTGTGTGTGTGTGTGTGTTGTGTAAAATTTATGAGGGAAATGAGTGCATTTTATCATCGGTCCAGTATGGAGGAAACAGTGTTTAGCAGATACATTTTTGCTGTTCACGTTGGTGTTTTTTTTATTTACTAATGTATTTTAATTTTTGTTTCAGTAAATGTATGTGATATCTGGTAGGTCTTGCAGTGTTTGGAAGTTATTGGGACAAGCTACAATAACTTGTCTGATGTACTGTAAATACTCTAATGTTAATTTGCTGAAAGCCACGGTTATCCAGTGAGGCTTTATAATGTTTACAGAACAATTGACTTAGGGAGGCATTTGATCAAAGAATGTGTAAGCAACCAAGCTCATTGAATCCATTAGCAACTACCATACAGTACTTACTGTCTGACATTTAATGGACATGTTTGTACAAATTACTTTGCAGTCTCATGAGTGTATGGAGTGCATATACAGGACTCAGAAAATAGATTATCTGGTGGTACAGCAATGGGGTGTTCTGTATAGGTTTCAAACATGCATAATATCATGTACTTAGGGTTTACACACAGCATGAAGTGTCTTCCTCCCTGCCCATGAGGTAATACTGGCCTACTTATTTGCCAATTTGATAGAAACCCAGATGACAAGAAGGGAGGAGGCTCTTTTAGTACATTAGCTGGCAGTAGTCATAAATCAGCAGCCTAGATAAGTCTTATAGATCACCCCAACACAGGGATCCTATACCTCTACTATCATTACAGGGAAAAAGGTGACATTTTTGATTGATTAAAATGGTACAGGCTAGCTTAGGCTAAATCATGTTAAGTGATGTGACATTGCAGTTTCACATATCATATTTCTGTCAAGACAATGATGGTGGAAGGCATTGTCAAGGCATGATATCTGACAACAGCAGACATCTGGGGGGACTGGAGGAGATTTATGGGAAGGTTTTAGTGGTCTGAGGGAGATGAGAGAGAGTAAAAAGTGGTCCTTTTTTGTGCATTGTCACTTCCCGAGTGACTGTAAATTTTACTCCAGTGCTGTTGGGAATTGGAGACATTTACACATCCTGACAAATTGCCTGCTGTAAAAGTATTTACTGGTCTTGTACTCCCTTTATTCTTGGCCAGCTTACAAACACATACCCCCCTCACAGACACAGAAATATTTACCCACAGCAAATTTATGTTAGACACATTTATGTGGCATACCTGAGCTCTAGCCCAAGATATGTCATAATGGTGTCAGGTTGAGAGTACTGGTCTCTTGTTAATGTTTTAATAGAGGAGGTCTTGAGTAGGTCATAATGGTTTTATGTCGGCCACATTGTCTCAGATCACTGGCCATTTGGCCAAGCCGGCTTAAGGAGAGGCTTGTTTATGGAAAAATAGCTTACAAGATAAATCCACCATCCGTAAACTCTCACCATGTGGAATAGTATATGCTTGGTGTTGTTTTTTTATTCATTACCATTAATAATTACAAAAATTGAAATTATGATAATTTTATGATAATTTTATGGAACTTAGTTTCATAAATATAATAAAATGAATTGTTGATTCAATGCAAATTATAGATTAATTGTTCTATGTTAATATATTTTGTAGTACATGGATCTTGTCCTCAGATAAGGTTGAAATGATTACCTTTGAGTGAACTTGGTCTCCTCTTATTGAGTTTTTGTGCATCTTCAAATATTGCTCCACATTTTATGAAAGCTTTATAAATTTCAGCCACTGGGTGGCACTATGAGACTGCCAATAGGAAAAGCATAGCAGAGGAGGTTGGGTGGGTGCTTGTGGGAGAAGGGAGGCCCACACTTACCTCACACTCAGACAGAGCTATAATTTACTAATAGTGTGGAAGCCGCCATTGCTGTTATCTTTTAATAGATTTGTATGGGGGAAAGCAGGTGCCTGTTGTTAATGTGTCCAATTGCCCAAGTTGCCTACAGAATTTAGGGCATCCATCACTGTCGTCGGCGGTGACACCCTGTCGTTCTACTTCACGCGGCGGGCCGGCCGGGCTGGGGTGGTAACAGATGAGGCTTCTCTCTCCTCCAGACGCCCACAGTCACACAGAGACGACCGCCATACGTGCTTGTGCAGGCATACACACACAAAAACACACACAGCTATATACCACATTCTTAGAGGGCAAACAAAACTCATACCCATTACAACAGGATATGCATTTATTTAGTGTGTGTGTGTGTATTAAATAGATATATATTAAATAGATATGATGAAAGAAACAAAAAAGGCATTACCTCTAAAAATTGATATTCAATGTAAGTGGAATAACTGATATGTTGGAGACCGAAAAGTGGCATAAAACAATCTCAGTAAACTTAGCCCCTTGTTGCTTTGAATTCTTGAACTTCCAGCTGCACCTTTGAGCTTAGCCAGGGGTACCACTTTGCTTGAAAGTTTGCCCTCCGCCCTGGAAAACACCCCGTGCAGCTGTGTTTCTTTAGACCCGGGCTGAGAGTTGGAGGGTATACAGAGGTGCCTGCTAATACCTTGTTAGGGCTGTTTCAGTTGCTGGGTCTCAGTGAGGTCAGTTAGTTGCTGCTTTAGTTCGAGGCCCTTGATCTGGTGGATGTTCGATGAAGCCAAGGACTCGTGTTGGCCGTTTGTGACCTACCCTGATTTTCTACAGGAGGCCTCGCTCTTGTGAGTCCCATGGACTGTGTTAGAAGTCAGAAGTCTTTGGTCAGAATTGGTTACTTTGATTTAGCTCTTTGAGTGCAAAGATGGAATTATCTTTTTTATATAACATATTACATTCTTAGATTAGACACCGTTGTGACAGTAGATGTTTGACAGAAAGTCAGTATGCTATCCCAAAAAAGGATTGATGAAATACTGGAGCTGGGGGGGGGGGGGTCTCCATTTTTTTCTTCACCTCTTTCCATTTGAGTTATGAACCTTGGTTAGGCCTTGGTGTCAGGTGTTAAACAGCATATAAGGGCTATGACCCTACTAACCCTCTCTGACATCTCTCTTAACATAAAACAGAGCCCTCACTCTCACCGTAATTGTAACCATCGTGTTACTTTTGCAGTTTTCCAGTATTTCTCTCTAAATGCTGTTGGTAAGCATTGTACCATTTTATGAGTTAAGCATTCCTCAGATGCTCCCATCATTCCTCAGCTGTGAACACGTAGTTCCTTCCTTAACCTAAAACAACTTGAAAATAAAAAGTAGGACTGTTATGACATCATACACCTGTTAGTGATAAAAAGAGTCTGGAATTTTTAAAGTTCTTGATATTATATTGCTCGTTAGTAATAGTAAGTATCGATGCATCCTTTATTCTTTGACTTATTGTAAAAATCCTTCTGCAAACATTGAGAGACAGATAGCTCTGTCTATTCAATTTAATGATGTCCATTAAAATAGATTACAGCAGACATAGTTTGCTCTGAATTACTTGGTCCTGAAATCCAATACCTTTTTTAGAAAAAAATAAAACCCTCTAAAGTAACAGGAATGGACAATTGACCTGCCATCTACGTGATCCTTATTGGCATTCAGGGCACAGTTACAACTTTGTTAAATCAAAGAGTTAGAAAGAGTGAGAGATATAGTCAGAGAGAGACAGATGGAGACACAGACAGACAGACAGCCACAATGGTAGAAAAATAATCCTCAATGTGCACGCATGACTCTCCCTTTCAAATCACTAGTCATGGCCAGGTTCTGCCTCGAGGAAAGGGTTCATGCAGACTTGAGTGGCTACTTTCTGTAAATGTATAATTCACTTGGACTTTCAGGAAACTGTTGTTAATATGGAGACCTATTTTCTCTTTCTTCCCGTCTTTCTTCATGACATCTATGCCCGTAGGCAGCACCTTTACCTATGTATTTTATTGTCTTGTTTAATGTTTGTCAAACAGTGCAATACTCAGAATAATTCTAGGAAAGTATTGGCCATCCACCTGCCTGACAACTCCAATATGTCTGCTTTGGACCCAGCACTGAGAGGAGCTTTTGTAATAATTTGCCGTTTAGTGTTGATGTTTTTCTACGATTTCCCAGTTGGGAAGGTGAATGAGTCGAAAAAGGGGGAAAAGAGGAAAAATAACCCCTGTCGTTGCTTCATGCCCTCTCTCTTACTCACTGTTCTATCTCTCTCTCTTTATTTTTTTCTAGTTCCCTTGATCTCTGTGCTAATTTGGTTGAGCAGGTTGAGCGTTTAGTTTATGCACTGAGTTGCTTTTTAAGGTTAATCGTAGGACAGAAGTGTTTATGTTGCTGTAATATGGGCTTAACTCTCTCTCTCTCAGCGAAGCATGGAGCACTTGAAATGTTTAGTTCACCATCCTCTTCCTCCTTTGCCTCCATCCCCCCCAAAAAAGACAAACGTTATACAGAACAAAAGATGGGGGAAAGTCCTGCCAATTAGCAGCTAATGAGACAAGCTTGTGAGGATATCCAAATCCTCAACGTGTTAACGTTTACAACCCCCCCCCCCCCCCATCATCTCTCTACTCCTTCAACCTGTGCCTCCCCCATCTGCCCTTGCACCCAGCCTCTTGTAAGGCAGCGAGGGCACCTCTGAGGCCCTCTGTGTGATTATTCACACATGGCCGTGGCCATGGTGCTTTGAGTGGCGAATAGGAGAGGAAGAAAGAAATGCTTTACGTATGGCTAATGTAAAAACGCTCAACTGACACATGGCCAAGGCTCTCTTCTTATTTTTTTAATTTATTTTTCCCTTTTTATCCCCCCCACACCCCCCCAACCATACACATCAACCCCATCTTCTATAGATAGATAGATTGATCCAGTGAGGCACTCTATCCCTCGCCATCCGTTCTCAATTTGCCTTAATATAGCAAAGCCAGGAATTGGGTGTGTAGGTTGTGGTTGGGAGGCTGGTAAGGGAAACACATTTGATAAGTGAAAAATAATAATGCCAAGAGAAAAACCAGTCGTCCCAGTTGCCTTTGACATGCTTTTTATCAGAGATGTCTGTGTTGGAAGTGAAAATAAAATCTGCTTTTGTAATAGAGATCTTTGGACAGCCTTGAATGATTCGCCACTACTCCTTTCCGGCCTCATTTTCTCCAGAGCGTGTATTGGGAGTGTGTTTGTAATCTCAGCGGGGAAAATCAAATGTGAGTTGGCCTGGAAGTGTTGCAGTAAACAGTGAGAAAAAGCAAACACAGGCCAGATCAGGGAGTATCATCCGGGTAGTGTTTGGACTAAAAAGAAGAATTGTGTAATGGAACAGCACAAATTCCACTCTCCAAAGGGACTTCTAATTGATTCTGTACTTCACTACTAGCTTTCTCAGGGATAAATGGACAGCTCACTTTATTAGCAATAGACACTTAAATGGATGCCTTGGTGATTATTGCGATATAGTTATTACAGCATATGGCAGCCAATGATTGCTTTATAACAGTAGCTTTTTCTTAAATTGTATTATTTTACCACGGAGGTAGCAGTGTAAAGCAGTTTGAATACAACCTTAACCCTGACTGAAACAATTACATGAAAAGCTGAGAATTGAAAGAGAGAGGTTTGGGAGCACAAAATAATCCAGTTCTCCACTTGATATGTTATTTGTCAGGGGCAGTACATTTGTGCATGTTAACTAACTGTGCCACTGGACTTGGCCTGCTCGTAATAGGGTTCCAGCGCAAACATTTTCTCTCAGGGTTTTCTATTATTAATTCTGTCTGAACATATCCACAAATGAATAATGAAATAAATAATGAAAACGTTATTACTTTTGGCAGCTGGGTCATTTCTCGTTTCCTGCTTTTTCCTCCGCTTGTTTCCTACTAATTAACTTTCCAAGGAGTTGTCCTCCTTTTCACAAAATGAATTTCTACAGTGTGGTAGGCCACTGAAAATGTGGGTACACAGTCTTGTGAAAAGACAACAACTAGAACAATACACAAGTCCTTCACTGGTTGCTTGTTATTTAAAGGAAAACAAAATTGAATATTATTTTAACCAACAGATGAAACTAAACCTTGGTCCAAGATAATGTGTACCTAACATTCACATTACTGACTATTACTGACCAGTAAACCCCAGGATAGCGTGTTATGGGCTTGCTTCTTAAAATAAAGTGTGACACAGAAGGTGCTTCCAGCAATATCTTATTTGGCGAATCAAGGTTCCTCCCACCCCTCCCAGCTCCACCACCACTCATCTCCCTCCTTTCAGATGCCTGCCCTATGCCCTGCACCATGCTGTTAAAGGCTTGTGTGCTGGGACAGAGGCTTGGCGATAAGTAGCCCTCATTTAATATGGATCTTAAAGAGGGCAGTAAACCTAGAGCCACAGTAGAAGTCCCCCATCCCTCTGGCATTACTATATAGATGACCCCTCTCTCTCTCGCTCGCTCTCTCTCTTCCCTCATTAGAGTCATTGCAAGCTCTTTCAAACTGCTCCTTCCTTCTCTCTGCGTTTTACTGTTAATTAGTTTGCTTTGTAAGGTTAGACGTGCGGACGGAGCAACTTTGGGAGTGTTTGGCTGCCATCTGTGTGCATACGGCTCTAACTATGTACAGATGGTGTGTGCTTGCAGACAGGTTGCTTCTTGTGGTGAAAAAGCGCAAGAGATGGTTTCGGTTATTTTAACAATATTTATGGCCATTCTCACAGGTAACTGTTTGAGCTGTAATGATAATTGTTAGTCAGCTGTCAAAAAAGGATAATTTAAGGCAAGAGTAAGAAAGAGGAGGATGTATATTTCTTCATTTCCGTATCCTCTGTGATGATTTTTTACAAAAATGTGTGAAATCCTAGGAAAGTTGCATTGTTAAATTAACAGTGAAACATATTGAACCAATTGTGTTGCGGCTACTTCAGAAAAGCTCTCATAATTTGGCCAAGTTAAAATACCATTAGCCACTCAGTGAACCAGGTAAGTAGAGGAAAAAGGCAGAGATTGCCAAGTAATTGCTTGACAGGGTCACAAAATTAGCAAACATAATCAAATAAGGAGCTGACTGAATTATTTATGGTTTTGGTTGCCAGCACAGAAATTTCATATTTAAGTCCCCACTAAATCTTGTTTTAAATACATACATTCAGTACAAGACACCTAACAGAAAAACACATTAGATACTCATTGTTGTAGAATTATACAACCAGTGCCAGCTTTCACTAAAACATGGCTTTTAATATAGCACACTCATTTCTCGTTTTTTTTGTTACTTCTTGCTGGTGGGAAACCTGCCCTTGTCAGTCGCAGTTCAGTGGCTAATGCTTTCTACTGGGCATTGTGAATGGCCCTCCCACAATTAAAAAAGGGTTAGCAAAATTATTGTTGGCCTCCTGCCACATACTTTATGTGACTTAGCAGTGGCCAGAGACAGATTGTGGGCTCAGAGTCCCCAAAACGTGACTTTTTCTATCAACCCAGCTCTCTGAAATTGCCTGGTGTAATTAGCAAATTGAAGGAAACTTAGGGAGAAAGAAGTCTTGCTGTAGATGAAGAAACAGAACAAAGACTAAGTGTATGATTCTTAGGTTTAACTTAAACACAGTGAAAACCCCTTATTGTTCACAAAGTTTAACATTTTGCTCGCAGTTTTTTCAGCGATACTGAGAAAGAGGAAGAGCTATATCATATGTCTATTGACATGTTGAGATTATTGCTGATTGTGGGTTAAAGCGTGACTTGTGTAGAGTTTCTGGTTAAAAATAAGTTCTCACTGTACGATGAAAAATTTAAATTTGGTAAATCATAGCGAGTACTTTTGGGCAAATCTATGTCAGTATATATGCCTGAGAAGGAAATAAAATGCTTGCTCTTAGACATTCAAAGTGAGTTGGAGATGAAAGTGAGAAGTGTTCATGTAACTAGACAAGATGAGCATTTTCACAGTAATGTCACAGTTTTGTCAAACACCATCAAATAAAGGTTTATTAACGATTATAATTTGCTGTGCTGACACCTTTTTTCATAATGAAATGGAGTGTTGAGGCTGGGCTGAGAGGTATTACAGTGCGGTGTCAGCGCTTATGGAGTCAGTTATAAGAGAATCTGTCATTTCATTAGATTTGCAACACATTATTCATTATCATGTATTGACGCATGTAACTTGGTGAGACAGGTCACAAATAACATATAGACATTTATGCTACTCAGTGTTTTCCATGCACAGTTGTTCAAAATAATGGAAAATTATCAAGGCATTGACATTTAAGATTACAAGATCTTCTTTTTAAAATACTCACCTTGACTGAATCCATAAACACAAACCTTTCGTTAGGGAGTGTCATAACGCTGCTTACTAATGACTATAAATGAGTACAGCAATTTGAACGTATAAAAACTCATTTGCTACAGCTATACAACATTGTCCAATGAAAACCATCCTTTTGTCTTTCCTCTTTCAAACCTCAAACCCTCCGTGTGAGTGAAGAGGATCCTGTACAAGCGTCTGCGAAAGCAGCCAAAAATACAAGGGAAAAAAAGATTGCTTTGTTCATTTCTCCACCCCCCCCTTTCTCTCTTTCCCACTCTCCCCAAGGTTCTATTAGGAAATAGATCCCAGGTGTTCGATAAGCCTGTAGTGGACATGACAGCAGTGCAATCAAGTGTATAAATTTAATTGCAGGCTCATTTTGTGCCGTTTATTAGCCGTTTAGGGGCACATCGCTCTACTTGAACCCTGTTATTGCCAGACAGAACAGCTGTTTGGTTCCTTTTTAACTGTTTATCTCATTGCATAGTTTTGAAAAAAGTACATATTTAAATGTGAAATACCACTTATGAGAAGTAGAAATGATATATATAATTTTTAAATACACTTTTTAAATTATTCCATTTGATGAGGAAACAAATTCAATTTAATTGGTCAACAAAAATAGCCCATAAACAATATATTATAATTTGATGAATTTTATTGTCACTGGCAAACTAAAATGCATATACTAAAACAACATTGTGTTTTGTAGACTAAATTTGTCTGAATACACAATATATAAACATATCAATATATATACAATATATAGAAATCTAAAAATACAATGTGTATTACTTGTAATAAAAAAGTTAGACAACACATATCATACTGTGTGTGGGCACACAGCTAAATGCACATGCGCACACGCACACACACACAATAGGGAAGTGTGAGAGTGAGTGTTTTTGCACAGCCCGTGTGGCTCTTACTGAACTGGGTCATTCTATCCTCCATCTTTGCTGCCGGACGGTGCCACACACAGAGAGGCCCGCAGATGTGTACTAGCTTTGGTTGAGACCTTCTTCTGGTGCGACACCCCATTAATAAAAAGCCTAGCGAAAGCTGTGTTAATTGTTACCATGCATTCGTACCAGGCATTCCTATAAATCACCCGACTAATTGCAACAAATTGTGGGCTGACATTAAGCTATGATTCCGAGCCGGCAAATATTCATCAACATTGCAACTAGCCCCATAAAACACAGAGCCGGCCGTTTCCCAGGCCAAACATATATCTACCATTTAACTCCCCCATTATTTATGGATCTTTCTTGTCCTCAACATATAAGTGCTGCATTGTGAGTGAATGAGACACCATCTTATTTATTTAAATATTTTATCCCTGGATAAAGCCCAAGTAGTGGCAGCCGTATGACCAGTCACAGGCCTTGTTTTCCATGTTACCCTTGGAGCTAGGTGTGTTACACTCACTGCCCTCTATCGATTACTGTGTTCCCTGTCATAACAGAACTACCTTGAAGCGTTTCTGTAAATGCAAGGCTGCTTAGAGTTAGATTACATAGAGTGGAACATAAAAATGTGCTTTCACAGTCTTTAGAAATAATTAGCCTGAAATTAACAGCCTAAAATGAACAAAGTCTACATTTTTTCTACTTAGAATCACTGGGTTTTTTAATATTATTTACCAAATGCTCATTACTGCAGTAGGTACTTAGAAAGTGCTTGATTTGTAGCCAAGCAGTCATATGTTGGAGCATTTAACCTCCCATGCAATGTTTATTTCATGCAGACAAAAAGCTAGTTAAATCTCTTTCTCTACAGTTTGACAGGCACCATAACTGTCACTGCAGATGATCTATTTCACAGCTCAATGCATTACTACCACTAATGCTTCACTATCCTGCCAATTCACCCTGGTACTATTCAAAACAGCTACAGTATGTGTCAAAACAGTGCTTAATAGGCTGTACCCCAGGTGTGCACCAGCAGCTAAAGATGTTAGAGCCAAAGGTCAGGATCTGATTTGTTATGTGGGAGTTCACTGGGAATTTTGATGTACACTGATCAGTTCCACACCCCAACATGTACATAAATCAATTGTACATCTGGGAAGAAGATATACATGTGTGGACATGCACACACATGCAGAAGTGGACAGACTATAGTGCACTTTTTCATAAATCTCTTTCAGCATTATGTGAGCATGTTTTTATCCCCTCCTCTTACCTTCTTACCGTTTCCCTATCGTCTGTCCCTGTGTTATAAATTGCTGAGATCCTGGCTGGCTTGATATACCACAATAGCTGGCACTACCATAGGGAGTGGGGGTGATGGGCTGAAGAAGAGAGAGCAAAAAAAAGCCTTCCTTTTGACACTGTTAAACATTGACGGGCTTATTACCGTGTTCTCTGATTCAGCTGGATGTGTTCAAGGATCTTCTCTGCGGTGAAAAAGGTCAGCTGCTCTTAGTTGTGCTCAGCTTGAATACTAATACTGTCCTTATTCAAATGATCTGCTCCAGCGCTTATTAAATTGATGGCCCAGGCGCTCTAATTTAATAGTGTTGCAGTCCAGGAGAGAGACACAGCTGCAGTCACAGGTGAATTAGGTGCTTCTGAGGCAAAGTTCAAGCAGGAGCCCCCTTTGCTTTTGGGATGCATTTTTCCCAGCAAATTAGCAGTCAGTGGCAGTGTGCAATTAATTAACGCAAACCAGGAAAAACTTGTCATTTAATAAGGTGCTTTTTCCACTCACACCTCTCCCACACACAGAAATATGTCTCCCTATCTTACCATATCTCATTCCCTCCCTTAATCCCTGCCTCCATTTTTTGTCTCTCTCTCTCTCTGTCAGTCTCTACTCCCTCGTCTCTTCCACTCCACCTTACATAAATATCGGGAATTGATCCATTAAGTGGTGCACTATTAATATCATTTAATGTACGTGGCTGGCTAAATGAAAGCTGTGGGTTGGACATTGTCTGTGCCGTGAGAGTTTGAGAGCTCCCTCTTGGTTGGCTAAAGAGAGCAAAGATGGGCCTCGTGTTGATGATTTCATCCAATCAATAACTGTGATTGGAGGATAGATTTAACAGAGGTGGATAAGCAGATTGAAATACAAGACACCTTCAGGTGCCTCTGTGTGCATTTGTGTGGGAGCTTTTGTGTACATGTGTATATTCGTACGTGCACCCATGCTTTGTTGATTCTGTGTGCATATAAAACCTATAAAGCTGCACTTCTTCAGCCTTTGATTGGACCTAACTTTAAGAGGTAATAAATTGTATGGGATGTGTTGTAGAATTAAGTGGTTTGCAACCTCAGCCAAACAGTTAACATAAACTCCACATCATATTACCTTTTACTAAAGTTGCAGTGGATTAGTTCTGAGAAGAGTATAGAGTTTTGTTGGGGTAACATCTTTTTTTTTTCTATGAAATACTTTGTTTGACCTTCAGAGTATGTAAATGGTTTTTTTTTCACATAGATCCTCACTTTATAAGGAGCTGAACTACCAACTACTACTAACACTTACATAGCACATCGTGGCTGTCATCTTTTTACTGTGAAAGGTATACAGTAAGTGAAAGGCTGAACATAACAATATAACTCAAACATCTCTGATTACAGTAATTTCACTAAAAAGGAAATTGAAATCTAGACATGTAACACATGGTCTAATTAAGAAAACTATCATGAATTTCTAGTAAATGACTTATTCATATAGAATACAGTTTTCAAAATTAATTGTCTTAAACTTTAGTTGCTCAGTGATTATAGAGAGAGACTATGCATGCATGCATGGTTACTGATGTAATAAAAGGGAAACATAACTTAAATAATGCCATTTGACCTGCATAATCTCCCTTCTCCCTCTGACTGTAGTCACAGATTAATGTAGACACAGAAATAGCTCTCAAAATCTAATACTTTGTAAAGAAGCAATAGCAGCAACATAGTGCTATCGTGCATATTAGTAAATAAAAAAAAAACAATAATAATCATTATCAAGAATTCACATACCCTGGGGTTTTACATATTTACCTGAAAGTCATGTTATTTTTTGAGGCAGCGGTAAAGAAATAGCGAGGGGTTGGGAACCAGACAAGCAAGCATACAGTATGTATTTTATACCACACACACACACACACACACACACACACACACACACACACACACACACACACACACACACACACACACACAAAGTCAGACCTCTGTGCCATTGTCCTATTTACAGGCTGAAGGCTGAATGCTGAACATGGCGTACAGTAGGCCATAAATAAGAGTGGTTGGGCTCTATCAGTGCTGACAGAGGTCTCTTTCCCTCTACATACACACATACACACACACACACACACGCGCGCACGGCCTGGCCGAGTGCCTGCCTGTTTCCTTCCTCGACTAATAGACTCTGGTGAAACCAGTCAGCATTGTTGTTCTCAGATTGATGTGACCTTGATGCTGTTTAGTGCAGTGATTTGTTTATTGGCACTTATTTTGATGCATGTGGAAGTGAGCCTTTAAAAGCCCTACCACAGACACACACACAGAGTGAGGAAGATAAAGATGGGAAAAACAGAGCTAGAAGGATGGAAGGGGAGAAAAAGTGAGGGAGATGGAGTAGAAGAGATATACTCCTGGGGCAGATTACATAATACATCATTCACAAAGCATTGTTGCCAATATGTCTTTTATACTCCTTAAATTGCTGTTGCCATCCCAGGGCCCCCTCTGCGCTTTGACAAACACATCACAACACACACAAACATATTGTATTCTCTCTCTGTACAGTTTGTGTACAGTTAGTGGAGTCTATCACAGGCCTCCTGGGACTCTACTGTGTGAGGAGAGGAGCTGGTGCCGAGGAGTACTGTACAGTATTGATGGAGCTGTGTTTCTGTTAGGCAGTGAAAACAAAGTCTCCCTGATGCACAGTGGAGTGTAGGGGGATCAATAGACGTGGAGCGCTTCATTTCCTCAGGCTTCTACTGAAGAAACACTCACTGATGTGTCAGGGCTGCTGGAGTTGTTGCTTTGACATAGAGGCGATACCAAACCATCAGGCTGCACTGTATGAGAAAAGATGGCAACATACACACATTCTCACACACACCGAGACACACACTTTGGATGTGCGCACACACATACAATATGATGATGGAAGGGGAAAATGAAAGGTCAGTGTTGTGTGTCATATTGTGCTGTGTTAGAATAACAAGAAACAGGCATGGACTAAGGGGGGAGGGTTTAGCTGACACACAGGATATAACAAGGCATAAGTTTGAGTGATGGGGAAGGGTTTGGCCACCGCACAGGATGTAACTAGACATGTGACTGTGTGGTGGGGAAGGGTTTGGCTGGTGCATGGGATGACACAGGGCCAGAGCCTCGGGCAGCCAGGAAGAGTGGAGAGCCCAGCTGTCACCTCAGTCAGCCCCTTCTCTGGGGGCAACTGTCAATCAACAGCCTCTCATATCGCCCCGTCATTGAAGCTAATTGCTATTGTCAACCCCAGAGACCTAGAGGAAGCTAACGCTAGTGCAGTTGCCCTTTTGGAGAGAGAATACTGCCTCCAAACATGAGATAAAAAACGCAGGAAATCCAGAGAAGCGAATCAAAGGTGGTTCTGGTAGAGCATTAATAAGGCATTAGAAAAATTAAACTCAGGATCACAAAAAATTACCTCAAACAGCATACATCCAGGCCCACAGAGCAAAGGCTGGACTTTAAGGGAATGTGGCAATGTGGATGAGTGAAATCATTCAACAACACATAAATATGCATGCAGTTACACAGTCTCTCTTGCATACACATGCATGCACAAGCACACGCTCGCCAGCACACGTATACACGCAGCAATAGACCTAATGAAAATAAGATGGATGCTCTCTGAGAGACGGGTGGCTGTGTTATTAATTGCTGTCTGTCCCCTCCTACTGATAATGATGGGCTGTATCCTGGAGAATTTGCAGGAAATAGATTTTATTTGGAAGGATTATTTATCGCCCTTCTCATTGGAGGGGTGGTGTGTTTAGAATAGTGAGGGTTTAAATAATGGCCCGTGAGAGATAAGTCCTCATGTTAATTCCTCTCTCGCCTCTTCCTTCTCTGGCACCTTCTTTACCACGCCACCCCCATTATATAGATTTATCCGCACAGACAGTGAGATTTCGGATGGGGTATTTACAGCTTCACTTTCCACTTCTTAATTCAAAGGCAAATGGCAAAAATGTGTTGTCTGATTTGTTGATACGCATTATAAACAGTTCTCACAGATTTGTAATCTTCCGGCAATGGCGTTATTGATATTCTAATCCATCATGACTCACTGCCGTTGCGTTGAGCGTCACTGCCCTTTCACAAGTGGACACGCAGATTTGGAGCAATTATTACAATAAAGATTACCATTCTGTCTGCATGTAGAGGCAGTTGGCTGAAACAAAAGGACCATGTCACGGAGAAGACAGAAGAGAAGAAAAAAACACCCACGTGGTGCAGAGGAGGTTGAGTCTGCTCTCTACTGTCCTTTGCTTCTCGTCTCTCACTCTCTCTCTCACTCCCTTCATTTGTGGGAGTACAGAGGGACAGCATTATCATAAAATAACACTGCCCCCCACCTCCATCCCATCACCCTCTCACAACCCATAAATCAGGATGCTGGTGTCATGGCGGCTGGAGGCGTGGTAGCTGTGGTGACACGGAGGATCCTGGTGTGGGTGTGAAATCACTTGACCCCCAGCATTAACCTTTTTGGAGTGAATGGCCACTGTTCTCCTCAGCAGGCTGGGAACAAAAGAGGCCTGGTATTGATTAAACTCCGCCGCGCACACTTGATATTAAACACTGGCTTAGATGCCTGTGTTCCCTAAACCCCTCTTGTTCAGTGCTCCTACTGCCTTACCTCACTTGTGCATGCATAAAAAACTTAAATTGATGACTCCTTGCAAACACACACAAACCTATATATGATCATGGCTTTAGGCTGGGGTGCCAAAGGTCACGAAGAATGATGGAGAAAGAGAGCAGGGAAGGTTTAGGTCTCTGGGGTGATAAGTGTTTTGTCATCTGGAGCGGTGTTTACTTTTTCTCAGCGCAGGTTCTCCTCCCCTCATCTCCTCCCCATCTTCCGGATCGATACTCTGCATCCACAAAGGTCTGGGAGAAGGCATGCGAGCATGTGAGTCAGTCAACACTTACCGAGCTAAAGGCAATGGAGTTTGAAATCTCCCAGGCTGCAGCCAGCGTTCTATCACCTTTTCTCCCCCTTGTCAGACTTTCAGTAGCGCGGGATGAAGAGTGCCTATACTGTAGGTTGATTCTTGTGTAGACTACTTAAATGACTTCACAAAACCTACATATTGTCTGTCATCTGTTGCTATTTAAATGCTATAGCATATTTTAAAAATACACTTTTAATTGGTTATATATTTGTCAGACATCAGGCAAAGAGCAGAGGTGAATTATACAGCACACAATTAAAAAAAATAACGGAACAAAATATGAACCTCTTTAAATACAGAATGCAGAGTGCACAGATAGAATAGTGAGTTCTGCTTGCATAACCTTTTTAGAGAGAGCTCTTCATTTGCTCTTTTATTCTTTAATCCCCTGAAATGGTTTTCATTCAAGTGGCCATTTAATCAAATAAAATTAAAGAGACTAAAACATCAGACCCTACTTGTCCTATGTGTGTCCTGTAACCTGTATTGTAATAACTGCAGATACCATAAAATGACATGGACGGTTAACGGTTTTGTATTCTACAGTGTGTGTGTGTGTGTGTGTGTGTGTGTGTGTGTGTGTATGTGTGTATATATATATATATATGTATAAAAATAAAAATAAAACTTTTTCCCACTTACACCTACTTTCAACA
The DNA here is from genome assembly GCF_014851395.1 of Micropterus salmoides. Taxonomy (NCBI): domain Eukaryota; kingdom Metazoa; phylum Chordata; class Actinopteri; order Centrarchiformes; family Centrarchidae; genus Micropterus; species Micropterus salmoides. Next base: position 27,726,445 of record NW_024044459.1, read on the forward strand.
TATAAACTCAACTGAGGTTTCACGTAGAAAACCTCAGATCTATTGCATACAGGCCACAAAAACATTTCCCATAATGGTGGGCAGGACTTTAACAATAAAGTGCATTCAGCCGCTCAGACAAGCTTCACTGGCCTTACAGGCGTACTTTCTCTAAGGCTGCCCTTTGATTATAAATGGTCCATCACAGGGCTGTTAGTTCATTTAGAGGCAATGGTAACTCTGCTACACACACCTTAACCTCAGAGGCAGGACAGGGTCGCTGTTCACAGAGAATGCCAGCATCTGTTTCAGGAAGTGCCCGTCTCGTTCAGGCCTAATTGTCGTTCCTCCTTGAGAGGGCTGGTAAGTGAGAGTAGGAGGGGGGCTGTCACGTTCCCGTCACATCCCAATGGTCCGGTAAATAGAGCGTGTGAGTGTACCCCCCCCCCCCCCCCCCCCCCCCCCCCCCCCCCCCGTTACTGATGGACGAATGCCCCCCCCCCCCCCCCCAGGTCCCCCCGCTCCCCCCGCTCCCACACAATTCCACTCTAGCTTTCTCTCCCCTTATTTATCTCTACTCTGTCATGTTCTTCACACGAGTAGAAAATAATTAATTACTGCACCCAGTGATGATTTATGATATTACTGACATAATTAATGATACACATCAATTTTCCTGCTTAATTGAAGGGGGCTGCAGAGCCTATCCTGGCACCAAGAAAGGCCACTGCCCTGAGAATCTGAAACCCCCCACCCCAAAAAAACCCCAACAACCTCCACACTCATATACTGCTCCCTCAGGTTACTCCTCTTCTGCTTTTCCCACTCTATCTCCTTCCCTCACCAGCCTCTCATTTATTCTGTAAGTGCTAAGTGGTGTTGAGGTTTCAGCTACCAGGCCTGTTGAGCAGAGAACCATAATCCTTGTCCATATGCTCTAAATAAACCTTAAGAGCTGGACAGTTGTATGCATTCATACATATCTTTCTGTGTGTGTGTGTGTGTGTGTGTGTGTGTGTGGACTCCATAATGTCCACTATGAGTGTGAGTGGGTATACAGTGATATATGATTCATGAAGATGCGTGTGAGGCATATGTAATTCCAGCTCTACCCTCAGGACTAGAGACAACAAGGTAGCGCATGAATATTTGATTTGCTGGGAGAAGGTATAGGATCTATGCACAGCATTTTAAACAGACAACCTAGAATATTCCTTCCGGAAATCTATACACTCAGGTTTATCATTATGAAAATATATGAGAAAAAAATAATGGGACCATGTAATACTGTATATTTTGAAAAAAACATTGCTGTTTATGTCCAAGGGATTTGTAGCTAATGTGTGTAATGAAATGTGTTTTAAAAATTAAAATAAAATTTAAATAGTAATGTCTGTTATTGTGTGATATTAATTTAGTTTTATGCATAAATATTTACAATAAATATTTGTGTAATTTAGTCTAGACCTGTGCAAGGTTCTTTTGAAAAGCAGTCACATCAGTTTTAAGCCTTGGTAACAAACACTTTGACTGCGTATGTCTCTTTTCTAATTGAATAGTCAGCTACATTGTGCAAAAGAAAATCTGTATTTTATCTTTCTGTGTATATGCATGCATGAGTGAGTGTAAGTTAGAGAGAGTGACAGAGCCCTCTTACTGACCTCGAGTACAGTGAACTCCATTTGAGAGCTTCCTGGTGGCTCCACCAGCCTCCAGCTAAATGTGTGATCAGGTAGTTTCAAAAACTGCCTGACGGTGTCAACACGCAGAATGTGGACAGGGGGTGTGGGGGGAGTTGCGGACTCGGATTAGTCTCCATAGCAACGGCAAAGTATCCCTGTTTGTAGACAGACAAATTCTGCTACATGTGAAAATGATTGGCAGGTCTATTCCCCTACAGCTGACCCATAGAAATGAGCAAGTAAGCGTTATAATACCCAGCTGCATTGACGGGGTCTCCACACTTTTTAAAGTCCTCTTGTAAGTGCTTCTCTTTGGCATTTGCATAAGAAACATGGCATGCTTATTGGAGGGGCTTTGGGGTTGTTGTGGGGTGCTTTCATATCTTTAGCTTGACGGCTTCTTTGTGATCAAGCGGATTGAGGGGAGGGAGCGTTGCCAGATGAGAATAACTTAATTTCCAAAGCTTCAAAACGAGAGAGAAGAGTTGAGGGTATAAGTTCATGATAGCGGTTTCACTCAGGCAGTAGTGAGGGGGGGGGGGAAATCTACAGTGTCGATGTGTGTGTTCGTATGTTGGTTGATAGAAGACTGTTTTTGCAAGAGGGAAAGTCTAAGTATGCGTGTCAAATGGTCACAATATTCAAACACTATACCGTGCTCATATTTGTTGAGACCGCACGTTTTGTTTTTCACTACTTTATGTGAAAAGATGTATACAGGACACTACATGACAAATCTCATGATTGTTCAATTAAATCACACTTGTGTATCCAGAAACCTTTGATTTGGTTTTTACTGTCGCCTGATAACGCATGTGGAAAGATGGTGTCAGGAAAATGCAGGTTTTCGACTTGTTGCGATCGAGCTGTGGTAACGCCAGACAACTACAGTGTATGTTACTGTCGGCACTGGCTAAAGTTCACACCTACTGAGAAACTGGGAAAGCAGAGCATCCGGATGCTGCAGCCAATACTTACAAAACACACACTCACAGAGAGATAGAATGAGGGAGGAAAATGTGAGACAGTAGGACTGAACTTGATATCAATTGTAACAAATTAGGCACGGTTTTAAATTAGACAAAATGTCTTATGTGTGTGCATGAGTGTTAAGGTGAGGGTATTTCTTTTTTACAAAAATAATCAGATATTTCAAAAGATTTTTTGTTTGATAATTTTATGATTTATAAGATCTTAGATTGTTATTCTACATTAAGATTTAAAGTCAGATTATCTAAGTTTGTGAAAAAAATAAATATACAGTCAAATCCAATGTTCTAATACACACACAGCATGTGAGTAAAATCAAAATGTGAAAAATGTAGAGTCCTCTGTGAAAGAGTGTATTTCCTGCCAGCTAGTATTGATTGGACATAATTTCAATCAGTGTTGATCCAATCAAAGGGTCATATAATTAACACTAGGGGGCACCAGTGTTCCACACAATGTTGTTTTTCTATTGTGGAGACGCCACTGGAAAGGAAATTATACTCTGATAAATGATGTGCTTTTGGCACCACAATGCATGTTCACAAGTAAGAGGAATTACAAAGTTACCTTACAAATATTTCAATTAATTTTGACGAGCCTTTTAGAATAATTCAAAACCACTCTGACATACTACATAAATGTACTTTGGCAGTACAGCAACTTAAAAATGTTCTTTTCACAAAATATGATGGGTGGAGAAGCTGGGGTCAAGGTAGACACAAAGAAACACCAATGAAAACAATCACTTGTTATCTGGTTAATACAGTTCTTATTTTCATCAGCTACTGAGAAATCAAAGTGAACGGTTAACCAATCAAATTTAGCTATGGATTGAAAATGGATTCCTTTCATTTCATGTGGTGATTTATAAATCCGGTCAAAGTAAGGTTTTGCTTGTTAATCCAATTTTATAAAAAAAACAAAACAATAAAAAAAGTATTTCATTTCATTTAGCTTCAAGTACTAAGTTTATTTAGATTTCTTTTTTAACGTAGTTTTTCTGCTTAACTTAAATTCTGTTTAACCTCCTAAATAATGCTTCAAAAGAATTTTATTTTCTGCCACCATGATGACAATGAGTTCGTTGTCAATAGAGGTACTTTAATTTGTTGGCCTTAATGTGGAATTAATTAACCTTCATCTCCAATTTTTTTTAATAACTAACAAAACGTCTAGATATAAATTTTAACTGTGTGCTAAATAAATCAAATGAACAACTTTTGTTTCATATCATTTATTATTTAGGTAAAAGATGTAAGACTGAATTTATATTTTATAATTTATAGCAAAAACTGATGCATAGCTTATTTTTTCAGAATAACAGATGTATTTATTTTAACTTTATTTAATTTACAATTTTCTCCTAAGGTAATTTGGCATGACAAAAACACAATAATAATGTAATCATTCAAAAATGTTTTTTACATAAATTAATATGAAAAAATGCCAGAACTCTGTTTTCATAGTTGGCTTTAGACAGTATTTCACTTTGTTTCCTCCACTAAATTTTTATTAACGTCATCTCAAAGCTTCATTTCATCTCCTTTTCCTTTTTCACGCAAGATGCTCCTAAGGTTTCTACTCTTTTCTTTATGAAGAATCATTTGGAAAATACCCCCTTTTTAAGTTTTAACGCTTGACATCTTTCTCGCTCTCTCTCTCTCTGACACACACACACACACACACACACACACACACACACACACACACACACACACACACACACACCTCCACATCCCTGAGTAATCATTGTTCAGTGGCTCTGGTCAGCATGTTGTCACCTGTATCCCATTAAGAACATTCTCACCTCAGCACACAATCATACACATACCAAATCTGTCTCTCTCTCTCCCTTTCATACACACTCACTCACACACACACACACGTACCTTATCCTCCTCCTCCACTCACTTGTCCTCCTCTCTTTTCCACTATTTGTACCCCACAATTCCACACCTGGTGTATTGCCCTTTTTCCGACCTATGGTTTTCCCTCTGTGCTTGTTTTGCCTTATATTGGTAAGACCTTGAGAACCACTGCTCTGCAACACTTTTCTAGGCCATTCTGCATTTTTCTTTTGATAAAATGTTTCTCATTGACAATAAATGGATGTAGTTTTTGTGAGGAGGAGAGTGCAGTACAGACAAGACATCTGCGTGAGTGAGGTTCCCTCAGGGGCTCGGGTCATGGGGCATCATAAGCCACACCCTTAACCGCCTCTACCCACACCCACTAGACTCTGATTGGTTAACAGTGTGAGGCCAGACCTAAATTGGCTTTCCCCCAATATCCCTTGAACAGAGGACTTAATATAATGGTCCAAGTAAGCAGACAAAATAAGTTTATGAAAGTAACATAATTACAAAATCAGTATTGAGGCAGAGCATTCTTGGCTTCGTTGGGCATGAACAGGGTTAATCTGGCCTAGTGGACAACACTGTTAAATGTCTTCTCTGTAGCGTTCTTACTTTAGAGTAGAGTACAGTGGTTACTCTTGGAGCAATGTTTATTGTTATTATTATTATGTGTATTCATTTGAATTATAGATTCTTGAAAATAGCGATAGTAGGAAGACACAAACTGTTGCTTTTTTATATTTAAATTTTGAAGACATTTTTTAATGTAATTTCCATGCCCTACGCTGCTTGAATATATATCCCCCCCCCCCGTGTTTAATATGGGTGATTTTTAAATTACGGATGACGAACACAGTTCTTGGAAGATTAATAATGGCTGTTGTTTGAATGTGCTTAAATTTCTGTATTTGTACACTCTTTGTTATGTATGCATATTAAATTGTGTGTGTGGGTTTGCACACTTGCATACAAACACACTCCTGCATCCACAATGCACCAGCCCTGCCCATGTCATTGTTGGTTGGGGAGCGGGTACCCTGTCCTCATCATCTGGTTGTGACACCCGCTCTGTGGGACGTGGCAGCTCCCTTAGAAACCGGCAGAGTTCCAATCATCTACATGCCATAACCTTACGGCCGCCTTTGTCCACACCTCCGCCAAGATTCATTTGTGTCGCCCCAGCAGGTCTGACCGCTGAACAATTCCCGGGCGGAGCAGGAGGGAAATACATTTCACTGATTAAAGATATCTGGTGACTGTTCTACATGCTGTCAGCACGCTGTTAGTGTTCCCCCACCCCCAACAACCCCTCCTCTCTCCTCTCTCCCACTCACCTCATGTATGTCTCTCTCTTCCAGGCTCTCCCCCCTGTTACTCTTTCTACTTTCTTTACCGCTCACCCTATCCCACCCATGCATGCTGTAATTTCACCATATGGGTACAGATCATCTTCTAGTTTAATAGTTTAATAAACACCGTACACACCAATAGTTATTTTTTACTTATAGCTACTAACTTCTTATGGTTTTAAATAACTGACATCTTCCTTGCTAATTTGATACAATCCAGAAAAATCTGCAGGAAAAAGTATAGCAAAATTTACATTAAAGAGAAATATACAGAAATGGTAAAACAAGTAACAGTGGGGGAAAAAAACCTCGCTTTGTGCCGGACTTGGCAGACGAAAGAGGCAGCCTGCAGTCGGACAGGAACAGAGTAAAATGACCACTAATGTCGGGAGAACAGGATGTGTATGCGTTATTATCCATGTGTGTTTCATCTCAGTGGCTGTGTGGCCTGACCTTGGGCTTTTTGCAGTATCCTCCTGCAGCGGCATCGCAGCCAGCTGTAAAATAAAATGGAGGACAGCACGCACACAGTAAATCAGAAATAGCTGGGCCACTGTGCACTGTATGTGTTTAAGAGTCCCACCCTGCAGTAAAAAGGCCTTGCAACAGGGGGGTGAGGTAGGGTGAGCAGGCATCTCCAGACCGTCTTCCTCACTGTGATCAAATATCCGAGCTTACAAGTTACAAAGGACGTGTTTTCTCTGCTTTTCTTTTTTCCTTTTTCTTTCTATTGATTTCTTTTATCTGTCTTTCTTTCTTTCTTTCTTTTCCTTTCTCATCTCATACTCTGCTTCACACAGCACTGCATTAAAGAGGAAGAGGCAGAACTGCGTAATTACTCTGAAGCTTTTTATGCACATGTAGGACTTCTCCACACCAGCAGGGGACAGTCTTACTTGACATGTAAATTCAGATGCTTGGACAAATATGTATGCACAACTAATTAAAGAACAAACATTGTCTTCTTTGTTCTCTTATTTGTTGTTGACTTTGTTCACATGCAAGTTTTAGCCTATTTCACATTATTAGTTTGACTGAACTGCCCTGCCTACGTTGGCAGAAACACAGAAATACAGAGTGGCCCATAACTTCAAATGACTTGATTGTTCTACTTTCTTCACTAGGTACTCCAGTATATGGGTCACAAGTTTTGGAAGGTGGAGATGGAGGGGGTGTGGGAATTGGCAGATCTTTTTTTTTTTTGTTGTGTTTTTTTTTATAGATTTTTTCCCATTTCAATTTCAGGAGTCACCTCCAAACCCTAATTAACAGGGAAAGCCATCAAATCAAACTTTACCAATCCCAAAGGTGCCGTCAGCAGGCAACTGGCACAGACATTCCCAATGACACTCTCTCCTGCCACCTTTTGCTCCACCGTAAACTCTCTCACTAATGTGCCGGTGTGTTGCGAGGAGTACAGGGGGGCAGAGTTCAGTGGGGATGACAAGTGCTGCTACTATTATGAAGGGCAAAGATCTGGAGACATGAAACCCTCCACAGGCTAATCATCCATGTGTGCATTTGTCTTCGTGTGTCTGCAGCAGCACGTTTGTGTATTCATGCAGTCAGTGTTTGTGGCTGTGCGTTCGAGTGCGTTTGTATGCACGCGCCCACGTCAGTGGCGACAGGCGAATGTTAGATGTCAGTCGAGGTGAGGGACTGCGGAATATGGAGAGCAGTAGAGTGTTGCTCTGTGTGACACCAGTCCTGTAGACAAGGGTTAAGCAGGGAATAGGGAATAGTCCTGAGGTAATAGCATGGGGGCGGAGGGTTGATGAAGGGTGAACAAAGGTTATGCAGTGTTTCACAGACACGACACCCTGATATGCTTTGTTGGCTCATTTGATAGGAGCATGTGAGTGAAGGAGTGTGCCCTCAAGGGAAATTTAATAGCAGTCAACATCAGCCTTTATGCTATGAAAGTAAAAAATAGGGTAAATATATAAGGCTATGGGAGCAGAATAATTCAGCAATGTTCTGGCTTAGCTCAGGATGTATAAGTGTATCTCCCGCTCTCTCAAAGCCAGTAGGACCTATCTATTCGTAGCCTTTATTTCAGTTATCATTCAGCTTGTGTCTAAACATGAAAGCCCCGGTGTACACGTGAACGGGGAGACTCCAGGGTCTCGCCACATTGTCTCATCCACTCTCCTTTCTTCTATAAGATTCGTATCTGATATTTAGCCACAGAGCCACATTATGCTCTCTTTTCTCCAAGTCTAGACAGAAACCAAAGGCTGTGTCTACCTCAGAGATGACTTATTCCCATGTGTGAAACACTATTCTGAAAACCAGACAGGAGTTGATGGGCTCTGAACTTCAAATTCAGTGTCAGGGGCCCAATGGCATCTAGAAAAGGGTAGCAGGCGAACACTTGACCTTCCATTAATTGTCTCCCATGCATAACCACTTGTTAATTACTGAAAGAGCCAAAATGGCTTCCAAAGCTAGTTTGTAAAAGGTCACTTATCACTGGGTAATGAACAGTCTCAGCAGCTCTCAAGTTTCTTGGTCTCCTGGTCTAGTAGGCCATCACAGGCTAAAGATGTATGATGTTGTAATGAAGATGCTGCCTTTCAGTAAGAATAATGGAGGGATAGTACTTTGCCTTTCAAGTTTCTTTGACAATCCTGAGGATTGCCTGCCAGTTTAAGTCAGTTTCATTGCATTGAAATTCCCTGCAGACAGCCAACATTCATGCCAAATACCATAGTGTTAAAGTGGAATAAAGGTAAGCCTATGGACGTGCAGGATGGCAATTAATAACCTTGTGGTTTATACACACACACACACACACACACACTCAAACCCCTCCCTCACCTCATTAGCCTCTGTCCCCATTCTTTTTATCTTTTCCACCTCGTCTGCATAAGGAGAATATATACATTCTTTGTAGTGACAGTATTATCAGACAGGGTCATCTTTCTTGCCTCTTCCACACACTATAACGATAAGGACTTGTGTTATTTTAAAGAACCTGTTCAAAGAGAGAAGCGTTAATATAGCGATAAAGTGATTAAACAGAAAGGGTTTTATATGATGCACATTAACAGTTTTGTCCCCTTTCATGTCTCAGGAATGATTACTATTAAGTATCTCTCCTGCTCTTTATTGCAGCTTATGAAAGCACCTAAATGGCAGCTCAGCAACTGGGAGTGAACTTTCTAGGCTTCTTTATGAATTTCAGATTATTCTTAAATGTTTTCCCAGAGGTGTTTTTCGGGCAGCCGTTTTATTTTGCATCTGGATAGAACTTTGTTTTTTGTCCTATTGCACAGCGATATTAAAATTTAAATTACAGCATGAACCCCAGCACAAAGGTCCGATACCATGTTGTGCTAATGCTCCACCCAATCCATCTCATACCTGTCTTGGCTTTGTATCCGGGGTTATACGCAGATGCTTTGCACCACTACACATTTGATTGTTGGTTAGAAAAATGTGCTGGCTTCAACCTCGCAGGGGTCTGTAACCTTTCAGAAGGGTAAACATCAGAGGTATGCATTCCCGGCTTATATTTAGTGGTATATTCTCACCTCTTTCGTTCTCCTTCTTTTTTTACTCTCTCCTTCTTTACCCCTTTTTTAATAGCTCCTGGTATTGTCTTGGTCCTTGCTGACAACAAAGGGGATAAATGCAATGCCTACTGTAAGTCCCTGTGGTTAGGCCTTGGACATGACACGTGTCAGCCTATGATAAATTGGCTGTGTGTCTGTTCAATTTCAAATGCAAAGCTCCAGAGAGAGAGAGAGAGAGAGAGAGAGAGAGAGGGAGAGTGCGGAAAACGATGGAGAATGGGGTGAGAGAGAGTGCGGGAGAAAGATCCCGGCATATTTCTGGCACAGGGAAAGAAGGATGCCTCAGATGCTGGATGTTTAGTGTGTGGGGTACAGATAAGGCATTGCACAAGTTTGAGAGTGGGATACCCACGTCCCAGGGTTTGGGAGGTGAAATCTTGGCAGCAGGACAGGTGCTAGACAGTGGAGGAGGAGGTGGAATAAGGGGGGGAGATAAAGAGAGACAAGGCATGAAAGATGAGAGAGCTGTTTTCACAATGCTGATGAATCACTTTTCGCTGATGTGTCCACAAGCAGTACTAACAAATCTGCGTCGCCTAACTCTGCCCACTTCGCTTCTATAGGTGTGAGGCTAATTGTTTGTTTCTTTATTTCTGTCCTTTAATTTTGTCTTTTTGTGATGAGGCACATACAGTAAACGGTGGGGGACACAATTTAAAAGTGTCAGATAAATAAATAAAATAATAAAAAGGTTATGAGGGGCTTCCAGGAGATGCCTGGCTAATAATCTGCCTGTGCTAATCAGTGCAGCTGGGCCGGGAGAGTTGGCGCTCTGACACCAGGCAGCCACGCAGCGCATTGGGGAAGAGGCAAGGATGCGAGCCAAATCCAGCTTGTATCTCCCAAGCGGAGGTTCACAGGAGGTGGTGGTGGATGGGGTGTGGAGGTAACTGGGTGAAGAGAGAGGTGGAAGCGGATACTATACCTTGGGATGCCTGCCTGCCCTCTTGCCTGCTTGATGCCTCCATGGGAAACAAGGAAAGGATGACACTTGTCCTTAACAACTGGCCTGTGAGGTGACAAAGCCGATATTATGGTAATGTCAGTCTAATCACAGAGAGAGATATGTCTCTGAAATCCTTGGCAAAGGAGCGGCCTTGCAAATATCTCAGGGTCTCGCAGCATTTGCCCCCCTCCTGTACTCCCCTCAGCCTCTCACACTTAGAAGACGATCTCTTTCTCTGAATAGGATGGCATGTTTCTCCCATTGCAGCAGTGGATCTTAAACTGTGTGATGCATTGCGAAAATAGCATGTTTTTTTTTATTAGCACAATGAGTTGATTTCCCTTGGTGGTTAAGGCAACCTGGCTCTGTTCTCTGTGTAGTTCTTTATGTCTACCCCCTTGAAACAGCTCATTTTAGTCTCCCTGTTTGTTGCTGTCTTCCCCTCACAAAATTTCCTCTGTTTTGACTCCCTGCTTTCCCACAGCAATCTCGGTGCTCCGTAATGTGTAGCATGAGACTCCCCACCAGTACATGTCGTTTTGACCTTTAAATGTCATTTGTAGGTGTGTTGAGGCGGCCCGCAGCTAATGCACACATTTGATAAGAGTTTTATCTATCCCAGAATTCAAGAGGTCTGTGAGAAGGGACACTGGTGGGTCTGCCGACATCCCCGCTAAACCGACCCTGCAGGACAGCCAAAAAAATCTTGATATTATAAACGTCTCCCGACCACTGAAAGAAAGGCTGCGAGAAGGGGAGTGGGACAGAAGGGGGTTAGAAAGAAAGGTCCAAGGCATGCAAGACCCTGACTGTGCTGAGCCAGGAACTGTTTTTTTCCTTGTGATCTATCCACGGCTGAACTCTCTGACACCTCATCTGCCGTGCTGACGAGACGTCGCCGTGCCTTAATTGAAGTGGGTTTGTCTCATCCCTGCTCTCCCATGATCCTCTTCTCTATGGGTCAGTGAGAGGTGGGGGGAACCCCCTTGAGTACACGGCATTGGTGGGATTGCTATTTGCCTCATACCGCCCCACTGAGAGGATGTTAGATTGAAGTTATTTTATGCTTGGCTTAACTCTCTTCTACTCTTCTGCATCGTATCTTCTGCTCTCTTCTCTTCCTCCCTCTTTTTTTTCTCTACCCTACCGCTCCCCCGATCCCACCGTTCTTAAAACCTCTCATGCAGCAAGAAGGGAGTAAGGCATCCGTTACAGTGTGAAACTACTGTGATTTTATAGAGGTCCTGCAGTTGAATAGGTATACTTTTCCCAGTGGAGATCAATTCTGTTTTGAAATGGCTCGCATGCTTTTTTTGCATTGAATGCATTGAAATTGTGCCTTCTTTTGCTTACTTTGTTAAGAATAGGTTGTACTTGAACCTGTTGTATTTTCTTGTAGTTTGGTGTCAAGATTGTGCCATTTATAATGTTATGGGATTGTTTTTCTCCAGTTATCATTCAGAGTTTCAGTTACTTTCACACTGAAGAAAAGTGTTAGTTGTTAACACTATACAATAAGCAATAACATATTGTACATTGTGTGAGAGAGTGTGTGTGTGTGTAGTGAGTTTATAAATCTGTGTGTGGGATCCTTTGTGAGTACGTGGCTCGTTATGTTTGTGTGTCTATGTGTGTGTTCTGGAGTCAAGCCTGTTTGTAGCTCTAAGTGTTGTGCGCATTAGGGTGATGAGGGTAATGATGTGCGAGGCAGTTGTGCTTTGTGCCAGGGCGACCCTGCGGCTCACACCCCATTCCCAGCCCAATGTGTTTCTGATTCTCTCCATCCCTCATCACCAGTCAGCTTCTTCTGACAGCAACCACATACATATGAAGTTAGCCCACAAGCATGTGCACATACACTCACACATACTGTATACTTTATCTATACTTGCATTCATGCAGTAAACACAGAATGTGCACATCACCACATCTCACACACAGGCACGTCTAAGTGCACATATTTATAGCCACATCAAGATATGCATACACACACATTAGATTCTTTTTAGCTACACAGTGGAATGATCTCTCCACCCAGCTACCTCTTCTTTTTTTCTCACATGCAAGCATAAAGCAATATTCAACCTCATTCCAAGGGTGAAATGGTAAGGTCACTGCATAAGTAGAAGTCAGCCTTGATTCACCATTTTGAGGTGCAAACATGTAGGTACACTCACGTTCACCCATGTCGATGTACACCCAAAAACCTGTCAGAAACATGCCTCTGCATATTGAGTTCTCTGTTGTCAATGCGATTAGAAGGATGTCCGACATTCTCTGTATTTCCCACCTACCACTGCGGGGGCCTGGCTGGGACACAAAGGCAAATATATGACAAAACCTGCAAAGCACTGCTTACCTTTATGGTTCACTGCTGTAATTGGCCTAGGGTGAACATACCCGCTCTACACTGGCAGTAATGTATTTGAGAAGATATTGAAAAAGCTGATGAGGGAGACACGAGATGTGTTGTAGAATACAAAAGTTAATAATGGTGGGGATTTTGACAAATGGATCTCTAAATGTATCCTGATATTGGTCTAAATTGCATTCTGTTGCTCACAGTTTTTTGTGTTTTTAATTTATACATTCTCTCATTGACTATGCAAGGTGCTTGTGCCATAGAAGAGAACAGTTCACTTTGTGTGGAGGATAATGCATGCAGAAGAATTACTGTTGTGCTATGTATACATAAAGGTCCATGGAGATAGTGCAGACAACGCTACGATACCTTCCAATGTTTGGCTCACAGTGAATGTGTCTAAAAGAGTCATAGACTCAACACTCATACAATGTGCTTTTGAGTACATACATATCATTTTATTGCTGCATATATCGCCCCCCACACTGAGACATCTGAAAAGAGAGCTTGATCTATACGAAAACATTAATCATCATTCATTGTATGTTAATAAATTCAGAATTTCTCCATTTACCATGCGGACGTCCACGCGTGCTGGAAATGCAACCTTTCCAGAGCTCATAAATCACACACACTGAGTCATCTGACAAAGTACCCCAAACACAGGCTGAGGCGCTGCGATCCCTAGGGCACAAACACACGCCATCTAATGTAGCGGAATCAGAGCGGGGACCAGAGCTTTCTGATTCCTTCTGCCGATGCTTTGCTGCCAACCCCTACCAACAAGGAGCACTCACCGCAACCTGGGGAAAATAACAGGCAGAATCAGAGGGGCTTGTGGGATGCCCCTCTCTGTCTCTCTTTTGCTGGTTGCCCCCCACCCCACTGCCTCTAGGGTTTGTGTCCATGTGCAAACAACAACACTTACACCCAGAGGGTTGGTAGGTGCAGCGTACAGTGGGGACCACCTGTCTTATTAGACAGATTTTACCATTGGAACTTTACAAAGACAGGGGCTGTGAATAATGTTAGTTGCAGCACTTTCAGTTGCCTGACTATGTGAAAATGTGGAGTCTTGGTGCCATTCAGAAAATCCTCAACCAAAAACATAAGAATACTAAACACAAGCATTTAACTAAGACTGCTGGATAGGTAGCAGCTGTCGCCATCAATGTTAATTTGTGCAACTTTATTTATGTGTTTGTGGAGTACTTGCTTTATACAGCAGAACTGTAATGTTTGTCAACCACAATCCTAAAACTAAATTATAACAATACAGCTATGCTTTAGATGCTGCAGATAATGCATTTTTTTTATCTTTAGAACATAGTTTTTAATAAAAGTATTTTAGGTGATTTTATTCAGCTTGTACTCTGCTCTCTTCCATTTGACACAAATTGTTCTAATCTTGCTGTTCAGAGAGATTACCAAAGCAAGAGGGAAATCTGAGCAGACACAATAGCTTCTCCTCTGTTTACCACAGCACAGATGAAGAAAAACAGATTTATCTGTTACCAACTTCAGAAGCCCGGTAATAATAGGTGCTATTCAGGTATAAGACTGTTATTTGTGCACCTACATGACAGATTAAATTATTTTTAGCCTGCGGGGAAAGGATCTCCATTGTGTTTCCCTTTACACAGAATAATCATGTCTCTTTACCTTTTAGCAAAGTGGTCACATGATCTCTGTTCTGTATACACTTGCTTTATGTGTCAGATTAAAAGATTAAAGGCTTTGTGGTGAGGAAACAACCAAACAGCAGCCCAGTGAAAACCATGATACTGTCAAATAGGGTTTGAGTCGGTGCTACAGTTGCGTTGTATACATTATAGAGGAGACCCTCTGTAGTGCGATTAGGAAGATAATGTCATCACATGTTAATGACCTGAGTGTTTGCAGTGTACAAAATGAGTGCCCTCTGATATGCAAAGCACTTCTGCTGAGAGTGTAGAATTGTCTGTATGTATGGAAATCCAGTGAAATAGAGGCGCTAGTCTGTGCAGTATAGAACAGACAGCATTATTTATCCCCTTTTCTCCCTTTCTCTCATTTTCCTCCTTTTTACCCCCCTATGGGTCTCTGGATCCTTTCCCATCTCTCCTCTGTTGCCCGGGCCTATCCCAGGCTCCCTGGAGACTAGAGGACGAGTGGTTATTTCTGACTCTGGAAGATGGTCGTGACTAATTGATTCGACATCTGATGGAACGTGTGTAACGTCTCTTTTCCCCTGCTGCTCTAGCCTTGCCACTTGCTCAGATGAGCAGGAACCATTAATGTATTGTGCATATATTTATGTACTATACGGCTGTGTTTGATATGAGAAATGTGTTTATGCCAGCACTGTCTGTGTTCCTCTGTAAACCCCACGTAGTGTTGTCCCTGGTAATCTAAATTATTACTGGACTGTTTGATGTTATCCTTAGAGAAAAAGAAATTCTGTATACCAGTGCATTCCCATTGGTCTCATAACAATGGATTATATGGCTAACACTCAAAATACTCCCACTTATGTATCTGTTAGATCGCTTTGTATTGTTTTTACATGTTTTTGAGATGTTGCACCACATAAACGCAATTGATCCCAGAGGTGCTTTATTGTAGGAATGCGTCTAAATTCACTTACTGAAGTTTAGTCTTCTCTCGTTCTTTCTTTCTCTCCTCTGGTCCTCTATCTTTGTCTTTGTGGTGTGATTTTGGGTCGAGTCCAGAGACCTAATGAGGCGGTTCTGATGGGCCCACAGGTCTTGAAGCTGCAGCAGGCCGCTGTTGATGCCCACTCAAAGTACCTAATTGATCTAATCATTTAGCCGATTGGTCAAAGTAATCAGTCTCTGGTGGGCACACACGGGATGAACAATGACAAGTATTTAGTGGCTGCAGGCCGGTTTCCATTCTCCAACTGCAATAGGCTGGAGGTTGATAGGGCGGCGTGTTTGTTTATGTGCGCATAAATGCGATGTTTATGTACTTTATGTGCACCCAACTCCCTGAACTGTTGGACTAATAAATTGCCGTAGTTAATAAAAGTTTACAGCTCATCCAAAGTTTCAATTTATGAGATACATGTTTGATGAAATCTTGATACCTAGAGTATAAAGTTCTCATTCAATCTCACATGGAGTGGATAATGTTTTGCATGTACTTTTAATGAACAGTGTAAAATATATTTCAAAGAAGTACCCTTCATTTACATCTTTAAAGGTCTACAAAGCAAGGTGCAATGGAAGTTCCTTTATGAGGAATACATATTCAGAATATCGTCTTGATGTGGAGAAGGCCACTAGGGAATGATCAAGTGTGCATCCCATCGACCCGCATCCTCTTCCCCATTACCCTGACATTTCATCCTTACATTTAATTCCAGGCCTTTCTAAAGAGCAGGTAATAGTGCAGAGGGGTACAGGGACCCAGAATTAAGCAGTTTTACACCGAAGGGTAATTTGGTGTGATAAATGTGCCGTCGCTGGTAACTAATAATACATATTTTAAGTAGCAGCGGCGCGGCTCCGCGGCCCAGTAAAGGTAGCATCATTATTAATGTGGGAGTCGCTGCGTGTTTTAGTCAGGGTTACGGCACCAAGGTCAGAGCTGCGTTTCACTGAATTAAAAGCCATTTTGAGCTATGGCACTCCTAATCAACTCAGACCTAAAGGTGCATAGCTCAGTTATAATGAGGCACCAATGAATTTAAATAAACAGCAAGATCTAGTGATTTATAAAGGCAATGTGCTATCCTTATAGCTCGTTAGCCATGACGGATACTCTTTATTCTCTGGGCCTCTTTACCCACAGGACCCTGAGCTTTTAACCAAGTAATGTCTGCCTCCATTGTCAGCGGATACGCATTCGGAGCAGGACACTTATCCGCGTCATTATGAAAAGTGGAGACACAATACAAGAGTAATGGTAATGTATGCCATCCAAATAGGTGATTTTTCTCCTCCCTTCCCTCCGTTTTTCGCCGATGTAAAAACTACTCCAGAGTTTTAGGCCCATGAATTCATCATCATATTTTCACAAAGGGTTTTTCATATATCCTAAAAGAAAGCATAATCCTTGATAGTGAAAATGTTTTGCATTTAAAGGGGTACTTTTGGTCTGGGAATTGATAGTGATGTTTGGGGGGAGCTGTAGAGAGAGGAAAGTTCTAGTTTTTAGAGTGATCACTTATATGAATTATAATATTTTTATGAGTGAAAAGAGTCAGTGGCTTATTTCAACTACTTTACTTTGAAATAATAGAAACTTCTGCAGTCAATGTGCCGCCATTAATATGCTGATTAGGAACTTTTTTAGAATAATAATGTTTGATACTCAGACTTTCCATTGCCAACAATTTAGGAATGAATTCTTAAGCATTCCCCTGTCTCTTGGCAAGAGTAACCACCCCCCACCCCCTCTTTTTTTTTTTCGCTTTTCCAATATTGATCTGGCCTGTTGCAATTACAGGTATTGCTCCTGGTTTTGCATTTCTTAATCTAATGACCCTGGAAGGATAGTTAGTACTTCAGCTGGGGCCAGACGAGGCAGTGAGGCGTGCACATGTAGCCGCCTCTGGCTGACCCCCTGCTGCTCCTGTTGGGGCATGCCAGGGCATTAGCCACTTCATCAGCTTCTTTGTTGCCCGCCTGTCTTTTGTGTTGCCCTTGAAGGACGTTGCAAGCAAACCCATGGCTACAGCCTCTTCTTTACATCTTGATACAGCTTATTCAGGGGACTTTTTGAGAAATCAGTGGCTTGGGACGGACTTTTTCTTCTTTTTTTTTTTTTTAAAGCTCCGAATTCAGGATGTTTCCCTCTCATTGATTCTAGCTCAAACAGCTCATGTTAAGAATGACTGGTTTTATCACTGCACCTTTTATGGCATCTATTTAATTAAAGAGAGACTTCCTTTTAAAAGATCAATTGAAGTATAAGAACTCTTACAAGGTAAATACTGATATTCTTCCACAGAGAGAGTAGTTGATTCAGTTGTGCATGAGAAGGTACCATGTCCTGATATGCACTACACTTTTCTTTGTATGTGACAATACCTGAGGCCATTCTGAATTTAAATTGACATCATTTTTTTTTTCTAAAGGACAAAAGTGTTGACTCACCTCCAAAATACACTTATTTGATTTCCCATGTGAACACAGTACACAGAGACACCCATAGCTTTCACCATTCAGAGACTCACTCACTCAGCCTCTGACTGTGCTCCACATTTCAGAGTAATTTTCACTCCTGACATCACGGCTCTGCCTACCTGCCAATTTCTGTCTTGGTTCCTGAATGGGTGATTTGTAAAGCCATGTTCACCTGAACACTCAGAAGATTTACTTGGGAGTGAGCTTGCCAGGTGTTTGAGCTGTCAGTTTGCTATGTGTTCACACACTTTCCAAAGGGAAGGTAATAGCCATACTCAGTTAGTTGACTCAGTCAAATGAGTTGCTATTGGAATAATAGCGCAATACATATGGCCATTACTACTGATTTGTGACTTGCAACAACAAAAGATGGGATCATTTCATGAAACCATACGTTTGAAAAGCTGGTTCCCTTTACTAGTTTTTCTGAAAAACATTACTTGAACATGCTGGAAAAACTTGCATTTAGTGATGTCACATGTCTGGAAAGGATTCTGTGATCTAACCCATTCCTTTAATACTTGTATATATGCTGCTCAACTTGTGTTTTTTGGCTTGACTACACATCTTCCAGCTTCTTCTTTTCCTGGTTACTCCACCTCCCTCCCTCTCTCCTCTCACCATGGTTTATAAACAAGCTGTAGTTGTTTTTGGGGCTGGAGGTCGTTGATTTGTCTGCCTCTCGCCGTAGGTCATTGAGGTCACCACGGCCCCGGAAGCATCAAGCTTGGAAAATGAGAAGCCCCGCTCGGCTCTCCCGCTGGCGACCGGGAGCACCCCTTGCCCGCGCCCGCCCTGATGATTAATGCCACCCCCGTCCAGCCACAAACCTTTCTGCCTCAGATAATGCCAGGCAGCAAGCGCGGCTGACACTTTTAATGTATAATTAAGTAGAAAAAGTCAGCACTGGCTATGCAAATTTTTTAAAATGATAAATGACGCTGTACAGCAGCAGGGATTGATTTGGTGTAAATGAAACTAATTAAGGAAATGTCAAACATAATTAATAAAACAGGTTTAAGCTGCAAAACATTGTCAATTGAATGAATGAGGAGGCATTGGCTCCCATTGTTCAGGCTTTATTTAGGTCTTGTGTTTAGCTTGTTCCCTGCTCCAGAATGCTCTCTCCCCTCCTTACTCCCTCCACCACCAATTCCCTGAGAGGGGGAAAATAAATTTGCTTGTCTCTCCGCTGACTGTAGAAATTAATTGCTGAAATCTTGTCCCATCCAAGTGTTACATTCACACGCAGGACATTAACATAACTAATTTGAAAGAGCTCAAATGACTGCATAATGGAGCTCCGTCACCATGCATGACAGTCGCTGGTCATACCAAATTAGCTTGGTTTTATAATTGAAAATTTTCCTCCTCGTCTAATTTTTACACCATTTCCCTCCTTTTTCTTCATCTACTTTTTCTCTTCTTCCTTGCTCCTCTTCCTTCCACGGTATCTTTCTTTTCTTTCTGTTTTCTTGATAAGAACAAAGGTTTTATAATTTACAAAAAGAGTGCTTGACCTATAATTAGAGGAGTGAGGGGAGAGGAAGGCGAGTGCCAAGTGGTGGCGGCAGAGTCAGATCCTTAGTCCTGGTAATGATGCTGGAGACCTTGTGGCCCCCGGGAGGCAGAAGAATAATGGGATGGGCTATTTTTATGGGGGAGCAAAGCAATGGGCCACCAGCCACTGGGATGCTGGTGCCTGGGTATGGTGCAGAGCAGCAGGGGCTAGTGGGGGGCAAAGGAGGGTGAACGCTCAGCCTGCCACACTGCCAGCTCTCAGCCCTGCCCATCAGTTCTGTACGTCAGCCTGATGCACCACTGTCGGCCTCTGTGCCCCCGCACCAGCCGCTGCCCTTGCCGCAGAGAGAGAACTGGGTGGATGAGTGGGGTGGGGTAGAAACATCTGCCACTTTGAGTATAACAGAGGACTTAAAGATACAAAGGGGGCGGGGGGTATCACAGTGAAGTGACGTGTCTGGATACTCAGATAAATATACATTAATGGCCACGTAACAATAATAATAAACTTTGAAGACCTGGATTCTTAGCCTTGGTTTGAAACTGACTAGACAAAACAATTAAAATGTGTCAGGATGCTAATCAGTCTTAAGAAAGGCTGCTAAACTAACCTAATAGACTTTGACCATCTATAGTAAAGTTTTCAGCAGTCAACTGGAGTTTTTTTAAATGTAAAACTCTAAATGCTGTTTATTATTTTGTACCGTTTGACCGAAAGCCTGGGACTAACACAGATAGCGTTAATAATGTGCATGTGTGCAGAGTATTAAAGCAGACCTACGGCTGCCAATATTTTTGTGTTTTGGTTCTACACACTCTAAGCACCGCTATTTATCATACTCCCACATAACAATTCTCCAGAGTTAAAGGAGCAAAAGAAAACAAAAACAAGAAAACAAAAAGTACAAGAACAGAAGAAAACAAAAAATACAAAACAAGAAAATAAAACTCTGGAACAGTCGCAGTCTTTATTCCCACTGCATTTTCATTCTCATCTTTATTTCATTATTCCAGTGAGGATTCTCATGCTTGTAAAAGTAAACTTAAATCCTGGACTCGTGTAGTCTCTTCTTTGTGCATGACAGTAACAGCTCCAGCCCCACAGTCAGCCATGATTTTTGCAGCAATGCTCCGTGCTCTGCTAATGTATTTAAGGATTTCTGTATTTTAAAGCATGGTCATTTAATGGATATCCTTTTAAAGCATTTTACTTTGTTATTTTTAGTTTTCCTGTGACCAGAGCAACTGTACATACACTGGATATTAACAGTAGTCAATAATGAGTGTGGTCAGCGCTGTGAGCTGTATGTTCTGAACTGAGCTCAAGGATATAATTTCATGTGAATTATTACCATATGCATTTCTCCAGGAACACTTAAAAGCTCATAACATACCCACATATTAAAAGTGCTGTTTCTTTCTGGTGCTCAAGCTGAAGTTACAGCCTCTTGTGTTTATTGCCTAGTCTTGTTCTGTAGTAAAGAAAGTCGACTATATCGTATTATATGTACAGTGGTTCATGTTTGCTTTGCTACAATATGCAGAGCCAAAATAGTGTTACATTTCGGCATGGTATTAAAAACAATTAAAAACTAGAGTACCACATCTATACACACAGGGATATAGCAATTGCATAAATAGTGACCTACACAAGATTTTTAGCAGCAATGCCTGTGTCTTAATTGCACACTATATTCTGAAAAATATGTAGCATCTTCATACTAAAAAAGTTGTTAAAAGTGAAGAAATAAAGACATATGACAAAATATTTTTTTTTAGATTTGGGAATGTTTTTTTGGGGACATTACTGCATTTATATGTTAAAGGAGGAGCTCGCAGCTGGAATAAAGTGACTGTAACGGCTATAGTAGCGGCCCACAAAAGCCTTTTAAAAAAATTTTTTTACCCGCTCTCTGATTTCAGACATGAATTTTGCAGATGGATTTCAAGGTTTAAAGTTAACTGACCTCAAAAGAACATTAATATATTGTATACTGCCAAAAAATAGGACTGCCAACGTTAGTGAATAGTATATAATTTATGGTATGAGCATGTACTACGAACATCTTATGTAACAGTAAGGGTTGCATTCTTGTTCTTGTGATAACAGCAACACGTGGTATACATTCCTCAAAACATGCAGTACTTCTCACAAAGGTCAGTGACCTGTTTTGCACATTTTCCTCAAGTTTCCAAGTGGTATTTCACCTTTCATGTTACTTCCTTTCGAACATTTTGCTACAACTCTTTCATACAACCCAACCCTTAAAATGCCAAGGGTCGCGAGTCAAACATATGCAGCAGGGATTACAATTTATTACCCCACATTTGCCTGATAATTTTTCTCTCTTGACAAGCTTAGGTAAATCATATAGCCTACTCTATAATGTATGAGTGCTCGGCTGCTTGATGAGTAAAGTCTGCTGCTATTGGCTGTTACCCCTGTGGTGTTTGAGTTCCCATAAGACCAATAAGGCTTGTCTGTGTTCCAACATGACTGGAATCACTGCAGGAACAGGTAGAGGTCCAGGTATTTATAGTAACTATATGCAAATGGATCAATGCCATGTTGAATTGTTAGAGCAGAGAGGTGACAGTTGAATACATGTACATAGAAGGAGAAATATATAGGCTTCTCCCTCTCTTTGCGACATGTCTAATCAGTTAGGATGGCCTCCTCTCCTCATTTCATTTGAATATATTCAGCTTGGACTCAGACTAAGGAAGTGCCTCTTCCCTCCCATGTATATTATTCCTTCTCGCTGAAGGCTCATTATTTTACAGCAGGGTGTGTGAGAGGTGGCCCCAGTCTCTGAACTCTCTGTCGAGGCTGTATTAATCAAACTTCACACAGTGGGGAAGGGTCCACCCACTGACACAGCACCGCTCACTCTACACTTGAGGACAAAAGCAAAAACGCCCTACCTAAGCTGTTACTGTGAAACACCTACAGCTTTTGAAGATGACTACTTTATACTATTTTCACAACAATAACCCCACATCTTTCAAAGACTGTCTCAAAGATAGTCCATACTAAACAAAGTATTTTACCGCATTGTGTCTTATGCTAACGTTGTATTCCTTTTTTCCACAGTGGACAACAAGATCTTTGCGTGGGGAAATGGCACCAGTGGACAGTAAGTGAATTTCACAAGTAAAAAGATCTAAATGAGCATGTGAACAGTGTGTATTACGTCATTTTTTATTATTATAGCCCTCCAGACTTTCATTGCCCTCACTTTGACAGTGTGTCAAAGGATAAGAAGGTGTAGTGATACTTTAGGGGACTACTCGGGTGTCCATAAAAGTTCAGCTACACTTGGTTAGTTTTCTTCTGCCCAATGGTCATTCAATTGCCTCATTTTCTTCTGCTGTAGAGTGAGATATTAACGTGAAGATAGACACTCTGACAAACAGACAGACAGACATAGTTATACACAAACATAAGTTGTTTTCCTCCTGATGAGCTTCCTTGTTAAAACTTCTCCAGCCAGGAGCCAGACTGGCTGTAATGACATCTAAGGGCCTTTGGGCTGCAATGATTCAGTGGCCCTCAAGTACTCAAACAGCAGCACAGCAGACCTCAGAGAAATACATAAAAGAAACAACGGCATCACTTCTCACACTCATCATCTCCCATTGTCCCTTATTCTTCTTCTCTTGCTCTCCATCCCTCTGTCTGTCTCATTCTCTCCCTCTCTCTTCTCCCATGATGCTTTGACCCCTCTAAGCAGGTCAAGGCTCTCTTGTGGGGAGCTTATAGTTGGAGTAGCCTATAGTTGGAGCTCCACAACACCCACTTGCAGAGCAAAGGGTGAGCATCTCCGTTACACAACTGGCACTCTGATATCTGAAAACTCCTCAGCTCTCCTGTGTGTCTCACTGGAGGCGAGAGAGGAGAAGAGTACGAGGGAGCTGTGTAAATTTAAACTGGCAAACTTTCTGATGGAAATAGCTGTGACCCCAGAGTGGTCTTGTCTTGAGTTGAAGCATTGTTGTAATCAATACAGGCTCTCGTGGGGATGGCGGGCGAGGACCTTTCGTTCCCCGTTTGTGGAAATAATGGAGAAGACTGTTTGTTATTTTTCCCAGACATGCCGCAAACTAGCAGATATGGCCGGGGCATTGCAGGTTATGACGCTGGCTCAGGGAAACAAATACAAAGAAGAGCATTTTATCAAGAAGCAAACAGCAGAGCTCTGTTTGAAGCTGCTGGGAGCTCACAGGTCACAGGGGTGCTGGGGCTGCGTTTGACCAGCTCATCTTGAAAAGGGGTCTTGGATGTTCTTTGTTCACTCACACTAGGGACATGGAGACAGAAACACAACTCTCAGCCAAGGCCTACGTGAAGTCATTTGTACAGCTACAAATTGAGTTAGGTTCAGTTATTATTTCTTCCCTAGGAACGTAAACCTGACCTCACTGAAATATGCCTGTTAGACACACACCATATATGACTCTTGTCTGTATAGAGAAAATATCAGAAAGAGACCACAGTATTCCTTCTCGGGGTGTACACTAAACAGTGATACATACCAATCTTATATTATCATTATATTAAAATGACTTGTTACTTGTTAAATTAGGTAATCCCACAAAAATAATCCAATTGATGTTAAATTCTCTTCAAACTAAAAAAGAGACAGTTTTCTCTTAAACCTTCCCCTCAAACCTTGGTATATCTTTTGCATGATCGAGAAGAAAATGTCGAACTGTATTTTCTGTCTGCTTTTTCTAGGCTCGGTGATGGAGAGAGGTCAGTAAAGGACCAGCCAGTCGAGGTCAAGTTACCACAGGAACCGAACTTTAAAGGAAGTGACGCAGATGTGGATGTCGTCAATATAGTTGGTGTGGCCTGTGGAAGCAGACACTCCTTCATATGGACTGAAACTGGTCAGGCCTACAGTTTTGGGAACAACTTTTACGCCCAGCTTGGCTATGACTTCCAGAGAGCTGACTTCAAAGAGCACCAGGTACGAGGATTGTAGTGCGTCTACAGTTGTGACCAAGTCAATATTAAATACATCATGTATTTAATATTGACTATTGAACTCCTGAATATATAAAA
Organism: Micropterus salmoides; assembly: GCF_014851395.1. Classification (NCBI taxonomy): domain Eukaryota; kingdom Metazoa; phylum Chordata; class Actinopteri; order Centrarchiformes; family Centrarchidae; genus Micropterus; species Micropterus salmoides. The sequence continues at coordinate 27,750,908 of NW_024044459.1, forward strand.
TGCTTTGAGTTTAGGTCAACATTATTCATATTCAGTATAAGCATGACACACAAATAACTCACAAAAATGTGCACTCATTAAAACCAATGTGATTTTGTAATGTCCCCTTAAAACATCGACATCATCTCTACAGGATATTATTAGTTTTTAATTCATTGTTGTGTGAGAGAGGGGCTGATAGAGGCAGGCCTGTGTGATGGATATCTCAAGGGCCTGAATGGCTCTTTGCTGGTTGTCTCTCTATCTCTGTCCTTACATGGCTCACCATACAGTAGCATGCTGCTGAACCATACAAATCCTAAATTAAGTGCTGTGGAATTGAAATTGGCTCTCTTGTGAAGTGTTCCACTTGCATTGGAGCTTAATTTTGCCTACTCATATCATTTGATTCAGTCCCTCAGTCCCTCTTTTGCTTGCTGCAGCCCATCGCTCCCTCTTCCTTGTCATGCAAAATAAGCCCATTTACCGCAATGTGACAGTGTCTAGGTGAATGATTGCCACTCAGCACTTGATATATGGGTATGTGCTTTTGTGTGCGTGTGTACTAGATATATTATATTTCTGAAAGATTTCCCCAGTCTCTTGCAGTAACATTAGTGCATTGTTATACATTAAGTCTTGCAGTTTTTTACACCTACATATTATAATGGATGGATTAAAAAAACGCTATGTGGCAAAGTATTCAAGTCCACTCTCTTACTCGGCCCAAATATCATTACCTGTTTTCATCAGTTTCTCCTGTGCTGGAGCCATTATAGAGAAGTCTTTTGAAATTGCTGCTTGCCTGCTTAGTCAGTCAATATATGAATTGTCTCTGTTGCTTTTAGATTAAAGTTGCCTATCTGTAGGTGTTATCAACAGATAGTTTACTCCAACAGCATGTAATACTTTTTTGCCTCACTATCACAGTCAAGTGTTAAGTTGTTGTTTTTTTATAGTTATACTATAGTTAGTTTAATAGTTTTCTTGTTACGTTATCTGTTGTTCCCCAGGCATTGTTCGAGCAGTAACATAAGACAAATTCGCAGAAGAGAAGCCTTAAAATTTAAATGAGACTGGCCTCACACTAGTTGGGGGGTGGGGGGCAGACAGTATCCAGCCACCTGGCAGAACTATGGAGGCCCAAGGGCCAAAGCTCTCACCTCTCCTCCCTGATAAAGGCCACCGGAATCTGCATGACTGAACCCAGCCCTCACTTCTTTCTGCAAAAGCAATTGATACTGAAGGGGGGGAAATCTGGCAGGTGTGGCAGAGAATGGGACCTGATGGTATGTGTATCCCAGAGTCACCCTTTCCTCTCATCCTAGCCATACCAGTGGCCTCTGATTGCCCCAAGTAGAAGCTCAAATCTGGCCCTTTCTCTTGTATACCACCAACCTCCATCTTCTTTCATCCCTGTTGCCTCCCTGTGTGCGTTTTTTCAGTAGGTCCAGAAAAGCTGCTCCACCTCCAGTTATCCCTAGACTCTGTACAATACGATACTGGCTATTGTTGTAAAGAATCTGTAGGTTGGAACTGCCAGCTTCACCCCTAAGGGCTCTCTTTAATGCTTGAAATGGAGTGGTAGTAGCCCACTGAGATCTGAGAAACACTATATTCTGTTCTTTAGAGGCCCGGTGATAAGGTGTTGGGATTCTGCTCACACCTGTGAGCCCATTGTTCAGGCCCGCTACGGCATTTCACCTGCAAAAGACAAGGTTAGACAGAGCTCCCATTTAATGGTTTGATTGACATTATTTTAATGGCACACTGTGAGGAGCTGTATGTCTATGAACAGAAATGAAAGTTAATCTTATTTTTTCCCCCCCCTCTCATGTCTCTGCCCTCGGTCTCTCCCCTCATTAGGACAATGACATTGTCATTTTCTCAGGGTTTTGAGGGACGTGTTTGTATGCAGATAGGACAGTCCCACTTTAGTTCTCCAATGTCAACATTTTGATAAGAATTAGTAGTCACTGGCTATGTTACTGCAGTAGCTTTGGTGGTATCAAGACCGTATCATATACCAAAGGTTTGTTTTTGTGTATATGAATTTTTTCTCTGTGTACATAACATAGCTCAGTCTCTAAGTAGGTTAACAGTCCTCCTTGCTGAAAATGTACCACCCATTCTCTGTATTTTTACAAAGCTAGGCAAAAAGCGACCGTGGGAACATGAAAATAAACTCTGTTCCTAAGTGTGACACATGTGCAGCTTGAGCTTGGCACGGCATCCGTGTTCAGCCTGGCTGAGCACAACTTGTTTGAATGTCATATTTATCCCTGTGTTTTGTCAGAAAATTAACTTCCTGTGAGTTTGCGGCAGAGCCGAGCATATGGCCACAGCTCTCTGGAGATGACAGCCTAGCGGAGCGGGAGCTCGCCGGTGCCGCTGCCCTGCTCTGGCGGCAGATGCTCCGGGCTTCTCCGCGATTAAGTGGAGATCATCACTGTTTTCTTTGAGCACCGCTGTGCCTTGTACTCTGAAGTGTTCCGTTAATCACTGCCTGCCTCCCTGCCTTTTCCACACAAGCTGCCAAAGCACTCATTAAGTTTGAATCTTCCTCTCACCACTCGCATGCTCACCAGTTCGATACATTGTGTGACTGAATCTTAGCAGTCAACCCTTTCTGCAGGAACACAATGGTACCTTTGTGTTAGAGGGATCATAAAAGCCGTAATGTTTTTGTGCATGCTTGGTAAATGTGATTTCATTTCTGTCTCTCTTCTGCTGTTCATTCATTTTCAAGGCATTGTGTACATACTTTAAATTAAGTGTCACTCTTTTTGCTACTGAATGTTTTCTCTACTCTGTGTCTGCTAATATAGTTTGTATTTGAGTTTCTCCCCGTGCTGCCTTGTTTCCGGCACTGGCGTCCGAGGGGAGTGAAGCCTTTTCTGCCTTTTTTTCCCCCAACAGTGCCGCCTCCTCTTCTTTCTGCAAGTTATTAAGAACTGCTAGTCACATTTAAAATTGTTAAACATTACTACATTATCCTTGGTGGGTGTGACTATATTTGATGTATCTGAGTTTATGGAATCGGAATGCAGGTATAATGTAAAACACAACTCTGATCCAAGAGAAACACAAAAGATAGAAATATAGTCTTTGTTAGCCCCCCCCCCCCCAAACCTGGTATCACACATCCAGTTTTGTTGTGTGTATCTCCTACACAAGCAACCATCCATTGTTATTGTTAAACATTGTGACACGCTTTAACCCTGATTGATCTTGATCTCCGACACAAATAATAATGTGATTACCGGCTTTTCTCTGCTTCTCTCTTCACAGCAGTGGAAAATAACGTTAGATATTTCCTTTCATGTTAATCGCCTTGGTTGGAAGTATACCTCGGTGCACCAATAGGCCTCAGTAATGCCTCCTTTCTTCTAAAAAAAACATCCAAAATAACCTATTTGCAGCACACCCACACACACATTGCTTAGCTCTGTAACACCGTTATTCTGCACCCATCAAAGCCTGGCTTGCTTGTCCTGGTGCAGTGATCATTCCCCCACAATAGCGGGATGGCATTACTGTGCTTTTGAAAGCATTTGCATGGCAAAGCAATAACATGCACCTTGTAAATAAAGGAATTGATCCTGTTCATCGCAGGTTGGATTTCCTGGATAAAGCTATGGGAAATGGATCCCTACGCCATCTTACATTGATATACAGACCCTGTTTCCTCATCCTCAAGTTTACTTCTGCTTCTTAATCTTGACTGTTGGGCTGTCAGGCACACAGACAAAAACGTATGTGGTTCTCTCTGCTGCATTGGTTACTTGGGAGACACGCTGATTAGTGCCAGTTTTCCTCTTTTCAATATGTAGATACCCAGATAGAAAGCTGGCCCTATTCATTGAGTCCAAGTACCAAAAATAGCAATTGCTGTTCTCAATCAGCTATGAAGAAATTGGTTTGCATTGTCGGAAGAGGTTGATTAGTGACTTTTTTGAAGAGGTTCTAGAAATTACTTTCAAATCAGGCTGAGTTGACAGACAGCTATTTCAAAATTCATTTGGCAGTGAAAGGTCAGCAATAAAGGATAATGTAAAAATTTTTTTTATCATAGCTCATACTGTATGAGTGCCATGCATTTGTACCCTCTGGTCCTGCATATTGTTATTCAACACAATAAGCGTTTATCTCATCTACTCAGAATCAAATCTATTCACAACTGTACAAATTGCCGCTGTGCTCTTGGCAAGGTACAGCTAATTTTTCGACGAGGAAATTCCTTGTCAGGAGCAGCCAAGGGAGAAAGTGTCAGTTTGATACTACAAGTACACTAACGGCTGTGCGGGAGCATAAGTGTTCGCTGCGCTTCGGTGACAGTGCGTTTGATTTCAGCACTGACCACCAGTGATGCCAACCCTGTAGGCCTCATCTGAGCTCCCTCTTGAGACTTAGACCCTCCCCCACATCTCACTTCAGACTGATGCTGCTGAGAGAGAAGGAGAGAGACTGAGAGAGATGGAGAAACTAAGTGAGAGGCTGGCAGACAATAAAGTCGCTCAATAGTATACACTTCTGTCACTTGTCTATTGTTACACTGCTGTTACAAGCTATGCAGTATGTGGGAACTCAGTGTGGGTGTACAGCGACCTAAACTACTATACCTATCTCCCCTAGGGGTACCTCAAAGGATGCTTGGGCTCTGCTGAAAAATGAGAGGCAAGGCAAGTGAGAGACAGGGAACAGAGGGAACAGAGGGAGGTAGTCTCAGCTGTGTAGGAAGGCTAACCTGCGCCTCTGGAGATCCTGCGTCTTTTCAAAAGTACCAGGACAGACCCGTCTTTGTGGCTACTCACCCCCTCCTCTGACTTGTTTAGGGCCACACTGTTAAAATAGTTCACTTCTGATGACTTCTGCTGCACTCTGTTACTAACTGTAGGGGTTCTTCTTTATTTGCTGTTCTTTTTACCAGTACATGTTATGCAAAGTTTGCACTTGAAACATGCATTATTTTCTCAGTGTGAATAAGAGAATATGGTGTTTGTGACCTTGTTTCCGTTTGAATCACATGCCCCACTGTTTCCTAATATGCCCCTAGTGTATGTAATGCTGAAAGCACATTTATTACACATCAATAATTCTGTACATTTCCTTCTGGAAAACTAATTCTCATAATAGGATTTTGTCAATGTGATTTGAATAATGATCTCAAAACATCCCATTTTAGGCTACTTAACTAAATAGAATATTACTGATTGCAACACTTATCCATGGTTGGGGTTTTGGTAACCTTCTTTTCTGTTTCTTGCCAACAGCCAATTTTCTCTCAATTAAAGCATGATATTAGCACTCAGTAGGGCATAAACAGAAATAACCGTACACTACTGAATATCATGCCTTGATTATGAGCTTAAGAGCGGGTGTACAGATGGATCCAGTTTCTATACTCCTATTAGAGTGCTGTGTTTTATGTGTGTGCATGTGCGGGAATCACTGCTTGTATGCGTCTGTGTAACACTTTGGCGGCAGGGAAAGCTGGAAGTTCTCAGCTATATCCTGTTAAAACCTCTGGAAAGGGAGGGCAGGGGGAAAAGAAAGAGAAAAGTCACAGGTATAGTAGGAAGAAAAAGTGTATCATTACATTGAGAGCCAGTCAGTGGTGATGCCAGTTGGCCAAAGTTAGCAGGAAGCTGTCCTAGTAAATGGCAGCAGCTGCTCGCAGTTCGAGAGAGCATGTCCCAGTCAGAGGAGAAAAGCGATGGCATCTACATTAATACTACCTTAATGGCCCATCTGGCGCTCCGTAGGGTCCCTGGCTGCGCCACCGACTCACAGGCGTTTGACAGGCAGTCTCCAGCGCAACAGACGCGCATGGCATGCCAAATGGCGGGGAGACGCCTCTGTGGCGTACAGATCTGTCAAACTCTCTCAGACGCTGTAGTCACACAGGCAAGGGAAGTTAAGGCAAGTTTTCACACGTGATTGGTTCTTGACATGGATGGGGAGAGGGGGGGGCAGGAGAAGAATGACTGGCTTGTCTATCTCTCTCTTCCGTACTCTCCTCAAATGCAAACACAGATATGTGCACACTCACAGAGCGCACACACATAATCACACACACACACACACACTTTCCATACTAGATGCTAAGTTGCCATGACCAGATTAAACCTCAATGAGAAAGCCAGGTTAAGATTAGCCGGTGGTGGATTCACTCTTCTCTGATGGCAAATAGAGATAAAAATATTATTTTTGCTGCGAGTCACAGCCTCTCTCTGTAAACAAATACTGGAACAAATTGCTTCATTGGAAGAAATTGTGGAAGGTCTTATCAAAACACCACAGGGGTTTCTGGCTGTAATTGTCGTAATTGGTTGACAGAGCAGACTGCAGTCCATGATGTGGCACAGTAATGCACTTTATGGGAAGTGACTGATTGTGGCTTTAGGTCCATAGATTGCCCTTTCAGATTTTTAAATATACTGGGCAAGAACTACATTACTTAATATGTAAACAACAGACATGGTAGGGTTGTGTTGTGTTGCCCTCTGCGAGGCTAAGGAGAAACTTTAGCAAGCCTTACCAGTGGACAATCTCACCCAGATTCCTACTCTGCCTGATGTGCTTGCTCTTTCCATCTGCCCCTGTTGAGCTGCACAATGTTGGCACAGTGGAGGTTTCTCTCAGAACAGGTCACATTCTGCAGTACCCACCAGCACAGATCACAGTCCCAGAAGTCTGTATCACACTGCTGCTGGGAAACTCTGGCTTCTTTCTGTATGGGAAAACTACACATAAAAGTACAGCAGCAAGAGTACTTTAAAACATTTGCTAGCGATCTTTCTCTCACACTTTTTCTTAAGGACATTTTGAGAGATAGCAGCAGTTAAAAAATGGAACGGAAGGTTCTTTAGAAAATGCATTTCAAATGGCTTATCCAGTAGGTAGCCCCAGAGGACACCTCAGGGATAAACCTTGGCAAGAAAGGAAGATAGAGGGGGAAAAAAGTGAAATTGGAAAGAAGACACATCCGTGACTAAAACAGTAGAAATAAAGAGAGAGAAAAAAGGTATCCTCTTAACCTGCCGACGCCTCTTCAGAGGAATCACAGTGCTCCATATCAGTATTCACTCTGAACATTCTGCTGTGTTTATGGAAAAAAACTAGATCTGCTGATGTCTCTTGCACCAGCAGTCTCATATTTAAACAGCTGGTGCAGGTGATTTCTAAATGGCTCACACCACTGTTAGACACTGTCCTAGTTTAGTTTTGTTTGGTGTTATTTTTGTGGCTGTCATTCTCGCTTTTAAAGTAAATCTAATAAATCAGACTAATGACACAAATGGGCACGATTAAAAAAGGGTGCAATGTTGTATTTCAGACCAAACAAAACACCAAAGTACTTAAATTGATGTCAAGGAGAGGTCAGCTGGACAACAGCTACCAAGTTTTGTGTGCAAAAAGGCTAAGGGAGGAGAGTGAGATCAGGGCTGAAAGGAAAGAAGCAAGAAAAAAAAAAGGAATCAGCAAAATGGGTTTGGGGGGATTGAGAAGAGAGAAGAGCACGAGGAACTCTTCAACTTTCACTCTCATTCCCAGATGTGTTGTAGGCAAGACGTAGCCTCTGAAGAGCTTGTGGCAAAATGTGAATACACAGACACACTCCACTTTCCCTCTTTCTCAGATACTTCCTCTTTTCCTCTCTCTTTCTTTTGCTCCCTCTTTCAAACTCTCTCCACATCTCCTTCTCTTTATCTTTCTCCCTGGGCATCTCCGTTCCTTAGTGGCAAGCCCAGCTGGGGGGTTTCTGTGGTACTGTGAGTGAACCTTCACTGTCTCCTTCATCAGGCAGCTGTCCCTGCACAACACATAAACACACACATCGTGTGATTACACAAGCCTCCGTTGCTAACTTTGATTCACAAAAAAAAATATTTTCACACGCTCCTGTTCTGCTTTTTATACACATTTACATATTTGACCAGGTCAAAATGGATAATTTATAGCTTTACAAAAGAAACCTCTCTTGTTAGTTGAAGCTGAGATATCCAGCTTTTGAATATGATTTTATTTTCAGAATTACAAAAAAGGGAAGGACTCTTCTCCTACCATGACCACCACTCTTTGTTGTGCAATCTACTCTAAAGCCACTAGAGGGAGCTTACATTATGCTATGATCCCTCTTGTCAGCAAGGCAGCACAATCTTTCAAATGTTCCCCATTCTGTCCCTAAATACCATCAACTGTCCTGCAATTTCATATTTTTGACAGTGTAGAGATCATAATTTCTAATCCATTCCTTTTTCCCTCAAACAAACTGCTCATGTATTTCTGTGTTAACACAGAACTCTGCTAGTGTAAGTCTGTGTGTGCTTGTGCAGAGGTGATAATTCTACAGTTGCTCAGAAGCTTGAGCAGGGTGTATAATGACAATAACAGAGTGCATGCCTAGGCGTGCTTTCAATCTGCTCCCCAAATGTAATGAGTCTGGGCAGAAGTCTGGTCATCTCAACTTGATCAAAAACGGGAGGAAATCTGCAAATGATTTATTATATCCTGTGGAGATTCATCAGTTACACATGTCAAAAATGATGCTGAGCTGAAAATTAAAAGGCATCTTTCGTCACCATTATTTTCCTAATATAGATGGAAAATGGGAGCGTAAAAGCAATTCAGTCAGGAAAGTAGAGTAAAACTGTTTTATGTGGTTCAATTTAGATCATACTTCATTTTGTGTGATCTCATTCCATCTGTATACATTTTATTCTGATCCTTTACTTAAAAATGAGTGTATACAGTGATATACGTAATCTGAATAAGCTTTATTGTTTCATAGTTTTTGCCACAAATTATGCATTATTTTATTTATGAATATGTGCGTGCTTATCCCCAACTTACATTCAAACATTTGTCCATACTTCATGAACTTTTTTTCTGAATAATGCACACCTTATAGATACACACGTATGTGCACCTCTTGCATTTCATCAACCCGCAGAAGACTAATGCATATTGCCAGTTAATCATATATTTTTCTGTTTCTCTCCCTCCCTAATAGAAGCAGGGTGACATGACAGCATCTAGAACTAGACTCCCAGAGTTGTCCTGCCATGACGTTACACGATCTTCCCTTTCACGTTACTGAAACAGGCTTGGCCGACGGGATTTGCTGTACTCTGTGCTTCTCCTCTCCTCCACTGCTCCTGGCCTTTTCCTGTGACAGGGCTGCCGATGATACAGATCCGCTGTGACATTTTACATTGTGCTCCCTAATTGCAGCAGCTGATCGTGGGATAGCTCACCATATAGCTGCATATTTCCTTTTTTTCCCCTTCTTTTTTTGAGCTGGTTAACACAGGTTGCATTGTTCACATGTTTTCTGATGGGGCGCCATTAGGTGTTTCTCTCTGCTGTACAACTATATGTGCAGCACGTTTTGTGTAAAACACATTAATTTAACTAAAACTTAACTATTTTTCATTGCTATTTTAAAATCCTCATTTCCAACATTTACATAAGTGAACAAAAAGTGTTTGTGGGCCCAAGTGTTGTTGTCCATGGCTCCCGTTGCTCTGGTGTTGTGTCCTTAAGTGTCTCCCACAGCCTGTGACTCCCGTACTGAAAGCCAGAATAAACCTGTGTGACAGATGCAGCTCTAATTATACAGTTGTTTTAAGACTGTCAGGTTGCAGCGAAAAGGGAGCCAGCCATTTGGGAAAGTGAAGAAGGAGGGTGTAGAGTAGGAAGAGGGGGGTAGAGGGGGACGGTTTGATGGACGGACATTGTAACACCAGCATCTGGTGATAGCTGCAGCTGCCGTATCGTTTTCCCACTGCCAGCTTGCCAGCTAAATAAATATTGCCACGATCTGTCTTGTACTAGCAAGTGTAAATTACTTTAACACGTCAATAACTAGTTTACAATGATGTTTTTTACTCCCATTTCAGAATATATATTGATTTCACGTTGCTGTTAAATGGCATGAGCATTGTTTCCCTCACATGAGTCTATTTCGCTCCCAGTGAACTTGGCAGGAACAGGAGATTAAAAGGAGAAACTGCATTGATCATGCAGTTATTCTGCTTTTGCACCCTATCACTGAATAAAAAATTCATGATATTGAATATTGTGCCCTATATGAAAGCAGATATCACATATTTTACTTCGATAAGTGTAATTTATGTGTTTTTGTATTTGTGTGTTTTTTATTTTGTCTTTTAATATGTACTTATGTGTCTGTATATGCATTTTGGCATGACTTGTTAACTGTAGTGTTACTTTTTGCTCATAGTCTCACCATTGACATCATGCATCTTGTGTGAAAAGAAAACATTTCTCTGGGAATTATTTCTTGTTGTCAGTAAAGCTGGTTATAATTAGCAAGACAGACAGCGATCTTTAGTGTCAGTGTTACAATATAATTTTCCATTTAATGCTGTTTTTCAATATCTCAATAATAGCGAGAAATAATTAGGAAAGTGATTCAGTAAGAAACAATGCCTACAATATACGTGTTCTGTGTGTGGTGTGTCAAAAATGGACAAATAATCCATAGGACGCACAGTATGCTGAAGGCTTCATGGTTTTTTTTGTGGATAATACATATGTGTGCGTTATGAAGTGGGAGCATGGTCATGTGTGCACCCATGAAGCATTTCTGCAGCGTGCATATACTTCATTTCATTGTGTGTCTATTTTCATTCATATGGGATCCTTCTTGCGAGGACAGATGTTGGGAAACCCACAAAATCAAGCTAAAGCTGCACTATAATCACCGCGATTTTAATCAAGGTCTCGCATTGTGACCCACTTATTTTCTCACAGTGCTGATTGCACTGCAGTGCTGTGACGACTAGCATTATAAAACTGCAGCCTGTGATTAACCTTCACATCATATACATGTCCCCTAACCAGCATACAGTGAATCCTAATCCCAAAATTACACCCACTTTGACTGGAAAACCACTCCCTTTGTCAAATTTAAACATTTTCCTCCCTCGTCCTCCCATCATGATTTGATACAATGATGATTTCTGCTTCTTATGTATTCTTATGCAAATTGAGGTATGTCTGAGTGTTTAATACTTCATGACATATTTCAGTGACACAGAATCATCATTTTTTGCAAGCATGTAGGCATACTCTTTTCTTACTCTTTTTCCCAAAATATGATCCAACTACACACGCACAATTCTATTATAGGCTTTTGTGAGAATAAGGAAATAATCTAACCTTCTTAGCTATTTTCACCAGTATTATAATTTTCACATCAGTGATAATAAAGAAGATTGATTATTCATTCTCATGCTTCAACACCATTTAATTGTGTAGCCAGAACACTCCAACTTGGGGTCAGCGGGGCTCTCTCTCATTTATGCAGACACCTCAACACACACACAACATTCTCTCTTTCCTCGTTTTTCTCACAGATGCTCTCACTACGCCTTCTCAAAGGGCCCCCAAAACATGCCCAGACTGGAATTTGCCAAAATATTCTTTACGCTATCAAACACACACTGTGCCCCATCCCATTTATTCCTGCAGCATCTCAATTAATACCCCTTAGGAGGCATTGCGCCCTGCATTGCCACAGACACTCACTGTGGCAATGCATGTGTGTAAACATTCACTACAGATGCTCTAGTGCTTTAATTTGAAACCACATCACTAAACTATCACTTAACTCCATCTCAGTCCCAATCAACACCAACAGATTAAACACGTTGATTCATGAGTAGTTGTCAGGTATCATGTGCTTGTGTTTGTGTCTTTGCATTTGAAAGTTAGTCCAGCTCTTCCTCCTCATGAGGATTCAGGGACTTAATCTTCAGATTTTTGAAAGTTCCATAAAGTATGCAGTTGATAGTCTTTGTGGTGACTATGTACCAAGGTAGAAGTAAAAAAAAGAAAGAAAAGGTAACAGTTTTGTTTACGTATTTTTGATTGGTGTTTATGCCATGTAATTATAGTTTTGATAGCTTGGAAGACTAAGAAACTCGAACTGCTACAACGACGGAGAGCTTTTACATCCATCCGTATGACAGCTGTACAACTTATACCATACCTGTAGATCTGCAACAGTCTCTGTCCCACTGTCTCTCTCCTCTCAACCTGTCTGTTCCTCCTGTTCAGTAGCTAATGGATCGTTGTGGTTTCCAGGGCCTGCTCCAGAAATGTTCTCCTGCGGAGATCTTGTAAGAAGTGCCCTCAGCCGGTCCCTCCGTCTGCCATTAGGCCTCTCCACACTTTTTATCCCTAGACCTCTGAGACCCCAAACTGCCAAATGAGTTGAATTATGGCCAGTTATGTGGAGTGGACCCGGCATCACAGGGGAGAGGCCTGAGTCAGTGGAACTAACCACACTCCTGACCATTAAAAGGCAGCCTGACACTGCCTCTTCATCTTCCCCCCCTTGCTCTCAAAGGCCGGCACTGCAAACCCATGTCTCCCACAGGGGAGAGACAGAACAGCAAACCAACCAATGAGTCAGGCAGCCAGTCTGTCAGGCAGGCAGGAAAGCAACCAAAGCACCAGTCTACCACCTCATTAAAACTGTTAAGCTCTTCCTGGACTTGTTTTTAGGTATTAAGTTTTCTCACCTCTTTTTGCCCAATATTTTAGCCCTATATATTCACCTTTTCTCATCTTTCTCTTTACCTGGTTTGGGCGGCAGTAGCTCATTCCGTAAGGACTTGGCTTGAAACTGGAGGGTTGCCGGTTCAAGTCCAAGTTTACAGGCTGCCGAAGGTGGCCTTGAGCAAGCCTCTGAACCTCCAACCGCTCGGGGCGCCACACAAAGTGGCAGCCCCCTCGCTCTGACAGGTCCTGTTTGTGCATGTACATGTGTGTATTTCAGATCTGTGTGTAAAATACTAACATTAACTGCAGAGTGAAAATGTTGAGTTTCGCCTTGTGGGATTAATAAAGTATGTCTTCTTCTCTGTGTTCTTCAATCACCTTCCCTGCCATTTTTTTCTTTTTTTCTCTCTGCCCTTCAGCTAAGTGGGTGGGTTTGCAGGCTCATAACCACACAAGGTTAATTGCAGCAGCTAAAACAAGCATGGCAGCAAGGGCCCCAGCTACTGTATAAAGGAGGTCAACTAAGTCAGGCAACCCTCACAAATCCACTCAACATCTACAGTCACGCGGATGCTGATCACGCCAGTCTAGGAGACCACAGTTTGCATCCGTCACAGACCAACACAGGCAACATATGCACGCACACATACTTGAACACATGCACACTCATTGCACTGAATTTGATCTGTCACAATAACAGGGGCATCATGACATGATGGATACAGCCCTTTTTCCCTTCTTCTCTCCCCCGTTCTGCCTCTCTCCGGTAATCTTGATACAGTGTGTAATGTTTGCTGTAGCCGGCGGCTGAAATTGAATGAGTGATACAACCAGAGGTGTTGGGATTACTGTGGGCAGAATTGATGCTATCTGTCCAATGATGTGTTATTTTGTGGAAGTGAGGCAACAAACCGGAGAGAGAAATGGTCGCAGCACTCTGTATGATTTTACAATTTAAGTGGTGAAAGACAAATAGAATAACAGTGATGTGCTAGCAGGGGTTGTAAATGGTTGAATAATTTTCCTCGATTTCAACATTCATTTATCTTTTTACAGTATTTTGCAGGGCTTCGCATGGCAGCTTGAATGCTATTTATCCCTCTAGTCTACTCACAATTGCAGCATCAGCTAGCTCAGCACCCATCTTTAGAGGCGAGACAGGTTGTGTCCAGTCTCTACTCCTCTAATAGGGTCGGCTCTGAAAAGGGTCAGAGGTAAACTAATGACACCTGCAATAGATGCTTCTTCCTGGAAGCCTAAGCTAAAGCTGAGCAGGGGCTGGGCTTGTGGGAATAAAAGTGTGCTGCTTTAAGACTCAGCAGGCTGTGCCCTGGTCAGACACTAACCATTGAAAAGACTAAATTCAGCTCTTTCAGCCGGTCTGGGGCACAAGCTGAGGGCCCTGGGCTATTGTTGTGAGGTCAGGTGAAAGCCGTCCAGATTGCCAGAGCAGCTGACAACCATTCATCACAAATTCAGCAACAGTTCAGCACAGTATAGCTGTACAGTTCTGCTTAGGTAGGGTAGGTTAAAGGCTTTGGACAAAACTTTCTGTTGTCACTTTTCCCAGTTCATGTATTTTAATGTAGTGATATTGCTTTGGATTTCTTGTTATAAACATTGAAGGAGGGATCCCTAAGGTTGTGAATGCACATTGCTGTTGTTTGTATATGTCATTTGTTTTCTTTTTTTTTTCTTTTTACTGTGATGGGGAAACTTGGGCCGGCACGGATTTGGTCAGCTACATCAGTCACAGTAACACTCTTTTAAATATGTCAACAGATTTTTATTCCGGATTTCCTGATTCCAGTGTCCAACAAATGCAGTCAGGTCAGGTGCAACGCATTCATTTGGTCACTGATCTTTGCCTAAAGCACAGTTTTCTGTGGCTTCTTGTACAGCAGTTGATACATTATTTTTTGCAAGTATTTCAGCTATTGTACTTTCACTCTTTCTTAAAACCACCTTCTTGGGATAACACACTCCTTACTCACTCACTTGCTTTTGATAAACAGTATTTACAACTGCTCTCTGCCACTCTTGAATTCACAGTGTGTTTATGTGTAACAATTGTATGTTTTGCGGCTGGCACAGAGAGACTGCTGTTGGCTTTGAGGGGAAAAAAATTAAACAAGAAGGGCTATTTTTCTCCCCCATGTAAACAGCTGGCAGCATCCCATGCTTGCACAATTAATGGGCATCTAATTGGCAATAATCATTTTTACTTAAGCAAATTTAAAATAGGCAGTTGCCCCTGGAACAAACAGCTGTTGGTGGAACCTTCTGGCAACATAGCGTGGATGTTTGAGGAAGTGGCTGATCAATGCTTACAGGAGGTGGTCCATACATGAACACTTACATATCCAACTGTTGGCACACACTTGCACAAGCTTTTGTTGCCTACAGACACATTTGATGCATAAATCAACCTGCGCTGCTTGAATTGAACTGTGTTGTATTATAGTTCCAATTGTTGGCCTCCTTAATTGTTTTAATACAACATTGACTGTTTATAATCATATAATGCCTTCTGTGCCTCCTGTTCAATTAAACAAAACAAAACTGATATGACACAAAGTCTCTGGTCAGATGTTTGTGTCATTTGTGTATTTTTGTGCCAAAAGCCAAAATTAAAGACAAATGTCACGTATTGATCACTGTGATATTATGAGTGTAAATTTATGTAAATCTTCATCTTCCTCATATTGAACATAGTGTATAAAGTGTAACACCATGCTAAGGTACTAACAAGATGATTCTTTTTCCGTGCAGTTAATTTCTAATTTCTGTCCTGACTAGTCTTCAATTGAAGTGAAATACTTGCGACGCATAGTGAACCAGATTGTTACTCCGTATCAAGCGATTTTGAAACCCCGGTAATTCAGAGAAGTAATCCTGTGAGCACTGAACACAGTAAATTAAGTTTAAAAGTTAAAGAAAGGAGTACCAGTGCTGTAGTTGAAGAGGCAGTATTATATTTTCACTTAATGGGGTCAAGGACTTTTCAGCCATATTGTTTTTAACATACTTTGAATCCTCTATTGACAGTTTTTAAGGTCAGACCTCTGCGGTGTGAATCTACAGAGTTGTTATTTCATTCAGCTGAAAGCAAACCCCACCAAGGTCATGATTCCATAATAAAATACTATGGAGAAGTACATTACTGGCAGGAAGGACAGAGCCTTGCGGCTGGCAGACAAGCCGGCAGTGAGCAATGAATTAAACACAAAATTGTGCTTTGCCATAACTCATCTGGCCAGGAGTTACTCAGACTGAAAGCCAAACAGGACACGAAGGAGGAAAAAAAAAGAAAACTTTTAATACATTTGATAAAAGTATTGAAAGTCTTTTCGGCATATGCTTTGGGACTTAATATAATGGGACCTAATATAAAGCATAAATGAATAGACATGAAGAAGTCTCTTCTGCTGTAAGAATGAGTGAGGGGGAAAGGGGAGAGAATGATTGTGTGGGATGCTGAAAAGTAATGTCAAACAACCTGATTGTGAGAAGGGAATGGATTAAAGGTATTGTTTGAGCTGGAAGAGGAGGTACCTTCCATACCGCTGGCTGCCATCTTATCTCGCCCCCCAACAGTGGTCTAATCTGTTGGTCGAGCACGCCTGCAAGAAATTTCTATCCGTCAGACAGACAATGGAGCTGCCACCTTGTTGTTCATCACGGATTACTGTACTGTGCATCCTGTCCCGCCCCTACATAGACCCTTGACAAAAGACTTAATTGAATATCCGTCCATGGCTAATTTGTGTGTGTTCCACGTGGGAATGTGCAAACCTAGGCCATATAAAAATACATCCAGACTTGCATGCTCCCTACAGTAAGCACATGCAAGTGCACATAAACAGCCTCACAAGCACGCAAAGCTGTGCGCACATACCCCCTATAGGAATTTATTTTGAGGGTATATGTTCATTTAGTCTTACGTTGAAAGTCAGGTATTATTGCTTCCAATCCTTATGGCTAAACTGTAAACAAATGGACCAGATTCAATTAACTCTGTCCAACCTAACGTAATTACATAAAAGCACAGAGTGAGGAGTGGGAGATAATGGACTTTTTTTTTTATCCTTGAACCTTAACCCTACTTTTCCCATTTGTTTATCAAATTAATTTAAGCCACTAGATTTGTTATGCTTAGGCTTAAATACATATAATCACCCATTTTAGCTTCATATTACACTTGTGCTTAAGCTAATTAATCCTCAATGTTTATCATGCATAAACAGTGATGGCTTTGCATTATACCTCTACAGAAGTCAGGGTCTTATAATTGTTATCAAAAATGTTAATTATTTAGTGCCATCACAATTTACTCGTTGTCCAAATACACATCTTGTCCTTGTTTTTAGATAAACATAGGTGAATGACATTGCATGACATTGGCCTTAAGGATGACACAGTGACGGGTTATTTCACATGAATTGGTTGCACTTACGAAACAAATCTGAAAAATAAGAATACAAATATCCACGTTGTTGTGTTTTTAAAATAGTAATAAAAAATGAATTATTCTGCAAATCTAGAATATAGCGAGTAGAAAACTGCAATGCCCATGTTTTCAGAACTGGGAATGTCTGGCCAGGTTTTCTGAAGTGACAGCTGCGCTTCATCTCATATGATGATGTGTTAAAACAAAACACTGCCCACATGTTTGCCTTAAACTAAGTAGCCCTTAACTGCTTGGACAGACAGCAGGCTGTTGCACTTTATGTATTTGTTTATTTTCAAGATAAGGGGCCTCTTTTATGGATAAGCAGCTGACGCTCCCGCTCTGTCAAGCTGGGACAGGCTGAGGGAAGATAAAATAGAGTCTGTTAATCTGGTGCTGGTGAGCAGAAAGAGCGATGTTATTGACCTACGCTGGCAGCAATGTGTTTCAATTATACACCGCCATCCATTTGTCAGGCAACTGGAACGATGGGGGGGGGTGGGGGGGACACGGAGTTCAGGCCTGGGTTAGAGTCATTCTCCATCACTTATGATGTGTCTTTGGAAAGCACTTTAATTGAATTACCCAATTTATTCTTCAAGCAACAATGCCCTGGCCCAGACCCATGACGTGAGACAATTAGATACAAGTTTAAAATCAGGCAGTTTGCATACTTCATCTTTTCATGGTGTACACAGGAAAGGAGACAGCTAACTTATGGTGACTTTCTTCCTTTATCATCCTGAATGAATTCTATTAATGTGAGTGGTGTGACTCTGTAATGACAATTATATCTTACACCTTCTTAAAGACTGGGTGATGTATAGCTTCCTGATATCTATAATATGGTAAGTGTTGCCTGCGTGTTGCCACCCACCCATGTGTGCCATGTATAGGATTGGTAATTTGTCAACACAAAACTACCAATACTTTGGATAATGGGCCATTGAGACCGTAATGTATTGAACTGTATAATCAGCTAAAAGATAACTTAAGTTGATGTGCAAGCAGTTTACTCTTGACTAATGCTGAAACTTATTGGGATTGTTTCTAATTCATACAATTCATCATAGAGCACAAATGAAATGGTGGCTTCTTAGTTACACATCCAAATGTCTACATCTGTCTGCAAGGCACATTGTCAAAACTGTGGTGCAGTGATTCAGTCAAGTTTTCCCCTTTGTTCACCACTACAATCTTCCAAGCGGATTTCCTTGAATATTTTCCCTGATATTTGCAAATTGCACGTGGTTGAGTGTGATTAATTCTAATCAAGTTCAATTTATTCTGGTGGAGCAGCTGGAAGAGGCCTAAGTGTTGCTTGCGTTCTGTCTGTGAGCTGTCTGACAAGACGGCCAGGCCGTCGATCACCTCAGCCCCAGCTCCAGGTGTAGGGAAGGTGCTTGTGTCAGATGCTCACTGGCCTACTTGCACCCTGGCCCTCACACCTGGCCGTTCACCAAACTCTAATTGTCAGTTCATCCATTTTCACCACGACATCAAGTCTCACTGTCTGCTCCCACTATCTGTGTCTAATCAACAGTGTTGCTCTCCCAGTATCTCCACAGCTCATCTTGTTAAGGGTGAAGAATAGTGGATAAAAATGTACTCTCTATAAGCATGTAATGTACACCAATTATGTTAATTTGCAGTGTTGCAGATGGCTCAGTGCTGATTGCAGCTTTAGGATCAGGAGAGGCAGTCTAAAATTTGAATGTCGGAGTCACATGACACTCATTACTGCACAACCTCAACCAAATATCCCTTTGTCACTTGTCATCCATCTGTGCTGACTGTCTTTGACAGATAAGACTACGCAGAACTCTAGGCAGCTAAAGAGCTGCACAACAGGCAGCAGAGAAACCCTATCCCTAGTTTTAATTGGCAGTACAGTAAGTTGAATGTAGGGTGTGTTCTCAAGACAATGAGTAATATGAGCAATAAGTCATCTAAAATGGCAGTGATTAGGAAATAGAAAAAAAAAAAGAGGATAATGTCCTAATGCAGGATTATATGGTCTTATAATCGCACAATAAATACACAATACATGCTGAATAATGACAGTAAATAGGAGCATTGAGACGTGCGCTTTTCATTTTCCTTTTGTCAGTCTACCTCATCGGGATATGGATAGCTATCCACCCCTAGCATGCTTACTCCAGGGGTAGGAGAATCCCCTCCAAATGCCAGTCCTTTATGGGAACTGTGACATTTGAAGTGTGCCAAGGTGTGCCGTGTGTTAGGAAAGCATGTGCAGTCAGCTGTAAATTCATCATCGTCATCAGCCACAATGTTCTTTGTTCCGGCTATTAAGGCGATCAGTTTAGCCCCCTGTTTTTTGTTAGACCATGCTAAAGTGAACCCATGCTGATGTCCAAATGAATGGACTTCCTTCATAAAGCTGTGGCCATTGAACTCTGGAGACAGAATATAGCCTTAAGTCCTTCAACCTTTGAGGCAGGGGGTTCCTGCCAGGCCTGATTCCTGTTTAGTGAATAAGTGGGGTAATTATGGTGCGGTTGGAGCCGTGCAGCAAATGTCACCAGCAGATAAACAGTAGGAGCAACCCTTCTGTAAAGGCCTGATTTATCCACCCTGGACCTCCTGTAGCCTGCAGATGAATTAGGAGCACTTGGGTGTAAAAAACTCCCCAAACTAGCTTCTCTCGATTTCACTGGTGTTAAAGGATGCATATAATTGGAGAAACAGTAGTTAGCAGATAAGGCCCCGGGTGAAATCTTACTTTGTCGCACACCAAATCTCTCATGCTGGCCGAAAAGGCAGCTGCTAGTTTGATGTGTGGACGCATGAATAATATGCTGTGACATAAGATATTACTGCAACATATATAAAACTTAACTTCTCTATCCCTGAACTACTAATGGAAACTGTAGGTATAAAACAATCCCTCACACTTACGGTTTTATGTGTTGCTATTAGGGAGTGTGGATCTTAAACTTCTCCATTCCAAGTCCCCTCCTCTTATTATCTCTGATTGGTGGATGAAACCACATCCATTGCACTCCATTAAAGAGTGCCCACTCATGCGTGACTGCAGGGCGGCCTTTATAACATCATGAGCCTGGGGAAATGGGAGAGCCAGCGAGTGTCATTTCATTACCTGCTGAAATGGATGCCCCTGTATCTCCTCCTTGATTAGCTTTGTCTCGAATAACAATGATAGCTTTAAGTGTGTCTAATTGAGGCTGGGCTCGCCCTCCCTTTCTGTGTGAAAGTGCTTACTCATTTTGTCTGTCCTTTTAATAATTACATTATCATTTTACGCCCCTGCCGGTTCCTTGGGAAGTGGGCTGGCGCTTGTGTTGAAGTGAAAGCTCATTATTGGAGCTGAATTATGTGCAGTTTATTGATCCCCATGGTGGATTATGGTGCTCTAAGTTAGTCTAGACAGAATAGTTAGCCAGATGACAGAGAGGAAACATAGAGGCCCCAGGGGAAAGATCCCTGGGCTCAGTTAGCAATTAATGCCTGCCAGGTAATGGAATTTAAGTTTACACTAAATCCACCAATGCCTTGACATTTGAAGTGCCTTATAAAAAAACATTAGCCTAATTAGACGGTCGAGAGCAGGTTGCATTCTTTTACAGTTTCTCTCTCCCACACTTTTTACTTTTCCTTCATCTTCTCATCTCATACAAGCACACAAATGCACTTCTGTAACTCGCCCATTCCAATACTCTAATTGCTTTACACCAAAGATTCACATTGGGAAATAGTGTATGGTGATGCATTTTAGATATGTGTTTTCCTCTTTTGATCGGCCTGGAGCAAGTTTGAGACAGGCTTTGCTAATCTCCATTTTAGGCTGGGTGAGGGTGTGGGGGAAAGGCCAGAGTGCTGAGTAAGAAGCCAAGCAAGACATTTATCTCTATAAAGCTGAGGGCCCGTTTTAAGGCTATCCATCATTATCTTGATGAACATGCCACATTACCAATGACATCGCATCTCCGCCATCCAAGGCCAGCAGCGGTTTGTCCTTTGGTGGACTTGTGAGGACCCCAGTCACGAGGAGTGAAGGGGTGGAGAGTGTGTGTCTTTACACATCAGGGTTAGGACTAGGTATTACTTGAAAATTTTCAATACTGAAAAATTACCTGAAATGACCTGAATTGCGTTGATCCTTTTTGGCATCTTACTTAAGAAATATAAACTTGATTTTCTATAAAGCTGTATTTTCGTTTGACAAAAGAAGCCAAAGTTGAAGTTTAAACTGTGGCCTAAAAGCAAACACCCAAGAACAGTAGTCTAAGATTGGCACGCATTTTGATTCAATTTGGGATCTGATTGAAGATTAAGTAATCAAGGACACAAATCTGACCGGGGGGGGGGGGGGGTTGTTCAGTTACTTTTATACAAAGTAAAATTATTTACATGTGTTGGTATTCAGGACACACAAAGACACATACACACACTGTATTGGGGCAGACTGCCAGTTGCTAAACTCCACTTTGAAGGATGGCCTTAATGAAAAATACTGGATAGTCAGGCAGTGTGCTGCACCTGTTAAAGCAGCCTTGCACATCCTGGGAGCGAGACAGGGAGCCAACAATTTTACCCCATAATGGGGCCAATATCTAGCTCAAAGCCTCTCTGTGCCTTTTGTGTGGTTTACCGTGTCCTTGGCTCATAAGCCTTGATAATGTTAGTAAATACAAACAGGGGCATGGATAAACTGGGCTGTAATCCACAGTACCTCTAGATGGAAGTGGAAGGGAACGATACGGGGGAGAGGAGAGAGAAGCGGCTGATTAGACAGGTTTTACTGCTCCTCTGCCGACCTAGAAAAACACAGCAGCCCTGACCTTGCATAGCAGTGCCCTTATATATCTAATGATCTCTGAGTACCTTAATGATACAATGTGTTCTCTCTCCCACTTTTTCCCTCCATTTTTGCTTATCCTCCTTTCATGCCTTTCTCCCCCCTATTCTCTCTTTTAGCACAAGCTTGTGCACACGCACGCTGGTCCACACACGCACGCAAAGTACACAGCCTTGAAAAACCCAGTCAGCAGTTTGGGCTAGGAGTCTAGCAAATGAGCTGTCCTATTGAAATAGAAAGGAGAGTGCTCTTTGCTGCAGAAAATGCTGCTATAGCAAGCCTTACAGAAGAGGGACAGAGGGAAAATTACTTGTTCGGACAAAGAAACATGAGAATGTCCTTTCACTACAAATGTACCAATTTACATTTAGACGGAGCAGATTACATCCATTACTTCTTCTTTTTTTCCCCCCTCTTTTTTTACCACAACCATATCTCATCTTATTATCTTTCATAAAACACCACTAAGTGCTGTAAGAGAGAGAGACAACCTCCAACCTCCAATTCAGTAAATGTATTTTTCATTGATTCAGCGTTCTTTTCTCTCCTCCTAGGTACTCCATTGGTTTGAACACTCTCCTAGTGTGGTTGGACTCCTGCAGTTTAATGGCGGCTGGACTGTTATATGGTTCAGCTCCATTGCATCAAAGATGACTAACCAACCACTGTACAGTTTTATATTCCTAAAGCGGGGTGCTGAATACCGTGTGATAGCCTCCTATCGCACCAAGAGATGTGTATTTTTTTAGACATGATGGGTCTTGGCTGATTGGTTGGACTCAGTGATCAAGCAGTCTGATACATCACAATCTGCAAACTTTAAAACAAACAAAAAAAGTCTTCATTAAGCTTTAGAGTTACCCGGCCATTTTGTCAATGTGTAGAAAACAACTTACACTGGCTTAAGTCATTCATTCTTGCGTCTAATTCTCTCTCTTTGGCCACTTAAAACACAAACCTACATTTGGTCCTGGTATTTCCCTTTCTCGCACTATCCGCCCACAGTAATTAAGATTCCATTCTGCTCTGAATAGGAATGTTAAGATGGAGGGTTATCACTGGGCTTCTGTAGGCTCACCCAATGAAACACCTATAGTGACCGCTCCGATTTACCCAATAGGGGTCCCTTCTTCCCCCCTCGAGATCCCTCTCCCCCTCATGGCCGTCTTGTTGTGTGGTCTCCTCTCTTTAGTTCTCCCATTACTCTGTATGTGAAGGCCTGGGAGGAGGGCGGCATGGGAGGAGTGGGGTGGTTGCAGAGGAGGGCTTCTGTCCCTGGATGAGTGAGTGTGGATAAGAAGTTGTTTGAATTCATAATTGTGCTCTTGTGAAGGGGGAGATTTGTAAAGCAAGGCTGGGTTCATTGTGTGGCAGTGCGAGTCCGGTGGAGGGTGCGAGCTGCTCAAAGCTAATGTAATCTACGCTATTAGAGAGGGTTAATTAGCTGCTGAACTGGAGCCTGAAGAGCAGGCAGAGAAGGAGAGACACATAGAGAGACCCAGAGAGAGAGAGAGGAAGGCGGGCAATAGGGATAGAGAGGTCTTCAGGGAGTCATTAGAGACTGCTTGTTGTAATACAGCCACAGTCAATAAGGCTACTCCTCTGAGGAGTACAAGACAGGCAAAGAGGGGTAGACTTTCACACCATGACAAATATCTGGATGTCAGCAGCTCTGCCACTGGACACAAGTTGGGAAACCAGAGACAAATTTTATGGCTTTATTTTTTTTATTGTCTCCCGCGCTTCATCTCGTTATACAACCCTGTGTTGTAAAATGTGAAATAAATAAATCAACCTTGTAAGTGCATGTTTTTTTTTTTTTACCGCCAACATGCGTTGTAGATGGATCAGTTATCCATCAAAATTTACTTAATATAACATAGTCTTCCAAATATAAAACATAATTTGATAATCAGGGACTTCAACGCTACTTTTACAACTGATTCCAATTTACCTCAAAGTTTCTCTCGAAAGTCATTCTTGGTTTCTGTAAATACAAAAAACTTCTAAGCCAATGGTACTTTTTTCTTTTCTTTCAACCTCTCAGTGCAGCATCATAAGGTGTGCCTTCCTGTTAGCACCAACTCTGTGATAAACTCCAGTATTAGATCAAACTAGGTGTGAAACTACAGTGATTTCAAACTGTAGCTTTGTGTGGCTGTTCATTTTCTTTTCACAGCAAATTACACTGGAGAAAAAAACCCAGAATTCAAGTCCAAACACATCTGAATATCTGAAACACATAAATAGGCCTTGACATACTGAAAGACATAACATGACAACAGAATATGATGTTGACATGTTTTACCTCGAATTACCTCAGTTACACACTGGACATTTCAACACAACTCTATTGTGGTTATTCTTTCAGTGACTCAAAATGGCAACCAGGTCTCATATGGTCTTGTTTGAATGTTCTCTAGTTGAGTGATGACCCTGCAACTTTAGGTAATTGTGGTTGTGAAAACATTTTTCAGCACAGTGGTGTCATATTCCACATTAACACAGTAGCTCTCAGGCTTTTAAATTCCGTTCTACACTTTAGTGGAACGAAGCAATTCCGAAAGTGGTTTGAAACTCTACCTAAATCATTGCAAACATTTCTTTGAATAACAATTTCAAAACATACTGCTTTGTTCTTGAACCTGCCTTGAGCATGTTAATAGTTTGCATTGTAGTGCACAATAAGCTATAATCTGTCCATCATATATATCTTCATTACCTATCATACTCACCGCCACTGCTCTGCTGCAAAAAGGCCTGCATGACTTTCTACTCAGTGTTTTTCTTTTTTTCAATTTTTTATTATCCTTTACTGTCTTATGCAGGTGGAAATTCTAAGTTTAAGTAGCCCAAGTGAAGCCCTGCTGGAACCCTGCTAGCAGTCTATTTGTATTTATCACTGTGTCCTCTAGTAGTCCATCCTATGCTGGGTCTCTTGTCGCTCTGAGCAAAACTTCACTTAAGATGGGTAGTTAGTGCCTGTTCCCTTGGCGTTTTAATGCAGATTAATTACTTTCCTTGGACCAAGCAATCCATTTTTGTTTGTTTGTGGATGTTTTTAGCTTTCTCTTGACCTTGAGGTGAAGAAAGAGAGAAAGAAAGTGAGAGAGGAAGAAAAAAAGCCCTCCACAGTAGACTTATACCCTCAATTTAATAGCCGAGTGAGGTGTTTCTCCAGCATCATCAGATCAATGGAGAGTAAATAGCCCACACTTCTTGTTTCACAGTGCAGTATTGATCTTTTCCTCAGCCTCGGCTTCCCTTTCCCCGGCATCTCGTGTCTTTCAACCCCTGGGACTGTGCTGATTGCCATAGATTGGACAAGCTAACAAGCGCATGATGAGGAACCAGGCTTTCTTTTCTTCTCATAGGCTGTTTCATTTTTTCTTTGTGGCACTGGCATGAACACACACAAACAGACAGACAGACATACACACAGGGACTTAAAAACATCAGATCTACACAGCTCAGCGCCATAAAGGAGTATGCTCTTTCTTTCTTGTTCCCTCTGTTGTTCACGTTGTTCTGTCTTCATCTACACTGAGAGGATCTACTGTAGCTGTGCCTGTCTTTGGGATGTTTGCCAGGCTGATGGAGTATACCAGCTTAACTACAGAGCAACTTAGTGATACAGTGTGTTTCGTCACCTCACTGGGAACTTTATTTTTTTTTCCAGCTGGCACCACGTTTGTTCCAGAGTCTTCCATCATCTCTGAAAATATCTCAAGTGGCCTGCGGAGAGCGACACACTCTGTTTGCGCTGGAGGACGGCAGTGTGGCGGCATGTGGGTAAGTTCAGTGTCAAACGCAGCAGACAGTTTGCCGAAGTCCAGACCTGAGGGGAATAGGAGGAGAGATGAGGAGGCACACCCCTCCCGCCCCATCCCCACCCCCCACACCAATATTAATGCATAGGCAAATTAGGGTCAGGGGAAAGATCGAAGGGTTGCGTGCGTGTGTGTGGAGTACATTGACAAGAAATCACTGGGTATTTAAACTTTACCTTCTCTGCACTTGTGTGAGGAGATGCATATGTTTGCAAGTGCTTGTGTTTGCGTGTCTCTTCATTTCTGCTCGGCATGCAAAGTTGTAATAAATCTTGTTGAGTGTGGGTGAGAGAGCTGCATGTGCTGCCTGGTGGCTCAGGATCAATATGAAGTATGTTTATTGAATCGAGTAGTTGTGTTTGTGGAGAAGGGGAATAAACCAGCTGGAATCAGTGATCAGATGTGCTTTTAGGGCTCATTACCAGGCTGTTGGTCACATTGATCTGCTTTTAAACAGCCCTCTGGATTGGACAAGCATAAGCTTGAACGCAGCCAACATGATACACTTTAATATTTCAGCATTCTGCTTAGTATTTCAAAGATTAACTTATTTTCCTCCACAAACTTTAATTTACTTTTCACTTCTTTTTATTTAGCTGCTTATATGTGTTTGTGTTACTGAAATTAGCTTAATTTACTCTGATACTGATAATAGGCTAATATATTCTGGATTTGAATGCTATTTTGTGAGTTGAGCAGTCCTCTGAAGAGTATTTAGCCCATGTGACCTAAAAATTTTCAAGACTCAGGTTAATAATATTAGGTGTTAAGAAAATTAGTATAATATTTTCTATAGTTAATTTATATTTCATAATGGGGAATTGTAGTACAGCTGTCATAAAGTCACAAATTCCTTAAAATTAAGTCAGACAATACATTGACTGAAATGACATGAAAGTGACATGAGACTTATATTTGACCACCAGCAATATAAAGACTTAAAGACCATATAAATACTAAATGAAATAAAGTAAAACGTAAATGGAACACGTATAGCTATGGTTTAGTGTTGATTCATAGTATTTGGGTTTTTAAAGATGAGTTGTTGAGTGTTGTCTTTCACTCAAGGAAATTGAAATATATTCAAATATGGCTTGAAGGAGCAGTTAGGTTGAGTTGAAATATCCTTGTCAGGCCTGGCCATAAAATTGTGATATTTAAATTTTTTCTGACACCTTTAGTTTGTGTTCACTCTTCACTATTTAAAATGATACCTCCATAAAGTTCTCACTAGCTAAATCCCTGTTACCTGTCCCTATTTCTGGTCCCTTCACACCCAGTCACCCTTATCCCCAGCTGACCCACCCACCCACACAAAGGCTTGCAAGCACACATATATCTCTTCCCCATTCCTCTCTCTCTTCTTGGCTCCCTGTGTTTGCATGTGATATTTTAGGCGACTCTAGGAGGGATGACAGTTCTAACTAGGCCTATTAGGTAACCCTCAGGGTGCCCTCAGCACTGATTTGAGCACCATTAATTTTCTATTATGGAGTGCTAAAGATGTGCCCCTGCACAGTCATTCACCTGGCTTATTGAGTCTTGCACACACCAATTGTGGACTTTTCCAGGGCAGTGTTGCTGAAGGTTTAGTGCGACCCCTCTGGGGAGCTAATTTATTATTTGCAGATATTGATCTGGCAGGGTAGGCCAGCCAAGCCGTGGCCGATGTTGACTCTGCTCTGGCCTGTGGCGACTTTAACCCTTTTCAGACTGAAGTAGACACACACTAGATGGATGGTCAGTGGCTGTTAGAGCACCGCTATTAGTAGTTGTTTCAATTTCTTAGCTTGTAAAATGGTTCGTTTTTCTGAAATGAGGAACCGGTGGAAGTAATTTGCAATAAGGAGAAGATAGATTTTATCTGTCTACAGACCTTGTTTTTTCTTAGCAAACGGACAAATAAGCAGGCACACATGCCTGAGTGCTCATACACGCACACACACGCGCACACACACACACACGCACACTGTCTGGCTTGTCCAAGGGAAATAAAATCACAGTTAAGAGGAAGGAAAACAAATTTAGAAGGTCAGACAAAACATTTATCAAGCTGTGTGTCTGGTGGGTAAATAGCAGAGGGACAGTAAAGGGCATGACACTGAAACCACCAGATAACCACAGCAGATCATCACACAGTCTCAAGATTCACTGCTGAAAACAGATATTTCTCAGAGGGTTGCCTTCAGAGCATTTGCTAATATTCTTTCTCCTGTATTGCTGTTTTATTTTGAACGTAAAACTCAGTTATAACAGCATACACCCATGTGACCAAAATGAAAGTAATCATGGTGAACGAGAGAAAAGAGAGACACACTTCATAGACAACTTTGATTAAATGTAGCAGTGGAGATTAAGTGTAGGAGTGGGGGAAAATAATGCATATACCCAACATTAAACGGCAAACATTTTTTCCCGAGACTGGACTAAAAAGTGACAAATAAGTTGCATTTCTGTACATTCTGTTGTAGTTTTCTTGTTGCACACAAGACCAGATCAGTCTTAATTTAAATGACGACCATATGTTGAAAATACCAAACTTGAAAAAGTAGAATTTGCCATGATGCAAAAGCTAAAAAGCTTCCCTAAACTGAGACAAATAACCTGCATCAGACTTCTTATTGTAACTCTACAATTACAGACAGATAGCTATTTTTTGCAGGCTAATAACAAGAATGACAGACTTAATATCCACTTTACAGACACACACACACACACACACACACACACACACACAATCATACTGTATGAACTTGGTCTCCAGCACTTGTATTACTCAACACACACACACATTTACGCCCAGGGACCAATAAGTTGCTTCCCTCAGGCCTCCTCAAGGACCTGCTACAACCTCAGACTCGGCTTGGCCGTCCCAGCCCTAATTGGTATTTAATGCTCTCACTGAACCTCAGAGGTCAAACAGCAGTGTGTGTGTGTGTGTGTGTGTGTGTGTGTGTGTGTTAGTGTTTGTATAATGGTGCTGAGCCAAGTGTGTCACAGGAGGTATTACCAAGAAAGGGCAGAGAGAAAAGCTACAGATAGCACAAGTATGGCGATGTCCTGTGATGACTGCTGGGTAGCCTGAATAGAGGGTGAATGATGATAGATGTCCAGAGAGGAATTATGGAGGATAATAGACCACCATCTTCCTTTATACTGGTTGTTATGATAGCATTTTACCTGATCTTTATGGTCTAGAACATAAAATAAAGGTCGGGAAATTTCCCAGGGATGAATGTGCCTCCAACCAATCCAAATTTGTCCATACTCCCTCTGTAAAGACGATTTCATGGTTGAGTGGTCTTGTTGAATTTGGCGTAGCCTCAGAAGTTGGCTTATATTCATCTTCCATATTCATGTGAGTCACTGAAACTGAGGTGGAGGTCGGAGAGAAGACATCTCTGATGAGGAAACATGGTGGAGTGGATTTTCCACTGTTTTGCTGCGTAGTCTCTGCTAATGCTGTTATGAAAGAGTGGGCATTCCGCCCATGGAGCCCTGACGGGGAAGACAGAGGGAGGAAGCCACCTCATGCTCTCTTTGTCTCGTTCCATGCCACTTCCAAAACTCAATTGTCTGCCCACTGCCAGAGACCACAGTCTGTGGAGACGCTCCTTGCATCTGTCTACACTCTGGGAGAGAAAGAAAAGAAAGAACGATTGAAAATAAAGATTGGGGGGGGGGGATACGTGAAATATGGGCCAAATAAGATATTTCCCTTTTTTGATGTCTCTGGCATATCATTCAGTGTCTCATCTACCAGATCAGGCTGCTATGAATAAAACAGCATAGGGTGGGGTTGCCTTTTTATGCTGTCTTTAAATATGTAATTATCAGACTTGATCTGCTCTCAGCTGTACGAGAGAAGTCCAGCATCTGGACAAGTCCAGACTGATTGAATATGAAGAGGCACGCCTTGATTGAACATAAAGAAAGTGTGAAATTCCTTATCCAGCTTTGTTTACTAAAAATGGTACATGCTCTCTTGGTTTATCATGAATGATGCATTTTTTCATTGGATTTACATCCATTACAGAGCTTTGGAACCTGTGCCATTACAAATTGCTCTATATGTAAAAAGAGTAAATGTGGTTCTAAAGCAACACAGTTGTCAATAAGCATCAAGCAGCCGCCGCTGACGTGCCTGCTGTCTCATCAGTAATCAGGCCAATCTGTTTTAGCAGAAAATGGCCATACACGGCGCAGCATTGATGGAAATGTCTCATTTCAACTTCATGGTGTCTTGAGAAGGCAAAGCAAATCAGCAAATGTTCATGAATTTGACAGCAGAAGCGTGGAAATTCTATGACAACTAGTTGGATTCGGTGAGCTGAGTGCCAGCACTTTGCATTAAGTTACACTAAACACTAATTGGATGCTACCTGGCTCTACATCACTAGGAGCTCTGAACAGGATCAGGGTCTGGCTCTGACTAACAGCAAGCTCTCTGGTGCTGCTGGCTGATTACCCTTAGCAAAGGGAAAACCGAAACGATGATGAGAAAAAAATCCCTTCTCTTCTCTTGCACAAGCCCTTGGCCCTATTGGCACTGTGCTAGCTTTTTGATTTTTCCTGATGTCCCTGAAATTGATTTTCAGCCATGATTGCATCGCCTCTCTGAGGATAATCAAAGATTTTGAATAATTGCTGCAGTATGACTGTACAGTGGGGAAAAACGAGAATAGTGGCTACTTCGCCTTGCTGTCATCTACAGAATAATTTTAGCTGAGCACTACAGTATGACTTCACAACATACCTCTCAAATGGTTCCCAGTTGTAAGCATGACACCATTTGTTGTATTGCACATGCCTAATAAAATCCTGCCTAGATTTGATAATGACAAAACATACCATGATGTCATAGCTTCGGACATCTGTGTGACTTTGTTTTGTCACTGAAAGCTATTATTCAGGTAGTTGATATTTAATCATTCATTATTGTTCTTTTGGATTTTTGCTAAACTCTTAGAATACTCTTATTCTGGATGATTAATACACAGTTGAATCAACCATGGAAAGACAAACCCTACTATATAAGCTTGGCAACACATCAGCTCTCAGTTACATTTTCCCTGCATAATCTTGCTGTCATCGATTTTAAAAACATCCTGTGGAAGTTGTTTTGTGCTGTTGCTCCTGGCTGCCTCGTATAAGAGAGACATCACCGT
The DNA here is from genome assembly GCF_014851395.1 of Micropterus salmoides. Classification (NCBI taxonomy): domain Eukaryota; kingdom Metazoa; phylum Chordata; class Actinopteri; order Centrarchiformes; family Centrarchidae; genus Micropterus; species Micropterus salmoides. The sequence continues at coordinate 27,781,712 of NW_024044459.1, forward strand.
CTTGGAGCCACCCTTTTATGCCACAGTGAAAGATGGTCTCTCGTTTAACGCGGGAATGTAACCAGTGTTTGCAAGGGGAGAAACAGATTGATTAGAGGGCGAAAGAAGATTAATACGCTGCACAGGGCAGTTATGACACCCATTGTTTCACACATGCCCTGCAGAGGTGTGCCTCCCAAAATGCATCATTGTGTAAAATATTGACCTAAAGCATATCATTACTCTCTTTCTTGTATGTGCTTGCTTTGCTCTCAGAAGGTGGCTTCTAAACAGTAATAAACTGCTCTCACCTATTTGTCGAGAAAGTGCACCGGCTGCTTCAACAAAGCCAAAAGGAGCAACTTGTGAGAGAGTGTGTGTGTGTGTGTGTGTGTATGTGTGTGTGTGTGTATGTATATATATATATATATATATATATATATATATACACAATACACAAGTTGTTGTGCTGTTGTAGTGCTGTCAGTGCTGTCAATGAATGGGCGAGTACGGTATAGCTGCTTTCGACTGGAACTTTTTCACTGGAGAATGTCCGGTTATTGTACTCCACTTTGCTTGCTCGAGTAGAGGCTACTGGTTTTTCCTGGAGAATGTCCGGTTATTTTCCACTGCTGCTCCTCTCTTTTCCACCTTTGTTTGCAAACCAATAAATCAGAGATGGGGACTCGAGTTACAGACTCGGACTCGAGTGCGCATTAAGTCGCTCACACAGTGACTTCAGACTCGACTTGAGACTCATCCTCAAAAGACTTCAGACTCGACTTGGACTCGAGTTGCAGGACTCTTGAACAATGTTCATTTTTTTAGGAAACTTCTGATGAGCGTGCTGTTATTCCCTCCCTCCGTTACCTATAATCTGCTTACGTAACACGTAGCATCTGCTGCGCACGGCCGCACGGAAGAAAGGACAACAAACACCGGCAGCTGCTGCGCCTTTCTTCATAAACTTTGTCTTTAAAGCTTCATACAACAAGGCCCTAACAAAGAAACGATGAACGCAAATATGTGGTGAGTAAACATGTTTAACTCAGTATTGGCCATCTAACGTTAGCTTGGTTCTTGCTTCAGCTACGTCCTACGAGAGGTTTACTCCGACTGTCGTTCGTTATGAAAAGATGAATGAGCGTTTGTTTACTTGCCAAACTTGTGGTAGTCAATTAACGTAAATAGGATGTCCCGCTGGCTGCTATCACGTTAATTATTACCGTTGGCTGGAAAGAGGTTACAGGTTTATTGTTGATCATGTAGCCTTACGGTTTTATTTAGTTAGAATGTTACACCAGTTTTAGAGTGGGGGATGTGTTGACTTACAGTAGTTTATAAGCTGTCATTAACTGCATTGCACATAATGGTTGTGCTCTGTAAGTTAAAAACAGGTTACAGCTTTATTCTTGACCATGTATCTTTACAGTTTTATTTAGTTAACTTTACACTGGGTTTGAAAATCAACAGGGTTTGTTGAGCAGTAGTTTATAAGCTTATAATAAGTCATTAATTGTAGACACATTGTACATTAGGCTGCATGGTTGTGCTCTGTAAGTTAAAAACAGACAGGTTTATTGTTGATTATGCAACGTCACAGTTTTATTTAGTTAATGTTACACTGGATTTAAGAGTCTGGGGAGTGTTTTGACTTACAGTATTTAATAAGCTGTCAATAATTGCATTGTACGTTACATGGTTGTGCTCTGTAAATGAAAAATCCTAGCTATGCAGTTTTATTAGCAACCTGCAACATTCGTAATAACCACGAGAGACTTGAGACTTGACTTGGACTCTAGCTCAGAGACGTGAGACTTGACTTGGACTCTAGCTCAAAGACTTGTGAGCATCTCTGCAATAAATCACAATCAGCAGTCAAATAGCACACACGTCTCACCGATGTGGCCTGAGATCAAACGTCATCATTAAATGTATTGCTCGGGAATTGCAGCCAGCGTGCAGCGGTGTGTTTACAGCGAACAGCTGAGTTAGGCTAAATACTGGGTTCTGAGTTGTTGTTTTAAGTTTTCATCAGTCAGGAGGATTTTACACAGAGCTGAAGTCGGTCTCCTGCTCTCCAAAACAAGCGGAACAGCTGATTACAGCAGGTAATTAAGCTCATTAAAATCACGTTTGTCCTACGCTCAGGTCTCGCCAGCTGATGGAAATGTTTTTAAAAACCTTCCAAACTGTCGCGATTTTATTTTTGTGTTGCTTTTTCTGTGCTGGAGTTATTTTAAGAATTTGATGCTTTTATCCAGTTCGTTATCCACACTAGTCTCGCCAATGTCCGCCTGAGTTCTCTTATCTATTAATGTGTTCTGTGGAATTAAAAAAATAAGAATTACTAAGAATAACAAAAAATGTTGTAGCCTTAATGCACGTGTACGAGCACACACCTAGTTGAAATCTTAAAACCGCACCGCTTGTGGCCGCTGAAAACTAAAAATTGTCCCTTTCAAGGTGTCTTGAAAATGTCTGAGAAAATATTCCTGTGCAGTCGGTTTTGTGTGAGCACTTTTACAGTCTAAATTGAAAAGCACTGAACCTGTCCTTTTAAAAATAAAAAACCTCATACAGAAATTACATAAAGGGGAACAATGTAAGCAACACATGAATACCAGAACAGACCTCAGATTAATTGATAGTACACATACTCTTAAGTGCTGCATTAGACAATAGCCAGCCATAATTGTCAATCATAATGATACATGATAAACATAAAGTTACATACACTGACATACTTGTGTATGTTGCTCTGCCTGTTTAAAAGTAGGTGAAGGGAAATAAAGATAGACGGACCATGGGTAGAATATTGGAAACTATTGCTATTGTTGTAATGGATTAGGGATGGCATTTGGGCTTTTAATAAAAAAAGGGAAGTCACAGCACAAGAAAATAAAACAGTTACAATCTCTACAAATTACTATACAATTTTAAGGTATTTTAATTATAACAAACAATTGGATTAAACTACCATATTCACCATCAAGCACTTTTGGATGCTGTCATGGATGGGAAAATAATGCTTTGCACAAGAGAAATCTTTCACGCAAAATGTTTTAAGTGCTAATGGCATTTTTGTATGAAGAGTGAAGTGTATTCCAATTAGTCAAATGGCAAAGCTTGATGTTATCTGAAATTAGCTTTCATGTGAGATTTTCTACCCTTGTTTTTCTGTTACTAGCTGGAGGCATGGCTTTGTTCCCCTTTCTATTTAATTTGCTGCCAACCTGTTTTATTTATTTCTGTGGTTGCAGAAATTGTCTTTTGACCTTGATGATTACAAAAAGTAAGTGAATTGAAAAGGCATCGATACCCAGAAATAAGTGGGCTGGTGAACAAGGTTATTCATCTTCCTACCTTGATCCAGTTTCAGTTTTTGCAGTGGTCAGATTTTAGTTCCCACTTTGCTTTTTTCATTATCTTAAGAGGGCAGAGAGCTTTTTGCCAGCGACCTTATAAACTTCCATTTCCAATTCAGTACACCTGCACATACATTGCACCATCTGCAATAGAGACATGCCCCCTCTCATCACACAGACACACACTTAAAGGCAACCTCCATAACTTGCTAAAATTGACCATTTAGTACTAGTCGCTGCATTTTAGACTCCAATAACTCTCAACTGTCAATTTGTTTGTGAATTCATAATTGTGTTTTTGGAAGTAATTTATTAAAGTTAAAGAATGTGATGTTACCTTTTCGTTCATGGGCAGAGAAACCCTGGATTTGCCACTTATTTTTTATGTATTTATTAATTTTTTGGGCTCTTGAAGAATTATTGGATTTTCTTTTGAAAAAGCAAAATTACTTCTGTTGTAAAGAACAGTATCAAATGTGACCAGGATCATCTGATGATGTAATAAAGTTGCTGTGCATACTAACTCAAAAAAGCATGCAACCATGCATATGTACCAGTATTGTTTTCTAGAGCACTCCACTATACAAATTAATATCAGGACAATATATAAATTAAAAGGATAACGGATTCTAGTTTACAGATATGTCTCATCCTCTTTCCTCTCTGCCTCACAGTCTTCTGCTCTTTCTCTCAATCTCTTCCTCCCTCTCACTCTCCCAATGCATACACACACACACACACACTCACACACACATAATAGCCATATCACTTTGGACACCTGTAAAATATGGAAGTAATGATGTCTACAGTGGATGAATGGCTGAATGAACCTGCAATAGGGCTATATAGTACAATGTTCACCTTGGGGTCAGTCATTCGATTCAGGCGCCGCTATAGTGATCAGAAATAATTTCCATCTAATGGTGGAGTAGAAGAGAAGCAACCCGGTGAAAGGGACCTCAATGGTCCCTGGGCTCTTGGTTTCCTTCGTAATACAGAATAAACCATTTAACTCACAACTGCTTCCTATACCTGCTGCTGTAGTGATCACATCCCTAGGAGTGAATTTAGCGGTGGTGGTGGCTTTACTTATGTTTTTCTTGTGCTTTTGATTGTGGTGACAGATCATTCAGTCGTGTTTACGGCCGTACTGCACCTCTTTCTTTCTCTATTGTACTGTTGGCAACCATTTCTGGCTGCTGGAGAAGAGTGTTTTATTATTCCAGCAACTGAACAGACATGTCAACACTTTAAGATGACTCTCTGCAGTGGACTCATGGAAACCTGTAAAAAGATTTTGCTGTCATATCACATTCCCCACAGTTCTTATACAGTTTGTTCCCTATCTGTCACACCACTGTTCATGTATCACTGGCAACACAGTCCACTCATCCAACACATTCGGTTGACAAAAAATATCACATTGTTTTCCTTCAGAAATATAAGAAGTAATACACAGTGGATACGAAATTGGATTTGCGAGCTTTTCACATAGTGTTGAATATAAATTATATATATATATTTTTTTTATTATTCATTTATGTTTGTAACTGATAATAATTGACAGTATATTTAAGGTAAGAGATTACAAAATAAAACATTGTTACTTGTGTCTTCTGTAAACTGTACTGTGTTAAATGTGTGAAAAGCAAGGTGGATGAAAGAGATGTATGGGGGCTGTAGAGTGAGCTATAAAGGAGAAGCTGATTTGGGCTCTCCAGTGTTTCAGTGTTTTCTTGTCTGCCCTTTCAAGCTTAGAGAGGCCCGGTGGGGGCTGGAGTGTGTGAGGCTGGAGTGCAGGGAGCACGGGGCGCTGTGTAGGCCGAGGCTCAGCATCTGCCAGCCCAGACTGACCGTGGTTTGTTCCTTTTCCAGCACATTCTTACGTAATTATCTGTGATAAACTCCTCTGCAGTCAAGCCACAAATCCACGTCAGTGGCCTGGCTTACTGAACAACTCTGAGAAAGCCACATGGACAAGTGCGTGCGCACACACACACACACACACACACACACACACACAGCATACAGAGACACACAAATGTGCATTCTCACACACCTACTCATACTTAGATTCACACAAACAAAACTTTGGGCTGCAGTGTCAAGTGGATTTTGTATTTTGAAGCCAAAACAGGGAAGGTATAATCCTGGCTGCCACATTGACACTCTGCACAGTTCAGTAGAATTCAGTAGTTCCTGTTGTGCCCAGCACTTTCCCCTCTCAACGCTAAGTTCCTTAAAGTCCCCATGACAAAGAACCTGCTGATACTCTCTTCTATGCCAGAATCGGCACTACAAGAAGTCCTGCCTCTACTTCCTGGCTGTGAACAACTTTGACTTCTCAAAGCTCAACAGAGAGACGTGCGGGTTATTTTGTGTCTTTCCTATCACTTACCTTGGAGACATTGTTTATATCATTATAATTAGTCCTCCATGCATGGACATTGTTAAGATAATCATATTTTGTACCAAATTTTGCTACAAATTGGGGCACAAAAATGAAGAACAATGGCCTGGTTTTGAGTTCAAAGAAATAATAACCATATTATTCTCTTGCCATGTTTTTTTACAAGGGTTCTTGGATCTTCGTTTTGCTGTGTATTATCTAGTCTGATGCCAGCAGAACAGGGGCAGGGGATGACAATGGAGTGGTGTACTGTGGAAGACTGAAGGCTGTGCCAGCAGGATAAGAGAGAGTGAAAAACAGAGAAGGGTGGGGGTTTCATTAGCATAACTAGCGGGATGCCCAGAACCTTTCTGGAGTGGCATGTTTACAGCACCAAGCTTGGCAAGAGCACACTCATTTTATAGAGTTTATTAAGGAGACAAGGGGAGGCACAAGCAGGATTTGGGATATTGTCGGAGTGTGTGTTTATGTGTTTGTGCCTGCATGCGTGTGTGTTTGCAAGTGAGCGTCTGCTTTTATGTGTATGTTTGGCTGTTTTGTTTGCATGTGTGGGGTCTGAGAGGAGATGTGCTCGATTTCAGAGGCTGTGTGGCGGCATCTAGCCCAACTACTTTTACATGTTTGCGTTTTGGCTTAAGTGCCCTTTAAAAGCAATGAAATAGAAAGTGCATTCATAAGCCAATCCTCAAGAATGATCCCATTTCAGAGGAGCAGAGAATGGGGCTCTTTGTTGTGCTCTGGATCCTTTCATCTCTCTGAGGTCATTTTCACAGAGCAAACAGGGAGACTCATTATCAACCTGCACCTGAGAGGTCAGAACCTGAACTCTCCCCCTCCCTCTCTCCCTGTCCACATCTACACCCCCCCGCCCCCTTGGCCTTCCTCCGCTCACTGCTACTCCTGGTCCGCACTCGGGTTTATTAGCGCAGAACATCTTTTCCAGTGACTGAGCTTGCCCTTATTGTCTACAGCGGTCAGGGTCAAGTCAAGGGCGCTCAGCCTAGATTGGAATCATTTGTCACATGGTCCCGGACTGGAGCTGATTTCAGCAGAGGCAAGGGTGAGGTACACAGCGGTTCCAACACCACCTCTGACACAGGGAGCAGGGGAGAGCAGCCACCGGACTACGCAGATGGCCTCAACATATTACACAGCCACTGCTTGCCAACAAAAGAGCCCCTCCTTTTCCTTTTTTTTTTTGCTTGCAAATTTAAGGGGAATGAAACGGGAGACTGGATTGAGAACGTAAATGGAACACGCTCTCTGGGTTGTCAGGATATATGCTTCCAAGTGTGGAGCCATTTCTGGGACCTCTGTCTCCCTTTAACAGTCCAAAATTGTCTTGTGAGTGACCATGATAATGACTACACCTTTTAAGTCAGGAAGGGAAAAAAACATTTCCAGGAGAGGACTTATTCCTTAAATAATGTAAACCGTGCAAAGTGTTGCAATTTGGTCCTGGAGCACATTGAAGTTTTTTTCCCCCTTTCCACCTCTCTTCATGGTCAGCAGGAGCTTGCATGAACAATGGATCATGCTGAGGTAGCATGTGGAAAATTACTTTAATACACCATATAGAATGGCTTATTGCTTTGGTCAATAGGACTGCAGTGAAGATGGTGTATTCTGCCGCTTGGGAAGGTTAGACCTGTCAAAGGGCCACAGTGACTGATACCCAGACCCTGCTTATGAGGTCCGTAATGGGTGTGCGTGTGTGCGTATGTGCTGTGGGGGGAATTGACTGACAAGCAAAGTTATAAAGGTTACATATGACACACACCTTGCCATTAAGCCAAAGATTAGTCCATATTTTTTCTTACTTTTATATCTAAAGCTATTTCATACAGGGCACAATAGGATGTTGATGTAGCACTAAAAGTGCTACGCCATGAAAAACTATGAAATAACAAATATTAACAGTACACTGAATCAAATAAACAATATGTTTTCAACAACCTACTGTAGGAAAAAAAAGTAGAAATAGTGGAAAAACAAGGGGAAATGAAAGATTGAGAATCAGGCCATTTTAGCTTGTTTTCCCTCAGAGAGGGCAAGTGTGGAGGTGAAGGTCACAGAGAGACTAAGCACACAGCTCATAAACAGCACAGCTGGAGGAATCATTGAAATATAGCCCTTTGTTTTCTCTGGGCCGTAATTGGCCCTGGAGCCTTCTTCCCCTTCCCGCTCTGTGTTTCTCTCCATCTCTCTCTCCCTGTCTGTCTCTTTCTTTGCACGTGTTTTGCACCAGCGTGGTGCAGTTTATAGACCCAGACTGCAAAGGCTAATGACTTTGGGGTTAAAGGGCACACCTGCGGTCACAGAAGCAATACACAACACAATAAATACAGAAAAACATAAACAAACATACTGGGAAATAACAGTCACAGCCATGCTCCTTCCATCCACGCAGGGTTTTTGGTTAACTGAAACTGGGATTAATACAGTGATTCTATTGTTATATTTGATCATTCTTTGTATTATAGGTCAAGCAATATTATTTCAGGTTATTTTTCAAAATTGAAATTGATTGAAGGTCAGCAGTAGGTTGTGTTTTAACACCACATGAGAGGCAAAGAAAATACTAATATCCATACTGTCAAAGGTCAGCTATATTTTATTTAAAATGTCCTATTTCAGCAAAACAACATGACATTGTCTTCATAGTTCACCATATTATGTAAAACAGCTGTTATTCTTGGTGCCCTTTTCATAATTGTTTCAGACAATGGTCTCAATAGCTAGGGATCAGCTCAGCTGTCCTTTTTTAAATTGTAACTCAATCAGCCTACTGGGTGGGTTCAAATCACCTGACCTAGGCCAAGGAACACCCATAGGGTCAGTTTTTAACAGATATTAAGGTCACCAAGTGTTGTGGTATTTTACATAAGCATTTTCATAATAGCTTAACATGACAGAGGGAAAAGGAGGAGCATAAATTTACAGTTGATGCAGTTGTATGCATTTTTCAGACTTATACCAGTGTATGCAGTGCAGCTTTAAATTCATCTGATTCAAGCAAACAATTATCAACAAACAACAACAAAAACACTACTGACAAATCTATTTACTATTAATTCGGGACACAGAAAAGAAATTTTGACATTCAGTGAATCCTGTGAATCTTAGATAGTAGATAGGGCCATAAGGGGTTAAGACCAGGTTTTGATGCTCAAGTCTTTTTATTTGTGTAATCAAATGCATGAACTCACAGCATGTTTATTTTCATCAAGTTGACAGTGGTGGAACACCTCTTGAGGGATTAGCTCTGGAAGACGGCTGTCGCTCCTCCTGACTGGAGGCCTGAGATCTCTGAGTAGAGAGGAGAAAAACAGTATCAGATCCAGCCTGAGATAGCAGGGCTTTGCTGTATAATTACCATGTTAACCCAGATGATTCTCTCTGATCTCTGCAAACATCAGGGCACAGGCCCCGCCAGGCCGGCTTAGGCACGGATCTGTCACAGTGCACTGTGGGACACTGGATGTATGTTAGCTTGCTAGCAATAGGACTTTTGGTGTGATCTGCATATGCTTTATTTTAAGCCCCTTGTGTGTTTTAGTGCACACAGTTAGTACAAGCGCTTACTTTTTCAAATCCCAGAAATGTAAATTCTATAAAAAATATTCATATGAAAGGCCTATATGAAATGTGAAACATTGCTTCATTGTTCCTGATTTTAAATGTGTTATGCCTTGATTACTTTTAGAAATAATTTTCTGATTTCCAGCACACTACAAAATGGGCTGGAGAAAATTTTAAATGCCTTTTTTTTCTGAAAACCATCAATCTTATTTTTTACTCTTTCTAAAGATGTGTTAATTCTGTTATTCTACACCAAAACCTCTTTTTTTATCTAAACCACACAAAGTAGGGATATATAAGATCTGAGACCCTTTCCTTCATTGAGTGTTATCCCCCAGAATGTGAGTGGAGATTCTGTCTTTGGTTGCTTGCTTCCTAAGCCTTATTGATCTGTGGGCGTTTTTTCTCCCCCATTCTCCAAAGTCACTAAGCTTGCATCAATTCATCTTAATCTGTTTGCTCCTTAAACCCGGAACAAGGCATGTCTTGTTTCCTGGTTGTAGGAGTCTCTCGGCTGGCTTCCCTCACATCCTTCCTTGCCGGGCTTCTCCTGGGTGGCAACAAGAGGCTTTTCATATCGAATCAAGTGTTATTGAGTTCCCCCACACACCTCTTATATTCCCCCCTCTGCTTCGTTCTCTCCATTTCTTTTTTCCTCTCTTCCATCCACTTTTAACAAAGCATTCCTTTAATGACTGTGGGATTATGGGCCAACCTTTTGCAGCCAGTCTGTGGACTAGCCTGTAATCTGACCTCATTACATCCCCTGTGACAAGCTCCTGGGTCACCACAGAGTGACTACACCTTATTCTTCTGAGAAGCCAAGCTGCATACAAGCCCCCACCCTGAGATGACACTCAGTCAACCAAGTCAGGCATCCAGGCCACCCTTTCCTCACCGCCATACTTGTCCACCAAAGCGTAGAATCCCTTGATCCTGTTCCCTTCCCATAACTTCTCCTCCATTATACCACCGCCAAGATGAATGGTAGTTTGTGGGTGCAGATGAAAACACAATTGTGCGGGGTCCAGGCATGGTGGTGTCACTCATAAATGTGGAAGGGACATGTTCCACAGTCTCCTAATTTTCTGACAGAGGGAGGTTTGAGCAGCAGGCCTCTTCCTGATTACCTAATAGTCACAATTACATTTACACACAGACAACACACACAACACTGTACTGTGTCCCCCCTTCTCTGTCTGGCCTTAAAACAAACAAGTAGACAATTATTACTGACTAAACAGCTCTTACAATCTAAACTAAAATGCTTTTTTCAGTTGCGCAGCATTGCTTGCTTTGGCAAACAATGCGCTACAACATTTACTGTGTTCAAAACTGAACTGCATTAAAATGATATTTATCAAGTGTATTTGATATGAGGAACCAGCTGCTAAGTGTTTTTTATTCTGTTTAAAATAATAAGTGGTGCAGGGGTCTCATAAACAACAATTCCTTCCTTCCTCTATGCCTTTCTGCTCCATTTATCCCTCTTTTCTCTTCAGCCACCTGTGAATCCAATGTTCCTACAGGTCACCCCTTTCTCTTTTTAGACCTCATTTCATCCCCCTCTCCATCCCTTCACTTCCACTGCATGTGTCCCTTCATCCCACCAGTGTTTGAGGGGCAGGTGTTGACAGCGAGCTGGCATGTTGTCAGGCCTACTTGCAGGACTGTGCGGTTGCACTGTGCTTGAGAGGACACGGGAGGCCAAAGCAGGTCCATTACATCACCCCCATCAACACTGATTGGGCTCAGGACGGGGGTCCGTGCATGCTCATGAGCAGTTGGCCCGGCCCGGCCCATATGCCTTTAATACAGGAACAGATGTGCAGCATAGACCCTGAGCTCTTTCTACCCTCCCCCTGCCCTACACACTGCCTCAAGCCAGCCATGTTGTCCAGGGCCATGTTTAGTGGGCCACTAGTGAAAAAGGTTTAATGGGAACTAACTAACATGTTTATATGGTTGGGTGGAGATGATTTTTAGTTCACATGGCCTCACTCCAGAAGTGTCTTCTTTTGTTCTGCACTGAGAGAATGGGAGGGAAGTCCAAAAGGCGATGACAGAAAAATTAATCGTTGGCAGGTGATGCCAAACTCATATTTTCAAGCCTTTAGAGAAATGTGTCAGTTCATAGCTCATCACTGATCAACTTTTTTGGTATATATTTACAGATAGTAATGATAATTGCAGCCCATATAAACTGCATTGGCTTAAAGGATGTTGCTAACCAAATATGTATTGAACAATAGTGATGGGACTTTCCTAGAGAATTCCCAACCACTCTCTACTATGGGAACATCCATGTAGAAGTCTGATTGGGAGCAGGTGGGCGCGAGACACTGCCGTGTCCGTGTATTAATTTGTTGGACCCGAACCAGTTGCAACTACGGAGCGGGACTGTGCCATACCCTAGTCAAGTAACTCCATATCTAGACCTCATATGTGTGATTCAGATGAGCCAGAGCTAAGACCCTAGTGATTGTGGTTTGTCACAGTGATGTTGTACCTCCAGCTGCTGTGTCAGTGAGCTAATGCCCCCATTTTCTCTGTGTGGCCAAGACAAGACCAGGCCTGTTCGGACTGTCATTTTATTGTAGCCTTTCAGGTCGACTGGGTTAAAGCAAGGATGGGAGGTATCAACGGAGGCATTTGCACTCGGATAGAGGGAAGGACAGAAGACACTGAGAAACGGTAAGTTTATAGACAAATAAGGGGTCCCTGGGTGAATGGATGGATGTAAACACACAGGAATAAGATAGGAGAATGAAAACTAAACGATGAATAAAAGAGGAGAGTGATAAGATGATAGTATAGCAATGGACGGGAAGCAGCAGGGGTTGACTCATATCTCCTCAGTAGTATCCCTCTACGGTTAGCCGTGCCAGGGCAGCACAGCCAATTGGGTCCTAAGGTCTCTGGCAGCTATTTCCTGGAGAGGGATTACTGGCCCCTCCTATTGGGCGGGACAAGGCCTCCTGGTCTGAATTCATCAGCAACACGGCCTACGAGATGTAGGAAGCAGGTTAATAGACACTCATCAGACATCTGCCGCTGGGTTACCGTCCAATAATCTTCTCCCTGGATCTGCTGCCAGCAATTGATGACCACATTTTTCCCCCTAAACCCTTCAACTGCCCTCCTTCCCTCTCTCACTCTCTCCCACCCCTTCTGTCTGCTCCTCCAAACCTCTCTTCTGAGGACACACTGTTACACACAGACAAATGCTCTCTTAGACAGGTCTAAACGTGCACGCACATGCACACATTTTCAGACTCCATCTCCCCCACGCCTACATATCACCCCTTATACTCCTCTGATGGCAGCAGACTTTTTCAATTTGGAGGGCCACTTCTGATGGAGTCTGGTGACAGATTTGGGAGGCCAGTTGTGGCTCAGTGTGGCTGTGTGATGAAAAGTCTGCTGTCATACAAGAGCCAAGTGTAATCCACCCTTCTAAAGAACATGGCCTACATCCTCCTGGCTTCAGACCACTTCCTGCTCACACCGACAATGAGGAATGACAATCTCCCGCACTGTCTATCTTTCTTCTCTATTTTTTATTCTGTGTTTTCTTGACGCTGTCTCACTGTGTCTCTCGTACTCTGGCGTATTCTTATGCACTCTTTTCTGAGGAAGCATCCGTTTTTCTCTATAGTATGTGCTTGTCATTAGTTCCCTAATAGAACCTTTCTATAGCACAGCTGTTTTTGCTTGTTTCCATAATTTGTTTAAATTTTCATGAATTTGCATCAATTATATACTGTTGATGATTTGATCTTTCATTACATTATTTATCAATAACAACCCCCCCAGACCTGAAATATCCCTTGTAGCTCTTATTGCCAAAAGTAACTAGTTTCTTCTATTGACCACTTTGAGCATTCTTGGTTAGTATTACACTCTGGGGCATGTAATGGCTCTGCTAATGATTGCATCCTGATAAGTCCAGTGAAAATCATGTGGCTCTTATTGACTGTTTTCTCAACCAGGTTCAGAGGGCAAGTAGAAAGTGAAGCCCCTTCTCTGCCAGGTTATTTATGACTTTTCTTCCCCAAAGTTATTTTTCTTTCGGTGATTGCGGAGTGGTGTGTTAAATCCGACGTGTCGGGAGATTACTCAGCTGGCCGTCAAGTGCACACGGTCAATTTGCCATGATGAGAGGAACTGGATCACACAACCCCTGGAATCTCTCAGTTTAATCTCTTGGGGGAACTCCTCTAACACACACACACACACACACACACACACACATTCATGGGGGACGCCAATATGGTAGTCATTTCGGCCGCCAAAATCAAATGGAGGTTCAATCGTTTCCACATTTCTTAAGATAACATTATGAGAGGGAGAGAAATCGGAGGGCGAGGGCAATCAAACATGTTCTGTTTGGTGATGTTTCTATGGAAGGAGAAATAATGGGGTCATGGGATGAAAGGTGAGACGTGTAAGAGCAGTTCCTGGGTTCAATTGTAGGACAGTGCCACTTGTTTCTGAGTTCTCCACACACCCAGTTGACTGCTGTCAAAGGCAGCCTGTTACAGATGCCCTATGGCCACTCCTCACAGCAATTAATGCAATTGGACCTAATAACTTTGGGAATTACAAGAAAAACAGGAGGGGAGGGGTCATTAACAAAAACTGTAGCGTACCAAGCACATGTTGGAGTATTTAGGTACAGGTCCTTTGAAAAAGTTCTCTGTGATGTGAATGTATATAGATGGATATAAAGGGATCACAGTCTGTAGCTTTAGTGCTATCTCTTGACATGAGCCATTCATGGGGAGTGGTTACTAGCAAAAGAGTTATTCATAACTGCTGATCCTTTTGTGCGAGGGATCTGTTTCGGGCAGGGATATGTTGAATGCAGGCTGGTACCCGTCTTGAGGTCTCAGACAGAATTTGGACTTAGAATGGGCAAAGGGGCGTTTCCTCTGTTCACACTTGAGCTCTGCCTAGCCATGCTGAACCTCCCGGCCTTCATCTGTTCTCTAGGCCATCATCTCGTCTCTCCCAGCAACAGAGTAATGAAGTGGGGACCATTACGGCCACTATGGCTAATACTGGGCTAATGGAGTTCATATAGAGGACCACCTCTACCCATTAAAATAGGGTACAGCAGTTAAGACACAATTAAGAACTGGGAAGGCTGAACCTTGGGAGCTATCCTTTTGAAATTCAAATATGCTCTTCATTTTTGTGGGTGACATATCACTTAATCAGACCTTTTATGTTCTGAGGAATGTGAGCTTTGTGTGTGCTTGCGTGCAGATATTCTGGAAACTATGGAAATTGTGTATTATACTGTGTACAGTGCAATGCTATGCAGAGTTAGCAAAGTTGAGAAATTATTTTCACCTAGGCTCTTGCCTGCCTAGATGAATGCATATACTTGCTAACAAACAGGTTTGCTGTAATCTTGGTCACAGTCTGCCTGAGACTTTAATGAGGGACTTTTTGTCACGATAGATCTCCTTCTGATCCTCAGTGAGAAGTGAAGTTCCTCCAGTCAGCAGTCAGCACTTCCCTACACAGTAGCTTGCTGCTGCAGAAACCATGAGCCAAGAGATTTTTGAGTTCCAGTGCCGCCATATTTGAGGCTTCTGTCACATTCCATGTTCAGAGTGGCCTCTGCCTTGGCCACATGATTTGCTACTCCTGACTCCTGATGCCAACAACTGTCTTCCTCTGACTTCTGACATCAGCCATATTTAAACACTTTGCACTCTGCTGCATTTTCTCACATTTCTTCTTTTCCTGTCTGTCTTCTTTTGCACATTCTCTCTTTTGCTTTTTTTCTCGCTCTGCGTTTCCCCTTTGTGTTCCTCCTCAGCGATCTGGCTTACAGCTGAAGCTGATTCAGACATGGAAGGGATCAGATGATTTCAGCTGGAAAAACTGCATTATTTTTTGCAATTTACTTTGAACCCTGCTATTACCAAGTTGCCTGTTTTACAGTAATACCCTTAAACAGAGTATGATGGAGAAACGTTTGCACAGCCTGTGTCTGGTCCAACAGCATTTAATTTCAAAAATATCCACGTACAGTTATTGTGTGACACCCAAAAAAAGAGTAAAGAATGGATTTTCTTTGGTATTGTCTGGCTCATAAAAAAGATATATTTTCTTTACTTTTACTGTGAACAACTTCAAGATCCACAGTACTTATTTGCTGACAGTTTGGATTTCACAGGGGTTGTTTCTTGGCCACATAAGAAAATTGTACATACATGCATCGATAGCTCCATTATGATAACATGTGTTGTACATGGTGAGGGCAGTTCATATCATGTTTTGGCAGTGTGTTGGACATGGCTGAGGTGAATACAGGGTGTTTCCCTTTGGGGGTCCTGAGAGGTTCCAGGGTGATCCAGAATGGGCGATGGGCGTTTCTCCCCGTTCACACTTGATCTCTGCCCAGCCATGCTGAACCCCTCGGCCTTCCTCTCTTCTCAGGGCCATCATCTCCACTTCCCTCCATGCAGCAGAGTAATGAAGTGGGAAACATTAGGGTCACAGTGGCTAATACAGGGCTAATGGGGATCAAACAGGCGCCCAGCCCACTCTACCTATTAAGCGGGCAAGTAAATGGAAGATTGTTAAAGGACAATAGGCAGGGAGTATCCAAGCATCAGTGGTTTTACTGCTGTCTGAGCTGCTCATGAAATAGCATAATATTTCAGTGCTTGCTGTTAGTCATTGTATTACAAAAATTGTAGTTATTTGAATTTAATATTTTGACATTTATAGATGAATTGCTATTTTAATCCCTCATTTAAAGAATACTGTTTAAGTAATAGCGCAGTCTCCGTCTTAGTTTAGCAGGTATTACTCGGTTTATTTTTATTTTTATATTATAATGTGGATGTTTGAACCTCATATTTTTCTCCATTTTTGAAACCCCTTTCCCAACCAGTTCTAGTCTGTCTCTATTGCTTCCTGGTCAGTAACTATTGGAGGAACGCCATTATTCCAGATAGAGGTGTTAGCCGTGCTGGGCCGACCTGTATTGATCGCCTGTGAGAGGACGCTGAGCGGGGGAGAAGGACTATTTGCTTTAAAGTTCAATGGCTCTCTGCTGCTGTTAGTGTTGCAGCCACAGGAGGAATCGATATCTGGACAGGGACCCGTGTCACAAGACACGCTCCCCATTTAGAAACATCATAATGCTGTGCTGATGCTGTTACCCCACGGCCAGAGCTTGTGTTTATATATTTTTTTTCTTTACCCCCCTCCCTTGTGTCTTGGTTGTCATGTACCCCCTTTGCACCTTACAAGCTGCTTTCTTATTTTATACTGTAGGCTGGGTTTTCGCATGGCGGGCTTGAATCAGTGTGAATTGTAATTATAGATGATACACATGGCTGGAAGGGAGAGATAGAGAGAAAACACAGAGCAGAATAAAAGGCAAACAGTCATTTGCAGCAAAGGTAGGTGTCACAAGGTAACTGATTATGTAAAGAACACAGTGAAGGTGTTCAGTAGTGTTTGTGTGTGTGTGTGTGTGTATGCTTCTGCACACCCCTCTTTTGCCTATGAAATAAAAAAAATATATAATAAAATCTGCTCACTGCAATTCTTGGCTGTGGTTCAAGTGCTAAGGGGAAAGAAAGAAAAAGGGCGCGATTGTTTCTAGTTCAAGGTGTGTAATGCACAGAGGCGTACATACATAATGGGGTATTGTCAGGGGGTTAGTGTGAGGATATTAATGCCCTGGTTTGTCCATGCTATTTGGTGCAGTGTCGCTCCCTGAAGGGAACAGTGAGGGTAGGCTGCTCTAACTACTCTAGCCCCTCCACACCCTCTTCCCCCAAGGCCCCAACTAGAGGTCACTCTGTTTAGCACAAGAGGCAAAGCCCATTTTCGCCATGATGTACCAAATACATTCTGCTCCTCTCCTCTGCTCTGTTCTTCTCTCCTCCATTGGTAAACATAAATGCCCCGCCTTGCCTCACTATGTCCCGAGCATTGACCCTCTTTTTAAACCCTCTCAGTATCCCTGCTCATCCCTCTGTGTAATCCCTCTCTACCCATATGCATAGCTGCTCCATGGTTGTGCATACATTTGCATCAGCCCCCCACCACCCTGACCACCCCACGGCCACCCTACTACGTCCTTCTACCAACACTCCTATCTCTGCCAACACTCCTCCCCATAGCCTCCCAATGAACCTGTTTATGTTTGAACATTTTCACTGGCATTTGAACTCATCCCATCGATTTCTTTATGAGGGGAGGCTGTGAGGCAGTTCCTTAAAGGGGTTGAAATCGACCATCTAAATATTTGACTAAAAGGTCACTGAGATCGCGGCAGGCCTGGGCGAGAAACACAGACCAAAGCGCAATGTACGAGAACAGGGGAAGTGGCTGGGCGTCTCCGACAGGAAGAGGCTGGAGGGACGATCCAGCCAGAGGAGGAGTGCTGCAGCAGGATGCAGAGGGGAAAAGGAAGCACAGAGAGGCTGCAGTGCTGAACATAGTTTGCATTTTACTTAGGCTCCACAAGAGGGTGCTGCTGGACAATTGATTCCAGGCAGAGGGAAAACCTTCCAAAACACCACATACATATATATATATATATATATATATATATATATATATATATATATATTCATATTTAAACAACCTCCACTCTTATTCTTTCAAACAAAGTTATGTACTTATCCTTAAGTTGCACTCCTGAAAACTAAATTGATTGTCCTTGCACTTCTCTGAGTACTGCTATTGTGCATGTGTGACAGTAATTACATGCTAAGCCGTCAGTGACATCAAGCGAAATTGACTTCCCTCTTCCCTTGCATTGTCAATCCATCGTTTTGCCTGAACAAAAATGTGTTTCGGAGATAAATCTGAATGGAGAGGGGTCTTGACCGACACGAGGAAGAAATGTGAAATAATGAATCTAATTGAATGTCTATTAAAATTATAATTTCTGCCTGATTGGGAAAGTGAGTGGCAGTGGCCAGAGTATTACCTGCCACACCAACCTCACTTCACCAAAGACAAGACTGTCTCCCTCCTTTCTCTCTTTCTGTCACTCTGTCCTTCTGTCTTCATCTGCGCATCATTTCTGACTGCTCGTCATGATTCCATCCTAAGTTCCATCCTAAATTGCAGCATTAGGATATACAGATGACAACATTTGCACTACAATCCCTTCCCATTATGCCCACCATGACAATAGCCTCGGGGCACACAGAGGGGCTCATGTACCATCTTCTCTGGATCCTTTATGCTTAAATGAATAATGCATACAAATATTCACTGTAAAACAAGTGTTTGTCCTCAGTTATTAGCTTAGCACAATTATGTATTTTACTGTACATTTGCCATCACCGGCACATGTTCCTTGTCAAGACAATGGTTCCTAGATTTTGAAACTTGGGGGGGGGGATTTGCATCAGAAACATCAGAGCGACGCTTGTCCTCACAATAGCTAGGCTCTACATAATCCACTTGTTATTGGGAGTTGTTTAAATAATGGTAATTACTGATCTCTTTACATTGCATTCTCCCCCATTAACAAGCTGTGTGACTCCCCCCTCTCTTTCTCACTGTCTCCTTGCTTGCACTACAGTTGTATGCTGCCGTGGTGTCTGTTGTCATGGTGTTCAGAGCCCATGCCAGATGTCATAGTTAACTTTGAGGGAGAGAGAGCGAATCATGCTAGAGGCTATTTTGTTGTCAGTGATTTAGATGAAACGCAGAGATGTTAAAATGTTAGACTTGCCCCACAAAGCGTCCCCCTTTTTCCTGCTTTTTTTGTATTTTTTGAGAGAGATGGTAAATTTACCTTGAGGGTACACAGCCTTTTGCTCTGTTAAATACAAGAGACACACAAAGCATAATTGGAAATCAGCATGAACAAGTAGTTATCAGAGAAGAACTGAAAGTGGCTATGATAAAAATGTGTTTATGTTCTTCTAATGTAATTCGAATAAAGAAAACAACATACAAATTGATTTCCACATGTGAACCTGCATTGTGTCTGTATATCAGCATTTTCTTTTACACTCTTAAGATGTGTGAGTATGGCATATTATGAGTGACATCATTCTGAAAAGTTGTTTCTTACAACCGACCAGTATCCACATCTCTAACCACTCAGGATGTCATTCTGTTGTTTTGGCTAGTTTTGGAACTGATGTACTTTACTGTGACTTCTGATAAAGATAAAGTACAACTGACTTGGTTTTAGAGATTCTCTATTATAGTAAATCTTTAAATGCAAATCTGATGTAAATACATTTTAATGTAAAATGTTAATTATTAGATTACATCATGCAGTTAGAAGCTGTTGCTCCTAAGAGGAAAAAAACATAAAATAAAACATAAAAAATATTTTAAAATAGTTAATGAATCATGGATTATTAATTAATCAGTAATTACCAATAAATTCATTCATATTTATGGTATGTATGTGTGTATATATTACATGCATTCATGCATCACATATGTAAAGACTTGTAAGACTTCAAGTTGCTCCATTAAACTGATTACATGCGGTATCTAAACATAACAACAAGTACATGAGTAAAACTTCAACATTTTCTAAAATCAATAACTGCATAACATGCTTTTGCAGATGTATGTTTTGTATTGATATTTAGTCCTAATTGAAACAATGAATATTTGAAAATGAATAAAAAAAGAATAGTTGTTGGTGAATCAAATTAATTCATTATGTTTATTAGTCTATGAATATGTAGATTTTGTAGATACTGTACAGAGTGGAGCTGCTGTGAATGAATTAGACTCTAACATTTAACATTTAGGCAATAATTCATCAACTAACTTTTATAGGTTTAATTTATGGGAAAGCAATTTTCACTACCAGCACTGTGGTAAACATCGTTAATCAAAATACATTATTATAATGAAGCTGTTTTAAAATGTTTATTAAAGGAAATAAAAAAGGGGTTACCCTTGCTTTGTGCATCTTTCCATTGTTGTGATAATTAATAGGTAAACTGAACATATTCTTTGCCAATGCAGATGAGGAGTGAGTGCCAGAGCGAAGAATAGTTGGACTATAAATTTTACAATAGGTAGACTTAACCTTACAGTATGTAATATTACAGGAATAGTCCCATGCAAATGCACCCCACTGCTTTACACAATGCTGGAGACGACAGCCAATTAAACCCACCGAAGTAAATGCCAAACTAGTTGGCTGATGCTTATTGGACAGTGGGTGGCCTCTGGATTATTACATTTAGTGTCTGATAGTTTTATGAAGGAGGGATTGTGTGTGCGCCCGTGTGTGCGTAATACTGTGATGCTTCAGGTTGAAATTATGATTTCGAACTTTGTTGAACAGAGATGAGTCGTCTTTGTATCCTTGGTATCCTGGGTGGCGGAAACTGTGTTTACACGTTATATTTAAATTATGCAAGCAAAATTATTTGAATGTCAAGACAGAAAAACGGTTTTGCTTTGCCTTTGTTACTTACAGTATCTGTTCTGATCTGTTGGCCAGTAATTTTGTTGACCTCATGACACACTTAGCGACGTCGTACTAAGTCTTACGTCATAATGTGAAGTGTTAACCCACACCCAGTTCAATTTGTCATTTGTAAGAGCCTTCTCTCTCTCTCTCTCTCTCTCTCTCTCTCTCTCTCTCTTGCTCCCCCCCCTCCCCTCCCGCGGCAGGGATGAGGAATCACCCACTACCACCACCCCCTTGAGTGCCATTTGTTAATGAAGGCCAAAGTGTTAGATGATAAATATGGTTGAAGAGAAATGGCACATGTAAGTGATCTCATTTAGGAGCATTACATTTGAATTTATTGGGGTACTTAGAGGGGACAGAGGGGCCATGACTTGAGTGAGAGGGGAAGGGTGCAGATGACTGACTTATAATAGACAGTGGGGTAGGGCAACAGAGCGACTAAAGGTATATACTGCCACCAGAGAAGGATGCAAGTTCCATGTGTTTATGTGGCAGTGTGTATGTGTTTGCATATAGCTAAGTGTATATACTGTATGTGTGCACATATGTTTTTTGAAGTGTGTGGTGGAAGTTGAGGAGAGACCGTCTGAATGAACCCCATTGGTAATGCGCCTTTTTAAATCACCACTGTAATATAGGCTACAATGTTGTAGAATTGTAATATTAGCCATGTGTTTGAAAATTAAATTAATATATTCTTGTAAATAGATGGAACAGGGTTTTTAAATATAATACCACCTTCAATGTTATTATAAACATTATTATAATACACCATGCTTGTCAGCTTTTCAAAGTTGTATTTTATGCTATAAATTTGTTAAATATATCAATAATTATTACCATCGTAAAACACTGTTTGGCTGTTAAACCAGTAAAACATGAGACTTACAAATTGAAACAACACAAAGATGTTTATTAAACAGGCATTGATTTGTGTAGGGACATGTTTGGGGAACAGTTTTCAGTCAGATTGGGACTCCTTTTTCTGTGTATAATCCTCACATCAGAGGGAAAAAAGAGCTTTGCAGGAGTGAGTTGCCTGCTTGCATGGTTCACGGTTAATTTATGTTTGGTTTTGTTACAGTAACTACACCCATATTGTGCAGTCAACTATTCAGAAGAGTCCTACAGTATCTATAAACATTGGCAGAGTGAGACACACAGAATAAAAGACCTGCAATACCTCCAACCGGTTGACACAATTTGGATTGCAGAAGACGAACAATATATTCAATCCATTTCTTGGCCCTGTTGCATTTAGTAAATACAGTGCCTGGTTGGTAAGAGGGATGTTGACAGAAAATCAAAAGCAATGTAGCAGCAGCGTCCTATAATGGAGACTTAGCTCTACTTTACACTCCTCTTACAAAGATCTACGATTCAAAAACAATCAATCCCTTCATGAGAGCTTGTTATTTTCTGCTATAATAAAAGTAATGGCGTTTCATCATTCTTGCACGGCACTGATTGTGTTTACAGTGGAAATGTAAGCATTCATGGTATGAGTGTGAATAGAAAAAGAGAATATAGAAAAGGTTTTGATTTGTGAGAATCCCACTCTTTCTTTTCTTCCATCCTTCACTTCTCTGTTGAATTTGTTTTGCTGTCGTCAGATGTTATTGAGGATTGAAAATATCCACATGGCGTATTGACAGCTCGCCATGAAGGTGGCACTGCATGGCACAGAGCAGCGGGGCGCTTTATTTCTCCTTACTGTCTGTAATTTGAGGCAAAGGAGTTTGAGATTTACCAGAGAGTATTTCTTTATGTAGACACATGGACAAAATATACACTACTTTTTTGGTGGTGTTCTGTCATACCTGTTTATGGTCTCTTTTGCCTCCATTTATTCCTGAAAGTACCTATTACCAATTCTCCTGTCTTGTAACATTTTGCTTATTTAATGTAAGTATTTTTGTGTGGTACTGTATCTGTTATTTGACACTACTGAGAAACATCTGGAGTCTCTGTTAAACCAGGTGTTGATATTGCAAATAAGCTTCCTTAGTAAATGGTTAATGTTTTGACTCACTGCAGACCAGTGGACCGGAAGAAATGTTTCTTGTTGAGGCCCAATAACACACTTACGGACATTTTGTCTTTCTGGAAGACCCTGCCTGTGGCGCAGCCTGTATTAAGCCCTGTTACGTTTCTTCTCACAAATGACCGTTTAACCGTCTTTTCCGCACCCTGACTCCTCGCCTGTTATTACTGTCATTGTCTCTCTTTCTGCTGTATACGTGTGAGGCTGGGCCCCTTAATATGCGAAGAGCTTCTCCTAGGCTTTCCTACGGGCAAACTGGTCTGTGTTTACTCCTCAATCAGAATGCCTCCTTTCCACAAGTTTGACATGCCTTTTTGTTGCCATGGTAAGCCCTCCCTTAAAATATATATTTTTGCTTTTGGCCTGGATGGTTTTTTATCTCAGTGGTTTAAAGCCTGTTGCCCCCAGGGCCAGATTTAAATGTGTGTGGGTCTTCAAGGATTTTTCTGCAGAAAAGCCGTTTGGATTGCAGCCTTACTGCCATACAAGTGCGACCGAATTGTGTCATTTCAGGTTTTTGAGCCATCGTTGGAACCAAAGGAAAGTCCAAAAGAGAAGCAAAAAACACAAGACAAAAGCTGATGAAAATGGACCAGATTGGATTATGTCAGACTTGGCATGTGCCTCGTTATGAGGGAAGTCTTCGTTCTGTCTTATCACACTCTGCCTTACAGCTAAATGAATTTTAAAAAAAGGCAAAGCACAGCTCTGCTCCTTGGAAAACAACAGCCAGATCGTAACTGTAAATACTGGCTTAAAGTGGTGTGGGCTCTGCATGATTTTCAGTCAAAAAACAGGAAGTGAGAGGAGGAAAAAACATACACTGTGTGATTGCACTAACTTTGGAGACATGGACCACTTTTTAAGCAGTTATAGTCGGGGCAATCCAAGGAAGGTTAAAATTATGGGCAACTGGATTTGGTTGAAGATACTTTGAAGACGTTGCACCTCTCACCCAAGGGAGTTCTTCAGTTCTGACTGAATGGAAGGGAATCTCAGCCATTTAACCTCTGTAGGGTTGTTATCAAGGTGTGGGCACTGCTTGGTTTGTTAGTGCTCCTGGCTGTTGTAACGACAGTCGTTGTGGTTGGTCGAGTCACGTGAGGCTAAGTGAGACTTCAGCCAAGTCCACTTGCCCTTGATTTTAACCCTCCTTGGGGGAGGCTAAGTTTGAATGACCGTAAGACAGATACTGGTCCACCCTAAAGATCACACACCCAAACACACCCAAACAAAAAAGCAGTCGAGTGTATGCAATACAGTGAGGAATGTGCAGACCTATATATTAGGAAAACTAAACAACCACTACTACTGACAACAATGTACATATTTTGGACAGGGAAGACAGATGGTTTGAAAGAGGAGTGAAAGAGGGCATTTTTTACCAGAATAGAGAGACCAGAGGAGGAAGGCTAAGACGCCACTTATCCCACACTTGCAAGGCTGTCCTCTTCCCAGGAGAGTTAACAAACGCTCAAATTTGGCTTCATGTGAAAATACAAACGACGGTCGTTTAGACTTGGCCTCGAGTGACTCCAACGACCACGACAACTGTTAGAACAGCCAGAAGCGCTAATGAACCAAGCAATGAACAGTTTTCTTATGTCACAGACTTGAACTGTTGAACATCTACCCATGGGTCCTTATGTCTAGAGAGCCACTACAGTATGTTCAGGTGGGTTCAGGTTGCATATATGAAAATCTATGAATTGGCAAACATGGTTTGAATCCTGAAGATGAAAACTGCTTTGTGTATCATTGCTTGACAAACCAGATAAGAAATAAATTTAAAAAAAAATCTTACAATTGACAATATTCTAAGAAATAGATCACAGGGTTGGTCTGTTTGTGTATGAGAACAGAATCTACTTTTTTGTTTGCTTTTATGCAATTTTATAATTTGTTTAGCATCTTTCTCTCATTTCTGCATCACTTTTAATTACTGCAACTCAAACCTTCATGTCTCCAAGAGCCAGGAGGCTGCCTATTTGCCACATTCGACAGGTAATCAAGACTGATTAAACACTGAACATAGCATAATTGCATTAGATCTCAGAAGCACACTATAACCACCATAACTGCAAACACACATGGTCTCTCAGAAAAAAAAAAAAAAAAAGAGGTTTAAATTGCAGAAGAGGAAGTATTTATTTCTTCAGTACCAAGAGAGGCTTATGATAGTGAGTATTACATTTGGATAAAAAAACCTCAAATGTAGTGTAAATGTTACACTATATTTTAAATTAAAACATATAATTATTTATTGTACTATTTTAAAGCCAAGACAAGTAGAATTGATCATGTACGGTATGCCTTATGTGTGTTACTGAGTGAACATGCTCTATTCAGTCCTTCTGTATCACTGAGAAACCCTTTAAGTGTGCTGTGACATGTCCTAAAGTTCTTGTTTAGCACCTCTCTCTGTGTGTTGAGGGTGTGAACTGATACCTAGTGTCAGCTAATGTCAGTGACAGAATGGTGCGGGAGAGATTGCTGGGGTCTACGTAAATGTAGAGGCTGCTAGATTAGCCCTGAGAAAGCAATGGAAATGGGAAGAAATGAAGAAAGAAAGACAAGGGAATAAAAGAGAAAGAGATGGGGCTTGAATTGGAAGGGTGGAGGGTTGAGGGGTTGTCAATTTTCTCCAGTTTAGCTCAGGAGGAAGCTATTTTCTTGGAATTAGATGGTTGGATCAATGCAGCCTTCCATCTTATTTATTAGTGCATGGTGACATCAACTGTTGCTCTGTACATCACCAGGCAGAAAAACCAAAAACGGTGTTTTCTCATGGCTCAACCTTATCACCACTTGTGCATTTAAAGTGGGGGGCTGGGGCGCAAGAGTTCAGCAGTGAAGCACTTTGATTGAGCCCTTTGAACTCAACCAGGAAAGAAATCAGTTCTCTTAATCCTGGCTCATATGTGATCATCGTAGCCAGGGGATACAGACCTCTGTGTCCGTCATCTCACAGTCAGCCAACCGTACCACCATTACTAATGCAATCACCCCTGTGATCTGAACTTCAGAACCTTGAACCAAAATAAATAGATAAACATGTCAAACATGCAGTGCAGAGGAAAAAAAGGAAAAGAAGGTGTGAATGAGTCACCCGAGAAAGGTTCATCCAGTGTGGACAGAACTCTTCCAGCTGGTCTCGATAGCCTAAGGTGATATGAGATACATGAGCGTTTTGATCAACAAGGAATGCTCTCATTAGCACAGGTCATGCTCTCTGCTTCAAGTTGTTCACCCTTTTCATCATCATACCCAAAGAGAGAGCATAGAAAGATTGGGCTTAAAAGTTAAATGCTATATGCCTACTTGGAAAATAATGAAAAGTGTAGCACCGGATCTGGTGTAAGTATATTTCAAGGAGTGTGGGTGTATGTTGTGGATCGTATGGGTATAAGGGCATCTTCCTCTGAGTACATCCAAAGCAACATCTGGAACATAGCAGATAGCATGTACAGAGATCCATTTCAGTATTCTCCAAACTCAAACACTCTAGATCAAGGGCCCAACACACCTCTGTTTCTATCCTAAAGAAATCTATTGCCACAGTTTATCAACTTTGATTGGTTAACTCTTGGACTCTCAAAATGGAACCCTTCATAATTTAGAAGCTGCTCTAAATGCAGTTGGCCGGGCTACATCTAAATGTTTAAAAGTCAAGTGAAGGAAGGAGGCGGTTAGACCTGAAGTTATGTCCTCCAAGGGAACTTTACAAAGATCCTCTCTCAGATTTATAGCCACTTACCTAGGAGCCTGAGTCGATATTCATAAACGTGGCTTCAAACAAAGCCCCCCATCCACTACCCCTGCTTGTAAATAAATACAGATATGCCTCTTTTACAGACAGCAGCAATCTAAAATATTACCACCAGCATAATTTTACCACACACATTAATATTTTATGGCACATTGTATTTTACCGCATTGAATCTTAAACTTTCATGGCCGGCCCCAAGGATTTTATTCCTTTGGAGTCTGTATCATTATTAGCCAAGATGTATAGCTGGCACAGCAGAGGATTGTCTTGCTTTTGTGCTCTTCACCATTTCATACATGATATATTCAGAGTCAACAGTGTTATCCTGTTTGCTTTACTCAGGTTATGTCTTCTAAAGTTGAATGACTTTGTAATTAACTTCTGTATTATTGTTTTCTATACTGAGACCTTGTTGAAACTCAAAACTAGATGAGCTTTTTGAGTTGGCCTCGTTCTGCCTTTTGTGAAGTAAAAAAAAAACTATTGAAACACATGCATTTGTGTGTCTTTAACTAGATCTATGGTGTACTATAATGCACTGCATGACCATCCTGTGCTATTCATTTTTGTACAAGGTATCAGTTCGTTAAATTTACCATCCATAGACACATTTATAAATTGCTCATGTGATGGTAAAACCCTATTAAATCTAGTTTGAAGTGTTTAGTTTTTCATCTAAACAAGTAAAACCCAACCTGTACAGTGTCTGCCTCATTATGATGGGAATAAACTCTTAACATCTGCATGTGTGTATTTGCATCTGTGCTTGTGTGTATGACTATGTAGTGATTTAAGTGGTTTTAGTGTCAAAACAAGTCTAATGAGCTGGCGCAATAATTATCAGCCATTTTGCTCTCACTTTTGCTAATTGAGGCTTTATATTAGAGTTAATACCACTGCTTTTGTACACTGTTACCAAAATGTTTGGCCAGAAATAATGCTGCCAATAATTTACATTTTTAATTTGTGCATGTCAGTGTTTTAATATCTTCCTATTAACCATACTTATGTGCTTAGATAATCCTCCCCAGATGGAGGTGATTGATCAACTCCTGTTTTGTGTATTTTTTACTAATGCAAACACCTACTGTATACAGTAGTATGAAAGTCAAAAAGGACAAGTAGTTACCTCACTTCTAACCTGATGTGCTTTAGTAGTGCACGTAAGAGTCTTTCTCTGGGATTTTTCCTTTTGCCTGTGTCGCTGAGCAAGACACTTAACCCCAAGTTGCTCCAGAGGCGTGCAACCTCTAATATATAGCAATTGTAAGTCGCTTTGGATAAAAGCTAAATAAATAAAATGTAATGTAAAATGTAAATCATGATTTGTTTGTTCCAACAAATAAGTCTAATGGCATTACTATAACTTGCTGTATTCTGTACAAAGCCTCATCATATACCGCTGGAGTGATATTAAGTATGTCCTCTCTTTATAGATTCTCCCTGCACTTTTTTTCCTGGGTTGTCGATCATGTTTCTTCCGCTCTTGCTTCTCTCTCACTTTGCTCCATGTATTTGAAGCGCTTTGTGAAATTCCCGTCTCATCCAGGTGAGTTTGAGTTGATCCCCAGGCCCTTTGCTCTTGTCAGGAATCTCCGAGGCTATCGGGCTCTCCTGGGGCCCTGTTTCACACACCAAATTGATGTCTCCGACTGGAAATGACACTTTCAGCAGGATTTGCCATTCTAAACCACCTCAAACCCATGTGATCTTACCCATTCACTCTCGGAGGGATTGCCTTGGAATGCACCATAGCTTCAAAAGCCAATGAACATAGCATGCTTGAATGAAAAGCTGATACATATCCTATCAGGGAAAAAAAGGAAAGATATTCTAAAATGCTGGCAATGTAGAACAGTATATTTTGCTCTGAACAAAGACCAACAGTGACATGAATAAGAAGGTATTGCCTGGGGGAATGCAATGGAGGGTAAAGGGAGTGTAACAAAAAGAAATCAATAACCACATGAATTTTCATGTGTAGGTGCTTGTCCACCATTTGCTTTATCTTGTTAATATCTGTCTCGGTCTGTCCGTCCATAAAAACAGACACAGATGGTATGATTAATGCATATTATTTAGAGCTCGTCTTTTTCTAACTATCCATTTAAAGTAAGAGCACAGTGACCATGTTGCTTTAAGGACTAGTTATGATATAATTTTACGCTGGAGTGGAAGGAAAAGTGAAAAGGTGTGACCAAGAATCCCTCCCTTGACTTATTTTCATCCCTAAGTCTTTTGGGGGGCTGCACGTTTCTCCTAGGGGGCTCTACAGACTGGCATAATGGATAAGGGCAAGGGTGTGAAAGGAGCACCTTAAGGCACCTCATTCAACCCTCCCAATCTCTCCTGCACACACTCTTGAGCTGTGAAGGCCTTCTTTCTTTGCCCTGCTAGCATGGGAGCCCTGTAATAGGCTCTAATTGATAGGGAGGTGTTGGGGTCTTTCTGTATGGGCTGAAGGGATGAGAGTAAGAGAGAGAAAGAGGTGCAGAGAGAGGATTACATGCGGGCATGTGGGGTGGAGCAGGGGAGGAGAGGAGAGGCTGTGGAGTGGTCTAGGCCCCGTCCGTAATGAGTCATTAATTTCCTAGCGGTTTTGTGGCGGTTGGCTCATTACTGGCCTGCAGAGGAGCAGGAACAAAGCTCTGGGTAGGTAGGAGGTGAGCTTAAATAGTTGGGGCTCAACACTACCCAACAAAAGGAGGAAGAGAATGTTGAATGGCACTTGGAACAGATGCAGTAAAAAGTGGCAGATGCAAATTGCGGGAGAGCAAGTCTTCCTTCAAGCACTTTTCTCTTTTTATTTTGTCAGACTGCAGCCTGAGAGTCTAATTAGTTAGTGAGGTGTTTCACTTCTGATAGGGCTGTGTCTCGTTATTGTCACAAAGAGGATTCGGCGAAATGGGAGGAAGCGCATATGTTCCACAGTCCCCAGTGGAAGCTGCTCACTGCAATAGTTTAATTGATTTCATTATTTATTTTACCATATAGAAATGGAAATATTCATGCTATGAAATTGTTGTATGTAACTTAGATGTAATAAGAGATGTGATAAAAAAGTATGAAGGTGATGCCCGCAGGTAATTAATTATGTTTTTAATTATCTGTTTATACTTTTCTCCCTACAGGCAGAATGATTATGGACAAATAGGCTGTGGGTCTAATGAAAATGTGGTCGTCCCTCGCTTTGTGGAGTGTGTGCACCATGTGTCGAAGGTCACCTGTGGTTCAAACCACAATCTTGCCCTGACAGGTACAGCAATGCACTGTGCAGGACTGCTATGATACACAACATTCAAGTGTCATATCAGCATCAAATAGATAAGGATTCAAATATTTGCTTTTTTCCCCCATGTTACAGTGTGTATGTCCTGTACCACTCACCTCTCTTTATTGAATATGCGAAGAAGTGGATCGTATCATTGACCCTTCACCTAATATGCCAGATTCAGCTGGACAATATCTTTATGTAGGGAGCTGACGTCACTAGTCATGAGCTGTCACTGTGTGCTTCAAAGTTCACCCATTTTACTCAATTTTATGCGAATATCAGAGCCCTCAAGCCCTCGATTGGCACATCACCTGAGAGAGAGACAAGGAGGGAGAGAGAGTTAGTGAGAATATGGCCCTGGCTCCTGATCCATAACAGTCATTGCCTGTTACATACATTTCAGAATTCATTCAGGCTATGAAGATAATCGAGGTAGTCGACAGTTTCCCCTGCAGCCCAATGGATTTATGATAGCACTGTCAAGAAAATGAGGCGAAATGACACAGTAGCTGACTTTAGCTGCAAATAATGTGATAGGCCGTACAGTGGTGCAGCAGCAGCTGCTGTCATTGCAGGTAATAGGCTATAAAGAAGGCTGATAGCAATACCTGTCATTTCTTAATGGCTGACTTCACTGAAGAGCTTTTGTGGCCTTTAACATGAAGATAATGGAAGATACAACAAATTTTACAGCTTTTGCATTGCATCCATAATTTATCACCAGAGGCCCCATGCAGCAGCAGCACAACAAGGACAACATGCTACTAGAGGTGTGGTTGACAGAGATGCAAGATGAGCTGCAGGGCGTTGGAGGCCCGTGCTATGCTTTATAATTAATAAAGGAACTACACAGTGTCAGTCAGTCAGTTTATTTTATCATATAAATGTCATATTGTGAAAGTACCTTTGTGTACTACATTTATTTTAGAATGCGATTTTGGAAATGACATTGAAATAATTTGCAGAAATAATCTGCTGATTACATCATTACTTCTTTGCTCAAATGGAAAACTATTAATTTACCCATTGGATGACATGCAGGTGACGGCAGGTTGTTTCAGTGGGGCTGTGGACGGGCATGTGGGAACATAAAGAGGAACATCCTGTTCCCAGAGGAAGTGACGCTATCAAGCTCGGCAGTGAGAGACATTGCTGGAGGATGTTGGCATAGCCTGCTTCTAACAGGTTAGTCTCTGCTTATGTTTGAAACCTGTGAGTGTAATACGGTGCAATACAACCATTTTCTACATTCATTAAATCCAACAGTACCTTCTGCCTGCTGTTATATGCATTTTTCTAGTACATAGAGACAGAGTACATGCTTGCATGTTCCGTACACGCAGACATGTCCATGACCTCAACATAAAGTATGCGTAAATCCTTGGTGTGTGTCTTGGCCCTCACACAGACGCGTGAGTGTGTGCTTTTAGCTGTGGTGTCCATCTATCCACATCATTCATTTAGAGCTCTCCCAGGGCTAGTGCGGCTACATAAACACAGAGGTTGAGGCCATGGCTGCTCTTTCACCTCACTGTGGAGAACTTCAAAGTCACTTCTCCTCACACAGCAGACGAATGTTCTCTGTCTGCCTGGCTGATATATTGGCCCCAGTTGCTGTCTTCTTACTGTAGTATGGCTGCGACTGAGGCCCCATCGTGGAGCCAGTGCTAGGCCATTTGTTAGTTTTAGCTGTATCTTCAAGACCTGGCTTTAATTCTGAAGGGAGGACATTAATCCTTTTAATACAACACTTTGTAGAGTCGTTTTCCTGTGTTGCTAATGCCGTCTATTATTAACCCCATTAAAAGTGTAATACAATTTAAGTATAGTGCTAAAAGTGGATCATTTGTTGCTCCGTTCTGTTTGAATTAATTCTAAATTTATGATCTAAATGATTAAACTATAGGAGTCACAGCACTAAATGAGATTCTTAAATGGCCTGGCATACATTTACACATATTAATACAAACATTTATGAGCACGCATTCACACACATGTCCAAGTGTACAGACACACACGAAGCTGCTGTGTGTTACAATTGCTCTCCTAAATCCTGTAATGTCCCCAGTTTGATCCCTAGCTCCATTCTGTCATGAGGGAACAGAAATATCCATCTTCAATCAGGCCTTAATGAATAGCCTGATGAGTGTCGGGCAGAACTGAATTACCAGATAGATTTGAAGAGCGTGAGAGTGTGTGTGCACACTGTATGTGTGTGTATGGGATGGGTGAGGGGTAGTTAGAGGGTCAGTAGAACAGGACACATGTAGAAATTAATTCTCTCCAAGTTCAAAAAAAGAAATTGGCTAATTCTGTCATATGAGCCTGGGATCGCCGTATATCGGTATGAGTCTTCATTTATTAGGGTCAAACCGCGGGGGGATGCACAGGGGATAGAAACGAGAGGTTAGGGAGAGCAAGTCGGAGTGATGGAGGGTGAGATTTGAAAATTGGAAAGAAAAGACGAGAAAGAACGGGAAAGAGTAGACAAATGATAGCGAAATGGGAAAGATGCAGCAAAAAGAGAGAAAGAGACTCGGTGGTATGAGAGACAGCTTGCCTGGGCCAGAGCATATTGAGGGCAGCAGGTGGAAGAGTGGCACAGTTAATTAAAACGCCTGTCTTAATGTCTCAGCCCGTCACTCCAGGGAAAGAGAGAGAGAGAGAGAGAGAGAGAGTTGCCAGGCTCAAGCTGGGCTACACCCAACCAGCCATCTAGCCAGCAAACCAACCATCCACCCAACCCACCAGGCCACATGTCAGACAAGCCCTGACACTATGCCCTTCACCCCCATCACATGCACAGACACACACACGTCCAAACCCCACCCACTATTTCCTTTTTCTTTTCCTCGTAGCCATACACCTATCCAAATGGCCACTCTCTCTGATGCAGACCTCAAAAAAAAAAAAAAAAAAAAAAAAACCACACAAAAACACACTTCTGATGTTACCGTTTTGCTCAGCAGCATCTGTAGCATGCCTCTAGACTTCCAGCCTTGCAGCGTAATCTGTCTGCTTTTAATAATTCATAGAAAGCACAGGCTGTGCACTATGTACTGAATGCTGAGGGTAATGGGGATGTTGTGATATTTCTATCATGGCCTGTCTGGAGCTGCAAGCGAATCAAACCATTAAAGATCTGATAAGCAGTCTGTTCAGTGTCAAAACAGCATTGGATGTCATCGCTGCCTTAGGTGGACCTTAACAAATCCATTTGGCTCTGGATGTTACAATCTAGCAAATGGCGACACATGATAGAGATTCTCTGCTACATTGCCACAAAGTTTCAAGTCGAATGGCACAAGTACACATTTCATCCTGAAAACACCAGGATTATACACTAAACCCATACTCAGTATATTGTGTTCACAGTGTATTTTATTAGACATGAATACAAATGTATTTAAAGAAAAAAAGGGCAAACGAACAGTTGGGGCATCCAACCATGCGTGAGGTGGGTCTAGAGTTGTACTTCATGTTGTTTGACTAATGTTTTATCAGGCTTTGCTGTATCACGGCAGATTGCTTTGTCAATAACCAGCCTGGTGCCTCAGTGAGCATGAATCTGAGATTGTCAGGCTGAGTGACAGGCTGGAGATGGCAGATAATTCAAAGAAATTGGAAGTGTGAAATCTTTAAGGGCCACTTCTTAACGCAGCAAATGCCAGGGTATCTTTCCATCAGCTGCTGCTCTCACAAGCCACCGCATTGTTAATGGTGGCCTGTCTGTCCATCAAGACCGCTTCAGGAGGGATTTAGACCTGTTTGGCATCCTTATCTCTCTGACTGCCTCCCACTAACTTGACCACTGCACAGCCTTGAATGCTGTGTGTGTGTTCCATGTGGCCAATGAGGGTCATAAATCTTTCTCCAGAGCAATATATATTTTTTCTTTATGTTTGCTTATTTATAGATATTGATTTATTTGATTATCTGTCTCACAGTGTATTGGTCTATCTGTTCATTGTTACACAATCAGAAGCCAAATGTAGTGGTACTTGTAGCACCTGTTAATTTAACTGTCAACACCTACTGATTGACCTTAGATTGTAGCAGTAAAGAGCTCTTTGTCCTTGCGAGTATCTTTCTGTGTCTGCCGCTGTCTTTCTGGATGGAGGCAGAAAAGCCAATGTCTTTTATTATTATGAGCAAGAAACTCATTACGTTTCCATATGAGTCACATCTTTACGTGAGGACAATATTTTGAGTTCATTAAATAATAAGAAACAATTAAATACAAATAATTTAAAGTAATTTGGTAGTAGCATTTAAACATTAACAATAAAAATTCACAGAGTTGTATTAATGTATTCAGCACAAAATGCGCTGCGGCCCACTGAAGTCCACTCGAAAGTGTGAAGAGGAGGCAATGGAATCAATGTCTTCTATGAATATACATTTCATTAATTGAGATCTGGGGCATTTTAATACCCAAAATTAACCTAAAAGTAATTTGAAATATAAGTTAATTATTCATTTAATAATGAGGTTTATGATTAAGAAGTTAATAAAAGAAACAAAAAGTCCACTTTCGTGCTAGAAAATAAAACCAAGAATTCACACAGGAGTAAAAAAAAAAAGATGTGTGTGTGTGCACGCTGATGTTCATTCGTCTCACCAGAACTGCCACTGCTCAAATGAAAGTAAAGTTATTACAGATTTGAATAGTGACGTCCTGACCTAGCTCGCTCCCTCTCCTTTTTCCTCACGGAGATCTTACACTCACGAGCGCACACAGTTACTCATTGACAACAGTTAAGGGTAAGTATAGGAGAAAGGCAGAAGAGGACAGAGAGAAAGAAGAGGAGGAAAGACAACAAGGCAAAAAATGAATCCTTCCCATCTGCTAATCCAAAAAAAACTTAGACTGTGTGTTTTGTTTGTATGTACAGAGAAATAATGAGAGAAAATAGACAGAGACGGAAGAGGGACTACAGAGAAGGAGGACCCAGACAGAGGAAAAGAAATAAACAAAGAGGAAAAGAAAGAAATACGTCCCCTATTTTTTCCACTTGTAATGGTCTCAATTCCCTGCCAGAGCTCCTTGTCACAGGGAGGTAGTTCCCAGGCCGACACATCTCAAGCTGTTCAAACATCCATTAGGATGTTTTGTTTCATACACTCTACAAATACAGCAAGACGAGACAGAAACGGGCAGATGATGAGAGGGAAATTGAGGAAGAAAGAAAAGAGACAGAAGAGAGGATGAAGTGGAGGAGTAAGTTGATGGGAACAGCAGAGAGAGGAGAAGAGGAAATTTATCAAGGAACTCATGTGATATTTAATGATCCTTGTATGTGGAGAGGGAAGACCACACCAGCTCGTTCTCCTCCGCCAAATACCGATCCCCTAACTTAATTTCCTGCTCAATTGCTGTTCTATAGTGCATAGTACAGTGATACAGGCTGGCAATATAGAAAACAGATTGCCTGTGCGGCGAAGTGGATAAGGCTGAGGCTTGTGCTGCTAGAGACCTGCAGTCTCCAGGGGGGTCTTGTCGGTGGGCTTCACAAAACCAACAAAGCCCATCTTTCCCTGCGACTGGCAGCAGCTGGCAGGTAGATCTTCAAGCGCTGGAGGTGGGGAAGTGGATCTGTGGGTGTGGTGTGCAGTGTGTGTATGTGGTGCAGACAGTCTTGCTATTCTTTGTAGTGGAGAGTTCCACAGTCTTCCATCTTGTGTTTGCTCATGTGCTATGACTCCAAATCCACTCAGAAATGTAGGCCTGCATGGACAGCAACCATCAATCAGTGCACACAGCAGTATGCAACCACAGCTACAGTGTTTTCCCACAGACACACACACAGATACAGTACACACACATGCACCCTCCATCAGTAATACATACAGTACACATGCCTGTTACTGTGTGAGATGCTTCGACAAGCCTTATTAGAATTTTTTGCTCATTTATTCCTGTCATTTTCTGTTCATATTTATGCCATCCAGTGTGTTCTTCAAACACAGATTTGCATGTTTAGTGCACATATACATAAACAAATACAAAACACAACTACCTGAAGCATATGAAAATAATTAATTTGATCATTTTATGAATTGCAAGTTTAAAGACTTACAAAGTTAGAAAATTTTCTTTCACTTTTTAAGATCAATTTCTCGGTAAAGTAACAAGCTTCAATATGTTTGTTGCGTCTTGTGAAAGACACTCTGCCAGTTCATGAAACATTTTACTTTTGCTGTTGTAAAGTAGTGTTTCCTGGGTAAAATTGTTGAAATTTCATCATTCTTCTAGCAGACAGGAAGTCATGTGATTTGTTGCATTGACATAGTGTTTAGCACACATGGCAGAAAGGCTGTTAATTTACAGTCTGAACACAACAGATAAAGCATTACCTAGAGACAACCAGCGCCAGGTTGTTTGTTTTTTTCTTTTCAGAATAAAATGTTACAGCAGTGTTCTTCTGATCTCCAAAATTCAAATTGCTAAGAATACCACTTCAGACAAGATATTTTTCGTACATCCTTCTTTAAAGACAAAATAGGTTAATATGGTGACCCGAACCTTGTGTATTGAACCAAACCAAGACAATCTGCTGACATGCTGCTATAGGGTTGGGCGGTGTCTACAAAATTTCCATTGGACGATTTCTACATTGAAACATCGAGATGGACGATGGCATCGGGGACACGCGCGGGGGGGATAGCGGTCGTCTTATGTGCATGTGTTCACTCGAACAGACTTTACTCGGTTAAAAACTTGGTAGCCTATGACGTTACAAGTCGCAGTGGAAATTTTACAAGCACGGACCAGCTAAAGCAGCATGGAACACAGGGTGCAGATGTTTGTTTAAGGATGTTTGATAGGCTGCGTCATTAAGCAGCCCACAAGCGGCTCACCTGCTGCCGTGAGAGCGGATCATGGGTGGGAAAATATGGAAAAAAGATGAGTTATGTATCTTTTAGGCAACTTTATAAAATGTGCTGCTGATGGAGAAAGTGGAGTAGACCGAGGGGGGGGGGGGCGCAGGCTGTGTTTTTAACTGAGGTGTAGGCCTCTTGTATGTGCCTTCTGAGTGTGGGGAGAAGAGAATTCCGAGGAAGGTGCAAGCATATTTAAAATTGATAATAATAATGTTCGTGGTGATTAAAACCTGCTTTCACATGGCGTTATTATGTGGAAAAAAAAAAAAAATGCCAGTGGGCGGGGTTTCACAATCACGATGCCTGCTCAACCATCGACCATCTGTCAGCCATCGTCGATGGATGATGGCATCGACTATCGGCCCAACCTCATGCTGCTGCACCTTTTCGGCTTGAACATACATAACGTCTTAATGTGTTGCCATGATGCTGTTGATGCTGGAAATTTTAAGTAGGCCAGTATAGTGAAGTCTTATCATGTCTACCTGGAGTTACTTGCATCCCATTTCTTTTACAGTTGTTAGTTCATGCAGGAAGTGTCAGTAACATAGTTGCCATTGGGTTTTGCGCTAATGTTAGCAGTATGAACCTCCTCTGACCTCTCAAAGTGACAGGGTTTTGTTGCATAACAACCTTGTGTAATGAACTTCCTCCCAGGAGATGTCATTAAGGACGGGAATGTTTGTCTTCCGCTTGCACCAAAATGAATATTCAGCTATTATCGCTGCAATGCATTCAGATCTGATATGAGTATTGGGTTTCAGCTTGTACAGAAGAGAGACAGCCACCCATTCCAGATGGGTTTTATTTACTGTCTCTGCATCTCTTTGATCAGCCACTGGTTTTCTTAATTTTTCACATCCAACAGGGTTTTGCAGCGTAAAGACAGTTAAGGTCCTTTCTGTCTTCCTAGACATAGTTTTATCTGGCATACATCATTCAGACTCTCCCCCCAGTCTCTTTCTTACCCAGATTTACATATTTGTTTTAACTAATGTCCTGTTGTAGGCCACTAAAGATCTGTAATAACACTACTAGGGTTTCTGCAAGTTGACCGCGCCAAGAACCACATAGACATGGATGGGATAGAGTTGTCAGATGGCTTTCCATCACACACAGGGATTACATTTGAGCAAAGGTTTTCCTTGATAAATGTAGCCAATTGGTCAGCTTATCGGCTGGATCTACACTGTATGCCTTTCATGGCTTGTCTACTTTTCCCATGTAGGAGGCCTTCTAAAAGGGGGGTGCACTGTGTATGTGTGTGATATATGTGAATGTGAGAGAGAGACAAAGAAAAAGAGGGAGAGAGTGAAAAATGTCACTACGATTTGAATTTGCTTTTATTTCATTTATTGAAAAAGACTGAATCCAAGGTTGATCCTTTTACATTCCAAAAATCTTCACAAGTATGGGAAGGAAGAGAAGGGAGCTTTCTGTCCTTGTGGGGGGATGGGATACACCATTTGATGCCTTGATTACCAATTCCCATCTGAGTATCATCGTGCTAATAGTAAATATAACTACAGGAAGTGATGATTTCTGCTCCAAATTATGTGGATGTTTACACTGCTTGTCGACTGAGCAATATATTTCTGATCAAAGATAAACTGTATGAAGGAAAAATAGAAGTTGCATTAGCTCAACAGTGGGAAAGAGGAAATGGTGGGTCCCAGCAGACTGATGTATCTTGTAAAGCACCCCCTCCCTTTCTGCACCAAAGGAGTCACTGCCAAGATGGCTGCTCGAGCTCCAGGCCTGCAGGGCATGACCCTGCGCATGCTGCCAGACACCATTTCTCTAAATCCAACCTCAAAATGAATCTTCAGACCCTGGCATAATTCCTCATCCTCTCTTCCTGTCCTCCTCACAACATCTCTCTCTGTCTCAGTTGTTTCACTTCTTTTATTTTCCCCATGTGGGCCACGGGGAGGATGGTGTGGAGTGCCTCATCTTTCAAATTCCTGTGAATTTAAGATGGTAAGCCTTGTGTTTGAGGATGAGTGTTTGATGAGGCTGGGTGTCTGGGGCTCCTCCCTACAGGTTTATCATGTTGGCAACCATGGATGGCTCCTTTTTAAGGGTTGTCGTGAGTTGTCCTCCCCTGAGTCTGGACCTCTCAAACGTAGTGGCGTGAATCCTTGGCAAACACTGTGTGCAAACAGATCCATTAACATAGAACGTCAGGTTTAATTGCAGGCCTTATACTGAGTGTTTTTATGTACTCCTGACCTCATACTAAACCATGCTGTAAATGAAACAACAGATGATCACCTCATCTTTTATTTAATGGAAAGCTATGGTCAAAGTTAGGCATTGACTTCAGAAAACTGAAGACCTGCATTGTACAAAATGGAAAGTGTAGTGTTTTTAATGGGTTTGGCACCTATCTCAAAAATGTAAAGCCATGTTTTATTTAGCTGAAGCAGTTTGTTTGCGTATCTTAAAGCCAAATGTGGGATCAACTGTATCCAACTTTAATTGCTTGTGTTGAACGTATAGCTTATGAGTTTAGAAATTCATTTCAGTTGACATGTCCCCATAATAACCACTGATTTATTGTCTTGAGAAGTGAAATAATAGGTTTTCTGGCTTAGGCCAATCACTGAGAGGTTTTATTGGATTTTTCCACTTCTCTAATAACTTTGCATTATTTTGGTTTCACAAAACACTATATACTACTGGGTTGTTCTCATGGTCTTCATTTCCATCATTCACAAGGCAAACAAAAAATATTTTCCATTCCTTCTAGTCACATTATACCGACAGATCCCTGGGCCAGGTCAGGCCAGTGTTAACTACTGTAGCATGGACTTCTGAGTGTTTGATACGGTCTCTCTTTCCTCTCAGTCTATGTTAGGAAAAAATATCTTGCTCTTTCTTTTTTCCTTTAAACCTTTTCTTTCATTTTCTATTATTCCTTCTCGGTGTGCTGTAATGGCTCACGAGGAGTTTTAAAATTAATAGCTGAGCTTCAACCAGTAGAGGTTATGCTTATTCTTTATTTTTTTTCCCTCTCTCCAAGCTACACCACCACCCCCTCCACCCTCCACCTTCTTTCTTCACCACTGAGTCAAACCACCCACTAAGTCTAAGGTCACTAGCTAGCCAAGGCGAAGGCTGTTCAGCAGGGCTGCAGCAAACTTGGCAAAGTCCTGGTAAGACTCCCTGCTGCTCCATGGGACATACCAGCTCCTTTGCCAAGTCAAATAACACATTTAGTGAATTGAAAGTAAGATTTAAGTGGGGCAGTACAATGTGGCCAACCCTCTCATCTCTGAGCCGGTCCTTCTCTTTGTGTGCTAGTGTGTGAAAACTGCTCTTGTTCTCAGGGACTTAAACCTTTTTTTCTTGCTTATTATTTGGAAACAGGTCAGTTGGGTGTGGAGGCTATAACTCCACCCACCCGTTTTTTTCCCCTTATAACTTCACATTCATTGCTTCATCAATTTTATTTTTCCTCACCCCTCAGTCTGTTTCTTTACCCCCCTTCCTCCTTTTCTTTTTTTACCGGCACTCTTTTCTCCTCCCTGTGTGTATAGGAACATTTTTCAAAGAATTCAGTGGCCAAGTTCAGGCCCTTGAAGTGATTGGCTTTGATTCAAGACCCTGTTTTCTTCTCTTCCTCCTTTTCTTTTTTCTTCTTCTCACAGTATTGTGCTCCTTATTTCACAGAGTGACACTTTTCACCTCTGTTATTTTTAACTTTAATATACAAACACAAACATAGTGTATTTTTCACTGTGTATTTTTCTCTCATTCACCAACTGGTGAAAAACAAAATGACGAGAAAAATCTTGCTACAGGTCTATTTGAATTCTACATTTGACTGATCCATTATATAATTGAAATACAAACTGAACAAAATTATAAACACAACACTTTTGTTTTTGCCCCCATTTATCATGAGCTGAACTCAAAGATCTAAAACTTTCTCTATGTACGCAAAAGGCCTATTTCTCTCAAATATTGTTCACAAATCTGTCAAAATCTGTGTAAGTGAGCACTTCTGTATTGCTGAGATAATCCATCCACCTCACAGGTGTGGCATATCAAGATGCTGATCAGACAGCATGGGTATTGCACAGGTGTGCCTTAGGCTGGCCACAATAAAAGGTCACTAGAAAATGTGCAGTCACTTTGAAAAGACTATTCTATAAATGTACACAACAGGATTGTATTCAATTCATACATTTGGCAATGGGTTGAGTAATGTCTTCCACACATATACAGTCTACATCCAAAGGCTTTTAGCATTCATTTTATTCATAGATTTGGGTGTTTTTTTTTTGTTTTAAATTGACTCACTGAAGTGTATACCTACATCTCACTGTCTTTCTTCCTCTGCACTCTTCCTGAATGTATGTTGCTTTAGAAAGCAGGTGGTTGACACACTTGTCGTCTTCAGGCAAAATTATATAAATACCCTAAAAAGAACAAAATGTCGATCCATGACTGACACAGACACAATGTAATTAAACTGATACATGTAATTCTGCAAACCAGGAATTCTAAGCATGTCATTGTGGGTAAAGCAGTTCAGACAAAGTATTTGAAGCTACTGTGATCTTTAATAAAATGCAAGTGCAATTAAAGCCACTGAACTGAAGTGCATACAGATTAGATTTTATATTTCTATATTTTAGATTTTTAAACTCACTTCTTTTGAAGAATATTAGTTATTCATAGAAATTGCAAGTAAATAATGGTATTGAATCTTAGCCTATGTTGGCTTCTCATAGATATTTATTATTCATATGTTTAATGTAATTCAATTATGCACAGTTGTTGTGATTCAGTGTGATCTTTATATGGCTTAATATCAAACTTACTGCAGCTTGTGAGTTGGCAGAGCCTCATCAGTCTTCTTTCGTTTATAGTGATATGAGTATGTCTGTAGCAGTCAAGGTGAGTATGAATTCATAGAAATAATTTGTGGCATGTCACCTCATACTGTCACCTCACAGCAAGAAAACCCTTGTTGTCTATTGCTGGCCATGTTTTGTGTAGGTTTTCTCCAAACACTGTTTTCTTCTTTAAATCCAAAGAAATTATGAAGTACCTAGTAACTCATACAAAATGTGGTTCTTTTAGCATCAGCAATTTAGAGAAAATAAAATTATCTGGTGCTAACTAGACTATACTATTGGGCTAAATTGCTATACTGTCACTGATTTGCTACTCTGTAACATACAGTATTTTCCAGCATTTTTCAAGTGTGGGGTAGTTAGGGTAAGGATGGGTTAATGAAAAAAACCCACTGTAAATGTGACATTGTATTCTACATTGACTGAGAGGCAAACTTATCCAAGACAGTTTTAATTTGATGACATCCTGCTTACTGTGGGTGGGCACGACTAGTTTATAAACACGCCATTTATCTGTCATCATTCATTTAAGAATTTCATTAATCACATCTGTTGTACAAAAAATCACTTAGCTGTAGAGGATTCCAGTGTTTGTGACTGAGTCCTATCAGCCCCACAGCCAAGGAACATCTTACGATGCATCACTTTTGTGATAATGATTGTTTAAAAAACGTCTTAACAAGGGCAAAGAGTGTTAATTTCTTTTTGTGGAGTGTTGTATGAACAATATCACTGTAGTAGTACAGTAGCTACTAGACTAGTGTGTTCAGGCATAGCAAATTAGGGTCATAGGCCAGAGGACTGTTGTAACACATTAGCCGCTGTCACAAAGAGGTCAAACTCGGCTGTGTTAGCTGGATGTGTTTTCTGGGTTAGGTGCTTTGTGTGCTTTGCTGCACCTTGCTGCATGAGTCTGTACTGGCCACACAATGGGACAGAGATCAGTGACAGTTCTTGACCTCCCCTGGGTGCGTAGCCATTACAGCCATAGTTCAGAGTTCACCTGCTAATCTGTGCTAGACCTGGAGGAGAAGCCAGTTGTGAGCATATTCCTTGCATAGGATAAACAGAGGGGAGGATTTACAGATGGGGTGTGGATGAAAACTAAACCAGTATGGGTCAAAATTGTTCAAAGTAGGCAGAATTATAATTATTCCTTTTGCCATATGTTTGCTCTGAACGTCCTGTTTAATGGTGAACCATTAAACTTCGACGCCATGCCATGGACACAGCATTAAACAGAAACTCACAAGCTTCATAACATAGCATCATCGATGTGTTTAGAATGCACTCTGAAAATGTGAAGTTGATCAGATTAATTCTATAGGTGGAGTTTGTTAAAGTTTGGAGCCTGTAAATAAACTTAAATTATGTAGTAACTGAAAATGGCTGACTTCCTGTTGGGTTTAGGGCATTGCACCAAGAGGCTTTTTTGTTTTCTGGACATACATGTGCCATAAACATTTTGTACATTTCGGTGAAACATGCCACTCTTTAGAGGGCGCTTATGTCAGACCAATATGACACATACATTTTTCCTACCTCTGATGTGTGTGCAAAGTGAGTTTGTGAGTTTTTGAGCACCTTTAGGGTGCCAACAATGCAATTGATATGGGGAAATAATAATAAAAAAGAATAATTCCTTCAGTTTCTACAAGAGAACAGGTGCCTACGCGGAGCCCAAAGGATATTAAACGACATTACCCACACCAGCTACAGCCTGTTCACCCTGCTGCCATCTTGGAAGAGATATAGGAGTTTCTGTTTCCACACAACTAGACTGCAGAGCAGCTTTTCCCACCAAGCTGTC
Organism: Micropterus salmoides; assembly: GCF_014851395.1. Taxonomy (NCBI): domain Eukaryota; kingdom Metazoa; phylum Chordata; class Actinopteri; order Centrarchiformes; family Centrarchidae; genus Micropterus; species Micropterus salmoides. Next base: position 27,825,153 of record NW_024044459.1, read on the forward strand.
AGACTTTTAAACTCAAATTCATCCTCAGCACTGCTCCATTGAATATAGTTTATTTATATTTACCATTTTGTTATTGTATTGTATTTTGTATTACTGTATATTGTCTGCTACGAAGCAGAAGGGATTCACAAACTTAATTCCACTCTACAACCTGTTGTAATGTGACAAATAAACCTACCCCACACTCAAAATATAGAGGTCTGGGTGTGTACTTAAAAGGGTACACATGCTTGTCGCTGGGATGGTACCCTTTAGAGAGCCAATTATATACCCCTCGCTGACAGTACACTTATGTTTTAGACCACATTGTACTCTTTCTGTAAGTCAAAAGGTGCACTTCTGGCCTCTTAAAGATCAATATTGTACCTTTGAGGGAACATTCTTCAAAAGTGTACCTGTAAGTACAGAACTGCTCTTGTGACTCCATTTTCGAGAGATAAGGTCCTTCCATGTTTCATGCTCAGGCCTAATAATGTTTTATTTATTTATTTTTGACTGAAATCATCTGAATCATTTGATGTTCAGTGTTTTGAGTTTTAGCGGTCAAATTAAACATAGCCTTCCCCACACCTGCTACATGAACATATGGTTAGTCAGTCATTTCATTACATTTTTTTTCTTACAACAGCTCTATATTCAGGTAGTTACTGAACAATTTCTATGGTATTGATTGGGCCCTTTAAATTAAGGTCAGTTTGTATTGTATCTGTGTATCATCTACAGTGTGTCGTTATATAGCAAGGCTACTACTACTGCTGGAGCTGTATAACGAAATAACTTAAAAACTAATTTTTAACGAACATCATTTCAAAATGGTAAGTCAGGGCCTGAGCTTTGGCTCTTTCACTTTGAAGAACTGATACTAAAATATTACTTTGGCTATTGATATTTAGACAGATATTTCCCTCAAACTCTACAGCAGTGCATCATTTCATCTACGTGAGATAACATTTTACCATTTTCCTGTAGCTGTTTTATTAAAGTGGCTTCAGATGGGTCATTTCAAGCAATTCACAAAGAAGGAAAAGCGTAAGGATAGAGAGAAAGAGGAAAGGAGAGGTCATGTGATAAGAATATAGATTATTTAATGTCATTGTATATAAAATACAGCAAAATGCAGTTTAGAGCAAACCACTTAGTAGCTTTAAAGTCGCACATATAGGTAGGTAAGGAAAGAAGGAAGGCAAGGGATTGAGGGATGGTGAGGACAGGCAGAATCAGCTTGCAGTATTTAAAGTCCAGCTGGTCTCTGGCTCCGAGGGTCTACTTCAAGGACCTCTCTCTCGCTCATTCACACACACAACTACTACACCCAGCTACTCACTCACCCACCCACCCACACAGACACATACACACAGTACCACTCTACACCATTGCTCATTGTCTGGCTCCAAATCTCTCTGTATCCTCACTCCCCACATCATCTCCACCCACCTTCCCTTCTTTACTTTTGCTGTATCTGTCATTTTCAGCCCCTCTCCATTTTTGATCCACTGGCTGACAATGATGAATTTCTCTCAGCTGTATAGGAGTTGGCAGAAAAAGTTTGCTCAGCAAAGTTTTGAAAGTGAAGCGAAGAGAGTGCAGCTTATGATATTAGTTCAAGTTCAACATGGTACTCTGTAAGACAAACTAATTTTTCCTCATTTAACGTCTCCTATTTCTTTTGCAAAATAAGCTTTTTAAGTAAACCAATTGTTTTTTTTTCTTAGGCCATTATCTCATCACACTGCTATTTTAGGCTTTGTGGTTATGATTTTAGCCGAGGTTCTTTTAATTGAAAGGTCACCTGCTGATGTCACCAAGTAAGCAGAAGCTAAAAATAACATAAATTTTAGGTCAAGTTAAGTGGTTAAAGTGATAAATAAAGCACAGTGATGATTTGTCTTGATACCTTGATTGAGATGTTTCTGATCTGGTAAATTATGTGTGATTCATTACAAACATATCACTCACAGGCATTACACAAGAGACTTGTTTAACCCCTGTTTTACTATGAACACATGTTGGCTGCATGGAGATAATGATGATAATAAACTCAACTGGTATGTGTAAACCAGGGATGATCTGCAATAGGGTCTCAGACCACAATGAGAATATAGTGTCTACAATGCAATGTACATCCCCCTACTTTACACCTCCCGATCACTAAAGGGAATATACAATCTAGTCAGGTAAGATGGTGTGCTGGTCCACTGGCTTGTTCACCTGTGTCTGTTCTGTATGTGTTCTGTATGTATAATACAGCAGATAGCTGGAGGCAGAGTTCAGCCTCATCAGTTCCTTTTTTTTTTCATTCAACCTGCATCTCTCTCTTTTTTCACGGTGATAGAGCCAGGTCATGACAGATTCTGGCCTATTAAAAGATATAAAATGATCTACTACAATATATTAGTTGTAATTATAGGTTTATTGTAGTAGTTATGTTGTAACCATCTATTAGTAGTTCAATATTAATTACCCACACTCACTGTCTCATGCAAAATCTTCATGCTCGCTTACTGGTTCAGATAATCCATGTTTTGCCATTCATGCCAATGGCAATCAAGGTTGGCAGGGTTTTTTGTGTTTTTGTGTTATTTTTTGTCACTTCAGCATAAAAAAAGTTGACACTTTTTTTTGATTTTCAGCATTCTTTGTTTCATGCCATTAACAGTGTATAGAATAATATTTTTGAGGGTGTTTAAAACATAATGCGTATACTGTATGTGTAAACCATATTTGTTACCTATGGGTGTTTTTGCTCAGACAATTCCCAGCATCACCAAGGAATTTTCTCACTCATGTCTTATGCTTCTCTGCTTTATTAAACTGCTTACATCAATGAGCCCTATTCTCGAGATGCACAACACCATCACCCTATCATATAAATGCAATCTACAACAGGTTAGAGATTTGAAACACCTGGTTAATTGGCCTAAAGCTTGTACATACAGTAATTCAATTTCAAAGCCTCTATTGGTCCTCCTCTCCCCTTTTCTCCTCTGTCTTCCTCTCAACCTCGCTCCTTCTCTCTAGGATTATGTGCAGGTTACAGAGCTAGCACAGTGTGGATTAGCAGGGTCGTTCCTCCATGCTTGGTGCCTCTCTTAATGTGATTATGCATCATCAGGCTTGTTTACCGTTAGGTATTTCATTGTTGAGACCTGACAAAAGTTCAGCCCTCTTCAACCCACTTACTGGTGCCCACGCCCACACACTCGCACCGTGCTTAAGCTGTCAACCCCCCAGCTCATACTGACACACAAACAAACAAACTACACACCAACAAAGAATACCAATGGCCCAAAATGTTCAGCGCTGCTTTCTTTTGAAAGGCAGTCAAATCTTTCTTTAATTTCATAATGGAATTACATGTATCAGTAGTTGGGTGAAATGCATAACGCTATAATGATCTGAACTGGTACTATTTTTTATCTTAAGGATACCATTAGACAGTGCACTAGAGATCAGGTGTCTGTATGTGTTCCCTTTAGCTTGAGTCTACTATAACCATCTTTAAGCGTCAAGCACCACCTTTCATTAGCCTAATGAAGACATCCTGTTTGCACAGAGCATGGTCTAACTCTGTCAGACTTCGCAGCTATGCACTCCATCAGTGGTGAATGAGCCTCTGTGTGGCCTGAGGGGGGTGTGACTTAGACTCGGTGTGTCATTAGCCATTGATGTTATTGGCTCATTATCTCCCAATTAGGCTGCTATCAGAGCTAGCTGGCGTTTTCATTACAACGTAGACCTCCGTGATCTAACAAAGACCAATGCAGCTGATTAAAGATGGTTTCAGCAATAACATGTCGTGCGAGGTCTTTGAACTCCCTGTGATATAGTTAGAGCGGAGGTGATATAACACAATCAGGCTGATTAGAGAGGGCATGTCTCTTATTGTGCCACTTACTGAGGTTAAGGCAGAGTAATACTGATTAATGCGTTCTTGGTAGCACGTTTTGTTAATAATGTACAGTCAATTATGGAACTGAATAATTGAGGATGGTTACAATTAAGCTTTCAAAAATATTTTATTTTATTTTAAGACTCTCTCAGTGTAAGCACCAACTGGCCCCCTCACCCATGTCATTAAGTGCACATGTATGTATGCACAACATTGTACCCATACAGTGCATGACCTCTGAAGGACAAGTAGAAGTGTACATGTGCGAGTGCGTGTGCACATTGAAGGACTAATCAACTCTGTTAATCACCCAGGGTGGGTCAGCCTGTAAGGCAGGGACAGAAATCGCCTCTCCTCAGGTAAATCAGAACAAGGAAATAAAGTCCTGCAAATTAGAGGCCTAGAAAAAGATTACAGTCACAGTGTTTGTCCTTCACTTTGACCATGGAATTAGTGCCAGCTGGGCAATACTTCTCCCTCATGTTGTATTACTTTTTTAATTAATCTACCACAGACTCCTTAGAGTGATGAGATACATTAGAGTTGTCTGTTAAATGCAGTCAATTATCTAGCTTTGTTCCTACAGAATATGGGAGATAATTGACATATCTTTCTCATGTTTTGACTTAATACAAGTGCATTTTGAGTTTGTGTCTTTTAGTCAAGTTATCATAACAAAACATTCTCCTGTAAGTATGGACTTCTAAGCTTAAAAACATATTCATGTTTAGATTCTTTCAGCCTATTAATTGAGGAAAGAAACAACATAATACAGTAACTGGTAGCTTGTTGGTGCGTGTGTGTTCTTGGTGGCCTTGCCGGAGAGCTGCGTTTCTGCCTGTTTACCCGTTAGGGGTTAGTTTCGTGATCCGTGAGAACTCTTTAAGTGTCTGCCTGGTGATTAACTCCACATCGCAGCACAACGTCTTCCCCCTCACTTCATAAATGAGCTTTAATTGAGGGAGCTGGCTCCTTAGCAGGGAACCTCTTTCACTCTGTGTCGATTAAAACGTCATTTTACAGCCAAAAAAGAAACACGTTCCCAATCACTGCCCTTGAATTATTGTTCTGTAGCTCGAGGCTTGTATTTTAAAGTCACTGAATAATTGCAATCAGATTATTCTAATCAAGTGCTGGAACAGTAATTACAGGTTGCAGTCATTTAAGCTGCCCTGGAAGTCCCATACACACTGCTGGTGTGCATATTAAAAGTTTATGTCGCAAGAGATAAATTTAATGAAGATGATTCTAATCTTTCAGCTACTTTTAGATAGGTTTCACACGTGTATGAGACGAGAACAATTTAAATCTCAGCCATCAGAGTGGCTATGCCAAAGGCAGTTATGGTGGATATTTTTCGTACCCTAAGCCATTCTCCTCCTGCCTCCGCAGTCCCCTCAGTCAACCAAGTCCAGGCATTAGTACCAAACGGTTCTCCCAATAGGACTAGACGCGTTTCCTCCCACTCATCTCCCCCCACTGATAACCTCATCTGTGCCCAGGTCTGGATTTCATGTCAAGGCAAACGTTAGGTGACTTAGCGCTGTGCCAAGCTGTCAGAGAGGCATGAGAATTACAATCTGGAGGTCTGTGTGACAGTGGAACCGTCTCTCCTAATCCTGTTTACGCACATCCGCATCACCCCATTCCAAAACAGAAACCTAAGTGTGTGTTTTTTGTCTGTGTGCGTGTGTTTGCATGTGCATTCATATATGTGTGCTTGTTTTCATCACTGTCTGAGTTTGTGTATGTCTTTTTGACTACAGTATGTCTGTGGCTCTGTGTGTGTGTGTGTGTGTGTGTCTCTCTCTATGTATTGTATTGAGAAGGTGTCGTACATGCTCTGAATGTATAATTCAATATGACTAATCAAGGTGGTGGCTGCCAAACCAGCAGCACTGGCTGACAGACTGGGCCCACAGCTAATTTGATAAGGTTACAATGCTCTTGAGCCTAGATTCAGATTCAGCAGCAGTAGAAGCACAGCAGCAGTAGTACAGTATTGCATCTTGCGCAACTACCCGAGATACAGTCCCAATTGACTACTTTGGGCTCCCGTTCACACCCAGCTATTCCACACCTAATCTCTATTCAGTTAGCTTGGCTGCATAGGAAACATCTCCTTCTGTTTCATATGCTAATCGCTAAAAGCATAAAAAGGGAGGGGGGGGGGGGGGGCAGGGCTCAAAAGAGGAATGGAATTTAACATGATAATAATTATCCACAAAACGCAGTACCTGCGCCTTATGAAACACACAGGCTTATGGGACTTGATCACAATGAAATTGATCGCCATAACGTAGAGCTTGGTGGCGCATTGCTTCAATATGTTGTGGTAAAACAGGTTGCATCAATGGTCAGCCAGTTGAACAGGTCAGTGTTTTTAAATATCTTGGGACAGAGATGGACACATCAGCACGCAGAAACTGTGAAGAAAGCCCAGCAACGTTTACACCTGCTGAGGAAACTTAGAGATTTTAGTGTGAGCAAGGACATTTTAACTAGGGTCTACCGGTCTCTCATTGAATCCATACTCACTTTTAATATCACAGCATGGTATAATGCCCTTACTGTTGAGCATAAAATCAAACTTGCACGAATAATAAATCAAGCTAGTAAGATAATAGGCTCCCCTCAAACTCCCTTAACAGAACTCCATACCCGGTCAGTATTGAGGAAAGCCACTACAATCACACAGGATCCCACCCACCCACTTAACCAATCCTTTCAGTTAAAGCCATCAGGTCGACTCTACAGTGTCCCACTTGCAAGGAAAAACACATATAAAAAATCCTTCATTCCCACAGCCATTACTATATTGAACAATCACATATAGAACATATCACATTTTTGTATTCTGCACGTCTGTACAAATAATGTGGATAAATTGTCTTCAGTGTATCTATGTTTTATATATGTTATCTATGTTTTATATGTGTTTTTATGTCTTTTGAGCCTGTCTTGTCAAAGACAAATCTGTCACTTGTGACAGACAAAGTTTTATTATCTTCTTATCTTGTCTTATCTATTTTAATCTCTTTACTGCCCATATTTCTATGTAATTCTGAAGCATGTCAATAAATGTAGTATCTGTTCAAGTAGTTAAAGGAGATTGTGTATCGGCTGTGTGTGTTGTCTTGGTGCTTCATGATAATTCAGCATGTGAGATAACATGCTAAAAGCACACCTTCACAAACTAACTTAAACTGAGCACTTGATGTTGGTGACTAAATCTGGAACTTGCAACCATTAAGCTTTCTTAATTCAGTTGCTTTATCTGTAGTCATATACATCATATCAGTGGTGCACACCATTGCTGATATGTTGCTAATGTTGTTTACAGTCGGGGCTTATTCAATATTCAACAATTCAAAAAATTAAGTTCTATCATGTTGGGAGGTTATCCTTAGCCTGCTGTTCATCGTTACATATTCATCTCTTCCTCAGTTGTTTTTTTCTCATACTGTAATGGTGTGTGACAAAGTTTTGTCAGATATTGGAGTTTATAGCCTCCCCAGGGAGAGGCTACAGATGGGTTTTAAGTAGGGCAATGTCGGTCGCTCGGGCAGATCAAACCACTTTGGTACAATTGGGTCTGAGGTGCTGCATGGCCTCTAGGGGCATCAAGCACAGCTTTTATACTCTAAAAAAGTCTTGTTAAAATGTTAATCAAGTTGACCTAGGGGTGTCTTCGGGGTGAACAACATATAAGTTAATTTTAGTTTGCAGTATTCCTAATTAGTAATGACGATGATCAGGTTTTCTACGTATTGAATTCTTTCACTGCCTTTGTATTTTGTGTATAGGGAGCACAATCAGGGCTTGTGCAAAAAAATACAGAATGTGAACTGCACAGTGTAGCTCCTTCAAAAGATGGAGGGTTTTCATAAAGAAGGCTGGGAATTGCTTTTAGGTTCATTTACACCAGGGTTTCCTAGTATGCAGACTGTTTTTGTGTGTTTAACATAAATAGGGCAGGTGTCAGAATCAGCTTGATTGTGACATCATTTCTTAGTTTATAAAAATGCAACTCTTTCTGGAGATCAGTGTCTTTACATTAAATATATCATCATTTGGTGAAGCTACAGCAGCAGGACATCCTCTGTCAGGATTCGAGCATACAAATCAGTCAGCTACTAAAGTCAAATAAAAGGAAGAAGAAATGGCGAGAGAGCAAGAGGCAAGGGGTGTCAGCAAATGGTTAAGATAAAACTGGCAGGTTATTACAGTTTTTTCCATTTCAAAGTCCAATATAAAATTTCTATTATAAGGACAATTAATTACCCCTGCAAAATGGCAAATGTGCATCCTTGTCAGGTGGAGTGTACTCTGATGGCCTTTCCTCAAACACAGAATGTGAAGATTTGATCTCTTCTAATGGTTCTGCAGGAAAGGGTAATTACGGCATGGTCAAAGCTAATTTGCTTTCTGCCAGATGAACTGTTGTATTTTATTGCAGGCTGACATTTTAAAGTAATTATGGCACTGTTGACCCCAGACAATTTCAGTTCTAGTCCTGGGTCTTGGGTGATCCCCGCGCTCTGTCTTTCTCTCTCTGTCTTTCTCTCTCTCTCTCTCTCTGAATGGAAGTCAGAAGCGTAACAAGGTAATGACACGGACGGAGAAAGCCATATGGGGCTCCTCCATCCAGCTTGTAGCCTCAAACCTTCATATCATCATTACCCACCATGCATTTCACATCGACTTTGCATCCATATAGAAATATATGCCACTGCCATGATGATGTGTGTGTGGACATGTGTTTTCTCACAAGTGCGTGCATGTTGGTCCAAGTACAAGCTTGTGTGTGTGTGAGGGTAATGTGTATTGTCCTTTCATCCCTGGGTTGCATTTATTGCCCATCCCATAGATCCATGTATCGATGAGGGTGTAATTATGTGCTTCAGTGATCATCTCTGTTTCTTTACTGCGCAGGAATTAAGTAGGCAAAGGTCAGTGTGATTTGGATAAAGTGAAGTGAAAATCCAGTTTTTGTCTAGCCAATGTGTTGATATGTTGCTAATCCTAGTTAGCACCTGATGATTCCACCTCGCTTATCATCAAAGATATTTCAGCCAGGAAGCGTAATTATGTGTCTTTTCAGTTGATGGTGGAGATTTAGCCACAAAGTTGGACACAATTAGTGTGACAGTCCCCGATTATCAGAACCCCTGTAACAGTAGAGTCCCAGGTAGTTTCGCCAAGTTATCAGAATTTTTCAGAGCATTCAATTTTCAGAGAAAATGGCACAAGAGGGATTCTCTCTATCTCCCTTGCTCAGTATATCTTCCCCCGTCCTTTACTAAGCATACTCCTCTGTTTCCTAATATCATTCTGAATCTAATAAAGACTGACACTTGTGACATTTCAAACATGTCACCACCAACAGCTCCTTCCTAACAAAAGAGCCCCCAGTGCTACACGTTTTAATGGCGGAGCAGAGCAGGCCGGTGCAGCCCAGCCCAGCAGGTGTCTCCCACACATCCTGGTACTGAGAAACACTCCCTCTCATTCAGCCTGTCACTGAACACAATGGCACAAAAAGCTCTTGCCTGACGTGCGCACAATGGCCACCGTGCACAGACGGGGCCTATAGCATTTTGATGCCCACTGTCTTAAAAAAAATGTATGTGTAAACATGGAATCGAGGCACTTTAGAATTGGCAGTATCAATAATATAGAGGAGATGATATGAATTAAGATAAATTTCTTCTCAGGACTGCTTAAATTAGCAATATTAGTAATAAAATATGCACAATTATAATCTAAATGTTAATAAAATATATGAAATTAATTAAATTAATTGACTTTAGTTTTAGACATTTTTCTGTGCACAACAGTGATAGTACAACTTTATGACTTCATTATATATATCTAAAAATACATTGCTAAATACATGGACATTACTCAAATCCTGAACCTGTGCACCTGCTGTATAGATTATACTGAGTAAATTTACACCAACTACATTTTTTTTTACAAGGAGCCAAGCGTCCTGGATCATTTTCCCTTAACAGCATCTCGGTTCAGCAATTGAAGTTGTGCCTAATACAAAAGGGTTTGGGGACCTCTACAACCTCTATAAACAATCGGGTAGAAGGATCAAAGGCAACAGGGCTGTTCTCTGCTGCCTGTAGGGGTTGTAAATGAATATATAGCCTGCTGTGCATTGTGTGGCAGATATTTCTTCTTCGTCTCTCAAAGAACAGCATGCCTAATTATAAAAGGCTTGTCAATTGCCTGATACAACTTTGATAATGTGAGCCTCCAGCTTAATGCGCAGTACAATTATGTTTTCAAGAAGCAAAGCTATAGTTCTTGCTAATCACATTCACCTTAGTAATCTAATAATAACTATCGCTCTCATTAGTATGTATTGAAGTCCTTGCAAGGTGATGGCCTTGTTACAATGTAAAAATGTACTGTAACTGTAAAATTGTCATATAGTCAGGAGATATTCAGGAGATTAATTCCTGTTGAGCTCAGCAATGTTTTAATCACATTATGAATAGCCTTTTCCGCTGGAGACTTAAATATTCTGGATAACCAGACCCATTGATGGGCATGTATTCATATGCTCACGTGTATGTTTGATTAATTAGAACATTTATTTATTTTCATTAACACATGGTTCTAGAATGTCAATATTCTCCAGGTCCTAAAATGAGATTAAACAGACAGTCTGTGGTTAGTAATGTTTTGATTTACTGTCATGGAGCACTCAGTACCTGCAGTATGTAGCCGACCACCTTATGGCATTCCATAGGGTGACTAACTTTTTCTCACCAGGTTTACTTTGTAATCTTCTGATAAACATACCATATGTTCTCACTTAATGTACGTTGTTTGACATGCTGTGTCTGTGTGTGTATTTACGAGTAAATGAGAAATAGAGAGACAAAGAGAGAGTGAGTCCATGCATGTAAACTCAAGGTGCGAGCATGTACATGTGTACTTTTTTATTATAACACAACATTAAGGTGCAATGAAGTCTCTATTGTCTCCTCTCTCTGCCAGATAACATGTTGTGATTACTTTTTAAGTTATCAAACTGACTCTTCTGAGTAAATTAATGAAGGTACTATACTTGCACATTTTGCACCCTACTTGTTGTTAATATATACACCTTTCTTTGATAAAATCAGGCATTAAAGGTGGGGAATGCGAAATCCAATACCATGACAAATACCATGATATAGAGCGAACAACGACACGGCAAGTTAGTTAGGTTGTGGTTTAGTTGCTGCTGCGAAGCTATCACGCAGATAGGTGGAGGCGGTCCCAGCACTAGCACACCTGCTCCAGACTGCTGGAATGGCGGGAATAGTGTTGTGTGGATCGGCCTGAGCCCCTTTGCTTGTATAAACACCAGATTCATTTTCAGTGTACAAACCGAATGGACAGCTAGCAGACTCTTGAGGAGATATTCACAAAATTTGACAGATATTTTAAGTTTGACTGCATGGCAATCCAGTAAACTCAGATTAGCTCAACTAAACTGTTTTGAGAATGTGTGTTTCTGTGGTTTGTATCTTCTCTATGGGGTTGGGTTGTGACGAGACATTCAGCTCACAAGATCGAGACACGATATTGCCTCTACACAATTTTTAAGAAATCTTCAATGCTAAATTATCTGAAGATTTTGAGTATTAAACACTTAATTTCCTGCATTCTAGTGATTTCTTCTGCATCAATTTCTGCCTTTTCTGCTGGAAATGTGTTGAAATGGAAATGTATTTATGTAAACGGAAATACAAAGTTCAGGTGGCATGTGAAAATTCAAAATCTAAAACTATAACAGAACTATTTCAGATATGTTTTCTCCTGTAGAAGTTTCCTTATTTAATATCATCCCTGCTGGGACAGCACACATGCAGGAATGATTTACGCTCAACTGTTGAGTCTTTTGTTTGGGGAACTAACCTCTTTAAATGTGATTGTGGCACCATTTCACCTCAATGATAAATTATTTCAGTTATAAACTCCTGAGCTTTAATAGCTCCTGTGTTTCAGCAGGTTTTATGCTCATGTTCAAAACTTTCTGCACGTTCAAAATCTATCCCACATAACTGTGTTCCCTAACATGTCAGGGAAAAGATCATTTTTAAGTACATCTGCATTATACTCTGATATTATGTTATTGCTCCGCTGGTTATATCCTCACAGAAATCTGTTTGGGACTGCATGTTAGATGAAACCGAAACTTACTGAAAACACTACTGATCAGGCAGAAATCTCACCATATGTTAACTTCAGCACTTCTCATAAAGTGGAGCTCACAGTCCCAAACCAAGCAAGTTTGCTCTTCAGTTTTTAGATGTGTATATTGCAAAACTGTACCAGCTACGATACCACTCGTCATACAGTAAGTGTCTCGTTCACTTGATTACTGTCATGGTGTATGCCAGTTTTGCATCAGCTGGGCAGTGTTGATTTGCTCCACGAGTCAACGTTATAGTAAATGTTAGTTATACATTTATTTTTTGCTGTGTAGTAATAACGATTTGTGGCGTGAGACCGTGGAACGAGATCTCGTCACACCCGTACTATAGACAAATATTTACTATGGATATCAGTGTTATATTATTTTACTGTTTCCTTGAGGCTTAAAAAGACAAAGGTTTCTTTTGTTCATGGGACTGGGTCTGTGTTAGCCTAATTGTTTGTGTGATTCAGAAAGGCAAACTCATGGCCAACTGTTAGCTGAAGGAGTCACATTTCAGCAGACATGATTAAAACAAGGTGATTCTAGATAACTGAATTGTGTTTACGTAAAGTTGTAACATCTTGTTGCATTATTGTCGAGTTAATGTAATGATATGTTCCTTAAGCACTTGTGGCTCAGGCTGAGGTTACAGGTTGGTCCCTGGAGGTGGTGATGATGATAATAATAATGTGACTTCTATAATAGGTTAGACTTCTTCTGGCCTGTCTGGTCTTGAATGTGCCTTAGAGCCCCGTCTTGATCACTGTTGGATGAGGTTCTTAGTAAGAAAAAATGGCTCTTTAATTCATCATGCAATCAACCAACCATGTAATTTAAATACTTCTATGGGAATTAGTGTAATGTTATGATAATTGCTATACAATTTAGTATAATTTTTCCCCTGGTTGAAATGACTCGATTGTTCACTGTAAAGGTGGGTAACTCGAGGCTTTTAATTGGTTTATAAATTATTTGAAAACAATATAAGTAGTCTGACGGAGTTTACTGGTGAAACATATTGGAAATGCTAAAATCTATCTGTTCCACATTAACCGAAGTAAACCTCAAATGTGGAAGAAATCTATTTTCTGGTATTTTTCTTAGAAGGAGAAAAACAGAATGATGAGCAAGTATGTGCATGCCTCAAAGAGCTGTATTGAAGATTATTGAATAGTGCTGCGGTTTCAGTAGATGAGGCTGTAGAGAAACACATGTTGGAGTCAAAGTTGGAGTTGAAGGAAGTCAATGTTTCCATTTCCTGTGTTTTCTTTTCTTTGTGTGTTTTACATCCAGGTCATCACCCTGTTTGCAACACAGGCTGTGTCGCAGGGCTGAGTGGCTAAGAGTACACACACACACACACACACAATAACCGTGTATTTGTGTGTCTGGCTGCCTTCGTGTATATGTCCACAGTGTGTATAGTGGGGGCAGGGGCATTGCTTTCACAGCCCATCACCTTCACTTCCACACCCAATTTGTCATGAGTGTCATGCATCAGGGTGAAAGCTGAGGAAGTCACCACAAGAAAATGGCTGCTTCCACATCACAAATGGGGGAAGAGAAGGGGCAATGGCTCGGGGAAGGTGGCAGCGGTGTTGCACTGTGGCCGAAGCGAGACAGTGAGAATGGGGGAAAAAAATAAATAAATAAATAAACAAACACACAGTTGCTCTCTCCTCTGATTGTGTGAAAGCAAATGGCGACCTCTCAACATCCTACATCAGTAACCTGAAAGGAACTGCTGCTCTCGAGTTTTCCCCAGTGCTGTGTGGTGGCAATGCTAAGTGAGTGGGTGTGGTAAGTGACATGGCTGCCAAGGCTCTGACTCTGACTGATGAGCTGTGCGGTTGGTACTGGGCATCTATAAACATCTGCCCCGCTCTTGAGTGACAGGTCATTAGCAGTTTAATCAGATTCTAGCGTCAGCGCTGGTTGTGATTATTGGTTCATACTAGCCCCTCCCTGACTCTGCATGCAATTATTGCTTTTGATGGCTTCTCTTGTGTTTTGGTGTTTTCTTTGAGTTCAGCCAGGCGACACACTCTATTTACATCAGTGCAAATTCTGAAACATGCTGTGCACGTGTATTCTCAACATTTGTATTATTTCTGATAATAAAAGAAAGTGAAAATAAACTTTCTATACTTCTATCTAGACCTGAGCTAAAACGCCCCACAAAGAGCCACATGACAGTGCTGCGTATTTGAGGTGTCTATGTACCTTCATGTACACATTTCCATGACTTTTATGTTGGCCTAAGCCGAGTGGTCAGAAAAGCCATTACAGAGGGGTAAGGCTTGTAGCTGCAGGATTATGGACTATTGAAGTCTATGTTCGTCATGCTGGAAACTATCAGTGACATCTTCACCCGGTCAAATCCCACCGCATTAGTCCCTCAACTGACTGACCTGCCTGTACAATAAGAGCAGTGACTCAGACACAGATGCCATAAAGCTAGAGATTACAACATGCGTCACAACCAACAAAAGAACTCTCTGTTATGATTGACTATAATTACTATTAGCCGTTATTTTTTAGCATATTGCATTGATGTTTTGTTAATATTTTTTAATTCACTATTTATTTTTAATGTATTTGCTTTGGTGATTTTTATACTGTTCATGTGTATAATATTAGCATTTCTCTCGAAGCTAGTCATTGATGTACACCAGGTAGCATGTTTCATGCTGACAGTATAACTACTGGAAACTCATCAAACTGTGTTAACATTAGGAGGATGTGTACAGACAGGGAATGCAGCTGAATACTGACTTGGCTGACGTGCATATTTGGCTCTTGATTGACACATGTTTTATTTTGGTACAATGTTCTCATTGAGGGGTCCGGTGTGAAGCAGGGCTGGGGGTTGGACGGCAGGGATTTCAACCTGATTAAATGCACCCTCTCTGAGACATGGCTTCACAAAGGCAGGCACTGGCAAACTTCAGCAGCTAGAAGAAGGGAGACAAAAAGAATGGGGCTTTAAACAGAAACCAAAACAATCTTGGGTAAAATAGAGATTGTGGGGCATGCACCTCCATATAAGAATATATATCTATTAAAGTGCTGTGTTAGTGGAATCCACATTATGTGGAGCATTGACAAAGAGTAAAACAGGTTGAAATCTAAAATCTAATGGTTGAATAACAAATGAAGTATGATAGAATAAAAGCTTCCAGTGTTTTTTTTTTTTTTTTTTTAACCTTTTTTCAGCAGATGACTTAATTTACACAGGAAAGGCAGGGCTCCCTCTGAAGGACTGCCTCCCTCTCTCTTTCTTTCTCCCCCTCACTCCCTGCTTCTCTCCTTCTCTCCTCTTTGGACTGTACCGTGACCTTCATTGGCGTTCCACCTGCAGGAAGCCATGTTTGATTCTCTGTCCGCCGAGACGCCTGCTTGACAGCAGAATGGTGTCATAGGACAGAGTGGAGGAATTTCTCTTTCTCTGTCATCATTAAGGGGCTTCCCCCTATGGTGAGGGGGATGAAAAGTACGATTTAATGTTCTCTGGAGAGTGGCAGCAGAAGAAAAGCTCAAAGCCCTGCATGCTGGTTTCTGAGTGGGTCACTCCAGCCCTTGCAGCGAATGGGATGTCCCTTAGGAATTTGCCATAGACCGGCCTGAAAGGCTGGGGATTAAGACCCTTTTAAGGATGGAAATGTAACAAAAGGAGCACTTTTATGATGTAGCAGCATAAAATGAGGGGGTCCATTGTGTAACTGATTGCAAAAGATCTTTGAAACAGGCGGCTCTGCACTGCATGGTCGCCTGGCCCAGTGGGCTTTAACGGCTTGTACAAAATGACTTGTCTACATTAGGGACAGAGTGGCTCTCGTTTAGGAGGCAGTGTAGAAGATTATTGGTTTGTTTCTATTTTCACCCTTTGCTCCGCCCTCCCTTTCCTTCTCTCTCACTTACTCCCTCCTCTCCGTCTGCTATCAATGCTGGATTGAAAGTGGCGACAGTCCCAGTGAAAGTTGGTTAATTTAGAGCGAGAGAGAAGGTAATTAGCATGCCCTCAGGCGTGGCTAAGATAGAATAGGAGGCACTAGTATGGCTTAGATGTGAATGTGAAACACAATGCTTGGTTATGAGGCAATAGTGACCAGATGCTGTGACTGCTCACAGCAAAAGCCAATCCTGTGAGAGAAAGAAGCTGCCCAGGCAACGTCACCACACAGGCAAATTTAATTGTAAGTTGATGCTAATTGTATGCTAAGAGTGTGGTGTCAAATGTCAGAAATGAATTCGTCAGTGGTTTTCTTATTACTTGTTAGTTATTCTGAGGTTACATAATAGTTCATTGTGATACCTTTAGTTACAGGAAAAAGCATGGTGGAGAAGGAGAGTGAGAATGAAATTTATTATCTGCTAAAAATCTTTAGAAACTTGACTGTATTACACTTGAGCTGTACCCAACTGAAGTGCACTTTAGTGATGGACAGTGGAGCATCTTGTGGACACTTGTTGTAGCATGTGACATTTGAATGAAAGCAGATCTTTTGTACCAGTTATTTCCATTTGAATTTACAATGAGTGTCTGTGTTTAAATTAACAACACATTTAGGCAGTGAATGAAAACTTGTCTTTCTGTGGGAGTAGGAAAACACACGAGAGAGGCCAGTGAACACTAGAGGGGGAGCTTACCCATGGTGCAGCCTCAGCTGGTCTGACAGAGGGAGCTGTTCTCTGGGCCCCACCATATCCATGCCTTTTATCACCCCTCCATTCCCACCTCTCCTTCCTCCACCTCCAGCTCAGGCAGTGGGAGACCTCCAGGGATCAGAGGGCAAGGGTCGAGAAGAGCAGCAGGCCTTTTTATTGTCGTTCTCCCAGAAACGAAAGGGGAAGACGAGAAAAAAATGTCCAAATGTGTTTTTTTGTATATTAATGTGAATGCCCACATCGACATCCCGGTTGAATCTTTTCAAATACTGTGTTCAAACCAGATATAATATTTCGAATAAATATGCATGTGTTATAATTACTACAGGGGTTCAGCAATAGATGTGTTTGTACAGTCTGTGTAAGGCGAATAAGTTGTGAACAGAGGTGTTTGGAGAGAGGGGGGTGGACTGGCTGCTGAGTTTGTAAGTAGGGGGAGAGAAGTTTAGGAGGCCTCACACTGTGATATGGAGCCCTTAAAAGGCCTCTGGAGGGAGTGTAATATCAAGAGCAGGATTATTCCCCAATCCCTCTTCTCCTCCCCCTCCTTCACTCCCCCTCTTCTTCTCTTTCTCTTCTCTCTTCAACTGACCCTCATCACCTCCTCCCTCACTCCCCACATCATTTAAATGTCTAAAGAGTAATTGAATGAATTATCATAAAATTTTGACAAATTCATTGACTCGGCAGGCTGAGTGAGCCAAACGTTTCCTTCCATTTGCGTCTAATAAGACATGACATTTGAGAATAGTTTATGAGCTGGTTAGACCTTTTGCGTTTTCCCTTGGTTCCAGAAACAAAAGGCCAATAAGTGTATACAGGGGGGAAACCTTAAATACAACAGACTGCAGACTTTTAAGGGGAATGTGGTGACTACAGCCTGAAACATGGCATTCATCCATTCTGCACTCCTACATATTCACTGTGCAAAATTCTTTTTTTAAACTTGTTTTGAAGACAGGCTTCACAAACCGAAGCCAGTAGCAAAGTGAAAAAGGAACTGTTGTGGGGGATGGAATTTAGCGCTGCACAGACTGTTCTCTCTGACCTCGGTGTTCCCACATCAAAGGGCCTCCCCAGCCCACTTCCCTCGACGCGAGCTGAAAAGAGGTCTTTAGTGCGGAGGCTTGTGCTTGTGTGTGTGTATGTGTGTGGTGTGTGAATGTGTTGAAACCTTCAGGCTGCCTTGTATGCTGCCAATATGTGGTGCTAGATGGCGATACCAGGTTCTTGGGCTTCAATTGAAACCCTTTTTGCTGAGGAAGGGAGTGGAGAGGGTAATAATATTTTGTGCATTTTCCTTTAGAAGTATGCCGTTTCTCTCCCCACTTTTCTATATCATATAAAATAGTAGGATTTTGAAAGCAGCACGGCTCACTGTAGTTCATTAAACACACACAACAAGTGAATTGAAGTGAGAGGTTGGAGGTTAGAAAGCAATGTGGCGTATTTGGAAGAGTTCCATGTTTTTCTCTTGTTGGCCACAGCTGTGTGTCCTCTGTCTTTTGATGAGGGCAAACGGAGTAAAATCTGCTGAGGATGTGGGTCACATGCACAGGGTGGTGAACCCCTGCACCAAAGAAATTCATGACACACACAGCAGCTCACAAAAATGCACACGTTCTCACACACACACACACACGCCAAAACGTGTAATGATTCTTGTTAGAGCCACTTGTTCCTCGTGTGGAATTGTTTGTTAGAGGCAGAAGCTTGGGCGTTTGCCGTGACGAGATGAAACAGCCAGCTTCCATGCCTCCATGTGACGCAACAGCTGCGCCTGCGATGTCTGCCCCCCCCCCCCCCTCCAGTTACAACCCACACAAATTCACACACACATATTCTATTCATGGGCATTCAAATGATACAATCATACCAAATGCTAAGTAAACATCACTTGTATATTGCACAGTAAAACGCCCCTCACGTACAAAAGCACGCACACCTTTCCCTTCACCGACCACACAAATGCACACGCACAGAGACACACACGACTTACACCACTACTCCTACTGGGTGAAAAATAAGTA
Source organism: Micropterus salmoides (assembly GCF_014851395.1). NCBI lineage: Eukaryota > Metazoa > Chordata > Actinopteri > Centrarchiformes > Centrarchidae > Micropterus > Micropterus salmoides. The sequence goes on from NW_024044459.1 coordinate 27,843,946, forward strand.
TTTGCTGACAGGCAGAGAGAGGGCCGCCACCATGTGCCCACATCCGGCTGGCAAACGGGTCGATACATCATGGTGCTCCCCTCTCATCCGGCCCCGGCTCCACTGCCAGGCCAAATCGAGCATGTTATTCTCTGCTCACATCTGATTTCCCCCAGCCACCCAGTGACTGAGGAGTCGCGTCTCCTACAATGGAGCGAGAGAGAGAGACGGATAGTGGGAGAGCAGGAGAGCAAATCTGGACACACGTTCCTGCACACACCCACGTGTACATGCACAATCCAGACAGTGAAACCGACAAAGAAAGCTGCACGCCCTAATAAGCAAGCGCAAGCACACACACACACACACACACACACACACACACACACACAAACACACTCGCTGACCTCTGTGCTTGCCACCACAAGGCTGCCACTGATCTTCAAATACAGCAGAACATCAATCAGTTCGTGACTCCCTTTTAGTGTCATTTTTCTTCCTTCCCCTGGCTTTTTGTCCTCATCCTCTCAACCTTTCCTCTGCTCCTTGAGTATTCTTACAGGCGTCTGCTCTTTCTGGCTGAGCCTGCAGAGCATAGGTCATATTTAGTTTATCTCTCAGCTCCCCCTCGCATATCAGGACTGTAAAATATCCCAAAGAGATAGAGCTGGATAATATATGTAAATCCAAATTGTTGTATCTCAGGCACTTATTTATTCCACTTTTTTATGGAAATCTTTTTGATTCTCTCTCTCTCTCTCTCTCTCTCTCTCTCTCTCTCTCTCTCTCTCTCTCTCTCTATCCTAACCCTCCCCCATCCTGCCTCAAAGTCTCCCTGCATCATAAACTTGAACGATACACAAATGTTTCATCCCAGGACTGTAACCCGTGATAGTATACAAGAGAGAAAACCTTTTGAATCGTCTCATAAAATAAACTTCACAATGATATCTTAGTTTTTCCACAAGACAAATACTCAACAGATATAAACATTGTTAATGTTTGCAGAATGCTATAATTATCTGCTATTAGTAATTGACACAATATAATCAACGCAATATATTCAATGTACTGCGCTACAGAATTTTATCTTCATGATCAGCTGTTAATAAATAAATTGTTATTGCTTTCCCATAGTTATTAGAAATTAATCACAATGTTTAAAGCCTCATCATTATTGCTGTGCAGTATTTATAGCTCTATCTCCCCCTTTTTATAATAAATAATACACACAAAATTGAAATCCATGTGCTTAACACAGTGTTTTAGCTGTTTAAATGTTGGTCCTTGGTTCTAATTTGTGGTCTTGCTTTTTGTCAACAACTCAATAATGCTCACATTCAGAGCCCAATTAAGTGTGACTGTGTTTATTTTTAGCTTTATGGCAAATGAATTAAACTTCTCAGTGGAAGACTATTAGACATTCCCTGGCAGCAGCAGCCTGCCAGCCAGCCAGCTCGCTGCTTTGGGAACGTCAGCGCACTGAACACTCACCCCGCAGAGCACATAATCGTGTTTACTTGGTTGAGGTCCCAAAATAAGTGTTATCTTAATTAATAAACAAATTACAAAATAATATAAAAAAACTCGTCAGCATAGAAGTTCATCAATTACCAGGATTAGTCGGGGAAGAAGCATGTAATCTACACAGAGACATTTATAGGGCAACGATTGTGCCACCTTCCCCATAAGCCTTTATTGTGATGAAATTTGGAGCAATAAAGCACCTTCCCATTTCCCCTGACAAATCCTGTACTCCTCCTCAAAATCAAAAGGTGAAGCATTTAGCAGTCCGCCTCTAATGGGTAAAGCCGTGTGACGAATGAATTGCCCTACACACATCCAGTGGTGTGCTTAAGAGGGTGGAAAGTCAAGAAAACAGAGTGAAAGGAAATTAGAGACAGACTGGGAGAGTAAGAGATCAAGCTATTAGGTGTGGTGATATACTTTTTAATGAAAATTCATAGATTTATTCTATAATAATATATTTTAGGGTTTTAATGTTATATAGGTTTTATACTGGATACAAGGGATATTTATGACATATTGCAACATAAATGACTTTTTACTATATCCTGCTGGGAAGATTTAAACTGTTCCCCCTCCACATTTTTTGTCTTAGCTCTAGCTCAACACAAGCTGTTAATTATGTACATTGGAGTGAAGTGCAGACTGAAACCAACATTGTCTCATCTGGCATACTGAGTCCTGCTTTACGTCTCTCCCAACACTTTATTTCTAGTAATCTGCTGATAGAACCTATGGATTATGAACACCAGAGAATCATAAGTAGGTTTCTGGCTCTCTTACCTGAGAATTTGCAACAGACCCCTCTCAGCTCACTCACGGAGTGGAGGGGGGGATACATGGATAGGATGCACAGGCAAAGGAAATCTCCATGTCTTTCCTTTGATATGTATATTTCCTACCACTTTCTAAATCGGATATTTTTCCCCTCCCCTCACCAAATGCCACTCTCTTTTACCCGCTACAGTAGTCCTTTTTTATTGAGGATCAGTTTGTGTTTTCACATCTTCCTTCTACATGAGAGTAGACACATCTAATATAGCTTTGATATGCTTTAGACTGGCATTTTCATCTCTACTTGTGAATGTGTTAGTCTTTCATATTATAAATATATACAAGGTGATTCATTGCCAGTTTACAGAACATGCACTACCAGCTTTTATTTTTAATTCGAGGATGATGGGTGTAGCCGTAGCTGCATCTGTCTGAAAGTGGACTTTTTCATGCTCAGTCTCTAAATGGACTGTCTAGGTCTAGTTAATATCACATCTACTGTACAACTTTAAACCACTTCTTTCCATGTCTCAGTGTCCAGATGTCAGCGTGTCTAAATGTACCTTCTTTATATGATAGTGCTCGCTATTGTGTTCTCAATTACCTGGCATTAATATTTCCATCCCTGCTGGGGTTGATTAAGTGTGTTGTCTGCCTGCCATCCATCACTGCCTCCTGGGCAGCCTGGAGTCACCGCAGAGTGATGGGCAAACCTTTTGAGGAACTCGTTGTAAATGTCAACAAAACATCTCCATGGGGGTGTCCAGGCTTCTTTTTGTTTTCACGCTTTCTGCGTTCTTTATGAAGACATTTATGTTTCCACACATCTACATATTACCATCATATATACAATATTTACATGAGCTGATGGCTTTATCAGTTCGTGATTCTTGGGCATGAATCTACTAGACAAAATGAAGTGTGTTTAGTCTTGTAGTTGTCTTGGGTATGTAATTAAAATGTAAAAGAGCTGATACATGGTGTTTGAGGGTAATTATATGGGTTACTGTGCACCTATTTACAATTTAGAATTACCCCGTGATATCTTCCTCCATACTTCATATACACTACAGTGTAAGCTTTTGCATTGTGTTAAATATTGAGTCACTCACATTGAGCAACTAATACGAGCAACCATCATGTGTTCAAATAAAGTAATATTCAAAGGTTAAGATATCTCTTCACAAGGTGTAATGAGCACCTCTGCTCGACTGTTACCATAGGTGTTCCAATCCTGGGACTGTATTAGGGGACTACACTCAGATAATTTATGATTCCCGTAGTCCCCCTCAGCAGGGATTAATTTTGAATTATTTATGCTCTTATACGCACATAGAGCTGAAACATTTTAGTAGGTGTCAGACGCTCACTCACAGACGAGGCTAATGTGCGGACTAGCAGGGGAACTGATGGCAGTCTCTTGTTATTTAAAGTCTAGCTTTTTATATTCCACTCATTCCCCTAGGGAGTAGAGGGGCAAAAGATGAAAACAGTATGTCTCTTTAAATAGAAATATACAATTCAGACGGTGGTCGGGGTTATTCAGAACGAGCACTGTAACAGAAACAGAATAAGAAGAAAGTTTGGAGTTGCGGGAAGCGTGCGCACTTTAGGTGGTTTGTTTTGTTTGAGTAAACTTCTCTCTGGCTCACATGAAGTGACGGTTCTATAGGGCGGCTTTGTCATATTGCTGACAACACTGGGTGTATGACCCTCTTCTATTAAGCAAAGAGAGTGAAGTGTTTTATTTGTGGAATCAATGTCAGGAGTCAAATCTTTAATCATGTTTTTGTTTTTTGCACAAATGAAAATGGATGGACGTTTTGCACCCCTGAAATGAAAGGTGCTCCAGGTTAATAGTAGCTTATATTTTACACAATTTGTACAGTTAGTCATTTCTAATATCATTAGGGAAATTAGGTGTGAGGTGATTTATTTGTTTATTCATTTAATAAATCATTTAAACCCATTCTGAATCTTAAGCATGCTAGGCGGAAGATGAATAGCCAGCTCACTGTGCCCTTATAAACAGGAAGCCACATAAATCAGGTAATAAACTTACAACATGTTTTGCATAGCTCTAATTACTAGTGTTTTTAATTTGTCCGGTTCAGGCAGGGGTCTGTTGCCATGTGTCACATCTCATTGCTCTCTGGTGAGTAATGAATGATATGATTCAGCCTAATTCATGTTATAGATATTCCCCAGCTTTGTTCTTTTCATGTGCACTAATTAAATTTCCTGCACTGCAATAAGGTTGCTTTAAATATGCAGAAATGTAAATTATTATTTATTTGTATTCATTTTGAGTATGCTTTTTGCAGGTCAGGTCAACATAAACAAACTGTAGTTTTAATGTACCACATGCTGATTGGATTTATCATCATACTGTACTTGCACGCAGAAAGACACACACACATACACACCACAGTGTCAGTCCTACAACCCTTATAACTCAAGCCAGACTCTGTAATTGTGTTGGCAGCAGTATTGTCCTTGCCATAGGATCACTGCTACTATTGTACAGAAAAGGTCCCCTTTCTCGCTGCTCAACAATGTCTAATAAATCCTGGGGTGGGGAACATTGATGCTGGGCACTGACTGTGACACAAAAGAGGGGAATTTGGGAAGAGGCTGCAGAGGATAATGAACAGTATTTTAACTCGGCAGTTTAACCTCCGAGCCTGTCAGGACTGACCTTTCGCCAACCCCGGCGAGAGTCTGATTTCTCCTGTTTCTCTGTTTTTTTTTTTTTCTCCCTCCTCCTTCACTCCCTTCTCACTCTCTCCTCCTGCCCCTTCCCTTGCCTTCCCCTCTCTTTTATTCTTCTGCTGACACAGAGTATACTGGAGTATAAGAGATGGAGAGAAAGAGGGAGTGTGTGTGTGCGGTGGGGTGGGGTGGGGGGGGGGGGTGGTAGGGGCTGGGATGTGTAAGAAGTGTCAGTCCAAGACATTTACATGAAAAGCAGTTAGTAGTTGAAAGGCGAGCTGTTTCACAATCTGCCTGTACATTTTCTTTTTTCTCACCCTTTCTCTCTGGCTAAGTCTCTCTCCATCTCTTTTATTGCCGTGGTCCATGCCTAGCGAATTGATGTGAGAGCAGGGGCGACCCCCACACGTCTACAGCAGACTGGGAGGTGTTATTGACTCTCATTGAGGCCTACATGACCGTCATCCAGCATGGCCTTTATACAACCTTTTGCTTCACCTGAGGTTGACCTTGAAGGAATGTGGCTCTCCACATTTATATGTCTGCTATTATTAGTGCCCTCCAACTTGTGTCCCCCCCCCCCCTTCATTTTCCCACTTGTCCTTTTTAGTCGCTTTTCCATGCATCCTCTTTCTCCCACAGTTTTTTTCTCTCTTTTTCTGTCTCTCTCAGTTACACAGCAGAGGGTAGTAAGTGTAAATCATGCAGGGCCATTTTCTTTAGCAGGGCCCTGATTAGTGCTGATGATGTTTCCAAAGAGGTGAAGGGGACAGCTCGGAGGCCACTGCAGCTGCTCTCCCCTATTCAACGCGTGCAGATTTATGTCTCCCTTTCGCTTTTTTTCTCTCTTTCTCCCCCACTCTTGCTCTCTTTCCTACCACATTTTAAACATTATCAATATCGATCTGGCTGTGCACTTAGAACCTCTCTTTAACAATTGGCTCTTGCGGTTGATATAGGCATTAATGGTGAGTGCTTGAAGATAGAGAAAGAGAGAGGGAGGGAGGGTGGGATTTAAAACATTTTGAAAGATTAATGTAATTTCCCATGAATAACCCACAGATGTCATGATAGGGGATTCTCTCTCACACAGACAGCTTTATCAATGTAGTAGGTATCCACATCAGAGTTCACATCATCATATCATCTAATCTTTGGCTAAATGTTTTCTTTTTATGGATATTTCATGGGGAACTGAGCGGGACTCAGTGATGCTCTGGCTTATGCCGCTGGACCTGTCCTGATGTCCTGACCCTCCCTGTTTGATTTATGATCATAGGAGTCCTCCAAGGCTTGATGGGCTTCAATCCATTCAACTCAATCATGTAATGAACTTGACAGTGGTCGGAACAAGTGGAGAGTTACAGCTTTGCCCATAAATATACAGCAAACTTTAGTTATCCCTCTTTCTGATTGGAACAATTTACTGCAGCATCTACAAAATCTAAAGGGACAGTTTCCAATACAGTAGCATATTTCTACAGCTGCTCTGAATGCATGGTTAATCTCATCATTGGTTGATGTTAATCCAGTTCAAATACAGATTTTGTCTCAGCATAAAAATCAACCCATGGCTTCTCTTTGCCCTGAGAAATCAGTATGGGAACACTTTTGTCTCATAATGATACATTATCCCAATGAATAAAGCAAGGTGTGAAAACAAGAGGCTGATCTGATTGAAAAATAATAGATTTAAATTTTCACAGAGAGTAAGTAGAATTAGTTGTTCCACTGCATCCCCCCCCCTGCACAGCATGAATAATTATGCATGGGTGACTAATTTGAAGACACTGCATGCTAAGTATACAAATCCCCGTTTCTTCCCCCTGCTCCAGGGTTCAGGAAGAATAACACATGACCGCGAAACAAAGGCAACATCAAGCTCATAAAATTAACATAGCAAATGACCTGAAGAAGAGGCTCGATAAATATTCTGATCTTATCACCTCTAAGTACTGCAAGACAACTAGAGAGCAGCCAATGAAAACACCCTCGTTAATCTTCCATACCCTCGGATAAACTTTTTACAGGAAACCATCTTTCCAGCAACTCTGCAGGGGTCGGGACAAGGGCGCCTTCTCTGTAAGTTGATAGATATTTTTTGGGAGATCTCCGACTTTTGTTCAGACAGCTTCACACTGACCTTGGACTCAAACTCAATTTAGCTTTTCCTTTCTTTTTGTGTTGCCTCCTTCTTTGTGATGTAGAAAGTACTGTCTGAGAGACACCATTTTAAAAACCGTCTTGTTTTGATTCTGTATTCAATCAGATCTACAAAGGAGTGTGTGGGGGTATGGGGTTTGTGTTTGCGTGTGTCTATGTGCATGCGCACTTGCATACATAGTTTGTGTCACAATCCTAACACCTTTTCTTGTCCCTTCTTTACCCCTAAAGCTGTTTATGCAAGGTGAGGAGAAATGCTTTGTACAAGTTTGAATGTTGTCTCCTGCGGAAAAACAGTCGTTTTAGAGATGAAGAAGGGATCAATCAGCCTTACCCTCCTCACCTGCCATATGTGTCATGTGTCTTTTGGCCTGTCGTTCTTATGTGCTGCAGGTAGATAAAATGCATAATCCCCCTCATTTGATTCAGATGCAGGTTTTGTCATGCTAGCATGTGGATAAAAGTGATGCCTCTCAGCATCTCAGTTTTCCAAGTGTACACATTATGCTCTGAATAAACACTGTAGGTTAAGCATTGTATGAATTTGTATGTTTTGCAGTATACCTCTTTACAGATAACTTGATAACAGATACCACTTTCTCCGTATGCAGATTTCTTTTAACATTAATCCCTCATGAAAAAGCAAAGAAAAACAAAAATATTTTTATTGGTATTAATTTAAAGGTACAATCTGCAATCTGAAATTAAACAAAATAATTGCTGTCACTCCCAGATCGACAGATTGACTAAGACTGGATGACATCATAACTTCACTCATCTGGTTTGGAAACTCTGTAAAAACTATACGTATTAGGTCATTAACTGATAATATAGTCAAGTCAATCCAAACTGAAGACATTTGAGTAGAAAATATAACAGTAAATATGCAAATAAAGATACAGCACAGCATAACAGATTTCTTCAAGTTCTACAGTGTTCTCTAAGAGCTCATCTTAGTTCATATGCATTATTATGTTACAATCCACACTCTATTTTAACATCTACCAAATTCTAGATTAGAGGATTTAATATTTGACAGCTTTTTAGTCATACACAGGAAACTGTTTTGGCAATAATACTGATTTTATTCTAATATAATTGAACACAAGGCATTTTATTTCACTATTGAAATGTCTAATTTGTCTATCGTTGCCCTTCCCCAAAACTGAGCATCACGTACCCAACGAAATAAATCACAGAGGATTTGTAAAAATTCCAAATATATTCTACTATTTGTCCAGGTCGCTCCTCTGTTTCCATCCTCCTGGTCATTAGACTCAGTGTTCCACTCGAGGCCCATAGGTTTAGACTAGCTAAAATAGTCCTCCTGTGAGAATACAACACTCTTATCCAAGGCATCCTGCAGCAAGGACAAAATCAACACAGGGAAAAAGTTAGTGTCACCGCTGCATGTATCAGAGAACAGGGGCATCTGATGCCCTAGTTTCTCTTTTGAGTTGTACCTCTATATTCTAGTTGATATAAGCTTTCATCTCTGCCTTTTTGCTCTCAGAACTGTGTGATATCTCACTTTGCCTTACACGTTGGCAAATTCTGAGACACACGGATCTGTTTGTTAAGTTCGAGTGTGTGTGTGTGTGTGTGTGTGTGTGTGTGTGACAACAGCAGATGAATGGGGAGAGACCAGTATGTCAGTGTTTCGTGGACAGGTCAGGTCACTCAGAGCACACAAAATATATGTCACTCGTCGATGCCGCGCAAGGACTCATCAATGTACATGCTACTAAAGTCTGGGGCATAAATCACAATTATTGAAGCTAGAGACACTGACTGGTCTGACCGCACAGGCACAACACAGCACAACATAGAGAACTTTCCAAATAAGCCTCTCCCCCCTTTCTACCCTTTCTGAATGACACTCCCAGAATAGAGAGTTGTGTGGGTGCCCTGTAGCCAAATGAGACAGGAACACTAAGTTAGTGTATTTTCAGGGCACAGCCAGGAGCCTCATTCTCAGTACAGAGAAGGAAAAAAAGGCCAGTCAGTGTGTGTTCTTCCACTGGGCCAGTGACCTGGGTAATTAGGAGGATGTGAGTGTGTGGGAGTATATGTGTGTTCCACCATGTGTTCGACTACCGGTTCCTTGCAACCGCCTCCACGTCTCCACCCCCTCCCCGTCGGGTGACAGGGACAGGTATTTGTCGTTACTATTAGTGAGCGATTAGGTAGACGTCTCCTTTCGTGTTTTTAACACGTCATGAGCTGCTGGATTAAAGAATTAACATGTGACTGTCAAGGTGGCGAAGAGACAGACAGAGACAGCAGAGGTAGAGTATGAGAAGTAGGGGAGAGTTACAGAGCATGCAGCTGCTCAGATAATACTTACTGTACAAACAATTACACACCGTTCTGTGGGCACACACACAATCACATTGTTTCTTTTCTGTCTGCATCTTAAAGTTGTGATTTGGACTGACATTGGCTCCAGACTTCCTTGCACAACTCTGATGAGTAGGCTGACCTTGCCTCAGTCTGACCCTGTGTGACCTCCTGTCCTCCAAGCCCCCTTAAAGACAAAGCCTTATTAAGAGGGAAAACGGCCTGACAGTGGTCACTGTGGTATTGTGTGTGAGTGTTTGTGTGTGTGTGTTTGCACATGTTCACCTTTGAGGTTGACTGCTTTAATACTGTCTGTGCCTCAAAACACCCCTAGTGGCTTCATGATGGTATTATGTTTTATTCAGCATGTGCAGAACACAGTGCTACAGTACTGGAGAGGATAGATTGAATGCAGCGTAAACGAGCAGAAAAGCATATAGATGATTGGTCATGTTTTAATTGTCAAGCTTGAAATTCAAACTTTTTCTAAGAGAAAGTTGCTGCTCACTAGTTTCCTGTTGGTTTCCATTTATAGATGAAGGGTAGACTTAAATATTACAGACAGAAGGGATTTACTCAGTTCATTTACAGCAGACAGACACCAGACACTTAAAACCACACACATCACGAGAGGATCCGATTAGTGGAAATGCTAATAATTTTACTACTTTTAACACATCCCTTGCAGTTGCTTTTCTAAACTTGGAATTCATCCCAGAAATCAAAAGAAAATCCGACTTAAAGAGAATCGAGGTCCATGTTTTATTTGACTTTTTTCAGGCGTTCGTCTTTCTCAACATTAGGTATTCAAATAGCTATGTATGCATTGTAAAATGCAAGCATTGTCGACAGGCACTATTGTCCCCAAAGCTTCGGCTAATAGGCTATAAGATGTTAATTTAAGGACAGGAAGGGAATGTCAGCGGTGTAATAATGGGGGTGCACCATATGGAATGAGGAATAAAAGAAGACATGTTACCTGGATTTGCATTTCTAAAATTGATAGCTTAGCTTAGCAAGCAGTGCGGGGTCATCCCTTTTAGAGGGACAAATATGATTGTAATTACTGATGTTATATTAATATAATTTGTACATTTGAATTGACATAGGAATATGTGTTTTGTGCTTAGCAATTCACAATACAGTAAACAATAAACACTGCATGAGTAGACACAAATTAGATAGATTTTTTCCCCCTGTTGTATCAAATAAGCAATAAATGCCTATTTTAAATTGCCCACATCACTGTGGCTTTGATTATTTGCTTATCCCGCTCAACAGTGAGAATCCCTTAAGTATTCCTAGGTTCTTTCATAGCTGATTTACATTTTAGACATAAAATTCTAATAATTTAATTATTCGATCTGGGGAGGAAAGTGACAATGAGTCATTGTTCTCAGGAGTTTTCTATCTAGTAATTTGTAAAATGCACTGATTTCATTTACCCACTTCCTTGTATTGTTGTACTCTGCATGAATGTGTTACAACAGCAATTTTATGACGATAATGATTTCTTGCCTTCTTTTCCTATATTGACACCTGCCTCCCAGATCAATGGCAGACAGTCCAACAGGTAGGCAGAATGCAGGAAACATTGTGCTGTTAGTTCTCTCGACATAATAAGTTCCCCGGGGTACTTCCCAAGTCTTTATTACTGCTGCTTTCCTTCCAGCGAGAAACTTTGAGAAGCTAAGGAAAGAACAGAGGAGAGGAAAAGAGAGGATGATGAGAGAGGGGGAAAATTGGGACACACTGTACGTCAGTATTAATGATGAGAACTCAATAGATGAAGAATTTCAAGTAAATGAAATAAAAGGAGCTTTTCTTCACTAAGTTGTCATTAAATTTCAGGTATTTGGCTTATCTCAGTAGGGCAGTTGTTGGAGTCTTGCAGAGCACATTCCAAACAATAACATAATTCATTCCTTGTTGAAAATTCACTTCAACATCTGTTTTTATACAGTTTCTGTCATCTCTTCTCCTGCCAGACAATAGAACAAACAGCAACTGAAACTTAGATTTCAAGGTCATGAACTGACTGTACGAGGTGTTGAAGAAAGCCGATATATTGCTATACAAACCTGAGTGTTACTTGTGATGTGAACTTGGTACACTTGTGCTGCGAGCTTGTGGTGAGTATTTAAAATGATTTAGAATTACTTGGCTTGAATTGGCCAGGTGAATGAATACTGAATAAAAGCTGTTAGTTTAGTGAACTGGTTGAACTCTGTAATAGTAATACAATTGGAATCCTTTTACTTTTCAAGTGTTCATCAGTAAATATGATCAGCTATTGCAAGATATTTGACCTGTTCCACGAAATTGCCATAAGCCATGATAGAGAAGAGGAGGTACTTGACAAAAGGAGGAATGATATTTGGAGTAATGGGACGCACCGCAGGTGTAGCCTACCTTCTGCTTGTAATAAATGACGTCCGGCCCCTTAAAGACAATTCTATTACCTCCCCAGTCATGTGCAATCAGTCTCTGTCAGGGAAATGGATATGCACACGTGTTTCCAAATCGGTAGCCAAGGCCCTATCAATACAGGCTGATCTTAAGATTTATGCCACTGCTTTGGTGGCTGGTACACATTTCTGACTGAATCACAGCCAAGTGTTTCACTTCGGATCTAAGTACAACCAGCCAAATCTAATAGATATGGATGACTTCCGAGGGAATATAATGTTGTTGTTTGTTTTCATTGTAAATGTCCTTTTACACAAAACAGTTTGTTTCATGACTTTTTCAAGCCTGTTTTCATCAAAAAACAAGAAGAAAGTTTGCCACAATATTTTTAGCACTGTGGACTTTTGATGGACCATTGGGACTCATTATTTTCTCTTGGAGCCAGCATAACTTCCCTTAAATGCTCTAGTCTCCAGTTCCTCACAGAGGTAGCAACATTTACAGACACACATCTCTTGCAGGTTTAAAACCCTGGGATGCCTCTTTTTTTCCAACCAGGACTGCTTGTTGTTTACTGGCAAGAGAACCACATGGCTTGAATTTTTCTGTATTATCCTCCGTTTTATGTTTATTTTCATTTTCTCTGTTTTTTCCCCCCTCTCTTCTTTTTTGTATTGCCATTTTGCATTTGCCCTGCGAGCATGAAACCAAAGTCAATGAGAACCAGGGTTGTATGGGTCCCAGCAGGGGTGAGGGGATCAGACCCTCTTTGAGTGTCACATGTGGGGCTTGTTAAATCGGGGGCAGACCTAAACTTGCACATGCACACAAACGAATGCATGCACGGCCCCGCTTTTTCATAAAAGGGGGCCTCTGAATAGTGGTGTCATTTTGTAACCTCATATCAACCATCCAATACTTCCATTTTTAGGGCATCGTGGTCATAATGAGAAATGCGCTCTGGAAATACTCAACAATGTACTAATGATGTCATGATACTATTAGTTTACAGAGGATCAATCAATCATTTGCTGTCTAAATGTAGGAACATATGTACTGTTGGCATGTTACATGAGGGTATCTTTGTATGTGTTTATTGTAATAACACACGTTACTGTGTCATTTACTTAGTTTATTTTAATTTTGAATTGTTTTTTGTTTGTTTTAACACACTCAAACACAACTTTTGCTGTTTTATTTTTTTATCTAATGAAATGTATGAAATTAATTGTCCTTATGTACTTTATATATAGCTTTGGCAATATTGATGCTATACGTTCATGCCAATAAAGCTTATTTGAATTTGTGTGTGTGTGTGTGTGTGTGTGTGTGGACACACTGACATAATGTGCATGTTTAAAATGTTCCTGAAAATCTGCACATCCACCTCCAAGTAGCATCTTTTTTTTGCACCTGATACATTTCTCTCCTCTTGTGACTGTCCAAATATTTGAGTGGGAGAGACATTTAAGAGAGACCTTGAGAGGAACACAATAACCCTCCACTTATGTCTCCGTTGGAGGGGAAGAAATAAAAGTGAAAAAAGCTTTCTCAGGCGGGGGCCAGAACATCTGGAGTGAAGGAAAACACCTAAAGCTACCCTGATTAAAATCACACTTTTCCTCCCAAGCTGTGACAAAATGGCACTTAAAAAACAGCCAGCCTTAGAATAACACACTCATGTATTAGAATAATACAACTTAAGTCTCTCTTTTATTAGATATGGGTAAGCAGATACAACTCAAATCAGGTTCAGCTGAGGTTGTGATGTCTGTTTAGCCTGCGCGTTACACGCCACCTCAATAACTAGGCTAAGTTTTGTTTTCTTCTCCCCTCTTTAGCTAATGTGTTTGTGGACTTTTTCAATTCTCATAATTTCATCTCAAACTTTCCTCTTAAACCTTGACCTCCTGAGTTATTGTCGAGTCCTGTGGACTGGGGTGCGGGCTGGGTGGCCGGGCCAAAGAGGCAGGAAAGAGGAAAAGCTACGCAGACTCTGGGATCTGTTTACACAAACGGGAAGCTTTCTGGTGGGAGATAAAAGTTAGTAACAGCACTGAAGTGCTTTTCCCATCGTCTCTGGAATCCTCCTCACATCGACCCTTCTCCTGTCACTTTAAAACAGATGTTTGGTTTAGGAAACTGTAAACGATGTCTGCATTTCAATTTCTGTTATCATCTTATTACTATAACTCTCCGAGCGTCACATTAAAGACTTGGCATGAACTGTGTATCTGCTGACAAGCCAAACACAAAAGTTTGTAGTGTTTGTGTAACAAGCTACATAGCACATGCTGACCTCAGAGGACACGTGATGATGTAGGAGCAGTTTTCTCGTCAAATCGTGTTAAATAAGATAGACTGCTGCTGCACATTGACAGAAAAATCTGTCCCTCTATCTATGACCCACGGTTTGTCCGCATAAACCTCTACACTGTAATCCCTTTAGTGTTCAATTAATCCACTCACTGCTGTTCCAACTTTGTATTACACACCGATTTGTATAACCCCCTCACATAAGCTGTCTGTATCTATGTTAGCTCAGCCTTTGGTTTTTGCAGCCTTTACCATCACCTCCACCACGAAACAGACAGACAGGCAGAGGGAGAGAGGAAAGCAGGGAGGGAGGGTCAACATCAAATGTGATGAATGCCTTTCTACGGAAAAGCTGTACGGAATGTCCTTGACTTTAATCAAAACTATTTGTTTTTGGGGCGGCTCGTCTGTTGTCTCATGCGCTCATGTCCACTGATAGCCTGACATTAATGACACCATAAATCAGGCCAAGTGACGCTGGGTTTTTTGGTAATGTTTCAGGGCCGCAACAGAGATGGCGGTCATTGAGGAGGATGAGAGTGAAGAGTCTGTTGGAATGCCAGATTATGTGGGGGTTAACTAGCCCCCTGAGAAAAAAACAAAACAAGGACTGAAGCTGAGTTATGCCAGAGCCAAGAGAACTAAAGCTACACTGTTTTTCATATGCATGAGATAATACTTTAGAGACGAGATCTGCATGATCGTATTTTGTCCATAATGTTCTGCACATAGTGAACAGGGAAAGAAGGAAACAATGAGGAAAAAAACAACAACATTTTTCTTCCTCTCAAGCCTTTTTCCTTCTAAAAAATATAGTAGAGGAAATGCAGCTGATTTGCAATACATTATTCTTTTCTTTTCCTATACTCAACAACCACATGGTTACATTTGTACTTCAGCAGCATCAAAGACTTGGGCCAAACATGACTGATAAGCTGCTCTCTGTGGATATGTGAATGCCATGATTCTCTGCTGCACATCCCTCATCCCTCGCTGTGATAGTCCACTCACATAAACACGCAAGCCCTCTCTGGGCTAGGATCTAAACAAATCTGACATGATTGATTTGACAGAGGCTATGAGACAACTGTTCATCGGCCAATACACTCTGAATAGAAAGCCCCCGAAATCTGCATACAGTAGGGGCTGGCCAGAAAAACATTGCTGCCCATTTGTATGTTTGAATAGAGGGGATGAGGCTGAACAGATGTTTAGTATTTCTAAGGGTCAGTTAGTGTAATTCTACTTCAATTAGCTAGGATTTCAGGCATTAAGATGTTCTGTTTTTGGGTCAGTGTAAACTTTCACACACAGAAATCGTTAAGATATGACACAACGTTGGAACTGAGGTAGGCAGTGGGAGGCTGTAGTAGAGCTGTTGCCCTCAAGTTGTTACTGTGGTCAAGTGCTTATAATATCTCTAGCATGGAGAGAAATACAGATGTTTTCAGAGTTCAAATATGCTCCAAACATATTATTTGTTATTGTTATTTGTTGTATGAGTTATTGCTCAATGAAAACATATTGCACCTGTAAAAAGGAAATGAAAAAATCCTCTCATCCTTTTAATTGGAAATGCATACAGTTTTGTAGAGCAGCACTGTAAGTGGTGTGTGGCTTTTTTCCTGTCACAGTCAATGCAAAACTAAGGAGCAGTACATAGATCGCAATCACAAGAGCTGCTTGGTTAAATCTCACATTGCCAAGAGAAAGCTATCTAGACAGCGCCTGCCAAAAGGAGTGTGCATTTCTAATCCCTAGATGGCTCATAGGCGCAACAAATCTTATCTATCTACATGCTGTCAAAAAATGTCACTGCCATATCAAATAGGGAAGATGATACCTGAAGGAGAGCTGCTGGAGGGAGGAAAAAGGAGAGGAAATATACAACAATGTGCATTTTCACCAGCGCGCACACACACACACACACATACACCTACACAAATACACTGGAGAGACATGGAGCTGTTGTCAGTTGACAAACAAATGACAGACAAATGACATGTTGGAACACCTCCACCAGGCCTGATAGTAATCGCCCTATGAGATTGTGCCAATGGCATCTCTTATGGAGAGAAAGAGAGAGAGGGGAGGGGGGGGGAACGAGGCCTGTGTGTCATTTTACACAAACAAAACCTCTGCCAAACACCGGATGTGATTGCTTCCACCGCTGTCAACTGTGTCCAATCTAATCTGTCTGTCAATCTGGGTTGCAGGGAGTGAGGACATGGTTAAAAGAGTGATGATGGAGAGGTGGAATGGTACAGAGGGAGAGAAATGGTAGATTTGTTGTCTTGACAGAGGATTTGATACTAAATCTGTGGCAGTATTTATGCTCCCAATTATACTGATAGGAGTTTTTTTGCTTGTTTCCTGCTCCATGGTTTTAATCCATTAGTGACACACATGTAAAGCTAAACAAGTGTTCTTAGATCATTCTGCTTTACTGAGGTGCATGCCCTATGTTTAAGTTCTTTAGAGGTCTTCCAGTATGTTTTTCTCTACCATCAGTGTCACTTTGTTATATTCACATTCATGCACATGTGTCTCTATATGTCTTTCTGTGTGCACATTTGTGTAGGAGCTGCATGGCACTGTGCAGGGCGGGTGTCATGTATCCAGCAGGGAAGCTGGTGGATAATTGGCATCATGGTCAGACTCTCAGCAGTCTGAGCTGACCCGGGAGCTGCAACAACGTGAGAGAGAGAGGGAGAGAGTGTAACCTAATGACAGAAATACTGACTACATACAGAAACAGGGGGTTTATTTATTTATTTATGAATCTATGAGTGGGGATATAAATATGATGGTGTGTGTGTGTGTGTGTGTGTGTGTGTGTGTGTGTGTGTGTGTGAGTGGGCACTTGTGTCTACATGGGAATGTATACATGTGCAAGTGTTGCACCTGCACTATTACTGGTAGCATGTGTTTAACTACAGCAAGAAAAAAGTAACTATGTAATTATGAATGCAGGGAAATGCCCAAATTTTAATGTTACAAAAATCCCAGTAAGCAGTGCATTTATTTGCAGAATCATCAATCCTAATGAGGCCAAATTATGCTTTTATGCATTATGCACTTATTACTCAAAGTGTCATGGTGGACCATGGCCGGCGACCTTTATGTTTGTGTGTTTGTGCTAGTGTTGGGCTCAGGACCCTGCTGGCGGATACAGTATAATGTGTGCTTTTGCTTGTCCCTTAATTCAATCAAGTCCCTCCCATTGCCGTGGCCTCTTTATTCCAATTCGATTAGTGGGCTAAAGCCATCAAGATTTCCTGGACAAAATGAATGCTTGTATTAATCCCCGCAATTTCCATTTAAAACGTAAGGGCATCGACTTGATTAATAAGGGCTGATGCTGAATAATTACACAGCAAACACAGGGAGGGTTATAGGAAAAGCACAGCTGGGCCTGCCCCCAAACGCCCTCTGGGAAACCACAGAAGGGGGGTCAAAGTAAAGCAATGGCAATGACTGAGGTGATGAATCTCTTAGCTGGCCCCTTATGCAATTAACGAGCAGCGCTTCTATTAATTTTGTTCCCCCTGAGTGGTGACTGGTCAGATGTCTCAGGGTCATGGGTCAGGGGTCGAGAGCAGAGGTCAAGCCAACAACACCACAGAATAAGGGGGAAAGTAAGAAGACACTGAAATCAAAGTCCAAGTTGATTTTAAAGGTTGGGTTTTCCTTTTCTGACATCACCACATTTTGTGTTTATGTCTATCAGTTATTATATGAAAAAGGTATCCATGACCATGAGGTATTTGGAGATGTGGGTATTAAAGGAAACATCTATTGCACATTTAATTGGGAGTGATCGATCGTTGCACGCTGTGTTTGAGCATTCAATGAAGGCCCAATCAATTGTGGGGTTGGGCTGGAGGGAGAGAAGATAAACAATGGCAGAGTTCTTTAAGGAACAGATTACAATTGAACATTTATTCGTTGGAGATATTGTTTGGCCGGTCCCACCATGATGTAATATTTAAACTAGTGATCCATCGTCATCCATTACAAATGTCGCATTGATCTCGCACACATTGACTTTCCACTCCGGTTCTGGGTGGTGTGGAATGTTTCATCCTGCTCTGTGTATTGGTGTTCATGTCCCAAACTCTATTTATTTTTATACCTTGTAGACATTGTAACAGTATGTAATGGCAAAACATTAGTGACCTTAGCACATATTCTATTAGAGTGGATTGTATTTTTTTTGATCTGCACTGAGATGCAATGTGTGTCTAATCTGAGCTCTAACTTTAACTCCCTACTGTGCTTAGATATCTCACTGGTTCTGGCTTAAAATCAGATGGTGATTGAGCTTTTGCGGTACTGGCACCCAGGCCCTTTGACAATCTTCCTGTTAGGGTTAGGGTCTTCTGGCACTGACTGTTTTTAAATCTTGCCTCAAAAGCCATATTCATTGAATTCCGGACCAATAATAGCCTTGTTTCATTTACAAGTTAGTGCTCTGTCATGCTTAACCATACATACTGTATATTGAACTGAGTACTGTTAAAAACCTTAGGGTCATAACTCAAAGTCAGGGCCCACTATCCATTAATAACTCTTAATAACAGTCTTACTGACCTCACTCTGGATACACTCATGCTAGGCAGCAAGCACTTCAAAAGAGGTCCAGCGGCCCCAAGGTTAATGCCGTACCAAATAAAGGGAGAAGTTGTTAAAATTAACACTGTGCCAAGGCAGCTCTGTTTCCCTTTAGAATATAGGGAGTCTTGATCCTTTTATGTTTGAGAGAAAGCATTCCCACATGTTTTCAAATATGGGGAAAATGCTCCAGGGATGGACTGTCATGGCTGCCTCCTGTATGGCTTCAAAATACCTCTTTGTTAAGTTGCAGCGGAGGAGGAAATGAAGCCTGACACTATTTTGATTCTGAAAACACCATCCGAGCTCGCCCTGCCCTAACGATTATCCTAGCTCTTAAAAGTGTTGCATGCATGGACGCAAACTTAGACATGTGATGGACGATAGTTCATACTCAAGGTTTAACTTTACTGCCTTCCTCCTGTTACTGCACCCCTAATTTCTTCCTCACTTCCCCTATTTCTTCATGTCTGTCTCTCTCTCATGCTGGCTCTCTCTAAAAAGGAGTGTGTGTGTTTCTTTATAATTAAAAAGCATTTTGTTATTGTGGTGTTCTACTCTACTTGAATAAAATGTTTGGTTAATATTGCAGCCTAAGCAATGTTAAAATGTATTCTTTTCTAGAGTATTTGTGCTTTCTCTGCTTTGTGCCACAAGTGGATAATTACATGAGCATATTTGTTTCTCTATACAAGCTGTTTTAGTGCATGGTGTTTAATTTGCAGATACTGCATTTCATTCTACATGCCTTTATATTTACTAGTAGATAAGAACCACAGAGTGATTTGCCCTTAGCTAATTTTGCCATCTGTTGACAGAAAAGCCCCCCTTTGGGTCTTGCAGCAGTTGAAGTAGAGCAACACAGTGAAAGAAGACTAACCCTAATCAAAAAGACAAAACAACATATGCTTATAGTCTTACAATTCGAGCAGAAGTTCCTCTCTAATGTGCGGTGCCACAGATGACTGACATTGTTTTGTTCCAGCTGCACTTTTCCCATCTGCTAGCAAATAGACTGGATTCATTACATGGGGACAAGGCGATCACGTCAGTGTGCATATGCTAGCATGTGTGAGTTTTTATGTTTAGACATGTGTGGTGAACATAAATGTGGTGTATGGATGTGTATATCATGCCTTTGGGAAGTACACATGACTAAAGTATCAATCTCGTCAGTATTGAGTCTCCTCTTAGGATGCAGAGGGCAGTCGAGGAAGAATCTCTCTCATCTGATCTCCCCCTGGCCCCACTTCCATTGCATCTTTAACTATTGTTCACAGACATGGATCAAGCACCAAGTGAAACTGCGGAGCCAAGGGACTTGGATGGGAGGGGGGCTGAAAAGGGAAGTGGGGGTTTTCCTAATGTATGAGAGAGCAAGAGAGATGGATGTAAAGGGGGATAGAAGAGCTAGTCTCTATCTGCCTCCTTCCTCTTAGAGACCGACCCGACAGGGTCCTAAGCCTGGCTCAAGGGGCTTATGCAGATTCAATGACCTTTTTCCCAGGGACCAGATTTTACACTTAAATTACCATTAGAGCAATGGTTTCCCTTGAGGGGGCTGTGGACCAACCAAACCCCCCAGCAGGGGTTAAAAGCCATGGTGGCACTCTGCCTGGGCTGCATGCTAAACGATGTGGAACACATGTAAACTACAGAGCGGCCATGCCGTTAGCATTGAGTCGCAAACTGAAGGTGAGGTTGCATGGAAGGACTTGCTATGTATTACACTTCTCGCATAAATGCCAGAGGAATTGGGTGATTTTAAGATTCATGTGATGAAGAAATGGGACAATGCTTGTTACGGTTCATTGGTGGCTGTATCATACTGAATTTGAGGAATCTTTTATTAGAAGACAGTGAACTGAAGCAAATTCTTTTTCCTCTAAGAATTTTATTCAGGATAGTTCTTAGCACTTACATGTAGTGCAGGATAGCACTTATATGTAGTGCTTCGATAACTCAATAAAACCCATTAAAATGATACTGAAATTTTGCTCCAGTGTAAGACTGCACATTTACCAACCCTATTTCTTTTAAATCATACACAGACAAAAAGCACTTGAGACTTCATGGGAGTAGTTTTACTGCACCAATCATACTAGTGAAGAAGGACATGAGAGGAAATGGAAAAACAGCAGAGTTCTGCCCTTATTACTCCCCTCAAACATAAGAGAATGATGGCATCCTCCTACTCACACTGTAACTCTACTACAGGGACGCAAGGACATACACAGTGAACACACGCACACACACAATTTCACCTCCTTTTCCTATGGCCGCAGGTTTGTTTGTCTTTAATTCCCTGCTGCGTGGGGGGGTAATAGGGACTCTGTGACAGCTGTCATTCTGTCGTGACCTCAACGGACTGTAGATCAGTAGTGGCACAATGATTGTCAGGATCAGGTGTGTGCGCACGTCTGTGTGTGAAGGTGTGTGCGTTGATGCATGTGTGTGCACATGATGGTGTGTGTGAGAGAGAGAGAGAGAGGAAGAGGACAGATTGGGGAGGGCGCATTTGATGTGAAAATAGTGGTTAAATACTGAAAGGGACTTCCTTTACTCTAAGACCCCCCAGGCCTAAAAATATGCCACTACGAATATGTCTATTCAGCAGGAGACTCGTTCTGACAGCAGGCCAAAACAAGACTCACACACTCATAGGCTGATGTGACACAGGGCATTAGGAGCTGGAAAGGCAAAATCTAAGTAGAGACGGGATCGAGTTTGAAACATTTCCTCCACATATTACGTGCTTTGATGTAGTGAAATATGTAATTGGGGATGCCGTATTACATTTCAGGCCACAACAGTGAAAACTATAGTTACTCCCCTGATTTTTATCTTTTCTTCTTTATTACAGGAAAAGACATTGTTATTCTGTATGCCAGATTCAACTGTTCCCCTTTTCTCTCTACACTCTCTCTAGTATATGTTATC
The DNA here is from genome assembly GCF_014851395.1 of Micropterus salmoides. Taxonomy (NCBI): domain Eukaryota; kingdom Metazoa; phylum Chordata; class Actinopteri; order Centrarchiformes; family Centrarchidae; genus Micropterus; species Micropterus salmoides. The sequence goes on from NW_024044459.1 coordinate 27,865,720, forward strand.
TACTGTAGAGGAGCTGTCAGAGAATGTGGAAATAGAAGGAAAAGGTACTCGTGAAAGTGGGAGCAGAGCACGGTCGACTGCTGCTCTAGGGGTGTGTGGGGAGCAGAGCTGAGGTGGGCAGGAGGGTGAGGGAGGCAAAGAGACAGAGAGCAAGAGGGTTCATAGTCAGTGGTGATTCTGCTTCTTGACACATCAGACCAGGCTGTGAGGTTGGTGCTCAGTTCAGTGGTCCCACTGGGAGTGGGTGTCTGCGGTCGAAGCCTTGTGTTAGACCACAGAAACAGCCGCATGCTAAAATAAAGGTTGGGGGAGGAAAAGACGTGAGCGCAGGTGGGGGTGGGTGGGTGAGGGAATGGGGCAACGTCTACCATCATACTCTGAATTTCTCCAACTACCCCCCCCCCTCCCGGTCAAACATCTCCACCTTATCATCACACTGAGCTGCCGGGGCCATGCTCACCTCTGATAGGACAGACTGTCTGCCAGACTGAGGGTGTGTGTGTGTAGGGCCCTGCCATTGTGCATGACTCATCCTAATTGGGAAGGTCTCTGCTCGGCAGCAGATCCTTCTCCTGTTGTTTCAGCCTGTTTAAAGTGATGAACCCGGGATGAGATCAACAGTCGGACACCACAGCTTTTATTGCCTCTGTGTTTGACCTCGTTCTGTCTTCCTCACTTCTGTGTATGTGTGAATGTGTCTGTGTGTGCGTATATTCTCGTGTGTGCATGCGTGTGTGGTTCAAGAGTAGATCATTCACTTCGTGTGTGTATGTGTATTCATTACATGATGTGTGTGTGTATGTGTATGCATTGCATGATGTGTGTGTGTGTGTGGGAATTCGAAGAACAGCCTAATTTGTATTAAGGCTGCCTCCCCTCTCTTTCCCTCTCTCTCTCTCTCTCTCACGCTCTCTCTCTCTCTCTCACACATACACAAACACATACACACACACTCTCACCCCACTAAAACGATTATATGTCAGCAATCCCCACAATTTGGTTCCTGCTAAAGCTGCTGTGAACTCATCGCACCCATCTGGGGAATTATGCAAGCTGTAATGCAGGTCTCACCTGCCAACGCACAGTGCAAGGCCAGCTGGGGGACTGGCCGTCATGTGATAAGTCTGCCCTGACCAGTTCAAAGCTGATTTGGCAAGGGGCTGATTGCTGGCAGCTAATCATTTTAGCAATACCTAGTAGTAAGGAAGTTGATGGGAGGTGGAAGACGAGAATGAGAGGAGTCAGGGAGGGAAAAAGGTTACAGGGAAAGACGGGAGAGAGAAAACGAAATGGATCTTTATTTTTATCTCCCTTTCTTTCTGTTGGCATCCCACAGCTGAACTTATCGTGAACTCTGAGCTCTTTTTCGTTTATTTACTTAAACTGAAGGATTTCAGTGAGTATACAATGCAGTACATTATTTGGACAGTTACATATTTTGGTTGTTTTGGCTCTGTACTCCAGCATTTGGATATGATATGAAACAACGACAGGGTTAGATTGTTTGCATCCACATCATATGAACCGTGTAGAAACTGGTGATTTCTGCGCGTCATAGATTTCAGGCAGTCATTGACTCCCACACAGTGCATGATGTTGATGTAAACCTCCTCAAATTAAGTGCTGAATGTCAGCACTTTAACCTCAGTCATTGCTTCATTTCAAAACCAGTGTGCTACAGCACCAAGCCAAAACTATAAAATATGTGTCACTGTCCATATACTTACAGACTGCACTGTATTTTAAACCCCTGTATTTTATTGTTTTCATCTGTTTTGTTATGCTGTGCTATTCTCTTCAGCAGAGGCTACATCTGCCAAACTTGTGTAACAACCTTGAGGAACACAGTTTGACCAACTTGGTTTCCAGCTGAATTTGATTCTCCACAAAAGATATATTCATGGAAAAAGATGATAATAAATGTTCAGTTTCCTGACAAATACTCAAGGCCACACAGCCAAAATGGACAGGATTTGTCACACACAGTTGCAAAAAAGAAAAGAGTTGTTTCACATTGTTACCTGAAGAAAATCCCAGACCTCAAGCAAACTATTGTATTGGTTTTGATTAACTTCTGCCAAACATATTGTTTAGATTTGATTTAAACATCATTGTTACATGTTAAAGAAACTGCTGTTTCTGTGTGTGCCATTGTGTGTTTTGGCCTCTCTCTGATTGAGACATCTTTGTGCACACGCGCTCTTCTGGGTCGATGTAAGCAGTGGTCTTGGCAGAAGCCCTCCATCTTCTTATCCCAGTAGGGAGCAGTCTGAATCCAAACCCAACCTGGGCTTCACAGCCTTCGATAAACCCTCAAATGGCACAGGCCAAAGGGCCAGAGAGAGTGAGAATGAAAGAGAGAGAGAAGCAGTAAAGATAAAAATATCACATTGGTATGGCATAACAGGGTGGTCTACTTGTGCTTGTGTGTTTTGTTGTTGCCTCAGGATTCAAAAATGGGATTTGGTCCATTCAGGGGTTCTTTTGTGCTAATGTATATGCACTAAAACGCTTCTCTTTTTTCCTGTCAATACTTTATTTCTGGCTCCCTCATATATCATACACTAGGCCTTACTTATCCATGTTGATTTTTTTTTCTTTGTCCCCCATCATCAGTCGACATAAATACTCAGTATGTCACAGCGGGCTATGCTCCGAACGCCCCCTCAGTGCTTATCTCTACAAAATGTGAATCTGTTATTCTACTGTAATGGAAACCATGTTGGTAACATCTTAACATATTACATTCACTCAAACACACTGTGAAACTCTATCTTACCGCTGTGTCAAAGCTCTTTTTATGCTGCGGGAATGTGGGGGGGATGTGGTGAAACACAACGTTTTGCCCAAAGCGCAAACTCTACGTGAATGCACACACAGACTACAAGGTTCCTTTTTTATTCTTTATTTCTTTTTTTAAGCGGACAATTCAAAAAAGGCTGAAAACACAGGAGTATTGTGTGCTTTAATGTTTTGAAGCTCTTGTATGTCTCTCTCTTTACGTTTGCAGACTAGGAGCAGTTCAGATTTCTTGAGGCAATTTGTTTCAGGTAACTGGAGCTTTCAACTGCAGTTGAGTGTATCCTGGGAACTATTAGGGAAAAAAGAGAGTGTTCAAGCTTTTCAAAATGTTGATGGATCCAACATAATGAGCATGTAACTGATCACAAAGATAGACAGATAAGATTTTTTTTTTTCCTTAGGAACAGTCTACTGCGACGCAGGAGAGGAGAGAGCCAAACACAATGCTAGCCAGCAGTATAGATGTGATGCTAAAGAGGCTCTCAGTAGCACATTGTTATTCACTTACTGCTCCTGTTGGGATAGCTACAGGCTGTATAAGTCTTTTTTTCTGCCAGAAATCTTTGAATTGGATCAGTGCACAGTCAGCATACTGTAAGCTCCAAGCAAGAACAGCTAAACATTCGGTGTTGCAAGGATCCTCTTTAAACTGTGTCGACAAGTTTCTGTCTATACGTACGTGTATGTTCATTGTCTGCATTTTAAATCTCTGCAATCAATTTGACTGCACTGAATTGGACTTGTTTTCCTCATTGGCAAAGTCTACATCATCACCCCCCTCACCTAGGTATTTTAAACACTTTCTGTCTGCCTATTGGGATAGCGGTACGGTGGTAGAGCAGGGAGGATGAGGCCCCAGGTAAAACATCACTATTTAGGGCATGGATTCCACGGAGGGCATCGGAGAGACAAGAGGTTGGAACATGTTTTTCTAATGCAGACAGCTCTCATTTAGCCTCCAGTCTTCTGGTCGACTGAGACAGTCATCACACACTGATGTCTCAGGTTTAGAGGACATATGATAATGAGTTTAGACTGACATGTGACTAAAACCGTTGGGGGGCTTACAGCTCGGACAGGAGGGCAGGTTTAAAACAGACTTTGCCAGCAGTCATGGTAGGAATAGATCAGGATGTTGGTCCCAAGAGCAAATCTGAAGCTAGGTCTGTCATTGAGGTAATTACGGCCATGGTTATGGTATCTGTAGGAAAGGCTGATCTCCGACCTGTGGCTCCACCGGTAGCCTTGTGTCACTAGAATGTCCTTTTCACATTGACAAGTTTTTTCACATTGAGAAATGGTGGTAAAGTTGAGAAGACTAAACATTTAAAAATGTATATTCTTCAAAATCAGATCATTTGAACATCATAATTTGAAACAAAGCATGCTGAATTTTCCCTTTAATTATAAGCTACTTTTGTCATGTCTGTAATATCTTTATACGGTATCTTTCGCCATTACCTAAAGGGATATTAACTTAACACCTGTTGTAGTGCAAGAAAGTTTGTTTTTAAGGATTTAGTAGGTGCCTGCATAGCTCTGCAGTACTTAAAATTGTTTTACCCCAACCTCTTCATTAAACCTGGCTCGTTCTTGTGGAATATGTTCTCCACTATTTCATCTGAAATAAAACATCCCACCAAGGTTGGTGCTCTAACATACTCAACCTTCATCATCTTTGCAGTGTCAGTTATCTAACTAGCTTCCTTTAACCCATCAGAAGCCAAACAGAACTTTTTCTGACCCCCTCAGTTTTACATATGTCATTTACAATTTGCAGGTTGTCCTGAAGTGTGCTGCCAAAACAGACAGATCTCTCTCTCGTTCATTCCCTCCCCCTCTTTTTCCCCTCTGAAGTCAAGGGCATGCTTTGAACTCAAACAGATTCACTTTTTTCTGCCCTATCGTCCTTTTTTCATTTATTTCTCTCCCACTGCCCTCTCTCCATCATTTATAGCTTCATCCCTGTATCCTGCTAATGATACAAATTTCACAGGGTGTCAAAGGCATGTCAAAATTAGACCTCTACACTAATAGTTTGGCTGTTGGCACAATCACATTTATATCTACCTCGGCAGGTGGATGCTGCTGCACTCATGTGTACTGTATATAGAAAGCGACTTGGAGATATCCAGACATGGAAGAGACGAGAATGACACCGCTGACGCACTGAATCTCTCCATGAGGGCTAAAATTTAAATGCTATGACTGAGTGGCGCTTATGAAGACGACATCATTCCCCCATCCCCATCCCGACTACATACTACATCCGAAATCACCTACCTCGCTTCACCATGATTGATTCTCCGCCCAGGGGCTCTAATCCCTGAACCCAACCCCTCTACTGGACACCGTCTCCTCTTTCCTGTCTCCACCATACCTTCCCCCAGTATCTGCCAGTTTCCCACTCTCTGGATGGCATCATCAGCTATGACAAGAGAATAAATCTGAGCGGCCACCGTCGCCTAGCATCTGAGGGACACCCATGACAGCTCTCAATAAACTCCCCAAGATTGTTTTTTTTCTCCCTGCTTCCCTTTTTTTTAATCTCCGACGGCAGACGTCGGAATCCTGCTGTCAGCATAACGGAGGCATATTAGCAGGGTTGGCCCCACCTGGACCCACCGCTCCCCGACCTGTCCCCTCCCTGTAATTATCCCCAAGCCCCTTTCCCATTAACCTGCTCTCTTTGATCCCCACACATGCTGATATTATGCAAAACTGCTGAATAGAGAGACTAGGATAGAGCAAAACAGCACGCAGTTACCCATGGTTCTGATTTCCTCACTTATTCTCCTCTTCTTTTACTCTCTATCTCTCCCTATTTATCTGCCTCTTTGTCATGGATTAAATTAATTTCAAAAGGAGTCTGTGAGGATAGAAAAGGGAGGAAGAGGAAAGAAAGGATAGTGTTGTGGGGAGAGAAAAAATACTAGTATTGGACATTTTTACAAGCCCTCTTGGATGAAAAAGGGAGCTTGAAAAAAAGGCGCCACAAAAGAACTCCTTCCTTGCATGTATCAAGTAAAACATCTTCATTAGGTCTGGGGCCTAAAAGCAAATATCAGGGTCTGCACAATGCTGAAGGTCTGCGACTGACCTTTCTTTGGTTTTAATCATTGCAACTCTTGACAGCTTAATAAGTTGAAGGTGCTGGGTTGCAGCCTAACTTAATAAGACCCACACCAGAGCCTTGGCCACCTATGATTGCTCCCATAAGTCTTAGCACATCTGGCGCTGTGTCCTTGGGTGAGAGATATTTTCCATAACTTTCCTTATGCTCAGAAGGCACTATCGCCTTTTATTAAGAATGGGGATGATACAGTGCACAGTGTCTCCACATGGCAGAGCATGTCCACAAGGCGTCAGACGTTCAGAACGCCATACCATACTCACTATTATCCTTTGAAATGACAACCACAGTGCACTACAGCTCCAGTGCATCAAACCGTGCAATGTTTAACTCGTTAAGTATTCAGATAATTTATGGGTATACTTTGTATTGTAAATCACACTACAATATTTACTTCCTCCTTGCTGAAGTATAGTGTTAGGTAGAATATATGCCATCCATATTCCATGGTTTATTACTTCTATGGATGCATTACCCACCATTTATGATGCACATAAGGTGTATAATTCTATATGCAGTAAAGTAGGATTTTTATGGAGCTGTAGCTTTTCACCCTCCACTCTTTTTCGCCTTTCTCGGTACAGAGAGGAAGAATTAATGCATAGTAATATGGGAACTATTGTTGTTGCATTAAGTTGACTTGCTAATCCTTGATCATTTGCATTCTTTCCTCAGCATTTGTTTAGCAGATCACTGTGTGAAATAACCTTTGAACAAATACTGTTGTAAACAACGATCATTGCTAAATTGGACGTTACATTGTATTACAGTGCTGTCATGGGCACCGTGTGCTCCAAACAGATACTTTACTAAAATAGTAGTTTATTGCATTTCTGTTGACCTTTATATGAACTCGCTATTAAAACTCTAGTATTTGGACGAGCTAGTTAGCCACACTGTCATCTGCCACAACTGTTTTTGACACCTTGACATCTCATCATCTTATATGCCTATGGTGACAGATTTTTCATACAACTGACAGCCATACCTTTACACTGCACACTGGCCTTTCAATGTGCTGGTACTGAGCGATATCCCAGTGTTCATTTGAAAGGCTACGGACTGAGGTGAGCTGCAATCATTAGCAGTCATATTAATAAAGGGGACTGGGAATTGTTTGATTTGACTGTAACACAGGGAACCATCAAAGGCCACATCTGCCCACCCACTCATTGTTCTGAACAGATGCTCATCCGCTTTACGTAATATCTTCATTAGTGTTCTGAATCAAAACACCAGTCTGTCTAGCCACCAAAAGCAGAGGCCCTGTGAGCCTTGACAGTCTCCTTGCTGGAGTCTTCAGGTTTTCAGAATAAGGCACCTACATCTCTCTGTTGTATGCCTGTGGTTTGATCTCTGCCGTGTGTTAGCAGAGAGGCTAATGTAGTAGTTTAAACCCCTGAGCTTTCTGCTGGAGATATTTTAATGAATTGCCTTTGTTTGGCATTCAGGTTGCCTCTGTGTGATCGCCATAGAAGCCATGCCCAGCCCGCGGTTGATTGGGTACCCTTAAAGGTGAGGATGAAAGCCCTTGTGGGAGACATGGGGGTTGAAAAAGGGTGATGTAGAAGGGGAGGAGATGAAGAGGTGTATGGAGACAGCATGGATGCATTAAAAGCAGGCTCTTGCTCTTTTAAATCCACCCATAACAGAGACAGTAGAAATTTAAATGTAAATTGCCTATTAGATTTTCATGTAAAGCATCTCTATCTTCCTTTGTGGCTGCGATTGGACAACGCCTGTTCACTTTTCATGTATATAACAATGAGTCAGTATGTGCAATGGAGCCAATGTACTAATTTTCTGAAATGAATTGTTCATTTGATATTTACTGAACAGGTGGAGGATAAAGACTGACACACAAAAACGAAGTTTGAAATATATGGCCCACGCACAGTATGTCATATTGTCAAGGACATACATCATGATCATGAGCAGAATAAATCACAAGGCAACTCCTCAGTATATTTACATATTAAAACATATTAAAACATGTCTTTCAAGTAATGCTATTAGGCCTATTCCCATTAAGCCTCGTTTTTGTCTTGAAGCATGTGTAATAGTTTTAAATTTCTCAGCTGTGTTATCTAATTCCATTATTGCTTTTTGTAGTGACATTATTTTCATGCAACTATATATAACATTTGTATGAAGCAGCCCACACAGTGCACTGATATATATATTTTTTCATTGCTCACATATATAAATTATATACATTGAGATTACCATGATGTAGTCTTAACATACTTTTTGTTCGTTTCGCCCTTTGATCCTCATTTATCGTGACAACTCAACTTAGGAATACATTTTTGTATTTGTTCTGTACACCCCCTTGTTCTCTCTGTCTTGCTTTTTTCCTTTGTGGTGAGGACCAAATTGAAAGAGTGAGGCGCCAGTTTAAAGGGCAGACCCAGGTCCCTGCCTCCAGGGCTTTTACATCAGCGCTGACAGAAAGCCGTGTGAACCATCGGGAAATGTTTCATCGGTCACGACACATTATGCAGTCGAGTGAGAGCCACATTAAACTTTTCACTTGCTCCATCATTGCTTCACTTTTATTGTCCAGCACGCCTGCTGACAAATCTGCAACCCAGGGTCCACCAGAGAGTTAAACAACTCAGAATGTTTCCTTCAATTAACGTAATTCCTTGGGTCTCTGAAATGTAAAAATAAATGTTGCTGTGTTCCTGTGCTTGAGACACATACACGAGTGGTTTATGAAGCATCTGGGACTGTTAACCCTCATGGCATTTGATGAGAAAAACAAATACCTCATTGATTTAGATACTTTTTTTTTTTTATCAAACTAAACATTGTGTCAACAGTTCATGCAATGTGCACATTCAAACCCCTGTTGTACTGAATTTGTTACTGATATCTTTACAACCAGTTTTCACTGAGATGTGAATGCAAGATATGCAAGTATGAAAGTATGAAAGGCAGTTACGAAAAGGTTTTGACTCACAAACTAAGTCTTTACCTTCGTTATCATGCAACAATGTGAAAAAGATGAATCGGCTGTAAATTATGTTATGACTTGCTTAAGAATGTCAACCTTTATGATGATTTAAACATCCATCTCCTGTTTCTTTTCTTCTTTATTTCTTCTCTGTAACGTCACTCTATCCTTTTAGAGCTTATGAGAAGCGAACGCTTTTCGTTCTGTCCTTTAGTTTCAAAAGCTGAATGGTGACGCAAGACACTTTTCTTTATGCATGTCTAATCAGTTCATCCATTAGCCAAACACTGATTTTATGTTGTTGTGGAAGCTTGTTGAAGATATATCCAAGGGGTGGTGAGATCCCCATTGTTCCACACTCTGTTTGCTGGGAGGAATGGGGAGAGGATGTCGTGAACGAATTGCAAGGCTTTGGGAGTCTCCTTGTTTGGGATTGAATCATTTGGATTTGGCTGTGGAACTGATGGATTTAATGCTGACTAGGGGATGTAGGTCTGACTGCAAGGGGGGCGCATCTTCCGTGCCCACTGGATTGGTCACCCCATGAGGGATGGCAGTGCTGTGCTGCTCATGGTCAGCACCATAAACCATTACTGGGACACATGCATGACAAGGATTTTCATCAGGATTATGTATGTATGGAGCCACCTTACTTCATCTCCCGAGAAAAGATACAGACATACAAGCAGACACCAGGATAAACACTGTTCTCACATGTGTGCTTCAAATTACTGTAGCAACTTTGTGTCAAGAATTTGAAAGGTATTTTAAGGTTTTATTTCATTCTTTTTCAAAACAGGACACAGACGGGATTAAAGAGATAGGATTCTGGCAGGACTGTGTATATTTGACCGTTATTAAAGTGTTTAATTTGTGTCCCTGTGCTATACTTTCAATACAAACCAGTTGTATTTTAACATGATGGCTGTGGCAACGTGTGGCGCATTGTCCGCATGCAACACCAGAGAGGGATATCTCCCACACCCAAGTGAAGATGGCTGGCTTGGTCAGTCAGCCTAAACCACCCTTGATCATGCCATCAACCACCTTGTTACATGTAAAACCCACAACGGGTTTTATATTTGGTATCAATCTGAATTTCTCTCAGCCTTGCAAGGGGAAAATGTTCACAGGGGTCAGCCAAGGGACATAGAGAGAGATACCAAGTGTGAGAGAGGGAGAAAGAGAGAGAGAGAGCAGAGAAAAGTGGAAGAGAAGGAGATTGCGGGGAAAATAAATGTAACACGGACAAGAGAGCTTTATTAATAGGATTATGGGCTCATAGATTTCGATATATCATTGGTTCGAAAAGGGAGTGAAAATGTCAGGGAATACAGAAAAGGAGAGAGGAGAACAAGAATTTGTTAACAGTAATTTATTGAATCTAGGAGGTTAGAAGGTGATTTGGCCAAAAAGATATGGCAGAATTGTGTTGTCTTGAGGCAGTTAACTTTGTAGAAAAGACATACAGGAAGGATGGTAACCACAACACATCATTAAACTTGGCATTTCATCCTTATAAATATACTCCAAAATGGTTTTATTTTCAAAATTTATTAGTTATTTGTTTTTTTTTTATCATAGTGGTATAGGCAAGATCACTTTAATCACTGAACCTGCTATTGCTTATATGCTACTTCATAAAATTCTGTTTATTGATGCTATATAGCCAGTGCCAAGCTGTGACGATTCACTAAAGCTAGACAATAAAAGAGGCCGCCACCTTTAATGGGAGGAGCAGCATTTTCTTGTTACTAAACACAGCAGTTAACCTCTTTCGCACACATTAGCAGGACCCAGTGTTAAATCTTATTTCTATTACTTTCCCACTCACTTTATGATGGCTATTGCACTCTCCAAAAAATTTATATTGCTATTTTGTAATGACCTTTTACTTGGTTCATTAAGCACAAACATAGAATCGGTGTTGAGAAGATCTAAGCCATTACCCAATGACAGACTCCTCGACAAAATAATGCAAAGGCAACTATTTCTTTCTTTTCAATTATTTGTTACGTTACTTAGCTCCAGAGCCACCAGCTCCACATTTACAGTGCAATATTTCCATTTTTGCTGGAAACAAAGTAAGTAAATAGAGGGTTAGTGATTATCACCATATGGTTTACATGAAACTGGCAAATTCAGATAAGGCTGGTCTTGCAGAATTGTTATAAACAGATACACATACATACATAATATGTCAAATAATCCGGGAGGTGGGACACAAGCTGTTATTCAAAGTGTGTACGATTATCTCATTTTGTTTTTAGCTCACGGAGGTTAACTATCTGTTACTGAAGTTAGATGATGTCTGGTTCTGTTTTTGCTTTCAGAATTGTAGCATTCCAACAATCCTTAAACATTAATAATCCTGCAGTAGCTACCACCGCCATGTGTTGTAGCTGTGCTGGCAAAGCCTTTATGTTCCTTCATATAAGAATTTAGTTACAGTTGTCTGCTGTCATTTATTATCTCAGTGTCATATTATATTTCCCACAGTGGAGAACAGTTTCTTGCCCTCTCTTGTGTGATTTGGAATAGTTCCAAAGACTCTTAACATAGTAAAGTACAACTTTCTGAGGCTGCTATTAAGACGGATTGCTTTCTAAATCATTTCAAACACGAGGAATCACTTTAAAATGTTTCACTGTATCTGACTTGAGTTCTAATAGCAGGGAAAAATCTATTTTAAGCACAAAGACTGGAAATCAGCTATCGTTTAGTGCACATCTTTTCTAGTGGGTGAGGGGGTGGAGAAAGGTTGAGGTTTTAAATGCCTCATTTTGATGAGCTTTGACAGTAATGCAGCCACATTGGCAAATGTAGCAGATTTCTATGACACCCATGTCATAGGGCTGTGGTTATGCTTCTGCTCGATCATTAGAGGAGACTTCTAAGAGAGACAAGTGAGAATGAGTAATGGCGCTGAAGCGAGCTTGTATAAACATGTCAGGGAGCAGAAAAGTTCTCATGTCATCTAGGTATTTTACTCTCAAAGAGTGACAAACTAAATAGCTAAAATCCCCTGGACTAAAATCTCCACGCTCTACCATATTACAGTATTGGCTTATAATGCCTTATGAATGTGACAATCGTATTTTGAAGCATTTTACATATCCTTTCTCAAACAGCCACCTTGTTAGCCGACTATGTTTGTTTTTCCTTTTTCTTCCTCCTCTGTATTTCTCTGCAGGCATGGCTTTGGAAGTGGTGATGAATGAGTGGAAGTTGACTCATTATTAAAGGTGGGAGATGATTAATAAGGACCATGTGTGTTTTCTTCTATAGTGTAAATAAAATATATCATTCACGTAATGCAGGGCTGGGCTCTGAGAGTGATTTATGGTGTGTTAAAATGCACAGAGAGCCAAAGGCTGAAGCCCTTTCAGACACACAGCCATGACAGTGCCCTACCCCGCCGCTTTAACATGGCTTAGAGATCTCACACTCCTGCTCTCGCTATCGCTGTCTGTTTCCTTATCTCGATTTCCGCCATGCTGGATTTATTTGTCTCAGACTTTCAGGAGAGTTCCTAAGATTGTTCTGAGGTCATTCAGAACTAATGATATGAAATGAGACCTCCAAACCTTTACGTTTTGGAGCCTAGCCAAATTCCATTTGTGTTTTTTTGTCATGTATGAGATGTGACATGGATGAAATTTCAAACTAAAAATTCTGAAGTTTTTTATTTTTTATTTTTTTTTTACCCCCGATTGGTATGGGGAAAGTTAGAGAAGAATGTTCTTTTATGTACAAATATAAAGGACATGGTAGCGTGGCCTAGATTTAGAGGACATGTACTATGAGGAATCCTCTGCTTTAAAGGGGACTCACTACTCATTTCTGATGTCCAGAAGAAGACACATTGGGTATGCCAGTCTGTTTGGCAGGTGGCCACCACTCCAAAGCCAAGGTATTGATTCACTTTAGACTTCACCTTATTTCTCAACTTCAAATCCTGATGGAGTGTCTCTGTTTAAGTGTTCGAGGGTAGACTTCCAACAAGACACATCTTACATGGATTATGTCCTCATCAATCTTAGTGTCTATTTGTGAAGTGCACAATTAGGAAGAATAGGTTTGCACCCTTCTTTATTTGGCTGTAACAGCACATACTGTAATATACATGTATGAAATTCAACATGTGAGCATGTCAACTGTTCAGTACACCACAATCGTGCAGCCTTTGTTTTGACCGATGTGTCACCATGAGGGAGAATGAAATCTGAACAAAGCAGTCATTCAGTTCATTTTTTTCCCTCTTCAGAAACGAGACCCATGAAAAAATTTCTATGTAGTCAACCACTATTTTTCTCTCATTCTGATAACTCTGGTTTCACTTAGCATTTTGGTATTTCTGGTTTATAATATCTCTCCAGCTTTTAGGCAGTAACATTGTCCTCTACTTCAACCGTGTTACTGAGCAGCGTCCATCGTTTTGCCTGTAACAACGCAGAAAAGCAGATGGCTATATGCGAGTTTTACAGCTGTGAATAATCCTCCCACAAAGTCATAGAGTGAAAAGGGAGCTTGCATAGATGCGTTGGTTTTCACATGGGCATTTGTTTTTTAAAACCTTCTAAACTTGGCTTCCTCTGGTCATGTCTATTTCCTTAAAACATTCCCTGTATATTTCTTGAGAAGATACCACTCTTTGTTTTTTCTTCAACCATTTCCACAATGTACAGTGAAAGTGGAACAAATGTGTTTATTTGATTACAAATTAAAGAACTATTTTCTCTCAGAGGCTAGAAGTTATACAATTCATCAGCTGTATAACAATCAGATGCATCCTAAGATATCTGGTAATTCTATTCTGTAAATGTGTGTGTGTGTGTGTGTGTGTGTGTGTCTGTGGGAAATTGTGCATGCAGAGTATATGCATAAACACAGAACATGTGTATGAAAATGTGTGTTTTTGACATCAAAAAAGACTGACAATGGAACCTTGAGTAGCCCCATGATTCAGTATCCTGCCCATTCCCCATGGTTCCTGACCTGGGGGAAGGATCTGTCTGTCTTTTGGCAGGCTCCATAACCGCTGCCCTCCCTCACTGCAGTTATCATCACTTCATCTCAAATAGGAAAATAGGGGCACCGATGGAGGCTTGCGGCTCACTGAGGCTGTTTTTGGGTTACAGCTATTTCTCCAAATTTCTTTTTAAGTCAGGCCCTTCCAGGCCCACTGGTGGCAGCTGCCTATTCCGCTGTTCACTGGGGGCATGCCCTGGTTTCATGTGTGCTGTTGTGGTAGGAGAGAGGGGGAGAGAGAGAAAAAGAGGGGGGAAGCGTAGAGAAGGATGGAGGAGGGGAACAGAAACACTCCCGTTGTGCCACTGTGCCCCAACCTCAGCCAGGGTGACACACTTAGAGGCCAACACTCTGCCACCTTGCCCTGACGCCGGGGGAAAGCCGCACTCTGCCTCTGAATGGGGGCACTGGGTGCAGAGGGAACCTGTTGGAGAAGGCTCCTAAATCAGGCTGCTGGGGAGACGGATGTTAATGTGCTGTCTTGAGGTCTTAAAGTACATAGTTGGAGCCACAGACTCTTGCTGAGTGGGGCTACAAGGCAGCGGCTCCCTCATATCCTTTGTTTACACAGCCAGTGGAGTGGGACTACTTTACCTGGACCCACTGAGTTTGCACACAAATCCTCCAATATGTACAAGTGAACATAAGGAGCTTAGCCCAGAGAAGGCAATTCAGTCTGCTCTCCCGACCATCCCCTGGAAATGACAAATTAGAGATGTTAAACATCCTGGTGTGGGTATTACTAAAGAAGAATTTTGGGGAGAGTTATGTACAAAGAGTTATTACTAGCAGCCGCGCTATAAGCCCAGGCTTAGGCTTAAGTTCAAGTATTAACTACATCTAATATGCTCAAGTGGAATTGATAACATAGAAAAACATACATTGGTTGCCAGTCTTATATATAACATATAATTTCTAGACTTAATTGTACGTATGAGTGACAGTGGTATATTAGTATTTTAGACTAGATCAAACCGCTCTGTCCTCACCCGATGGTAGTCCTCCTGCCCACCAAGTCGCCCTCCTTAAATAATACAGAGGCACAGTAAGAGCCATGTTAAAGCTAATATACAGCATTTCCATGGAGTGGGTGTAACTGACACCAATCCCGGTGGGGCAATTACAGGAAATTAATTACCAGCCATTCCTGTATTAATGGTTTATTCCAAAATAAAGAAAGCTAATTTATTCATTTTGACACAGAAAATTGATTCAATGAGGATTATAAAAAGCTATTTGCTAAACAAAATGGAAGGGAGGAAGGCGAAATGAAGTAGGGGTTAAAAAAAGAAAACGTGAAAAATCCTTCAAAATGTGGTAATTAGTGGATGATAATGCCAGCGCACAACACTCACTGTAGGTTTTTGACTGGGGCTCTAGAGCCATTTCCCAGTGTCTGCTCAGGTTTCCCATCCTGTTTACTCTATACTGGAATCTCCTACTGCTAGAAAAGGAGTGGAATCTATGCAGAGAGAGAGACAGAGGATGATTGGGGTGGGGGGGGAGTTCTGTGGGCCTAAGAGTGAGAAGGGAAAATGGGTGGGGTTGTCAGGGAGTGAAAGAGTCAGGGAGACATGGGGTGAAAACATGAGTTTGGGAGTGAATTGGGGTGGTGGGAAGTAAACGGACAGAGAGAGAGAGAGAGAGAGAGAGAGAGAGAGAGCATGCTCTTGACAGCCTGAGAAACCTTGAGGTGCCATCTGGCGTGAGGGGGGCCAAAGGACAGGGCTGACTGACCTTTGACCCAGATCCCCCTTTTAGCAAACAACCCAGTGCTGCAGATTTATGGGCTACTGAAGAACAATAACTGTCAGAGAACAGAGGTGAAGGCAGCCAGTTTTCCACTATCTTCAGGTGACTAGAGCCTGGAAATGGGTCCAAACACGGATGTCCGGGGTGTGGTGTCTCACTTGTGAGTTTGACCTCACAGCAGCTCAGACAACACAGAGCAACAGAGGCACAGGCTATTTCACGTTCCACCTGTGTACTTATTATCTGTTGTTTTTTTTGTTCAAGGACTTATTAAGTAAAAACATAAGTGATGATGTTAAAACAGTCAATTTTTTAGTTTTTTTTCTACTTAACGTGAATTCATTACCAAGGGACAGGGCTGAGGATTATGTCAAAGGCTATGTGTTAGGGGGCACAGTTGAGCCTAGTTTGTTTGTAAAGAGAGAATAGAAAAGGGTGATGTGTGGAGCAGAGGGCTGTGATTGACTGAGTTTCACTTGAAAGAGGTGGGGGGGGGATCATATGTGATATCTGCAGAAAAAATAGTAGTCTGTTTTCATATGATTACTTTGTCTGTTTGAACATTCACGGCTGTTTTCGTGCCTGTGAAACTTTTCAGTTTCCACTCAGCTCAGCAGCAGCACCACAGCAATAATGGCAACTGCTCGGGGACCACTGTGACGAGGATCAATACTGTGTGCAGAGTCTATCAGGACACCCTGTAGCAAAGCAACCCCAAACAACTAATGTAGCACCCCCCCGCCCATCACACACATGCACACACAAACACATGCCTTTTTACTCAGCTACAGAGAAATAAAAACCTTAGAACAAAAGATGGAGAACAAGAACACAACACTCATGACAGCCAGCTGTCATTCACCGTTCCATTTGATTGGTGCAGTGGAGACCAATAAATCCTCTCTCTCACTTTTCTTCCATTCATTTCATTACTCACTCAATTTCGTTCCCCTTTTCCCTCTTTTTTTTGCATCTTAAGAGGGGGATGGGCAAGTCTCTACATGGGCCCAAGCCTGAATAGACTTTTGTCTTGCTCATTTTTCCTGGTTCTGACTGTGTCAGTTGCTGGGTGAAGCCCTCTCGGCCTTAGACGCAGGCAGGCTGTCTAGTAGCTAGTTGGCATTCAGAGCAGCCATGCTAGCACCCAGCAGACAAGACTGCCATGGGGTCCGATACAGGTCTGGCTTTCTTAGACAAGCTCCAGTAGTGTGGCCAAACAGGCTTGAGCTTAGTTTTTATTATCTTTCTGTCCTATGGTCACTTCATTTCATCTCATAATTTAGCTTTCTCACACATACAACTTAATAAAAAGGAGCAACAGTATCAACCTGTTGTGAATATTGATTATTGTATTCAATAATCATTCAATTCAGTTTATTTCTTTAGAAGCAAAAATACATTTTAAGGAGCACATGCTCTCTTTTACAGTATAAAAGTGTGCATTTAGGGAGCATAGTCACAAGTATGTTTGTGCATTGATCTAATACTATTAAATATGCAGATATTCCTCTCCTCATTTTTTTTGTTAATTTATTTCTTGATTATGCATAGCGTAATTAGCTCTGTGTGTGACTGTATGACTGACATGTGCAGGATTCCCATAGATAGCCCAAATAATTGTCCAGAGTGCCTCTCTTGTTCACCCTTTCTCTGCCTCCCTTTGTGAAGCCTGGTGACATCACAGATACTAATATCTGCTGGCTAGCGTGGCATCTCTTAGTAGGCGGCCCAGAATTCCAGACATTTACTCCTATCGGGAAGCGGCAGGAGCAGTAATGCTAACTATGTGGATCATTCTGAGAAGATTGGACCACAGCCGGCATGCCCTCATAATAATGCTGTGCGTTTCAGCAGTACGTCTCAATCGAGGCTTGCAACAACCCAATGCCTCCATTGTTCCTACCCTCCTTTGTGATGCAGTCAGGAAAAAAAAAAGTACCAAGCGGGCCTTCAGATTTAATTTCTTTTCTAATGGCATGAAAAGATTTCATTGAAGTGCAGATTGAGTGTGTGCCGCTGCGGGTTGTGGAGCAGGGCCAAAAGCTCAGTGCCCGCGAAAATGCCCTGGCTGGGCAGCATCATTCCAGCAACACACTGATGTTCTTCATTGAGACTGGGCAGCGTCATAGCAACCCAGAGAGATGCATAAAAGATGACAGCAGAGACAGCACTTCTACATTCACTTCCACAACAACACACACAACGGGCTGGTTTCAACCTTACTGAGGTCAAATGAGGCTGTTCTAACCAAGCAATAGGTGCTGTGTTATTCTTGCTTTTGTCAAATTCTTTGTGAATTTATTCAAATTACGTATCCATGTGTTCGCAGACTGGATCACATTTGCGTGAAATGTAACAAGTACGCATTCACATTCTACTCACATGCCTTTGAAAATGCATGGATTGTAGTGCAGTGGGGCTGTCAGTCTGCCTAATTGCTGTCTACTCTGTACATGCACACATACCAGAGAAGATATGCTCTGCTCTGGTAATTCTTGTTGGGAGCATATGCTTATGTAAAGCACATACGATTGCCTACCAGTCCATCATCTCATACATCTCTTTGACCAGGAGACACATTTCTCTATGAGCTAGAGGGACATGGAGAGACAGGCTGTTCTTTAATCGGACTACCCTCTTGAACATTTCTCCCAGGTGGGTCATATTATTTCATACAGCTTCATCCTCTGCAGGTGAACTTATTGAGGGTTGTAATGGTAAGAAGGACAGGTCTCCTTGCCAAAATGCTATGTAATAATGGTGACAATAGCTGATGTGTTTAGCTGGAGATACAGCACTAGTCCAAATAGAGGTGGACTGTTTCGAAACTTCACACACATGTCTTTGGAATTCCCTTCTTCTTGGCTTTCTTTGCCTCCAGCACACCCAAACCTTCTCCCTGTAAAATAAAATAAAAAAAGAAAGAAAGAAAGAAAAAAAGTGAGAAAAGTGTATCACTATATAAATTCAGAAAGAAAAGAGGGCGACCATGTGGGTATGTCTGTGTACCTCAGGAAAATGTGTTTACAGTATGTACGGTAAATGTGTGTATCAGTGTGAGACGAGAATTCGGCGAGAATGGAATGGGTGCAAGAAAAAGCAATATTGTCCTGTAGGGCTCAGACAGTCATGAAATTAATCTATTATCTTCCTGTGCAGCTGCCATGTACGATACAAGGTGCTTGACAATTCCCTGTGCCATTGTGACTCCGTGACATTTGCCCATTCACCAAGCTCGCTGACACCAACAGGATCTGGCCTTGCCGCCAAATTAAGGCAACGAGTGGGGAAATGAGAGCGGTGGCATCGGCCAGGAAGAGCCCGAGAGGCGGGATAGATTTCCTCTTGTGTTTAAAGACCTGACCTAAGCACCTTGCCCATGGGCTTTTTATCAGCTAGAGCTGAAAAACACCTTCAGGAGGGAGACGGCGATATAGCCACAGCCGGTTGTAATGGTGTGACAAGGCTGAGCTGTCCTTGCACACCTCTTGACTCCCCTCCTGACTCCCCTCCTTCCCCCTTTCACTACTCTCCCTACTCTTCTTTCCCTCCCTCTCTACCAGACTGGGTCCTCTATCTAAGGCTTCATCCATTTGGGAACGGGCAGGCTTTAAATGCTTGTCGCCCAGTGTCATAGAAGCGGCTACACACGGGGTGTCCAGTGTCACAACACAGGCTGGGCTCTGTCAAGGGCAAAATGAATTTGTTGGAGGGAGAAAGGTAGAGGGGGAGAGAAAGAGAGAGCAGAGAAAGGGATATTGTGGAGAATGATGAATAACCTAAAGGTGCACAGATAACTCCACACAAACGATGAAGAGAGGTGAGGTGATGGGAGGAAGCAAAAGAAGAGTAGTAGAGGGGGGTCTGGCCTAGCTGTAGCTGGCTCAGGCTTACGGATAGCGGCTGTCAAAGGAGCAAGGTTTTATTTATTTATTGTTGGTCTGCTTAAGAGATGGTGAAGGTCAGGCTATGTGTCTGCTCCCCAACTTTGTTATATGAGCTGGATCAATTTATGAAATATGTCTGTTAACAATGCTGCCGATGTAATCTCTCTCTCTCTCTCTCTTTCCACCACATGCAGTCTTTCACACTCCCTTCTCCTTTTTCTACTATTTCTATTCCTGCAGTGACCATGGTAACCTCATTTCTATAGTTGCTGCTGTTGCAACAGTGTTGTAGGATGAAGAGGTCACCATATTATTTCCTTGGAGAAGTAAATGCGACACATGTAATTCTCTTCAAGTGAGGCTCTGTCAGATGTGATTGCATTATCAGTGTGTTTAAGGTTTTATGTTTTGTGAGGCGGAACATTATTTATTGTTTAATAGCACAAAGAGAGGTGAGTTTCTTTTGTAACTCAATTGAAAGTGAAGTATTGTATTTCAATTCTACACCACAGGCGTGTCCATTATATTCATTCTGGTACTGCCTTACTGCAACATGTACTGTGATTAACTACCACCTTTTAAACTAATGTGTTACTGTGCATACATTTCTTCACATTGTATTTCTTCAATATGCATATTGGATAATTCACATAATTGATGTATCGCCCATTTGTGTGTTTGCTTTCAGCATGACAAGTCATTGGTTTAGAGTCAATTTCACATAACATGATGAACCAAATGGCAGTTTATACATGTAAAGGGGCCTCATGATTTGATGAATAATTTAGCTATTCTAAAGTGTGATGCAGTGTATGTCTGTCAATACAGTTTCTTGTACTTACAATGAAGACAGACACAAGTTTTTTATTTTCTTTAAATATCGACATTTTCTTCTTCGACTGTCTCTGGCAGGTCTTCAGACAACACTGCACCATAACCAACCTAACCACACCACCCTGTCACACTGTCACACTTGTGTATGTTAAATCTGCCCTGAGCTGGAGCTTAATTCATGCTTAAATATACTCTTCAGTTTATAAATATGCTCTACTATGTATGATCTCTGCTGTATATTACATGTTTTCCATAGATGGTGCCTGTGGTGTCTGTGCTTGTTGCTCAGTCTCATCTCATACTGGCCAGACTGATTGTGGCCTGGATCAGTGCCGCACCGCCAGGCCCTGCGGCCCTTTCCTTGGTCAGCAAACCAGAGCAGGATCAGTGGGCCATCTATCTCTATATCCATCTCTCCATCCTCCTGTTGGAAAGCTCAGTGTTCACACAGCTTGGGTCAAACCTCAAAGCATGTCTGATCAGTCTGAAGATACCATAGTGTTTGAGTGGATCCCTTTTTTACCCCGTGGTTCAACCAGAGCGAAAGAGGATAAGAGCATGTTGTTTGGAAAGCGGTCGCACATCTGAGTTTAATAAGGCGTTTTGGTGGATGGGTCACATTGTGTGTCTTCCCTTAAGTGAACTGAAGGTAATCTGGGACAACCAGGGCTCAGGGGCAGCTGGTTGTTGTACGTTTTGTGCACGTGTTCGTTTTTGTGTTATATGTGGTATTGTGAAGGGGTTTGGGGGGAGTAAGAGTGACAGGGGGTGAGTAAACAGTTTGCGAAAGAGCAACTAGAGGAAGTGCTGGGCGGCCCGTTTGTTTTGGATTGCTCGGGGCCCAACAATTTATAGACATAAATATAAACAGAGCGGGAACAACTAATCCCCCCAAATGCAAGATTAAGAAATAAAATCATTCCAAGATGACCCTTGATTACAGAGGGTGAGTTTGACAGAAAGGGTATATGACATGAGTACTTAGCAGTGGGCACAGGAAACCAAACGTGCAGAGGAAAAACTGGGCCATGGAAGGTCCAACTGTTAATTTGCATTTTGTGAGTGACGTAAATAAGGGCTTTGGGGTTTTCTAGCCCGAGAGCCATGACCATGTAATTATCACAACTTAAGGATCAATATCCGCTCATTTGCAGAACAAAGCTACAATCTAACCATCAGTCCTCCTCGCTCCCTTTACTTGCATGTGACTGAGTGACTTTGACAGCTATGTGTGCCCAGTTTTTTGAATAGTCTTTCTTTCTCTCATGTGGCAGCATATTGAGCTCTCCCACGGACACATTATTTTTACAAAATAGTTAAGTGTTGAGCATGTGCTCCTTGGCCCTGAATATCTAGAAACTGACACTGATAGAGAATTTATTTGATCCATACAGTCGTATCCCCTCACCCTTATTCAAACTGTGGATTCATCTAAATTCTATGGAATCTACAGCAACACATTTCTCTTTTTCTCTTTCTCTCTTTTTTCGCCCTCAGAGTTCAGAAGCTTGTAGGTCTTTAATTATGTATAATATTCTTTTGCCCTGTTTTATGGAAACTCCAGACTGGATTCGCTCAAGTCATCGACTTGAAAGTTTGAAAACCTCCAGTGACAAGAATATTAATGTGCCAGCAGTGTCATATCTGTTTCAGCTCATGCATATTCAATGTCCCCCCAGCTCTCCAAGATTTATGTCAGACTTTGCCGGAGTGTAGTTTTCCACCATTGGAGATAATAGCATGCTAAATCGATGTTATCGGGGGCAGGTTTTTTCCTCTCTACTCCTCTCCAGGTCGGGGGGTTGGGAGAGGGGAGAGAGGAGAAGCCCGCTTGCCTGGCTGCTGTTCAGACTGTTGGCGGCTTTAGTGCTCACCTCCACCCACCGGCCTGTTCTGTAGTAGCAGCGGACTGAAAACCTCCGTCATGGGGGGAGAGGAGAGCATATTTTGGAAGGAGATTAGGGGGCGATCCTGTGGATTATCTTTTAATTAAGGACGGTTGAGTTGTGCCCACTCTGGTGGAGCAAACGCCCAGCTGCTAATGAAGTTTAAACAGACATACTTTATTTAATTACTGCTAATCGCTGGGGCCCAAAGTCCGGCCCTCTTTGATCTGCCTGTCGCACTGTAATCTTCCTGGCAGATACCATCTCCCGTTCTACCCGGATCCCTTTTAGAAGTTGCTACGGGAGGTCCAAGATTAACCATGGGTTAATTGAGACAGCCGGGGTGGAAGTGTGTGTGTATGTCTGTGTGAATGTGTATGTGTTTGTGACAGAGGGAGATAGAGGACCAGAGAGGGAGAGTGGTAGAGGGAGAGAAGGAGGGAGGATGGGCAGTAGGTTGATTGATGTGTTTGTCATCCTGTTTTCTCGGCCTCTGCTCTCTCTCTCTCTCTCTCGCTCTCTCTCTCTCACTCTTTGTTGTCTGTGGTCAGTTGCAACACCAGGATGTTTTAGTCACACACTGCCTGGCTGTTAGACTTTAGGGACACTAGGGGGCTGTGATTATGCCTGACCTATGTTTGTGTTTAAAGAGCTTTTTCTTTTCTTTTTTCAAGCTCTTGGCAAAGATTTCTCAACACTTGTCAAAAGTCTTCTTCAAGTAGGATTTAATATTTAGTGAAATATTTTCGATGATACATTATATTGTATTTTTAAATGTAAAGAACTGTAAGGAGACTGAAGTCATAAAAATCCATTCTCTCAGATGGATGCCCTTCTATGTGTTTACCAGGCAGGTCACTACAGTTTTTATCTACAAGTTAACTTTTACTATTGTTTAACAGAGACCACTGTTGTCATTGGTCATATCAATGTAAGTGGATGGTGAGCAGCTGTATCTTTGTAAGCTTCACAGAGGGCAGCAGGGGCAGCAAAGAGCACAGTGAGGGAGTGTGTGTGACTGTGTGTGTGAGAGAGAGAGAGAGAGGAGAGGAGGGGGTGTCTTTATCTGACCTGGGGGAGCCATGGGCTTCCTGTTAATTGGGTTAGTGCAGCGACCAGGAGCAAACCGTGTGACTGGAGAAAAATACTGTGAGAAAAACCCTAAGAGGCACTTTTGTCTCAGCTGAGACATATGGCAAAGGGGCTGTGAGCACACCGAGTCTTCATCTGGAGGGAGCAAATGAAGAGGGTGTGAGAAAGAGAGAGGCAGAGAGAGAGATACATGTTTCCCCAAATTAATGCGGTATCCCCAAATCGAGTGGAAAAAGAGCCACAGGACACACTTGCTGTGGTAAACTGATCTC
The DNA here is from genome assembly GCF_014851395.1 of Micropterus salmoides. Taxonomy (NCBI): domain Eukaryota; kingdom Metazoa; phylum Chordata; class Actinopteri; order Centrarchiformes; family Centrarchidae; genus Micropterus; species Micropterus salmoides. Next base: position 27,889,368 of record NW_024044459.1, read on the forward strand.
CCTATCTGTATCTCTATCTAACACACACACACACACACACACACACACACACACACACACACATCCACAAACTCAACATCCTTTGTCTTTCCAACACTCTCACACCCACCCTCCCCAACATCTCTCTTCAATCCTCACCCTTTCAATATGTTTCTGTTCATTCCCTTCACCCCGTATTCTTGCCCGCCCGTTCCCATCCTCCACAGCTGAAAGATTGCCAATAAATGAGTGATTTATATTCCGATAAGAGATGTTAACTAAACCGCCGCATGCATATTCATACCTGAAGCTGCTGATTAATGCTGGCTTCACCATAACAGAAAATGTGTATTGTTTTCCTTTTCATTGTAACGTGAACCACAGAGCCAGTAAAGGCCGTTACATGCCTCACAAAGAGATTTAGTGCTTTAATTATCCAAAGTAAAATGGCAAAAATTATTCATAGCCCTGCTTAAAACATGGTTGATGGAATTATGCATTGCAATTTGTGAATAATTGAATCTTTCCTTCAGATTGTGACAGAATAGTTAATTTATTAATAGACGTACACAAAGTCGAGTCAAAGCCTTGGTTGGTCCTGCGGGTAGAACTGCTTTCAAGAGAATGAACCCTTGTTAAATAAGTTACAGAACACAGGCCTGCGCAGACGTCGGAGTTGCAAACAAACCCAAAAGACACAAAGGGGAGAGCGAGAGGGAAAGAGAGAGTGCGAGGAGTTTCGCAGACACCGGGTGTTAAACACAGTGGCGTCTCAGAGGCCCATCGGTAGAGGAGATGAAATATTAAATGCTTTAGTGTTTATTAACGGGATGAAACAAAGGGCTGCTTCCCTTTGACTTGTGCACATTGACACTTGGCACAGAACAAACAAAATCAAATATGGTATTGATCCATAATGGATGAAAAAGGCAACTTTGAAAGAGCAGCATTATTTAAGAATTTGGAAAGGGAAGAAACAGAACAGGGAGACACACTGTTAGTAAACATCAACATTTTGTCAGCTGTCTTGCTGACACACAAGTCTGGTTTAATCTACGTAGCTATGTCATATATGTGTTTAATACATACAGGCTTCTCTGATTGTATGTCATGACCAGAATATTATATAATCAGCATCTTCTGAGTATATTAAGTCACCAAAAAATCATATTTTATGAACATTTAAATGTGTAGGTGTAAAAGGGAAAGAAAAGGGGGAGTTACTGTAAGTAAGGAAGTGTAATATATCACAGAACCTTGGTGACAGTGCTTGATGTAAGCCACTTTGCAGGTCTTTCATAGAAAAGCAGGCCAGGGTGACATTTAATGTTGTTAGCAGTTTAACCCCTCGCCCCTGTCCTTGGGGCCCTGTCATGTCCGAGTGGCACCCCAAATAAGCACTTTTGACACGGGGGCTCCAGGCTTGCGGCCCCTGCCTCAGTTGACAGCTCCTAACAAAGGGCCCCTCTTCCATTGATTGCCCTTTGCTGTTATGCAAATGCAAAGAGTCTTACCGCTCCCCATCCCATGGAGGAAAGTATGGGGGTTACAACGAATAGCTGTAGTAGTTTTTTTTTGTTTTTGTTTTTTTGTGAAACATCTCTGTGTCGTGTCGTGTCGTCCTATCCGTGCTGTTCCAGACCCCCTTCCTCGATTATTTTTCATCTGCGCTTCCCAGAACTGTCTCCTCTCTTGCTAATGTTTCATGGGACAGAATAAAGCAGGCTGACCGTGTATACAGGGATTAATATACAGATGAGGACATGAAGGAGCGCGCGCACACACACATACACACACACACACCTACACACAGACACCACATTTCATTACTCATGTTCTCCCTCTCACCCACATATTTAGTCTCACTAGCACACAGTTGACACGCAAGAGAAAATCCCCTGTAGCCTATTCCTTCTGGTTGTGGGCCATATTCTGCGCCCTAATGCCTTCCCAAGCTGTGTATTTGTGTGTCCCTGGAGAGTACAGGCATAGCTGCTGGAGTGACCTGATAACATCTGGGAGTAACTGATGGTTTTGCCCACATGCGCCGGAGCCTGAGGAGCAAAGGCCCGTCTCCCTTGGACCCTTTCAGCACCTCCTCGACACCCGCTTAATACAAATTCCACCAGTGAAAATCCAAACATACTGTGTTTCATTAAAGTTTGCCTCTAGGACAATTTTTCATGATGTTCGAAGTGGAAGTTCTTGTCACTGTGTTTGAGAGACAGACAAGGCAAGGTGAAAGAGTGATGAACCTAGAGGACCACTTTTCCATGTCGATGTGTTTCATCCGCCTCATCCTTCATCAAGCTGCTTGGGAATGGAATAAGAGAAAAAAAAATCCCACAGCTTTCATTTGAGTTTTTCAACTTGATTAGAGGATACAGTGACATTTTAACACATTCGTTTAATCAGAACTCGTCTCAGCATTAAATAAATGACAAGCCTAGTTATTTAATAAGCTGTAAATAAACCCGGGTTTAAAACTGTAAAAATAATGATCTAGAGCACAAGACAGAGGGAGTGAGGTACTGCTAAAAGACAACATTGGACGCTGTTGCTCTTGAGATATTTTATGGCTGCCTTGACCTCCAAATGACTCAAGGTTATCAAGGCATCAGAGCAGCCTGTCCTGGGATTCCAAGAGATGACATAAAACTTAGAGAACGTGTTTATCCAAGGCTGATGTGGTGGAGAAGTTTTCTCTCCCCTCCAAATTCACAGCAACCTCCTTTGCAGCATTTACATATTGTTACATAAACTGCCGCGAGAGTTGCGGTGAGAATAAGGGGATGAGGAAGGACATTTGAAGTTTAAGAGTGCATCTGTTTTATGCGTGTATAGGCAAATCAAAACCAACATTTAACATGTATTGTTTAACCCCCTTGAACCATATCCCCATACTGGTGTGTACATAGTGTGTCAGCTCCTTCATATTTCACATGGAACTTAATTTTGTATGTGTGTGAGTATGTTTTGCCTGATGGCTGATGGGGGGATGTATATGACCCGCTCCGTAGGAGGAAAAATAAACAAAAACGGAATGAAGAGGAGGAGGAAGAACAGAGGAGCCAGAGGAATAATAAAAACAGAAAAGAAGTGTTTCCATGCTTTCTCCAGCTGTTTTCCCATGGAAAGGCACCGGTTATCCTACACAGCTTGTTACAATAGAGTGAACGAGCCTGGTGGGATCTGGAATTGACAACTTGTGTCTGCTTAGTTACACTAGTTAATGACCCTAATTATCTTCCTCCTTGCTGTGAACAGTCAATAAACAATTAGCGTGGCATATGGACCCCCTAAACTCTCTGTTTTCTATCTCCAAGACAATAGGGTGTCCTTCTCTGGCAGTGGTAGAGTGTCAGTACAGGCTGATTAAAGTATGTGGGAAACAGTAATCAATGGCTTATCCTAAGACCCTTGAACAGTGTACTTTCTTTGTAGCCTTAGCCTCTCAGCCTCATAAGCACTGACGAATGGAAAGACACCATCCGTAGAGTCCATTCATGTTACCTTTATCTCGTGTCCTCTTAGATCAGTAGTTAAGAACAGAAGGAGATAAGGTGCTGATTAATTTGATTTCACCATGGCCACGGAGCCTTCAGGCCTGTGGCTAGCTTGTCCAGTGTAAGCCTGCTTTACTACCCATCTTCCACCCAAGACCTTGTACAGCACTGCCATGTGTTTATGAGTTCTACCTTTGAATAGGGCTTTCTGTCCACAGTAGCAAAAGCTAGACAGGAAAAGCTAGCTAGAGGGAGAAAGAGAAGAAGCAATACGCTTTGAATATGGATGGAGTTCAGGTGAACTACACCTGAACCCTGCTTGTGATGTCTTTATAGAGAAGTGTTTCTGACTTTCTTTTGCTTTTCAGCCACCATCAAAAGTTCAAGAGGCAATAGTGTTTTGTATTCAGGGAGAAGAGAACCTTTTGAAACCTTTGGGATAAAAGAGCTGCACGGTGTCAGTCTGGAAGGTAAAGGAGAAGAAGGGCTAAGGGGATGCAGGAGAGGGGAAGAAAAGGGTGCACTTTGTTGTTCCGTTTCACAAGGCTAATCTGAAATAAGCACTAACCTCCATGAGGAGGAATGATAAATGTTAACAAGGAGGGGTAAAGTTTTACACTTGCTGATGACCTTTGAATTGATGTTTAAGGTCTGATCAATTATGAGAAGAGAGTAATGTCAGTTCATCAGAATTCAAGCTATCCAATCATTTGGGTCAGCGTTATAGAGTTTAGGAATGTGTGCCATATTAAATAAAATAATCTTAAAGTAAATGGCTGTGGAGTTTTGTTTAGATCATATTTTTAAATGTCAAATTCCAATAATCATGCATTTTATACTGCAAAGACATGGTTCTGCTTTCTTAAAAGTGTAAAAGATCTCCATGTGTACTGTAAAGGAAAAGTAACAGTGTCAGTCTAATATCATGCCTCTGGTCAATAATTTCCCTTCCTTTCCGTTTCAATATTATTTCGTTGACAGTCTGAAGTGGTAGCTGATGTGGGAGGTAGGTGGGTGGTGGTGGGCCATTACAAGAAGAATGTGACAGGGTTGTTTTTGGAATGAGGAGGTGCTAGCATCGAAAGTTATATTTTTCACTGTGATCATTTCCTTGCAGAGTTAAGTTCAGACCACACTTGGGTTTCAGGACATTTCTGCAGTAATTTTAGGCTTCTTTAAAATTGAAAAAAGCCCAGTAGCACTGTTTTGAATATTTCCCTTTGGCTAGAGAAGAAGAGTTCTGATCTCTTGGTACGAACTATATCCCTGCTGGCAGAGGTTCTGACGCTTCATAATGGCCCTCCATGGATTTGATAAGATTATTGCTTTTCTAACTGTAATGTTTTCTCCCGTACTTTTCTCTTTCCATGGATACTGTTTCTGTATTCAGGATGAAGCACTGCAGCTAAACTATAAGGGAAAATATTGTGGCATCTAGTGTGTGTTCATATGCTATTATTATGGATGAGCCTGTAGTGGCACAGGTGCCCAAACTAAAATCTCTAGTCGACTAGATTTATTTTTAATAGATTTTCCAGGAAATCTGTAGTAAATTAATGTTGGTTTTGCATGCACAATTTACTTTCTGTTATCTGCCATTTTAAAATAATATTTCCAGAGATTGTATTTGGTGTTAATACCACACCCGGATGAAAAGTTAGCGATAGACCCATACGCCCATGGGTCAGTTTATTATTTTATAATTTTCATTTTTTTGAAGCCTTCATTTTATATTGGATACCTTGCAATTTACACCTTACATGTTTTTCCCACGAGGAACTTATCCATAGAGTAACTTTGCAGTTACAAATCACAGCAGTAACAATATTGTACTTAAGTGTTGCTCCACTACTGGTTGGCTGCTACTTGAAACATGCCTTTTTCTTTGAATGCAATTAGGCTAACTCAGTGCTTCAGTATTATTGGTAAGACTGTCGGCTCAGGGGATTAACTTAGTTGTGTTGGAGGGTTGGTGAAGGGGTCTGCTTGTGAGAGGGCCCATTGTCCTACCAGGTCACTGATCTAGGGCTTCACACCCACTCAAGGCCAGGACTTTACCCTCCTTCTCTCTCCACTTCAGCAGGCAACAGAATTGGCTGCATTGTGTGATATGAGGTGGAAAAGAGTCCACTGCCCCACCCATCCACTTGGGTCTTGGAGTGTGTTTTGAACAGTGCTCATCACAACAGTAGTTGCGCACATGCATGCATGCACGCACACCCACACACACTCGCACACAAACACGCAGTAGCGTCCTATCCACACTCAGTAACCAAAGGGAAACTCCAGCTGGGAGAGCCATTGATGCCTTCGTAACAGGCTGATTGTTTCCTTTAGGAGAGGGAGGAGTGGGGAGGAGAGAGTGGGCAGGTCACTAACTCCACCCCTAGGCTTTGAGTGGGGCCTAGCAGGTGTAAACATCCAGTACTTCTCTCTTTATGAGTGGGCAGTGGGAGACGGACCCCCAGGTAGTCATGGCAGGCTGCCCTGGAGGAATTGAGAAATTAAAAGTGCAGAGAAGAGGAACAGAGATCCAAGAAGGATCACAGGCCAAGCTGGATAGACCACATGTTAGACTCAGGCCAGGTGTTCTGCTTTTATGATATGAGTTGCCTGAGCCCTGCTGTGAGAGGCAGATAACCTCTCCATTGACCACTAACTCTGAGAACACTTTCCTATAGCTGAACGGCTGTAACACAACACAACTTAAAGGAGCAGCTGAAATAGGGATAAATAATGGCATTTTCTGGCTCTGGCAACACTTGTCAGGATAGGGAAGCTCCTGTGGTGATTCTAGGGCCCATTCAGATGATGGAAATTCAGCCCTCAATGATTCATCTCCATTTACTTAGCTATGAGTATCATATCCCTGCCAGTTTGGAAAGCGATATAGCACAGGAGCTTAGCTTGTCCCTGAATGGGGCTCTGTGAGAGAAGTTAGTATATGTTTGAGACGCTTCTGATGCTTATAATGCATACTCTTTGGGTAACGCTGTTGGGATTATAGAGTAGAAGGAGGCAAATATATCGACCAGCATGCTGTTTATCCGCTGGCTCCACACCCTCCAAACAGAACCCCATTACACAGGCCAGTTTGGAGAGGCTTAACACCTGTTTTTTTTTCTCCCAGCCCGTATAAACTCATTCTCTCCCTCCCTCTCGCTTACTTTTTGTCTTCCAATGCAAAGAGGATGAAGCCAGGGGAATGAGAAGAGCTCCATTATTGCTGTATTTTCTTTCCAGAGAAACGTTATTTACTAGAAAGATATCATCCTAGCTTTTAATCCTCTTAGCGGTGGATTGCGGTTGTACTTACAGCGCCATGCACCTGCTAAACTGCCTTCTCTTAAAGCTGTATAAACACAGCCGCAGGAGCCATTGCCTTCCCAAGCCGAACCCATCAGCTTTTTTTTATGAGCGTTAGAGAGAGGGAGAGAGCTCACAAGAAGTTTAGAGGACACCGTATTGATGGGATGATGCTCGAGCCCCCTCTCACTCTCCCATCGGATGTGGTCAGACCCCACCTGAAGCCTGTGGTCATTGGTAGGCTGCTTGGAGAGGAGCCTCAAGACCACTAAACAGAGGAGGGCCTGTGTGAGTAGTGTTTACATAAGGGCTGTGAGCATGCTCCCATATCCTCACAGTTTAAGGTCAGGGAAGCAGGTTATTTTACTTTGAGGCCCCGTCTTTCTTTTTCATTTAACAATGTTAATGTCTTTTGTATACTGCAACATCTGCATGATTACATAGCAACAACACATTTTTAAGCATTGGTTTTACTTCTCCATATTAAGGTTGTTAAAAATGAAATAACTTTTTACCCTGAACTTGTGTTTACATTTAGAAATTTGATCTTGAGCAGTGTTTTTTTTTTTCTTTCTTTGTGAATAATCTCTCTTCCTGCTCCTTAGAAAAGGACATTATGTCTAGCTGGCATGACAGCGGCACTGCACAGTGTTAACATTACCTCCTCCTTTCTAACGGGGTTACAGACACCACTCATCCTGACACTCCCTCATGGGAGAGGCAGACAGAGAAACTGATAGAAAGACATGGAGAGGGAGCGAGCGGCAGAGACAGAAAAAGACAGATATAGAGAAACTGCCCTTTACGTACAGGATGTGTGGTGTGTGTGTATGTGTTCATAGGCTGGAGGGAGGGAACTTCTACCCCAGGCAAACAATATGGAATTTGAAATATTAGCTGGCGTAGTGATTGAACATGGCTCCCTTATCACTGGGTTGCCAGGTTGGCCGGCTATAACGATGACTTATCACAGGGCTGAGGAACATGGAGTATGTAACAAGATTCTCCGACATGACAAACACCGCCCTGAGGAGACACACACCACACTCTGTAGTCAGCCCCAAACCAGGCCATCCAGGACTAGAAATGGAGGATTCTCTCAGCTCTCTAACACAGGTGGAGGTGCATCTGAGAATAAAGAAAGTGCATGTTTTCTTCTTGTCATGAGATGAGATGCCAAGTAGTATGCACACTGATAAATGTTAGAAGTGCAATGGCATTTTACTGTCCAATAGTTTAACAGGAGCACAATATATCATCAAAGTTTTGATTGGGTTGTTTGTCACTGTCAGTGTTTCTACAATTACTTTTCCAGGTGCTGACATTTCTGGTTTTTATACTCACTTTGTGACCTATACTCTCTCTTTTGGAACAATACCCAAACACCTCACTCCCTGCATTTTCAACTGTTTCAGAATGAGGATGGCACTGGAACGAAACATAGCGCTCCCAAACCACAGAGTTAAATGCCAAAGTAGTAGTGTTTTATATGTTACAGCTATACTATAATTACTTAGCTCTCCCATGTGATTTTAATATTTGGCCTCCACAAGCAAGTTTTGTGTAACATTGTGTATATTTTACATTGAAAACTGCAAAAGAAATGTTTTTGCTATATATTAACTCTGACGCATTAAATAAGAATCATTTGCAGAAAATGATGTCGTTTTTGTTTTTTATTATTGTTTTTTCCTTACTTGCAAGGTTGTGCTGCAGGTCAAAGATGAGCTGTGGACAGCATTCTCTGCCTTATGACCCTTCCGTTACATGCTGACTCTTCTTTCTGCCTCCTTCAGTAGGTGATAGAGTCGAGGTTAAGCCCAAAGGGAAGAGGGGCAACTTTGAGGCAATGAAGGAGGGTGCTGGTCTGAAGTAGATTTAGGAGTAGAATCAATAGTAGGTCTCGTTCTTAGCTCCCTAATCAGATTAGTCAGATAAATTTTGGCTCTGGTGATTTCCTCAGTGTGTGTCCTCTTTGGCCCGACACTATGGTGACACGGCACAAGGCTGAGAATATTCCATATATTTTCAGCATGGTACTATGTGCAGACTAGGGTTGAATAAAGTTAAGGTGAATAAAGTTAATGTCATCTTAAAAAGACGTTATCTTGTTGGATGCTCAGAGTTGTACTGTAAAACGATAAAGCTGCTAAGGTTTCTTTGGCTCCTGGGTGAAAGCCTGGCTGACCGTAAGAGCCATGATCTTTCACCTTTGGGCTAAAACAAAAACAGATGCCAGGTGAAGTGACTCACATCCGGCTATAAATACACTGGTGAAGAATTTTTCACCCTGTTCTCCGCAGTGTTATTGCTTTGTCTCCACCTCCTCCTGCATTTCTCCACCCGTCATACTCCTCAGCCACGTGAAGTACTGTATCCTTTTTTTTCTTTCACATTTTCTCTCTGGAGTTTTCATTAATTATGTTCCTTTGCCAGGAACTTGTTTGCTTTCTCTCTGTGTGTATGTATCACTGGCATTGGAATGGATTTGTTTATAGTTGTGACCCTTGCTGCTTGAAGTCTTAAAGCAGCTCTGCTGTCAAGAGCCCAAACTCTGGCAAGGTCAGCTCATTTCTGTTTACTTTTAGAGCACTATTTACCCTCTGGGGCTTTTAAAAGCACTTCTGCAAAACATCACTTCCAGGAGAGAGAGAAAGGGACCGAGAGAAAGGAAAGGAAGGTTGGAGAGGGAGAAAATATATGATAGGGTTCTAGTATTTCCCTGGTGACACTGTCAGATGGTATTGAACCAGGACCTGTGTTATCCTTCTCATATTGTTTTAAAAATTGCTGATTCATAGTCTGCTTCAAGTAACGGCAAGTTGCATTAACCATAATGGGCCTAATTTTTCCCACTGCAGCATTACTGCTCTGCATATCGCCAACGTATCCTAATGCCTTAATACGAAAGTGATCATTTTTATTTTTTTTAGCATGATACACCCTGGGGCTGTTGCCTGAATGCAAAGCTATGGAGTTGGGATTAACCCATCAATAATCACTATCTGCCGTGCCATGAATTTGCCCCTGCAGACCTAATGATTAATCTCCCCTATATGGGACTGATCACTATCAGATTGATGAATGCACCAACCAATCATGTTCCAGCAAACCCCCGGCATGTACATACACCAATAAGTGATGATGAACAGCCTGTGTTGTTGGTTATTTATGCTGGCTGTACAGGGGAGTCCCTGCAGTTTTTCTATAAGGATGTGGTTGTATGGTTTTTAATGCTCATATGGTATGTGTACTTTTTGGCCTGTGTATGGGTTTTGGTATGTGTAGCATGACGTGTACTGGTGTATCCCCTGTAGACCTGAGAGAAGTAATGTCTGGTTAACCTCTTATTGTGGTTCACATCGCAGGAACATGGAGAAAGATCTGGATGCCTCTTGCTCTGAAAACATCCTTTTGTCCAATATGTGAGGGAGATTGAGTGAAAGTCATTACGAAAGTGTGTGCCTGAATATGTGTGTGAATGCAAACCTATATGGGCAAATAGTGTTCCTCTATGTAAGATGTACTGCATCTGCCCTTGAATGATGGATGTAGATTTTGTCCTTGTTGCTTGTTGTTGTTACTCAGGCTCGGCCTCCGTGTGTTCCATGCTGATGTCCTTGTATAGTCAGGCTTGGGTTTATTTTCTCTGGATCGACAGAGACACCTCCTCTTGAACTTTTATAGCTCCTCTTAGTGATGTGTATCTGAGAGAGTTGACCCCGGTCACCAGGCTTTACGGGCTTCCGCCTGCTTCTCATCCCCACTGTTTGTTTTTCCTTCGCTTAGCTTTTTCATATTGTTGCTTTTCACACGTTTACACATGAGCAGAATGACAATGACAGAACAGATATGAGAAAAAGTAAGATTTCTCAATCTAGCCTCAGAAGTAGGCGTCGACCAATAATCGGTCTGACCGATTATCTGCGCCGATATTCAGCATTTTTCCGTTAATGTCTATTAAAAACAGATAGCCGATATAATTGATGCGCTCCTTTGGCTCTGATGCAGCCGCCTCTCTCTGTGTGCTCCAGCCCACAGAGTGTTGAGTACAATGTCCCGCCCACAGTACTAACTGATTGGTTACAAGTCATGAATAATAGCCTATCAACACTGACTGTTGTGCAGAAGTAGCCAATAGAACAAGCAAGCCACCAAGCTGCAGCCCCTCCTCTCCTGTCTCACCAGAGCTCCACATGCACACACACGGAGTGCAGCTAGCGGAGTGTTGATTACACAAGTTGACCATAACTACACCCATCACTGGAAGTAAGTGCAGCAAAAACAGCTGTACTAGTAAAAGGCTCATACTGCATCAGTGCAACAAGCAGGAACGTGCACCAAGCGATATTTTAATCTGCTCTGTCTCATCCACCGCAGCTGTGTTTTGGTTTTACACAAGCACATGTGCTAGCTCAGCCAATAGCTAGTTAAAAACAAACTAAATCCCTCTGTCTGTAGCCTGTTTAGCTGAGATGCTAAAATTTAGCAACTCCTTGTAAACTGCTTGTTGAGAGAAACCAGCTCCTCTCTACAGCTGCACTAGAGGGAGGAGGAGGAGGACTGAAACTGACTGGTGTCTTCTTTCTAAACGCACTCAGTATTTTGATGTCAGGAATATAGTTTGTTTTATATGTTCCATTTGTTTCCAGTGAGATATTGATTTCATTTTGTTACTTTGCTGCTGTAAACTTTACTTTTGTTGCTGCTCTGAAAACAGTTTGTTATAATAAAATATTAAATTTGATTACTGTTCTGAATTTATTCTTTTTTAAATAACATATTTTTAAATATAATTAAAAAATTATTTCGTAATGAAAAACCAATAAGAGTATAGATAAAGAACAGAATGAATAAATACTATCAATGAATAGTCAATCAATCAATAATCAATAAAATCCTATCAAACAATATAAAATAATACAATAGAAATGGCAGCTGTAAAGATACAGATAGTTAGCAAGTCTATCTCTGGGATGGATTTCTAATTCATTTAGTTTACTATTTATAAAGATTAAACATGACAATTAACTTTAATCTTATTATTTTCAGCAAAGTTTTGTGTTGGAGTTTGTGCTATTCTAAATTTTGATACCAAGATTAAAAATTTTACAGCAAATGTATATCGGTTCCACATATTGGCCATCGGTGTAATCGGTTACCATACCGGTCGATACCGGAAAAACTTAAACCTATATCCATGATACAGTGTGTAAACACTCCCTCAGCCATGCAGATAATTCATAGTTTCCAGTCACATGACATGCGCGGTGAAACAAAACAGCAGACCGACATAGCGGCTCACACTGTGACCCCCCCACTCGACTGCGGTAATGTTTACGTTTACCTTGTGGGGAATCGCTCACCTAACACAGCCCGGGCTTGTCTCCTCCTTGATTAGTGCATCCGAAAGCACAACAACCATCCAGCATTTTGGCAACACAAAAGTAACAAACTAACAAAATAACAGTGTATCACTTGCCTCCTGGTTGGCAGGCAGCGGAAAATAACGTGAAAAATGTGTTTTCTTTGAAATGTGACATCACGTGAAAACTATGAATAAAATTACCCCCATCTAGTACATGCCCCAGAATGTAAGTGTTTATGTCATTGTCTGTATTTGTTTCTTTTTTTCTTCTTCCTGGGATACAGTAGCATATGTGTATTGTTTAATTAAATTTATTTCACAGCTTCTTAAAGAATTTCTTATTTTCACAGTGTATCATTATACCCTGTATGCATATATTGTTTTCACTAAATAAACAGTAGAGAGATTTGCTGGTAGAGGTATAACAGCAAGGGAACAATATTTTGTTTCCCAGGGCTGATATTCAGTCTGGGTCAGGTCATAGTGTAAATCCCAATAAAGATTAGGTGCACAGCATAAAGCCTAATAAATGCCAAAACCAGTTAAGAGAGCTAGAAAAAGCTGAGGTATGCGAGACCCCACAAACCTAACCCACCCTTTACCTTGCACCAAAAACCCAGAGCGACCCTTAGGATACCTCATGCTCCCAGTCTTATAGACCTCTTACCTCCCCCTCACACTCACACAGGTGCCTCTCAAAGACCCTGGGCGGGGCTCTTAGGGGACCTGTTCACGGTCAGAGCACCAGGCCAGGTCTGTGAAGATTTTATCCATATCGCAAAACAGTATTTTAATACAGAGCTCTCTCTCTACAAATTATTGACCAGACACAGGGAGCTGAGAGTCGGTGGGCCTAAACTAAAGTGACAGTTATTGGCCCCTCTAGCCCAGAAGAAAAATCTGTTAAGCCATTTCCTGTTGTGTCACATTTCTTGGTAGGGAATGTATTCCCATGCATTTGATAAAGCCACATTTAACCATGCACTCTTGAGCCCAGTCTATAACTTTTCTCTGGCTGAAATTTATAGCACAGAGCTGCATTATGAGATACTCTTGTATAAAAGCCACATAGTACTCACTTCTCTGTTTTTGACAAGCCGTAAACTGTGACACAATGGCATTAAAAAATATGAAGTTGTCCTTCATATTTTTTAATGCCATTGCTTTCTTTGTGCCCAGAGAAGGGTAAAAGAGAGAGATCTTTCTTGGTTTTTACGACCTATAGAGTGTATCTTGGATAAAAAAGTTCTACCAAACAGCAGCATGTATTAGAATGTAGAGTGGAGCATTTATAAATACAATGCTTGTACTCTTTTGTTGCTGTGTTTCTGTTTTGAGTGGCCGAGGTACCTGCTGGGCCTCATGAGGAGCTCCCACGTCTTGGCCTTGGCCTCATCTGGTCACAGTCCACTTTTTTCCTTTTTTGCGGCTGACTCCTCTGTCACTCCCAACACATTCAGACTTCCCTGTTCAGTCTGAAAGCTTCACCTCAGTTCTTCAAAAAACATCTGATTTTACTTCCACACACACCCAACCATCTCTGTTCTTCCCCTTAATTCAGATGCCCACGGACTAGGTCCATTCAAGCACAGTTTAATTTAGCCTAAACCTCTTTGTCAAATTAAATGAACAGACTGGCCAGTTAAAGTTGCATCTGTTTACAGTGGTTTAATGTTCATGATTTCTTCTTTGCTTTTCTTTTTAAGGTGTGTGTGATACATATCTGAGCAAAATGTTTTATAAGCAGATGGGAAACATCTTCAGTCAGTATACAAACACAATACGATACGCAAACACAGACACAGCACACTGATGCCAAAGCAGGCATGCACTTTACAAAACAAATACAACTATAGTAGAACATCAAATCTGTAATAGAAAACACATGATTTTAAAATATTTCAAAACCTCGAGTTGAGCTTTGTTCAAGCATTGTTTACCCTGTTTAATATTTAGTCTGTTTGGTCCATTCTATCATACTTGGTTGTTTACCTTACAAGGGATTTATTTGTCCTTTTGGTTTTGTGTTTAGGTTTTAATGCATTGCAGCTTCACTGGCACCACGATGTGTAAACTTATTATGGATCCAACTAATCTCGTGCAGCAAATCCAACAAAAACAACTAATTGTGTTTAGCTTCTCTCTGACTCAGTGAGGTGTATTTGTTTTATTAATTATGCTTGTGTGGACGAGAGGCCCTTTTTGCCTGGTTTCAGGAGAGGGAGTTTTGCGAGGGCATGAAGTTACATGGTACTTGGAGTGAGAAAGATGCACAGGGATGTGAGGAAAACTATATACACATACACATACACACAGTACATACAGTTGGACTGTATATTGAATATATAAGATTTGTTCACAACAGTTTTGTTGGACATACAAAAAAACATTATAGTTAATATCACGGTGATTTATATGTGTATTTATTCAGCCAATATTGGTTTGTATATGGGTGAGCTGGCACGCTCTGGCATATGTACAACCAAAACATTCAGTGCCATATGCCATACTAAGTTGGTGAGTTACTGAATTGTTTCACAGTTTCAGTATAGGCAAGCACATCTTGCACACCTTGTCTTCTGGTTTATTTCATTAAAAGAGAAATATATTTTCTCTTGTAAAGCAATAATGGACTTTTTTCCTATCACAACAAATGAGCCACGTGATCAGCTTTCCATGGGTTGTTGTGACTCTGCTGGTTGTATGTGGTGGTTTGGGAGAGGGTGTGAGTTTGTGGATAAAGTACTCTCGATTAACTGTTCCAGCCTTGCTGGTTTTTCCCAATTTGACTGAGAGTCCATTTACTCTTTGTGAAAGCTTTTGGAAACATTTGATATATGTTTTTTATTGTTTTTATTCCTATTTATTTGATCACTTTATTTATTCGCTTTGTCTTCATTTCCTCTTTGCTCATGTGGCCTTATTCTCGTTTTATCTGTCTGGTTTATTTCTTTTTGTAAAGCACTTTATAACATTGTTAAGAAAGGTGTTGTATAAATAAGGTTTATTATTATTGTTGTTGCCCCAGCGGGCACAGACAAAGACATGCGAGTGAAGGTGCTTAATGTCAAGGTGTTTGGATGTGCTTTGTGAAAAAAGGGAAAAGGAACAAATCTGTAAATATTTCAGAGGAACGAGGAAAGTTCAGAGGATCTGATTTATGACATTCTGTCGCAGTATTAAATATCTAATTATTAATATCTAATCTAATTAAATATAATAATGGTAGCATTTATTTAAACGTTTTAACAAACTTTAACTTTTAACGTCTGATTTGTTCAAATTGTCAAATAGAGTCAAATAATACTGTAGGAGAAACCTAAATGGGTAACAGTTCAGACATCAGTGTTTTAAAATGACACATTTATTAATTAATTCTTTATTATTATACTGTTTTCTTCAGACATTTATAAAGATTTAAGCATTTTTAAATGTTGTACGAATTTAAGAGATTTAAGAGTTTAACAGATAAAAAAAATGTGACATTATCAACAGAAGAACAGCTCTGACGTTAGGTTTAAGACGTCTATGTATTGTGTTGCAGATATCTAATAAAGTTAGCCCAAGCCCATCCTGTGTTGTAATACCACTTTGTACCTCAAGAGATAGTATAGCTCAGAACATATAGCTGTAAATCACCTCGGTGCTGTATTCTCTATCGCCAAATGGTCCTCCTCTGTCTCGGAGGCTGTGTTCAGCCCCGGTCTGGCAGTGTTCATTGGGAGGCTCAGTCAGCTAATAGGACCACTAAGTTTGCTTCAAGACTAACTGAGCTAACTAGCTAACTGCAGTTAGCAGTTTATGACCTGATATATGAGATCCTGCTCCCTAATTTTTTTGTGTTTGAATTTGACAGGTGGAGAGTAGCCTCAATTCTTACACATTTTATCTTTAATGAAAGCATTTCAAAGACTTTCATAATATTTTTTCTATACTGTCCGTCCTTTGTGTGCTTTGCAGTGCACAGCCGTCATCATCTCTGTAATGGCTTGTACACATTAGTGCCTGCCGGTGCACAACCCACCACTTGCTAAACAGGGAACACGCATGCAAACACAGCCACACACTGCAATTAGATCACATCTGAGGAGCATTACCCGTTCCCCCAGTATTTACACAAGGTCAATCCTGACGAGAGAAAGTGGGAGGTTCAGATATTATTCTGACACTCACTGTAATGCCTTTCTCTGCACACTGGCCAGCCATGTGTTTTCTCTGGGGTTAAGTGTGGTATTACTTGATGTTTAGTTTAATGAATGTCAGTGCTAACTGACAGCTCATGCAAATCACAGCTGGATGGGAATGTTGGTTAGAATTTGGTTTTATTCACAATTTGTTTATTTGGTCATAGTTATAACTTAGCACAGGCATGTGAAATCACCTTGTCCAATTACAGATAGGAAATGCCACTGCATCAAGAAGTGTTTCTTGGAACGGCCCTGTTGTGTCATTCCATTCGTCCCTATGCTCATTAACACGTACACCGATTTTTGACATATGGAATGCCTGGCAATGTCTGTCACAGCCTTTGAAAGCGTAGTATTCATTGGCTAAATGCAATGTGTGACTATATAGACACAGGTGTCACCAGTGCGTTATCCGTCTGTCTCTTTGTCTCATTATCTCACACAATTGGGGGATGACTCTTTTTCAAAGACAAGTTCAGTGTCTGTGAGTGAAAATAGTGTGCTTGCTTCTTCCCCCCACCCCATTTTCTTGTGGATAACACCTGACCTGGACTACTTGAGTCAAGGTAGGGAAGTGAAGGTAGAGGGAGCAAGAGAAGAATTGACAAAGTGAAGAAATTATATTGATTGAACATTAAAGCTGTTGGGAATCTCTATCAAAACCTTTCATAATATTGAGGCATTTGAAATAGACACAATCTATGACCATTACCCAATGACCATTGTTTTCTTTCTTTTTTTTATGTCTACATGTTGTCTGTTTGCAGTGTTTAGACCATTATTTCAGAAGTCATATGTTTAACACATTTCTATGGTATGATGAACGATTATGCTAATTGCAAGGCAGAAAGCCATAGCGTTTGAGACCTGCATTATACTTAGAGATTAGCGAGCCATAATTGTTGTGTAGAGGCTGCAAAATATGCTACTTTACATCCCCCATCCATTTTCCTTTTTCTGTCTTTCTGTCTGACGTTCCCCCCACTCTTCTCCCCTCGTGTCTCCCCTCCCTTCACCTATCCTCGACCTGGTTCTTGATCCCTACACCCGGAGCAGATACTTCTGGTAGGATTAATATTTCTGCCACTTTGATTCAAGCACTCTGTTTCACAAAGACAGAGTTAGGATGAGGGGGCGATGGGCAGAGAAAGGATAAGACAGAGGGAATAAAAGAAAGAGAGGGATAAAGACACAGAGAAAAGGAAAGTGAAAAGGTGGCAGAGATGTGAGGGATCCTCACTTGGCAGCCAGATGTATAATCTCATAGCGTGTGTGTGTGTGTATGTGTGTGAGAACAATTGTGTGTAATTTTGCTGGTTGTACGTCTGTGTGTGTGTGTGTGTGTGTGTGTGTTGGGAGGGGGCTGTTGGCAGCTACCCGGTGCTCCCACCCCAGGCTGTGTTTGCAGAGGCGTGTCACCCTTGCTGTGGGCTAGCGGAGGTCAACAAGGGGGTACAGGCCAGGCTGTTTCTCCTCATTGGCTCCCAGGCAGAAGCTCTGGCTTTGCCCATTAAGCCAATCACTCACAGCCAGCTGACCCCTGACAGCCTATCAGCTTACTTGGCCTGGAGGCTGAGAGCAAATAGACAAAGGCAGAGGCGTCGGGGAGGGTTATGTTATTGGAAGAGAGCTTGGAAAGAGATGGAGTGAGAGAGAGAGAGAGAGAGGGAGACTGTTTAGCATGGTTTCAGCTGAGGAGCCAAAGGTGAGAGCAAGTGGTGGGCGAGAGCGCCCTTAATCTGTGGCTGGCGAGGGCACCAGGAGCCTCCGTACAATAATTACATTAGAGTCAAATGGATCCCTGTATCTGAAAGCAACACATTTATGCCCTGCAGGAGAATCCCTGGCTAATTGTAATCCACCAAGACGGTACAAGCACAAGAAGTGCCTACCTTTTTAAAGTGAGGAGGTTTAAGAGAATGCTTTAATGCTTTTGTGTGAATTATTGTGTGCATTAAGTGTGTTTGTCTTGTTTTATGAATTCTATATGTCTAATGGTTACACAATAAAAACAAACATCTGAGAGGAAAATATGAGTATTGTTTCTATGTGAACAAATTTATCCTGAGTGTGGATATCTGTGCACATCGATATGCATTCTTGTATTTACATGCGTTATGGCTCTTGGCTGCACTATATGTTGGCAGCATTGCTTTTAGCGTTGCTTGAGGGATGGGTGGATGGTGGAATGGCAGGATGGAGAGATAGACTACAGGAGGAATGGATGGATGGAAGGAGGAGGGGGGTTAGTATATCTAGTGAGCAGAGCCAGGCGCAGCCGGAGGGGAGGAGAGGTTGATCTGTTTAGTGTCCGTCTCCTGCCAGCTTTCACTGGTCATTAAAAGTAGGCTGTTATCAGACAGTGCAGGGAGGACTACCCAACCACCCAGCACAGTGCTACGTCTTCAGGTAACAGCTCCTTATCTGTTCGCTGATTGCCTTCACGCTCCCAATCCGTCTGACGTTGGCGTCTCAATCAGTCTTTAAATAATCTGCCTCCTCACGGAGAAGCAGCGCAAGGAAGTCCGCCTCCATACCTCCATCTCTCTCTCTCTCTCTTTCTTTCTCTCTCCTGCTCTCTATCTTTTCCTTTCCTTGTTGTGTATGAGTTGATGCTGAATATTAATGCGGGAAAGCATTCTGTCTCGCACACTTAGAGGAAATAAACAAACAAGACTCCAAATCTGCCTGGGTGTGCTGTGCTCCCTCGGAGCATGTGTACCATGCACAGCCCAATCCCAAAGATCTGAACGCTCGGCTTTGAGCTAAAGAGCCAGCGATTCACACAGCAATGCTGACATTACATTCTGGGCCTTGCCTTCTGAGAGGTTACTAACAAATGCAGAATAATAATCCGAATTAAAATAATTATTTGACAATATTTGTTTAACAAGTTTCTATAGTACTGTAGCTTGCTTGTTCATGTTGTTTAGAAAAGATGAATATTATATAAAGGTGATGGGGTTTTTTTTGCAATCAATTTTAAAATGACTCATTTACAGAATGTTTCTCAGACTGATTTGAAAATTCAAAATATAATATATCTGAAAATGAGCCAGAAAGGAAAAAGTCAATTGTAGGAGTCATTCATGGCTTGGAGCCATCATATGACTGAAAACAGAAAATCAACTTTTGACTCAAAGTTGTTGGAGTTGTTTAGCGCAACTTTAGGTCTAAGTCCTGCTGCCAACAGCATGGCTGACATGCTACACCAAACCTCCCACTCACCTCCCACCCCGGGCCGACAGTACAGGACCACTACCGCTGTCAACTCCAGTAGTAGTTATCTCTCCTACACTCAGAGAAGGAGGAGAGGCAAGAGAAAAAGAGATACAGTGAGGGATAAGTTATTCAGTAACTAAAACAACTGTAAAGCGGGAATGAAGGGAAGAGTGAGATAATGAGGTAGCGAGTGGGTGAGTGAGCCACGAGCAAATAAAATTTGCTTTCGACTCTTCTTTATTTTGACTTTATGAATGAAAATGAATTTCTGGACTTCAGACAGCATATTGATGAATCTGTCAATTTGTACATTATCCTGTTTGACTCCCAAATACTGTATCACCTTCTTTCCTTTTAGAATGTTTGTTATGGAAAGTTGTTGTTAAGTCTGTGGAGAAAAAGTTATATGAAAGCTGACTGGGTGAGACCAACTGTAAGAAAGCACCCCTTTGTTTCTTCACCAGCACAGAGATGTCTTCTTCTGCCTCTACAATTTTCCCATCATTATGAGCTAACTCTTTGAGGCAGGACTTATGTTGACTGGGAAAATAAAGCATAATCATTTCCAACAGCGAATTCTCAACCATTAGGAACATACCAGAATTAAGAAATAGATGCTTTCCCTATTTTACCTACTTTTAAAAAATAAGTAAAGTCTACATCATGTTTAAGTAGTAAACATACACATTATGTCAGTGTCAACCAGTACTTTGGCTGCCTACCACCTCCACTTGTGATGCGACAGTACCTCTTTACCAGGTGCTGTTGTGTCAAGGAGCGAGAGTGAGCTTTCAAAGGAGTGTGCCTAGTTCTGTCTCCTAGAGGATACTATAGGGACAAATGTGATGAAAAGATGCTACAGTTGTCAGATGGGAATTAAGTTGCTATTTCAGAATTAGAAAGAAGTGTAGTGTGAAGTTAGGCCTTCATTGTGCATATACGTATATATACGTGTGTATATATATATATACTGTACTATAAATATGTATAAAACTATACATACATATATAGTTAATAATAATTATGTATAGTTATTATCTTACAGATTCTTATAGTAGAGGTGGTTAAATTACACTTAAATTTTGTGTTATGTATGCATGTAAGTGTTTTGTTTCTTCTAGGATTGTTAAATTTGACCTGAAATTGGAAAAATGACAGCCTGCATAAAATTGACAGATTTATTATCCTTAGTGTTTTACTTTGAGCCCTGACCAATGACCACACTACACGCTAAAATTCTGGAAATAGTATTTTGGTCAGTGGGCAATGATTGGAAAGGTATTTGTTTCAGCAGCTGGTAGCAGCTCCAGTAGATGGTGTAATAGTGACTGTACTTATTGACTGTACTCATACCTCAGAGTGAGTCAGATAAATGAACGATTCACCTCCGTCACCACTTCACTGCTGATGTCATATGAGATTTTAGACTGTAGGTGACAACCAAGTAATAACTCCTCTATCTCTCCACCTCGATCTCTCTTTTCTTTTGCTCGCTTGCTCGCTCCCTTCCGCCTCTACCTAGAAAGCATACTTCCATTCCTGAGTTATCTGTCTCTCTCTGTCTGCCTCTCCAGTCCCTCTCTGTCTCTCTTTCCTCGACCCTGCTCTCATCCATGTGATGTGTGATATGTATCATTGGTTAAGACTACTCCAGGCCGGCATGTTGACATTCCCCCGTGCCTCTTCATCTCTCCCCGCAGAGCTGAGTGCTGTTGAGTTGTGTTGATTAATGATATTGATCGCTCCACACACTGCTTGACTTTCAGTGAACGAGGGAGGGAGAGAGACAGAGACGGAAAGTGAGAGCAGAAGAGTGAGAGAGAGAAATGGGAAGAAAAAAAAATAACTCACTCACTCTCAATATAGTATTTTTTTTCCCACACCCCCTGTTTCCATGGAAACCATACTATAGGGAAAGAGATGGAGAGAGTTTAGATGCAAAGAAAAGGAGAGGAAAAAAACAGGCCTGGTTTACAGGTGGATGTGGGTGCAAGTAAGTTCACTTATCTACGACTGTCTGCTGCCAAGTTGGATGTATGTTTGTGGTGAACAATGAGGAGAAGTGTGCAGGTGTCTTCACAATATGTGACAACGCATCCATGGCACCAAAAGCAGGATGTCAATATCCTGTCAG
This sequence comes from Micropterus salmoides, assembly GCF_014851395.1. Lineage (NCBI taxonomy): Eukaryota > Metazoa > Chordata > Actinopteri > Centrarchiformes > Centrarchidae > Micropterus > Micropterus salmoides. Next base: position 27,911,070 of record NW_024044459.1, read on the forward strand.
GAGGGTCTCCTTGATGCCTGATAAGTTGTGTCTATAGCAATGAGGAACTGTCAATACTTTTTAGGAGTGGAGGATCTCACTCTGATTGAGTTAGTCACATGGATAGATGATAGATAAGGATGATTAGATGTCCTATCAGGAGAAAATTCCCTGACTCTGACTCAGCAGTAACAGATCGTCACTAGTATTGATGTGAATATATTTTAATGATTTTAGTCATCATTAATGGTATCATCCATGTGGCCAGTTAAAGGTTATTTGTGATGAAACGACATGGCTTTCGATGGTAGTAAAGGGAATTTCCCTTGTGATGCTAACTAATGGATCTTCCTCTCTCCCAGGCCTGACAGGACACATGGGGAGAGTCAGACCACAACTATGGTGGGGTTTTCAGGCTCCCATGAAAGCTTAAATCCCAGGGAAATGTATTAGAGCACTGGTATGAAGTCTGGTGTGTGTGTGTGTGTGTGTGTGTGTGTCTGTGTCTGTGTGTGTCTGTGAGCATGTTTGTGATGGTGTGTCAGTGCCGGACAGGATACAGAGTGTGTGAACCAGGATCTGTCCCACTGAATCAGCTGGCGTACAGGAAGAGGGGAAACATAATAAGTACGAGAGGATATTTGTATGTAAAATTCCGTCACCGTTCTGTGTGATTAAGTTTTTCTGCGTGTGTGGGGGGGTAAAGGAAGAAGTGCACACTTTGCCTCACATACCCACAGCCAGTCCCACGCAACCCCTACGCAAACAAAACCTTAGCATGCGTCCATGTTCATTCTGCTGAGTTGAGTGTAATGGAGCATGGCATAACCTTTCTAAGGTGTGTCACCAGAGCCAAGATGCCTTCAACACCACTCCAAAACCAAAACAAGAAAAGGTGATGCCCACACAAACACTTGCTTACTGAGTGCCTGAACAAGCCTATGAATATTCATGAAACTGAAATTGCTCATTTACAACACCTGAAAGTGTGTGTGTGTGTGTGTGTAAGATTAATTCTGGCAGCACATGTTTATGTTTGCACATGTTTTCTCTCATGTGCGCAAGTGCATGTTCCACGTGGGTGTGGGGTTTTGGGTGTGCATGTGCTGCCCGGCCTATGTGCGCTCATGCTCTCTACTGTCTGGCCTTCTCTTGTTCTCCCAGCTGTCCTAACACTGGTCTGTGTTGACAGTAAACACAGCTGCAGGTCACAGAGGCCCTCTCTGGTCGGACACGGGGCTCTGAAGGCCAATGGGTGAGAGAGCATACAGGGAGCATGAAGGCACAAAAGGAAAGGCAGAACTAGAGGGAACAGCTCTTCTTCGGTCAGGCACAGAGCACTGAAGAGGAAGGTGTTCTTGTTAACGCTGACACTGGGAGGCCAACTGGAAGGGAGACAGGCAAAGTTGGCAAGAAGTTTGGAGGGTCAAAGATGTTACTCCAAAGGCCAAGAAAAGGATGTGAGAGAATAGATCTCTGATTTCAGGCATCAATTACATTTCTCTGATTAGAAAAGGGAGGTGAAACTGAAAACGGAGAAGGAGATAGGAAAGCATAAAGACTTCAACATTAGACACCGAAAAGCTATGAGCATACGTGAGGTCTGAATAAAAACGCAGGTACAAACAGCAGAAACTTAAATGACTGCTACCCATGTGTCCCAGTTATTAAATCTAAGTGCCACAACATTTCTGAGACTTTTTCCCATAATTGTGGATTGGATGTATCTTTACGGATCAATACATCACGATAAATCATCTATGACTATAAGTTTTTAACAGATGACATTAGCATTGCTTACAGACACACCGCCATTAGGGGTGCATGACCTTTGTATGCATGATTGATAGATTGCATGACCCTGCCTGCATGTCGTGGCCCCAGCTGTAAGAGACATGTTGTTTTGGTAACCCACCTATCTCTATGTATACACTCCCCTGTGAGGGTCCTTGCAGAGGGAAGAGGATATACAGACACATACACAAACACAGTCACCCGCCCCGCCACCCAATCACACACACACACACACACTCACCACTCTCATCCGTACACATAAACACACACATGCACTCCCACACACACTCGCATCAAAAAAAAAAAAACATTTGACGTGTTCCTTTCCGGCCCCTAAGGACAGATCAGGCACAGCTGTGACTTGGAAGGTCATGAGGTTCGGAGGGGTCAGACTGAGCAGACTCTGAGAGAGCCCAATCCAGGGTCACAGGTCGCTCCCAGCAGCCTTGGTGGTGTGAAAGGTCATGGGTCATAGTCTCACCACGATGCGTCGGCAGGGTAAGGTTTCAAAAGGCGGCTGGGACCAGTGAGAGGCACAGATTTATAGATACTGAGCTGAGCCCCGGCCCTCAGCCCGAGGTAATTACACAGAATATGAGCATGCCCGTCGAGGCTTGGCCGCCATATTTCATTTCCACCCTGAGCCCCTGTAGACTGAAATAATACATGAGATAGCCACGGAGAGACAAGAGGCGAGACCATGGGGCAGAGAAAGGAAGATCCATTGATGCAAGGGAAGAAGAGATAGAAAGTGACAGATAGAGAGAGAAAATTAGAGGAAAAGAGTGTGAGAGTGGATAAGCAAGTTATGAAGTGAGAGAGAGTGGGCGTGAGACTGAGTAGAAGCAAAGGGTCATATTTGTTACCAAACAAAACTCCATTCTTAGCAACAAGACCTTTGACGTCAAATTCCAGTAAGACAGGGAGAAGGTCACAGGGATCATCCCCAGGGAACGCCGGGAGCCGGAATGACACGAAGTATTGGACAGCAGGGAGTAACAGCCTCGCGAGAGGAGAGGAGCATAGGAACAGATGGAGCGAGGGAGGGGAGTGAAAGAAAAGAAGAGCCCAGAAATTAGATTAGTTTAGAAAGTGAAGTTGTGATGCAGCAGCCTTGATATCCTGCTCGGAGCAGTTTCCCGTGAGAACCTGATCAGGCCACCGCGGGCTCAGCGAGACAGTTCAAACATATTTACCCCTCGTTGGAAGGTACAAATTAAATTAGGCTCTTCCACAAAGAGGAGATGCTTTCTCCTTCTGTTCTGATGTCATGGTAGTGGGGCGGTATAAAGTGGGGGTCGGCCTGCTCTGGCCTGCATGCATTTATCTTAGAGGCCATTCATCTTCCTATAACCCCCCACCCTCCCATCTCCTTTTCTAGATCCTTCTGTCCCTTTTTAAAACACTGTATAAAAGTCCTTCTCTGTGTAGTTACTCACACGCATACACAAACAACAGACTACAACAGATGCAATTCAAAATTCAAGACCGGGTCACAGATCTGTTCTCTTCTCATGACCACTCTGTCATCCCCTCTTCAGTCCCTCTCTTTTTCTCATCTACCCTCCCCCCATCCTCCCCCTTTTTCTTGTCCCTTGTAATTCGAAAAGAGTACATTCTGTGGAACAATTGGGAATGTCCATCCTTTTGTTCCTGCCTTAACAATGCCATAGCAGGTTTCATTGGAGATCATTACAGTAATTGCTTCATAATTGCATCGACTTTAGCCTTGGCTGCGGCCCATTCTCTGAGTACATCCAGGCCCTGTCACAGACTCTGTGCTGCACAGCAGAGTGTGACCTTAGATGAGGAACCGGGAGGGTCGCGGTCACTTAGCCTTTGGCCAACCTGGCATCATTACAGCATTCCTGTACTGGAAAGAAAAATATATTTCCCCTTTTCTCTTCCCTTTCTTTTTCTCTCATGTTTTTTTCTCTCTCACTTTTATTTCCTGCTCATTACATTCTTTTATTCTAATTCCTCCCTCTCTTGCTCTGCATCTATCTTGTGTTGGTGAATCATAAATGTTTCCAGATAGTATTCTGAAGGACAGCACAGGAATGCATCCACTCTCCACCCTACACCCTCTCGTCCTGTATTTATAGAAGGCAGCATCTGCTTCCAATGCTGCTGCTTTTCAGAAAGGGAGAAATAGTTTGATGACTCAACCTAGCATGTTGATAAAGGTACATACAATATGCTTCAGGAGTTACAAAACTTGTTGAATTCATGAATAAACTCATCAGGTTTCTTTATCATGTGCAACCTCACATGTATGCATGTATATAAAGCAGCCCATGCCCTTTCTCTGGGCGCTTATCTAGCTCTAACTTAACTCGGATCTAAACCATCACTGTGTCACTTGACAGAAAAAAAAATCCTCAAGAGTTGTACAGACACACAATAAATCAATCCATTATTTACGAGTGAACTCATTCAGAAACGAAGCATATGTAATCTACTCATCCATGCTGAGAGGATGCTGAGCGAGAGACGAGGAGAGGAAGAGAAGGAGAAGCGGGGTGTGTTCAGGGACAAGGCAGGCGGCCAGCTGAGAACGAATTCTGTTTTTGTTCTTAACTCCCCAAAGAGAGGTGGGAACCAGTAAACAAACAAACCGAGTGAGAAAGTGTTTCCTTCTTTAATGACAAAGGGAGAGGCTGAGAGAGAAAGGAATGGAAGGAGGGAAGCATGGCTCAGTGTGTCAGCTGTTAGCCTGTGTGTGTTTGTGTGTGCGTGTGTGTGTGTGCCCTCTGCCCTGTTCATATGCAGGCCAGCGGCCTACACAAAGGCGCAGAGGGGGCATACACACAGATGGGAAACAAAGCCATTGTTTACTATTTTGTTTTTTATTATGTTGGGAGAGATTAGTAGTTATTGATTTTTCTCAGTCAGGGCCAGGAAGAAGGGAGGCAAGTGGTAAATGTTCCCATCAGTTGCCATATCTTCACACACACACACACACACACACACACACAGAAACACACTCACACAGAGTCTGGCCCCTCCACCGTACCCCAATACCATTGAGTCTGTCACGCCCCTGTCAGCTCCGATCACAGTGTGTCTACCTGAAGTATGCAGATGAGGCCTTTGTTGTCCCCTGTCCCAGCCTGGATGCCCATTCTTTTGGGCTCAGGTCTATTATGGCTGAGCCCGGGGCGGGTCTCCAGCACTCCACGCATACACAAACACAAAACACGCACACAGCACTCCTGGGGTCATAGCCTTTCAACCTCAGGGGCTCGACTTCTGCCACCACAGCCTGACAAATCACCCCGCGACACACAAAAAAAGCGCCAGGGCCCCAGCGTGAGAGGGGCCCAGTTCCAAACAGCTCCTCCAATCTCGGCTCTGTTACAAGCAACGCCAGCGAGCTGCTATTACCCTGCTCCCACTGGACTTGGACAAAGGGGAGGAAAGAAGATGAGGGGAAGGAGAGTGAAGGGGGAAAAAAGCAAGGAGGCCGAAAGGGAGAGATTGGAAGAGAGAAAGAGATGGGAGGAAGAAAGAGACATTTAGGTTCTTTCATTTGGTGGACTATGATAAATGGCCTGGCCTTTAGCTTGTCTGTGCTCCCCCAGCGCTCTCTCTGGGCCTCCCCTGACAAGAGGGTCTTTGAGGGAGAACGGACCTCACAAATATAGCTCTTTGTCCCAGACAGAGTATAGCCAAGACCCCAATGCTCCGACTTTAATCAAGTAAAACCAGCAAAGCAAGGGTCTGCTTTTATGTGTGAGAGTCAATCACTTTGTGTATGTGCGTATGTACTACCATGTGCTGTGTGTGAGAAGAGGAGACAGAGAAGAGACAGGAGGGGGAGAAGTCTAGGAGGAAGAAAAGTCAGCACACTACATTACACTGGCACGTCTCCCCATTACTCCTTTAAAGACATTCAGAACTTTGCCTTAGGGGTACGTGGGTAGATTTGGGGGAAAGCTGAATCCATATACACCCCAAAGGCACATTACAAACTGACTCAGCGATCAAAACAACTTGTGAAGTTCACCTCTAACAAGCGGAGGTCTTAGCGAGACAAAAATGTCTGAAAAAAACGTTTTTTTCATACTTAACATTAAGTTAACAAGTGTTTCACAAAGCTACACTCTTGGTATTTATCAATCTCAGCATACAGTATTCAGCTATACAGTAGGTATAGTGCAAGTCTGTTTAATCCCATGCTTATGTTTACTGTAATAATGTGGCCAACTAATTATTGCACATTGTAGCAGGTGCATCGCAATGAGCTCACAAAGGCAAATTATCCAATTTAGAGCGTTACAATCAAGTTAACGGATTGCAAAAGCTGATTAGCAAGGTTGACAAAAAATGTCTAAAAGGCAAGAGTGAACACCCTTAGTGTCATAGATTGAAGTTTATGTTCTGAAGAGCTACCCAGCTGTTTTATCCTCATTCTCACAACATGAGTGTGATCTTACTGTATGGGTTTGTAACTGTGTCTGTAATGGTGTGTTTAGAATATTGTGTAAGACAGAGTTTGTGTCAAACTTAGTGTTTTTGGGGTTGTATGGAGTTGTGGGTGGAATGTGGAGGTTATGGAGCTTTGTGCCTTTTGTCAACCCCTAACATTTATTTCTAAGCCCTCCTTCTGCTTTTACTCTTTCTTCCTTGTCACAGTGTCTTACTTTTGCCTGTGGCACTTCTTCAGACCTATATCTGGGTTTAAACTTAGATCACCTCCTTGGTTGTTGATTCAAAGTAGCATCTACTGTACTGTATATGTGCGTGTTTGTGTGCACACATGCATTTCAGTATACACATGAATAGGTTCCATGTGTGCATTTTTATACACACATCCACGTGTGTGTGGTGAGGGCAAACCTCAGTGCCACACAGTGCCACCGTGCCATAATCCCCACCCTTGCCCAGTGGCCCAGATTAAATCCAGGCTTTGATCCACCCCCTAATCTGAGTTTACAGGCTCTGGGCCGAGGGTGGGTGCTCTACTCTGCCTGCCAGCTAGATTCTGCTTGCTTCTTTCCTTCCTCCCTTGTCTGTCTGCTTCCTTGCTGCCCCCCCACTGAGGAGCTGGCAATTGAAATCAGCTTTAGAGTTGCTTAATACAGAAGCGGGCAGAATTAGGCCCTTTAATGCCTGTCATGGTCGAAGATTATATCAATGGCTCTTTTTGTCACAGTTACATTGGTGTCAATGGAGAAGCAGCAAGACTTCCAGAACGAGACAAAGGATACATTTTTAAATTCAGTTGTAGTTTGTCTCGTCTCTCCCTGCACCCAAAACATGCGCGCGCCCACACACACACACACACACACACACACATACAGTACATATGTAATGTATACACAAACATTTGTACAAATAAAAAACCTAAACATATGTTGCTTGTTTGAGCTAAACTGCTTCGCTAGGGTATCAAGTGATGTACATTTTGTGATTGTAAAATCAACTTCAGTGGCAACCTCTTTTGAAGTGGAGTGTGGTTCATTCGTTCAGGGTCAAAGGCATGCATAGTCTCAATTGGAAACAAAAACTGTAGTCTGAGGCTGTGCTTTAATGCTACAGTGAGTTTGATTTACTGCCCATCTGCAACTGCTACACTCTTTGACTAGGCTCGGACAAAATGAATAAGAGAGCAAGAGACTCAATGCCATTAACCAATTTAGCAGTTTATATAAACAAGCACGTGGGCGAATAGAACAGGGTCTTCCTAAAGTAATAGTTTACAACACAGTGCATTAAAAATAATTAGCCCTAACATAATAAAGTTGGAGGAATGTCAGAGCAGCAAGACTGGGCTGAGTTAGTGCAGGCTTCATGCATGATGTGCTGCTCCGTGTTAGCTGCTAACATTTGGGTTTAACCAAGCTCCACACTTACAGATATAATTGACAGTATGACAGTATTACATGCATTGTTACACAGTGTGGTGCAATTACATGTTGTGGCATCTGAGGAAGCAAATAAATAATGTGACAATATATTAGCTGATGATATACTTTTAAATTAGCATGGCACACACACACACACACACACACTGTTGCACTGTTCATCTCAGCAGAGTGAAGAAGGTCACATTTCCTCACCTGCCGTGAAATGAGTTCTCCTTGTTTATGTTGAATGTAATGAAAATGGACACAGCATAGAGAGGGGGAAGCTGAAAGAGGTGGAAAACAACATGTAGAAGCAAGTCAGGGTTTATTACAGGAAATCTCTTTTGCGCTTTTACAATGCAAAGTAAGTCCATTGCTCGGTGAAGAGAACACTGCGCACCACAGTGTGTCTGTAGCATCACTCTGACACACTCATCATGTCAGTGCTGAGCTTTAAACACCACTGCTATTTTCCCTGCTTTTGCTCTTCAGAATACAACTACATCCCACACATGTACACTTCAATGTGGAACACGCAGGTGCAGGAACAGCTGACTGACCAACACACAAACACACACACACACACACACACACACACACACACACACACACACACACAGTGCTTTACTCTTCTCGGTCAGATGTGAGTCTAATTCAGCTCCAGGGTATGGGAGCATGGCAGTGGTAATACCTGAAACACTCCACTTCTCATTTCCTGGTAGTTTGGAAATCTCCCCCACCTGCTGGCTCGAGTGTGTTCACATACAAGCACACACAATTAATAAGCAAACACTGTTAAACATGATGCTTGAAAATGAGGGATGTCATCTACAGTACCTCTGGAAAGTCGAGGCAGTCATGAGTTATTTGTCTTGCTTATTGGCAGAGGTTGACCAATTAACGCAATAGTGCCAGGTCCAGATCACTGGCCCTCTGCATGGTGGTGGAGTGTGAAATGTGCCATAAATCTAGGGCACGGCCCCATGGCACATATGGGTGGCAGAAAGGCCTGGCAGAGCGTTCCTCTCACTTGGGTGAATGGCAAATCAGGGTTCACAGAGCCCAAATGGGTGATCCAATTAAGTGCTGCCTCCTGATATTCAGTGCTTTCTGGTTGAGCCTTTATGTTTAAATTATGAACAGCACTGTTGTTACTCTGTGGTATAATGCGATAAATGTGATTTCACAAAGGATGGCTTTAACACCTGAAAGTCCTCAGATCAGAGCAGTGTGATTCCTGAGTGTAGTTTAACCCCTATGTCATCTTGTGCGAGTGACGAGCCTTAGATCCTTGAATGTATTCTCAGGCAAGTGTCCTCAAACAATCACTTACTCGATATCTAAGGAAGGTCGAGGGGTCACTGGCCCCTCTTGTTGCTCCCTGATAAGAGAATCATTAGTTTAGGATTATCTACAGGTAGGTGCAGAATGGAGAGTTCAAAAGGTTAAAGAGGAGTTAAAGGTCAAAATATATGCAGAACGCATTGACATCTATTTGGTGTCTTTTTGCTCTGTTGATACATTTTGCTTTGTGGTGTAATCTTGGCCTATATAGATTACATTGTTGAAAATGTAATGGGACATAAACAAGGTATTTAATATTGATGTTTAGGGATGTCACAATTCCACGATGCCAATTCAATACCATGGTAAAAAAAGTCGTTCTCTTCCACATGTTGGATCTCCGGTTCCTTTGGTACCCAGCAAAACAAGTATTGACATGTTTTCAGAATTTTGGTATCGACTTTGTACCGAAGTATAAGTTCTTGTGACATCCTTATTAATGTTTAACCTCTGTCAGTTAGTGTGGTCATCCACCGATTTACATGTCAGCTGCCCACCCTTGACCTAGATCACAACAGTTGTATGACCTCCAAGCCTGTTTAAGAGAAGATAGATCATAGTATAATAAGCTGGGCATCTCCCCAACTTACATGGCAGTAAAAATAGGGGGCCTAGACTCTCCTCACTAAGACCTCTAAGCATCCCATTATTGACACTTAGTAATATGACTCTGAATGTGAATGTGTCAGTCTACCCAAAAGGTCTCTGAGGGGTGTGAAGGTTGTCTATAATACCAATGGCACCTCAATTTAAGCCACGCCCCTAAACTTGGTTGACTGGTGGAGGTCTTTTAGAAAGAATTGACCCGAGGATCCCTCCGCTTCCTCCTCCTTTTCACTGGAATAAGAATTGTGTCTAAATGACTTGGCATGGAAAGGATGTAAATGAACGCTGGGGGTTGTTGTGCTCAAATCCAGCCAAGGTCAGGCATCCAGCTGTCAGCTCATGTTTGGGACTAATCGTTTATGTGCCTGCACCACTCTGCGCTCATTCCCTCATTCTCTCTATGTCTGTCACACACCTCTCCCTCTCTCTTTAACTCAATGTCCTGCCTTCTATCACCCTGCCCTTTTTATATATCTGTCCAATGCATCCTTCATCTATTTTATACTTCACATTTCACATCCTTTCATTCAGTCCTTTCACTAAAGACAGCAGCATTACCCCTGTTATCCCATGGCTAATGACTTGTGTTACTAGAGGGAGGTGTTTCAAAGTATGAAGTTGTGGTCACCTTGGAATGCCTCCAGACATGTTAACATGTATTAGAGAGAAGCTCACAAATATTTTTTTGCTCTTTACATTGTGAGCATTAGTAAATCAGTAGGTTATGTTACAACATTTTTGTAGTTTTCCATTAATAATGCAAACACAAACTATATAAATGTTTAATTATTGGGGAAAATTAATGTCTGTATTTTGGACTTTTTCAAAACAAAAGACTGTCCCATATGTTTCTATTAGCTGTGAAATGATCTGTCTAATGTATGTATGTATGTATGTCAAGAAACACATTTAAATGCTGTAATGCAGAGTCATTTTGTCTGTGTGGTCATGAAAGATGAATTTACAAACACTTCCTTTATATGATTATAGGAAACTTTAGACTAATTTAAACAAAAAACAAATCGAAAGTATTTTTGAATTGTTTTTAAAACTGTGTTTGTTAACATCTTATGTTAAATGATTATGAGGGCTTTTTGTGATAGGGTAAAAAAAAAGTCAAAAATATAGAGCACTTCTCACATGCATCTTATCTCTCAGATCATTTCCATGACCCCTCTACTCTCCCATCTTGCCCTTAGATTGCCACAACCATGGCCATGGCCACAGCCTTTCCACATAAAAATGTGGCAGGTTGCAGAGTTCAAGTCCTTCGAAATGTGAATCGAAACAGCTGCCCCTAATCACTAGCACAAGCTGGGCTTAAGGGCCTCTCAGTTTCACCCCTCATCTGCCTGGAATTTTGAATTTCCTGAGCGGAGATCAAATGGCAGCCCGAGTCAGTGAGACCTTTGATATATGGACACCCATCTCGCGAGGGCCTTCTGCAATGGGATTTACGCTTGACAACACACTCGGTGTCACCTCCGCTCCCGGTGGACGCTCTGAGACCCCTGGAAACATTGGGCCCCTTTGACAGGACAGCAGAGCCCCCCCCTAAACCCCCCCTGGAGTGCCCAGCAGTTATTTATTAAATTTGTTGTGCCCACCGTGGTATGGTTTCAGAAGGCCACTTAGTTTTGGATTGCACTCTGGATTTTTCAATTATGTGGTTCATTTCACCTGCTTGTGTTCCTTTACCCCCCAGGATCAAGGGCACGAGAGATCACATTTAATTATTTCAAAACAAGAAGTCTCAACTGGACCCCACAGATGTATAACATCATGCTTCCAAATCTTTTGCTCCATCACCACGACTATAAATAAGCAGTATTTCGTCTGTAAAAAAACAAACAGAGAATATCCTTCCTCTACCTACGATCATCACATTACTCATGTCAATAAGGAAATTTGTCTACATATCAGGAGGGTAAATAAAAGGGCAGAATATGGGATTTCCAGAATTCCTCGCTTGTTGGGTCTCATATGGAGCACATTAGTGGTCACTTTGATTGACAGGTGCTCCTGTGTGTAGCCAGGGGGAGAAGCAAAGAGAAATGGGAGATGATTATATCCCAGGTAATAAGTGAGGGCTGTCCGCAGCAGGCATGGAGATGCTATCTGGAGTGGCAGTGGCCCATGGATTAGAGGATGTTAGAGAATCACCCACTCCACTGAACAATGCGTACATACTTATCTTTCTGTGTTTGGACATATTCATCAATGCATGTGTGTGGCAGAGATCCTGTGGATTTTTCTTTCTTTCTTTCTTTCTTTCTAAAAAGACATGTTTTTCAAATGTAAACAATAGTAGCCATGACTGTTCCCACCTTTATTAATATCCAGTTTGAAGCCATTGCGATAGGAAATGACATACTTAAACTATCATACATCTGTTATAACACCTATTATGGCTAACTTTGTATCCTCCTTAATTTTTTAAGGTGCTTGTTTTTGTCAGAGCATATGTTTTTCCTACTTTTATGAACTGACTGTGTGTCAAAGGGATCGCCTAGAGATAGTAAAACATTCCAATTAAATCGTCTGAATAACTGATTTTCTAATGTTGGCTATGGATTAGTGGCTGAGACTCTAGACTCTGAGCCTCTTCTCACTCATACAGGTGCAATATTGAATCCTATCTTTGTGAAGCTTGTAGGGCTTAGCTTTTTGTCGAAACTATATAAAGGCCTGATGAGACAGAGCACGCTTTGCAGGTTAAAAAACATGGTGCACTTTTTTTGTTGAAGCCTACAATTAAACAAAAAACAGCATATTTTTTATTGTTGCTAGGCAACCACAGCATCATCTGTCCTTAGACTAACTGTTATTTTGCTGTGTAGTATACTAACATATTTGTAGGCCCCCAGGCCTGCTGTTTTCTGTTCAAATAATGGTAACAACAGTTGGTAAAATCATATAGATCCTAGTATCGAGCAACAGCCACCACTCGTATGTTCTCCACTATTATCATCTCATTGGACAATGGGGTATGGGCTTTTCTGCTCCGAATTAAAATTTTTCAACTCGAGGCACTCAGAGCACTCCTGGGAAAAACATGTGGTGCTCCGAACATCTAAAATGCGATGTACAATGCCCTGTGTGCATCGCATTTTAGATGTTCGGAGCACTCATAAAAAAATTAGCAGTGCGCGAAACCCGCAAAAAATGTGCCTCTCACTGCAAAAATACTCACTCTGTCTGATTGCTACTTAAGAGGGGTTTTGACTTAGCTATGGGCATTTTTAAGGTTGTACTTTGTGGAGGTGTTGCATTGGACTGGGTTATATAGAAGTGGTGTGTTCAATGTTTCCTTCTGATTTAAAGCAGTTCAGGTCATCACCTCTCTGTCAAAAAATGGCTATAAAAGTTTTAAAATGTTTAAATCCAAGGGTTGCACAATTTTCTTAACTTTAAATCTTAAATTTGTTAAACTGTTTTTGAAATTATTGGCTTTTAAAAGTGTCTAATAACTCAAAATCTATTGGTTCTACAACAACATCTTTTGCAGTGGTTATATTTTTTATTTTCTATTGTCCATGTCAGTTTGGTTCATGGGAGCCAAATGGTGTTTTGGACAGGATGAAAATGGCCCTTCACAATGTCTTGAGTAGCTTTGTGATTTAAGAGTTTTGTTTCTGTAAGAGTCTCCTGTCATTAAAATAATTCATTACCAATGAACGTTTGAGGCTCCACAATGAATCAGCTAGCCTTTTTGCCTTTTTTTTTTAAAGACAAAAAGAGTTGGGGGGGGGGGGGTGCATTATTTTCCCCAGTACTAAAAGTGAAATTACTTCATGGTTGAAGCCACAGGGGAGACAGGAATGCCGGGATCCCACTGGACAATCAGAATGTATTCTCTGCAGTGTACTGGGAGTATGTTTGTGTTCTCAGGGTGCGGCAGCAGTGATAGAGATGCCATAGACAAATCTAGGGAGAACGCCAGGCTGTGTTTTGCCATCAGAGCTTTTGTTTAAACTTCAGTTTTCCACAACCTGCTAATTACATAAATCAGGGTAATAAAGAGGATTAGTATTAAGACAGAACTGTTCGTTGGGTGGGGGGCACAATGACCACTCACTGACCCTGGAGTGTGGGACCCCGCCTGACCCTCAAGAGTAGGGTTCAAACGGTCAATTGGAGGTCACTGGCAGAAGGGGAGGTGTGCTTAGTGTGTGAGGTTGTGCCAGAGGGTGTAAAGCTTGTGTGTGTATGTGTGATGGCTACAGGGAAGTAGCCTCTGATCCCTAATTAATACTCAGGGTGAACAGAAACAGTGCTCTTACCTCACATTTTTCCAACACACACATACACACTGTCCCTGTCAGAAATATATACATATTTTCCCACTTCTGCACATAGCAAATAGCAGTGGGTTTACATGTACCACATCCACTGACTGTCCTTTCTCCTACTGTATCTGTCTCTTTCTCTCTCCCACCCTCTTTTATCTCTGTTATCATCCTATCTTTCTTACCATTCATCTGTCTCTCCTGTCCTAGCCAGCAGGCTGGCTATCTATCCTTCTAATGAGCTCCATGGACTCTTCTAAACAGTTGTCAAACAATCTTCACACAGTCATCACTTTTACTGGGCTGCAGCTAAGGCATAAACAGCAGCACCCTCATGGCAAGAGCAAGAGAAATTGTGGCTTAACACACTTGGCATTAAAATGCATCGTGGGTGACCAGATCACAAGTGGGGTACAGGTCCTGCTGAATCCAAAAGTAACTAAGAAGGCACTTTGTTCTTGCCAGTAATGTTGTCTCTAACAGAGTCAACTTTCATGGATAAAATTAAATGTGAACAAAGAAGCTAAATCTAATCACATTTGGTCACTCAAGGTGCATTTGATGTGCATACTAATGACAGGTATGAACTGTAAACTGTTTAAGCTGTATCTAGACAGTCAGGATTTTTCTGAATACTAGAATCACCAATCATCAAAGTGTAAGAAAGACAGAGAGACATTTTAACCTTAAGCAGAGAGTGAGAAACTATGGAGAGCTTTTCCTTGAGCTATCACCTCCCCCTAATTTCCCCAGCCACGTCCTTCTTGAGGCCAACATGTGAACATCACTCACAGTGTCTGTACAAGCCAAGCACCCAGTTCATCAGAAACACCTTCTCTGGCCCCAAACCTGACCCATTGTCTCCTGGGGTCAGGATAACAGGCTGCAGGGCTAACACACTGGATGAGAAATGGAGCGGAGACCGTGGCGTATGTGTGTCTGCGTGTGCGTGAACGAGTGCCTGCTCGGCTGCATTTGGAATATATGTTTCAGTGTGTATAATGTGTATCACTAGCCTGTCAGAGGGGGCCTGTGGAGGTTACACAAACACAGAGGAGGGTTATTTATACTTTCAGGAAATTATGGTGGTTTCTGTCAGATCTGGCCCACTCTAGCCTGATCTGGCTTGGTCTTTGTGTAGTCTTAACCTATTTCCAGCCCACATAGAACCAGTAAAACACAGAGAAGCAGAATTGTGCTAATACGGCTGTCAGTGACAACCCCAGTGGCCAAACTCTGTCAGTCTACGGCTCTGAGCCCACCTCCACAGATGGTCCAGCAGTACTTAAGAATTCACCCCCAGGGCTTTACTGCTCTGTTGTATGGAGGACTGTCACAGCACAAGGAGCATGTGGTTTAGATATGGGAACAGCATCCTCCAAGAGCTCTCATGGCTTGGCACAATGAGATGTCTCCACCCCCAGTAAAGACAAGACGACTGGGCATGCCCTCTTTTATGACAGGACACAGCCCATCAGCTAAGAAAGTTTAAGTTGCTGATACAAAACATTACATTTTGCATAAGATGACAGAATAATGCCCATTTATGCTTTCCATTTCTGTTAAGTCAGAACTTTAATTCAATCATTTGTCTTACAGGCTCTGTGGTTGTATAACATGCTAATGAGACTTCAGTTTCCATGTACTTAGTCAGTCAGCTAGTCAACCTGTCAGGCAACCAGCCAGTCAGAGGATGGTGATTTACTGTCCTGCATTCAGTGAAAGGAAACCTGCTGTTACCTCTCGTTCAGCCAGCCACCCTTTTACTCTAAATGAGGCAAAAAGCCACAAATCCACAAATCAGCATTTACTAATTTGTTTATTGCCCTCGTTCTGGCCGCTGCTCTGCCTCTCTCACCCACCCACTTACCACCCCTCCGTACGCTGTCTCTCTCTCTCTTATTGATCTCCCAGCTGAAAAGTGTTAGAGGGTGTGGACGTCTTCAGAAAGAGGCTGTCATGTGCATTAATGCATATATAGAGAGTGGGCGTGATACATGCCTGAGGCATGGCGCCCTTCTGAGAAAATTGGACACATCCAGTGACAGTCTTGTTATGCCTTGTTTTTACACTGGTGACGCAGAATCAACAACAGCTGAGTTGTGAGTCTCGCTGTGTGCATATGTGTAGTAATGATATTGGTAAAGTAAGTGATTAACTTGGGCTGATGGCATCTGGATCGGTGCCAGGGTGAGTCATGAACAAGCAGGGCTTTGAGTTTAAGGGTGAGGGGGCGAAGGGAAGGGAAAGAGGGGTGCACCACTGAGTGTGTCTCTCCTGGCAGGTCCTCTGCTCAAATTTCCCTGTTACGACTTTAATCAGGCCTAATCTGCTTATTGGCCTCCTGGGGCACTGATCAGCCTAAAGTGCATAACGGAATGCAGAGACCCATAAGATGCTGACACTCGAATACATAAAGTGGGTTGTTGCTGTTTTTTTTAATATAGTTTTTTTTTTTTTTTTTTTTTTTTTTTTACCGAATCTGATTTATTAAAATAAACCATACTTAAAAGAGTTCCTCTACTGTGTGTAATTTCCTGACACCGTTTTCTGTCCCACTTGCTTGAGACCAAGTCCAGGACTTTTGGGGACACACTCAAACCTTATGAGGTTTCGTATAGTAAATATCTTTATTTGATTTAGCTTAATATATGCTAATTGCATACTGTATAAGCCAGTAAACTCCCTTTTCACCTTTTCTCTGCTTATATTTCATCATCTGTCTGTATTGTTGTAACTTCCACATGTCCCTAAAACAGACAAGAGAAAACCTAAAAAGGAGAAAGATAGAAGATAACTCTCCGTACTGTAACAGCTCATCACACCAGACTACAGAAATTCACTCTGCAGAACGTTTGAGAAACAAGACAAGACAATCCTGTTGTTTTTCTGTGATTGTGAAGGCTAATAGAATAATTGACTTGATCTTGTAATGGGGGTTAAGAGACATAACCCCAGCTAATGAGAGACAGAGACAAATTTGTTCACGATAATGAATTTCGTTCAAACAAAGCATGTAAGGGAGCATTGTGCTGTGAAAGAAATGGGAAAGCTGTCTGAAGAAATTGCGTGTGTGTGTGTGCTTTCTGTTAAGTCTGTATCTTACGCTCCTTAATACACCTGACACTGAGTGATAAGGTGAATGTGATGCTAGATGAGTTCACAGGGTGTGTCAGGGCACTTGTCACCTGTGCCACCTCGTGATCATGGATCATCAGATTAATGCTGATGCTTCACGTAGACTATCGTCAATTTCATTTGATTCAAAAGATCAGTGAGGTCTCTGCCGAGGTGGAAGAGCTCTGACCTCCACAATGTTTGATTCATTTACACACAATAAAACTGGATTGGCTCGGGCTACTGCCATTTCTCTGCGTTCATATTTTCCTGCACCCCTGCAACCCAATCAGTTTCTGTTGTTGTCTTGCCTTGTCCCAGTGTGTCCTCTGCCAATCTATTTCCTGCTCCCGTTGACCTTTCATTCTCCACATACATGTCTCCTCTCTTGAGGACAGGCCCTTGTGTAGAAGTCCTCCTCATGTTCAATGTGATCAATACAAAGGGCAGGGACCTTGCACACAAACTCCCCCACTGACTAAACGAGAAGGATTAAAGGCTAGAAAGACTGTGTGGAGGGTGCAAGTACGTGTTTGTGCATTTCTGTGTGTGCATGCACTTGTCCTTGTGTGTCTACAGCACATGTGTATGTCTGTGGGTACACGCTTGAGAGAGAACACCACATTCTAAAACTTGTAAATAAATGGTGGTGTGATGTTTGCGGGGCGGGGCCCAGTAAGCTCAAAGTTCATGACCCCAGTGTGTGTCACAACAAAAGGTTCTTGCGGGTCACAGAGACACACAAACTCAATGCTGTTTAACCTAAGGAGAGGTTGGAACTGAGTGTAAAAGGGAGAGAGAGGGATTAAGATTGGCAGCGCTTGCAGCTGGTCAGCCACTGAGGTTCCTATTATCAGGACAGTGAGGTATTAAGAGTAACTTGTACGCACCCAGCGCTGTCCTCCAAAATAGACACTCGTTTCCCTGACCCTGCATCTGATGGGTGGGTGGAGGTACAACCCAGGAGGGCAAATTGGGAGACAGAGGTTAACAGGTGAAAATAAAATCCAATAACAAAGGCCTTGTGCAATTTTTGTTGGTCTTCTGTTGTTGAAGTGTAGTCCACCACTGACTCCCGTTCTGCTCTTCATCTGAAAACTAAAAGCACACTCATGAATATATAATGTAAACTTTTTATTTTACTCATTAGGGGCCAGTTCAGACATACAGAAAAGTTTATTTTTCATTCACAATCAAATCAACTTCAGTTTGATAAACTTGCTGCAATAACAAAGACTCCTTTAAGATTGGATATTTTGCAATATTAGTCGCTTAGCACTAACCTAATCTCATTGATGATTCTTGTATTCTAGTTTCATTATCATTAAGGGCAGTGTTATGAATTTGAATTACAAGGTTAATCTGGTGTTTTTCTTTTTACTGCTATTTTTATTTTATAAAAGTTTTGGCCTTTTTCCATTGTTTAAATGTCACCTGTTTTCGCATCTACTCCTAAGTGCTTCAGGATTCTCTCGTTGCTGCATGTTGTTCAGACATATTGTGTAGAATTAAGGGCCTGTCTAATTTAGTGCTCATAGAAAATCCAATACTGTGTACTGTATATTTGTTATAAAAGAAAGAAAACCCTGGAATGTGGGAAATGATTTTGTTGCTTCCATTTTTTATTACTAAAGAGGTTACTACCTTACAGTTGCGCAGGACAAGACCTTTAAAATGTTTTCAAAACACTACAATAATATAATTTATTCTTCTCCACTTCCAGCACTTCTTCCCAAGCTCCATCATCTCAGGGCCCATTAAAGGGCGGTGAATTGGCCCCCTCTGCCCTCTGCCTGCCCTGTCTGGTTGTCACTGAGTGGGGGTCCAGCCCTCTCCACTGAGCTTATCACAGGTCAACGTGCTGCAAGGGCACACATACTTACACATACACGGACCACAAGCTGGACACTTTTTAGCATAACTCCTCAGGTCTATAGCACAGACCTTGCCACAGGGGGTCTGGTGTGTCACCGTGTGCATTTACAAACAGATAAAGCACAAATACACTGAAGCACACACACTGACAAACATTCTTTCCCTATCTCTCCTTAACACAAACACACAGACACATTTCCCCTTTCTCTTGCCCTCCGTAACCCAACATACACACTCCCAACTCCCACCTCTCTTGTCACCTCCCATCTCCCAGACCAAGGTCAGCTGTCCAGGCCTGCGGTTCTTGATGTAGAGGCTTTGACCCAACATGGCCACCTCTGTCTCTCCAGAGAGATTAACACAAGGCAGGGACAGAGAAACTGAGCTCTGCGTGGCTCCATGTTATCCCAGCCGCTCTCTCTGTCTCTACTCTCACTTCTCATTCTGTCTCAGATAACTCCTCACGTCTGCAGACTGGGGACCAGGAAGAGCTGCAAATTGAATATGTCTGGCAGGCAGATCTGTGAAGACTCATGGGGGATGTTAGCGAGAGAAAGCAGACTGTAAGTGTCCACGTTGTGTCACTCAGGCAACATACATAAAGGAATGTGTAGAGGAAGATAAGAGGGGTTTATTATCCTGCTGTTTCTGTCATGCCTTTTTTTAAAATATTCCATTCTTTTTTGCGTCCGTTGTAAGATAGTGTAGCAAAGGAACGCTGCTGCATTTTTCAACAAGCCAAATACAACATCCAGTGACATCACTGAGAAGGTGTTAGTTGGAGTGGTACTCTTGAGGATCTTAAACGCTTCCATGTTGTCTTTGTTTTCCCGTTGCCCATCCCATTCCTTTGCTTGATTCCCCCTCATTATTTCTTCTGTTGGACGGGGCTGAGGGGTGGCTGCCCCGGCAGTCGAAAGGTTAAACAAAGTGCTGTGACTGTCAGGCTGAGTGAAACCAACTGGCGCTTGGCTATCAGAAGATAATCAAGGCTAATAGGTACATAATAGCTAACAGTGGGGCCGCACTCGCTGGCAGATGCATCATGGGGGACGGAACGCAGACAGCGTGACCTCGCATTCCCACCGCAGCTCTCACCGCTTCAGAGTCATCAGGCGGAAAGAGCCAGACACCAAGAATTTTACCCCTCCTATGCCCTGGGATTACTCACAGCAGAGTTGCATTGATTGTAATATGGTCATAGTTTGCTGTTTATCTTTTTTATTTCCCTTTTTCTGTTAATCTTTTATTGTTGATTTGAAGTTATAACTTTACAGAGTTTGTCCATTAATGGACTGTGAAGTGAACCGCCATTGGGAATGATGTCACCACACGAAACAGTGGAAGCATTATTCAGCATTAGTTTATTCGACAGGGATTTGTGTGGATCTTAGTGAATTATAGTCCCTGTAGCATATGCTTTCACTTTTGTCTAAACCAACAAACAGAATGTTTGTGTAACTGATGGTCAAAGTGCCCAAGGTCCTGAAGGACACTTTGTTCTGAACATTGAAGATTTATGAGCCTGTGAAACAAAGAGGATGAGAGCAACGTTGTGAGCCAGCATACTGTGGTAATGTCAACAGGAGAAAAACTATCCACGGTCTTCAACTACAAATTAAAAACCACATCTGGAGGCAACATTTTGAATTCAGCGTAGATTTAGCAAATATAAATAACGATGGAGCCCTCCAAACCTCCACATGTTGACCGCACATTCTACATGGATGCGTTATATAAAAAAAGACATTCATACAAGTGTGACTCTTTGACCTACCTAGCAAATAGTTAACATGTTCTAAATTGATGCAACTGAGCAGAAAGGGTCACGGGATCATGTGTTAACGAATGTACACATGTTTGGTTCTCAGCGCTCTGCGAAGCATCCAGCCAACACTTCGCCTCTGACAGCACTCGGTTGCCCTGGACTCCTCTCCAAAGACACTCTCTGTAAACAAAGCCTGCTTTTGTTGAGGCCCAGTGCGTCAGAACCATCATCTCCAGAGGGAAAGAGGGATATAGAGGAGAGATGTAGGGGTGGGTGGAGAGAGTTAGACACAGAGAAAGAGAGAAGGAAAGTGTTTAGGTGGGGGTGAAGGGCAGTGGAACTGAGACAGAGGTCTGGGTAATTGCAGCACAATGGAGATTGTGTTTGATCTCTGAGGTGTCCAGGCCTATTTAGTGGGGAATGTGCCAGGCTGAGGAATGTTGTAGCTCTGAAAGGCTGAGTTTATCAGGAGTTCAGCAAGTGAGAACAAGAGGGATGGGGGGGGGGGAGTCGTTGTTTGAGAGAGATAGAGACAGAAGAAAGAGAGGGACAGAGAGTTTAGCCAGGCTGCCTTTTCATTATTGGCTAATTATGTCTTTAAAGCCTCTGAGAACTTCACTGTACACACTGTTCACACACGTTGTATGTATTCTATCATGTGTCTCTCTCTGTATTTGAACTGAAGTGAGAAAGGCCAGTCTGGTCGGTGGTGCAGTGCAGCAGCAGCAGCCTCCTGATAGCAGGGCTAAACTGCTGGAGAGCAGAGAGTGCCCGCACAGAGCAGAAGGCTCTTTGAACTCTGTCTGTACTCTCTGCTGCAGAGCTTGAACTGGGTTAATCGCTATTAATATTTAACATGCTGCCAAAGTTCCAGCCCAGAAACTATATCAAAGCCAAGAGCTCCATCCAGCAGAGCCCTTTCAGTACTCTTCTGTAGCAAGCGGGCTGGCATAAACACACTGAAGCTGCCAACATGAGACTTGATAAAGTTATTTAATTCTTTTTAAATAAAGGAGAGATTCTTTGCCAGGGTAATCCATTTTCCATTTAGCTTGATATTGTATTTTTTTAAATCAGCTATCTCTCTGTATGGAGCATCAAATCAGAATCAAGATTTGGCGCACATCTTTTTTTTCTTTTTTGTTTCGCAATTTGGAGTTTGTGAGAATTTGTGTACTCTGTAACATTCTGAAGTGCATTATGTTGATTCATAAGATACACTATCATTGGCAAGGATGAAAAATAAGCAGCAAGAGAGGTTTACATTGTAATCAAAGTGTAAGGAGGATGGGTTTGGTTATGAAACAACTTCAGGTCGCCAGGGGGCTGCTGTTCTGTTGCTGCTGCTCATCTCTCGATCTGTCTGTTCTGTCAGCTCACAAACTGGATTATTTCATCAGAGTTCAAGCCTCTATTGCCTCTGCCACTGCAGTCTTTTTCACTCTGCCCTCCTCTTTACATCTATCTCTGTCTCTCTCTCTCTCCTCTTCCCTTTCTCTCTGCTCCCAGCGCCAGGACCTCAAACAGCATGGTTAAATACCCAGGCCAATGTGTCGCTCTTCAAAGAGACTCAGGTAGTAGATATGCTGGCAATGGGCCAGGATCAAAATGAAGAGTTATTGTAGAGCATTGTGGCTGCACTTCACGTGGACCTCAGTCAAACCATATTAAGGGGCCCCACCTGGGCCAAAACCCTCCCACAAGGCAGCTGAAATATGGGCCCTAAGTCCCACTTCGGCCCCTCTGAAAAATCCACTAATACCACGCAGGGACCTGTTTTTATTTCACTTCATAAATCAGAGCAGCAGGACGGGGAAGTTCATTTGGCATAGAAGCGCTTATGTTAGCTTTAGCCCCTGTCATAAAGTTCCTTCTCTCTGTACGACTCCCTACATTGTTCACCTACAGCAAAAACAACAGAAACCAAGAGAACATTTAAATGGTCCGAAATAGCTTTGATTACTTAAGATTTAGAAAATGAGTGGCTGTTTGTTGCCACAAGTCCTGCCTGATAAAATATTAAAGCACAGCTGAAGAGGGAGCTTTGTAGAAGACAAAAGCTGGAAGCAATTTGTGTAGCTACCAAATTAAAGTTATTCAGCACCAAGGGTAATTTAATTACCATTCTTTAAATGTTTGAATGACTTTGACCTTTGGAGTACTCTGAGGTCGTGCAGGTGTATTTACTTAAGCTAATTCAGAATCAGTAACATGAAACAAGGTCCCAAATCAAACAGGCCTCCCCTCCAAATATCTGGTTACCAAGTACCAGCTCTGTGTTTGGAAATTAAATTAATATCTATCCACCATGTCATTAGGCCTGTTTTCTCAAAACCTTGAAATCTCTCTTAGGCCCTACTTATCCCCCAGAGGCAAACATCTTCGTGATGAGCTTGACAAAGGAAAGACAAAAAAAGGAAAGCTAGACAATGAAAAGCAGTGAGAAAGACATAAACAACAGATGAAAAAAGCTGACAGTGTATCCCAGGATGCACCTCTCCCAGCATGGCTCATGAATGGAAACAGGTGTGTGTGATTGTGCGGTGGGTCTTGAAGATTCTGGCCTATGTGGCATGTCTACTGCCTAGGTGATTTGGGTCAATGGAGCACATCTGGTACTAGTCACAACAGAGTGCACACGTCCACGGCCCTCAGACACCCCACCAGGCGAGTAGGGGATGAGAAGGGTGGGGGGCAAGGAAACATCTGGGTTCTCTCTTTCTCTCTCACACACACATACATTCATACATTTGGGATTCTGTGCTTTTTGGGGTTGCTTGGATTCCTCCAGGTGCATCTGGACCCGGATAGAGAAGAACAGGAGTGTGTTTTCGAAGGGGGGGCACGTTTGATTGACAGCCTTGAACCACAATGTTCCCTGTGCCGGATGAGTAACTCTCCCATCATGCCAGTGCTCTCTCTTTTGTCTTTAGTTTCTTCCAAGGCTTCTTCCCCCACTTTGTCTCTGCTGCCCAATCTTCCCTTATGTGCTGGTGTTCTGGTACAGTCTCATTCTTCTATTGGAAAAAATATATATATATTTTCTGGTGATATGAACAAGGCAGGGCATGTTTTAGTTTGCTCTGCACTTAAATTAAAATAACAACCCACTACATTTGTTGTGTCGAATGCTGGAATCTCATGAGTCATGCAGTAATGCAGAGCAAGAGATATGCCAATGGACACAAAGGACACATGCGCCTACACATACTCACACACACACATGCGCACACACAGTCAGACAGCAAGTCTATTTTTTGGCAGAACTCCAAAACTGAAGTGGACTTGATACACTGTGGTAATGACAGGGTAAAACTGTATACGAGACACCGTATCGAATTCTGATGCTGAGATTTTTCAGCGCTGACAGCTCTCTCAGTTTCTCTCTCTCCCTCTAGCCCACTTACCTCACTTCACCCACTACCTCGCCACATGCCCAAGACAACAACAATAAACATGATTGGCCCTTCACACAAAAGAAGGCGGGCCATCATGTGGACAGGCATGACAAGGGGCAAGTGAAATTGATTTCAAGTGTTTCCGTCTGCGTGGATATATGTTTATGCGCCTCAGAACGTTCATGCATGTGTGTGTTAACACAGGTTTCGGATTCTTTCACTAAGTTTGAGCAGTGTGACGAATATGGGAAGTGATGGCATGTAAAACAGAGCGTTTCCTTCCTTCGTAAGTAACAGTGGTTAAGGAGACAAATACAGGTTCCCCTCTTTTGCTCACACAGTCCTAACAAAGAGATATGTGTCATAGATGTAAATGTGTTTGCTAGTGACTATGTGCCTTCATGAGAGCCTCAGTGTCTATTATAAAGCACAGAACATTATATTTGACAGCTGGACAGCACAACAAGAGGGAAATGTCTAAAAACCCAACCATACCGTTCAAACCACTTGATACAGATGAAACAAAAACTGAAATTTAATCTTGTAAAGACGAAAAACTGGTAACCTGCGTCGTACAGCCAACACTTGTTGCTGTGTGACGGGCGTGACGGACTACAAATCAAAGTTTGTAGCTCAAATGACGCGGTGAAGCATCAACCAATAACATGTTTTTGTTTCGCCATTTCCAGTCCCCTTCTCTCTCCCCACCTGCCTAAAATGCAGCTTGGCAGAGGGTGGCAGTTATTATGGGAGTACACGGTATGTCTCATACATTTTTGATGGACCCAGAACCGACATCCTCTGGCTCGCTTCCAATGCTTGTAAGCGATAGCTCTCCACAAGTGCTCTCAACTTAACTACTTCAATGAGCGCTTGAGCAACACTTCAGTGGCGACTCTGCGACAGTATAGCTGTCCACCACGTGTGGCCATTTTGTAGCTAAGTCACTCATAGTGTGATAGTGTGAACATAACATTAGGGGCTTGATCCCCAAGTCAATGTAGTGAAGTCTTTTTAGTCTGTCATACATTGACATAAAAGTCTCAAATCTAGGACTGCAACTAAAATCCATTTTTCATTATTGATTATTCTACTGATTATTTTCTTGATTAATCGATAAATTGTTTAGTCTGTAAATTGTCAGAAAACAATGAAAAATGCCCATCATAATGTCCAGGTTGACATTTTCAAATGTCTTGTTTTGTCCAACAATCAGAATAAAAAAGTAAGAAAACCAGAAAATCCTCACATTTGAGAAGATGTAACCAGGCAATATTTGCCATTTTTGCAAAAAAATTACTTAAA
This sequence comes from Micropterus salmoides, assembly GCF_014851395.1. NCBI lineage: Eukaryota > Metazoa > Chordata > Actinopteri > Centrarchiformes > Centrarchidae > Micropterus > Micropterus salmoides. The sequence goes on from NW_024044459.1 coordinate 27,936,397, forward strand.
AGATTTTTCATTTATCATAATGGCAGCTGTCTGTCAATTGACTTCTAAATTAATCAAGTAATTGTTGTAGCTATACTCAAATCACACAATCTACTCTCATTATTTATGCAAACAAGCCCAATATCCATGATTATTTAAGTGGCTTTTGAAACTACATCAAAATAATGGTATTTTTGAAGCAAGCAAATGCATTTTCATGAGATGTAAAGTGCATTTAGGGTCATTTTGATTGTAGTGATGGCAAAGATTGTTGTGAGTTTGTTCATGTGAGGACATGTGTGAAACAGAGAGACAACAAGACAGACAGAGGGAGGGAGAGTGACTTCAGGTGCCCATCTGGCGTGTGTGTGTGCGCGCGCTGTAATGTCACTGGGTGAAGTGAGGCAACAACGCATGACCAAGGGTATTTAATCTGGTTAACTAGAGCTGAATGGGTCAGAGTAATGGCTGTAATCCTCACATCTAAGCACATAAGCCAGACCAAACTAAAAAACAGTGTGTTTTACAGTGCCCTAAATATACAGTTAACTCAATAGCCATCTGCACCAATTTAAATGGTCACTGACAGACATGCATTAAGCCATTATTTAAACCTTTACCCCCCACCCATTCTAGACTGAATCCTAATTCTTCCAAACTGCAACCATTCCAAAAAAAAAAAAAAAAGTTTTATGGCTATAATTCCCTTAATGGTTTGCTTCTTGTTGTTTTCTGTTTTCATCTAGCTGTGTTTATAGGTTAGGGCGATCTAACGGTGTGTGTGGTTGCTGTGTGTAGGGGTAGCCTTGTGACCAGAGCTACAATGTTCATCCACAGCAATGGACTCTGGCCCAGAAAGAAAGCCCACACACAGTCAAGCTATGATCCCACTTGGAGACAAACCAAATAATCTTATATACAAGTCAGCCTGATTTGTACCATTTGCACTCATGAATTCCTTCAGGGCTGCTCAGTTTGTTCAAATGAGCTATAGACATGCAAAAGATTACCATAGTGAACAAATAACAAAATGCGAATTGATATACATTTCTATAGAACCACAGGCTCTTTATTTCACTGTTTAAAATGTGCCTTTGTCACAATGCATATTTCAACTGCTTTTTTTTGTCCCTGAGTCATCTGAGGGGATTGCGTGCAGTCACAGATGATGCTGCTGTTGTGAGTTGTTGATTTCTCTGGGAAGCCATTAGTGTTGTTTGTCTACTCAGAGCTGGGTTACTGGACCCCTTCTTCCTAACAGTTGGCTTATATTGGCAGACAGTCAGGGTGCTTATCTATGAACAAGAAAACTACTTGCCCTCCATGGATTCCATAGAAATTACAGAACATATTTTGCTTTTACTTCTTCACTTTTGTAAAAGTTTGTAATTAAATTTGTCTTTAGAGACTCAATTTGTCTCAACATGTTTCTTTCTTCCTCACATCCCTTTGTTTACACTTTCCATCATTTGACCCTGCAAAGTCAGTTATGTAGCTCTATAAAGGAAAGCTAAAATATGACAAGGTCAAGAAGTATCTTGATTGCATATGTTGAGAATGTTAAACATCCCCGTTCAACTGCATTTCTTTCATATATAGAAAGAGTTGGATGTTACCTTAGTTTGATGGCAAACTTGCTACAAATAGGAGAATCCAGTTGAGAGAAACAGAAAGAAGGTGGAGGAGTGTGAGGAATTTTGGATGCTCTCGCTCGCCCCTGCTGTGCCAACTCTGGAGCAATGAAAGCTTGGAATTGGGAGTGGAAGCAGCCAGAAAAAGAGAGAGGTGTATAAATCCTTGTTTTCCTCACAGCTGCTGGAAAAGGGTAATATAGGTGTTGTCCAAACACAACATTTTCCATAATCCCCAGACAATTGAGCAGATGTCAAAGGGAGTGAGCAGTTTAAACATCATGCACTGTTCTACCAGAGGCCTTTCTATGCCTTTGGCAAACACTTAAACTGTACTTTACAATACATTTTCTGTCTCTGCTTGTTTGTTTGTTGTTTTTTTTCTTTTTGACCGCACATGTCGGGGTTATATTTGGATCACAACACACATTTTCCTTGGTAAAGCTGATCTTTGTGACTGTGGTCAACTACATCACACACTTCTAATAGTGCCCAAGCAAAATATACTATTTTGCACACAGCTTTTCAAATATGCAATAATACAAACTTCCAAGACATCAGAGATTTGTAGCCATACTTGTAAAGTATTTTTTTATCAGTTGCCACTCTTGATTCTCTCATAAGCAGTCAGCATAACTAGTTATGAAGCATCCTGCATGTCCGCTGCCTGCATATTTTGTCACACCTAAATGAGACTCCACTAATGCTACAGATTGGTGTGTGGTACTTAATCATCTTTAATCACAGGTTTGTGTGTGTTTGTATGTGTCTATGAAGATTGCCTCTCTGTGTCTAGATGTATGTGTGAGTGTCCATGCTGTCTCATGTTTGTACACATCAATTTGTTTACTTGTAGCTACGTTGTTGTTGTTCTACGCCCCTGTTTCTGATTACCAATATGTGTGCGTGTGTGTCTGTGTGGTATGTGTTTGTCCTTGTTCAGAATGTGTGAGCAAACCCTGACCTTAGAGCTACGGAAACAGATAGTGTCCCAGACTTTTCTACCCTGCCAAGGTCTGCCTTACCCCCAAAGTAATCCGCCTTGCTCTCACAGCACAATTACATAAAAAAAATAAAAAAAACCTATGTTAAAGTTAAAATATGCACACAAATCCACTCAACAAATGCACGTATGCCTACACTAATATTTGCCCACCATCCCTCATACTGTAATTACTAGTAAAGGAAGGTTATTGGACTCCTCTGACATGTTTACTAGCTGTTGTCGCTGTACAACATGGCTTTGGCCGGAAGGACTTCACTGTGAACTTTTGTACCTCTCCCATGCGAACAGCAATACTACCTTCCTATAATGCTGTTCAATGTTACCTTTAAACCCCAAGTAAGTAGGATTTTAGAAAATAATGCCCTTATGCAGGCTGTTCACACAGGATCCCTGCCACACCAGCCACACTCTTGCCGCCTCAGCCCCTCCTCCTGCCTCAAATCACATTTAATAGAGCAAGTTTGATCCCACGCCAGCATAAGCATACACTTGCTATGACCTTGGTTGAATTTAATGGGGGTTAAAGAAGTTTTCACATTGGCAGTGTGCACATTAATAGTTTGTCTGGCAGATTTGGTAAATTGGAAGAGACGGAAGTGGAGTCAAAGTGTCTGATTAATTGGGTCAGAGTATCCCCCCCTTCCATTGCTTGCACCACCCTGCTTCTATCCTTAGCATCATGTCCAGGTTCACCTTGGTGTACTCAGTGACATTCTGTTTAGGTCAGGACTTTTGTGTTCTTTAAGTGTGTGTGTGTGTGTGTGTGTGTGTGTGTGTGTGTGTGTGTGTGTGTGTGTGTACATACATTCATGCATGCACGTGTATGTATACTGCATGTCTACCATGTATGTGTGGGAAAAACATGCAGAAACTTAGGGGGAAATAAAGCATGCAAGTGGGAGGTGGACGAGAGGTGAATGAACATTGGTGGAATGAGGGGGCGTACAGAAAGTGTGAAATAACTAAAGTGCACTGAATCAATAAAAGTCTGTAAAGTTGGAGTGAACTGCAAAAACTTTGAATCTGTAAAAATATGGGAAAGAGTAGGATGGTCATGAAACTACTATTAATATATTCTGCTGGGGTAAAAATGAATTAGATATTTCACACAGTATTGCATGATTATGATTGCATATTTATGAATTTATTGTTTTGTTCCACATTTTACTGGATTTTGTTGGATTAGCATCACTCATAGTCTATTAAACATTTTCCAGATATGGCAATGCCAGCCTCTATGGTATTTTTCATAAATGTCTTTACAGCCACCAGACTGTAATATATGTGATAATAGCATGGGATGTAGCATGATAGTGTGAGCCAAACAAGTCTAGTAATCCACTGTAATTGGTTGGATTTTTGCAGTGAGTCAACCTCTCTGTCTGCCTGCCTCTGTGCCTTTGATAATCCAATTTACATTTCTTTAATCTTTACCCTCTGCGTTTAGCAAATTAATTAAATATTGACAAGAAATCCAGCAAAACCACAGAAAAACAGAATGTCACAGCTAAACTGATTACTTCCATGACAGAGGTAAGAGAGAGACAGAGAGAGATGTATGGTCCATCTCATGCACTATAAATGATTAAAGAACATAGACAATGCTGAATCCTGCAACCAGCTGAACAAGTGTGCAGATTGAATGCCGTCTTAGCCAAGGCTGTCTTTCATACACCATCAATCTGTGGCCACTTGTCAATCTTTTCTCCACTAACCCAACATGAAAATGATAACAATGTCTCTCTGACTGTTTTCCTCCTAGAGAGAATCCAATTTTCCTTCTTTAAAGCCAACACATCATCTGTCACCAGGACGCTGATAATGAAACACAAAGAAAAACACATACATAAGATCCTACACACATGGGGAAACCTGTGGTAGGAGATGGTGTGAGCAGAGTTCATGCAAGCTGATGTTTCATCCCCCATGGTGACTTTACTTTGACCGTTGTCCTTTTCTCCACAAGGGTAATTGGCCAATCTGGTAGACATGCACATAGTACATTGTGGATAAAAGCCAAAGTATTCTGGATCGTGTCTGTGATGGCAATGCATGATTATTCACTTACAGTATTTATATCTCTGTCTTTGGTGTGTGTCTGTGTGCTTGAGCATGTGCATGCTTGTGTCTGCGTACAAGCATGCCTGGGATTGTGTTTATGTCTGTGTATTTGGGAGAATCAACAGACACAGTGACGATGGAGTTGATTTTATTAGGGATGAGATTAGGGTCATGTTGCAATACGCTTGCTGTGGTCTTATTATTCTGATCTGTCCCTTGGACTTTCCTACTTCAGAGAGACAGCTGGCCCAGTAACATGATCCAGACCACCAACTACCTCTTACTACTTCACAGCCAAGTCAAAGCCCAGGCCAAGGACTATAGCTGATTTTAGATTTACTGAAGACATACACACACAAACAAGAACACATCTCTCCTTTCTCCTTCCTTACAGCAAGTATATGCAATAATAATGAAAAACCTAAACTATCCAAACGCCATAAACTAGTCTGCAGATCTTCCTTCAATGAGAGCAAAAGAAACACGTTGTGAAAAAAAAAATCAAAACAATGAAGAAAGGAATGGATAGCTGAGAATGAGTGTGGAGGTGTTTGGAAAAGCCCTCTGGCATGGAGAGGCAGGAGAGCTGTGAGTGGTGGGGAGCGAGGAGGCTGATTCTCACTACCATCATGTGGCTGAACCAAATCCCTTCTCTCCTCTCCTCTCCTCTCCTGCTCTGTGTGAGGAGTGAGTTTGGCCTGGGGCACATGTTCAGATATGGGTGCTAGTGATTGGTTTGCTGCCAACAGTGGCAAAGGTCAAGCTGCTCTGTGCTCTTTGTTGTTGTTTCCTCAGAGTCACTGTTGTATTCTGTTCTCCACTGCAATCCCATGTTTCATTATTACGGTTGGAGGTGGGAACGGTGGTGTGAGTTGCATCTGGTAGATGGTTGGTTATTTCCATTGTTAAGCTTGGTTTTAGTTGTTTTATTATATTTGTTTGGCTTATATAACATTCAACTTTCTTTACTCTCTTCAAAGTGGGAGATTGTTTGAAATATATCTTAATAGCTATATTCAGAAATAACATCATTTTGCAAAGCCTTACAGCAGGTGTGCTCAGATAAAGGCTTTATCAGTTTGCTGCCAATAAGAGCAAAACATGGCTTTGCTGATTAAAAATTAGGGGAACTAATTAGTCTTAAGGAAAGTCCCAAGTGAAACAATGAGCAGTAAAAAGATATTATTAGGCGTATGTCATCAATTATTAACTTTATGGAAAAAGAAGACAAAGGAAAAATTCCCTAAAGTTGCTTTCTTCAGAGAGCGAATAAATGTTCACCCTAATGGATCACAAGCACAAATGTTTCAGTAGCTTGACCTAATTCAGTCCTTGATGTCATGTGACTGTTAAATATTTATGTTGTGATGCCAAATAAAGTAGCTTGTATTCATCAAAAATAATTGTGTATATATATAAGATCTGATATAATCTCAGAATGACAAAATGGGCTTTTTGGTGTGTCTTGCTTCTGTGGTCCCCCAATTCGCTCTATACAATTACATTGTCTGTCATAGCGTTAGTGGAAACAGAGAACCAAGAAATGGATGAGACCATATTCTACAGAATATCAGTCTGTCCATAGACTAAATCACTCTGAGTGGAACTTTTTGTGTGTGTGTGTGTGTGTGTGTGTGCGCGTACTGTGTATACTGTGTATATATACAGTGGGGAGAACAAGTATTTGATACACTGCTGATTTTGCAGGTTTTCCTACTTACAAAGCATGTAGAGGTCTGTAATTTTTATCATAGGTACATTTCAACTGTGATAGACGGAATCTAAAACCAAAATCCAGAAAATCACATTGTATGATTTTTAAATAATTAATTTGCATTTTATGACATAAGTATTTGATACATCAGAAAAAGCAGAACTTAATATTTGGTACAGAAACCTTTGTTTGCAATTACAGCGATCATACGTTTCCTGTAGTTCTTGACCAGGTTTGCACACACTGCAGCAGGGATTTTGGCCCACTCCTTCATACAGACCTTCTCCAGATCCTTCAGGTTTCGGGGTCGTCGTCATGCTGGAAGACCCAGCCACGACCCATTTTCAATGCTCTTACTGAGGGAAGGAGGTTGTTGGCCAAGATCTCGTGATACATGGCCCCATCCATCCTCCGCTCAATACGGTGCAGTCGTCCTGTCCCCTTTGCAGAAAAGCACCCCCAAAGAATGATGTTTCCACCTCCATGCTTCACGTTTGGGATGGTGTTCTTGGGGTTGTTCTCATCCTTTATCTTCCTCCAAACACGGCGAGTGGAGTTTAGACCATAAAGACCCAGATGGTCATTGGCAAACTTCAGACGGGCCTGGACATGCGCTGGCTCCAGGTCATTGACCAGGTCCTGCCGTGTAGTTCTGGGCTGATCCCTCACCTTCCTCATGATCATTGATGCCCCACGAGGTGAGATCTTGCATGGAGCCCCAGACTGAGGGAGATTGACCGTCATCTTGAACTTCTTCCATTTTCTAATAATTGCTCCAACAATTGTTGCCTTCTCACCAAGCTGCTTACCTATTGTCCTGTAGCCCATCCGAGCCTTGTGCAGGTCTACAATTTTATCCCTTATGTCCTTACACAGCTCTCTGGTCTTGGCCACTGTGGAGAGGTTGGAGTCTGTTTGACTGAGTGTGTGGAGAGGTGTCTTTTATACGGGCAACGAGTTCAAACAGGTGCAGTTAATACAGGTAATGAGTGGAGAACAGGAGGGCTTCTTAAAGAAGAACTAACAGGTTTATGAGAGTCGGAATTCTTACTGGTTGGTAGGTGATCAAATACTTATGTCATGCAATAAAATGCAAATCAATTATTTGCAAAATCAGCAGTGTATCAAATACTTGTTCTCCCCACTGTATATGTGTGTGAATTCGATTGTCCAACACTGAGGTGGCAGCTGGGTTGGCAAGGCATTTTTAGGGGTGGCAAGTGCTACAAATTCCGGCCCTTAAGCCATTAAGCAGGAAGGGTATTTAACAATGAAGTGTCTGTATGTATAGTGTAATTGTTGGTGGTGGTATGGAGGTTTCAGTTACTGCCCCACAGGCTGTGGCTTGCTCAGGTAGATTTGGCTGTTATTAACACTCTGTTGAATTTTTCAACGATGGAAATGGATAGGAATCACCAAGTTCATCAAAGCTGGTGTGTTTTTGATGTATGCTGTTGATAACAGTCACTTATTTTGATTCGCTGCAGCGTCACATTACTCACTGCTGTGTCCTGCCCATCGGTACTTATTCTTCCCTCAGGTGTTTAATACTATGTATAACAAAGCAGGCCATTCGTGTTCCAGTCAGAACCAGAGACTTCATACAGCTGTATTACATTTTAGTGCTTAAACTTACCAGGGAAATTCACCTCTTATACAGAATCTTTCTTTCTTTCTTTCTTTCTTTCTTTCTTTCTTTCTTTCTTTCTTTGTATACCAGACTGTGGAAGGGTCTGCTTCTGTTTTGACAGTGGCTGCAAGTTAATTCACAATGCTAGTTAACTACTTGTAGATGTTTAGTTTTAAACCATGTGGATTTAAAAATGCTATAGACTGATGTACCCTGCCTCTTGCCTGAATAGGATCAGTTATATAAAATAAATTGTTGGAGTGTTGGTTGACAATGTTTAGTTGGTTGTCTCACTCCAACTTTGTCCCAGTTGTTTTATAGTCTCTGGCACTATTTGTGTAACTCTTTTGCACTGCTCTTCTGTGTATGTCCTTATTTTAACCCCTGAGCTGTGTGGGTTTTTTTCCCCTGGCCTCTTCTCCTGAGATGTGAACCTAACACTCTTAAGACTGATTTGAGTCAACAGCATAGCTACAGAGACTCTAGCCTGCAGGACATTTTCCATCATGTTTTCCACAATCTTGTGTGGTTTCTGTCAGTGTATGGTTTAGCTATAAGATGGGGGTTAAAATAAGAAAAGTTAAAAGGTGTACAAAATAACCATGGCAACCATTGCTCATTAGTGTAAAAGTTATTCCATTATAATAACTAGTTTCAAATGCTATTGAAAAGCAGATCGTTAGACTAATTCCAATTCAGGTATTTGATTTGGCGTTTAAATGTGCATGAAAAATAATTTTACCAGGGTGTGAAATGGTGGTATTAAGGCTGTCCTCAACCACATTTCTTTGATGAAACTTCGTAGCTCTTCAGCTCTTCTTCATCATTGAGATATTTTCTCTGCTCAGCTGAAATTAAGTTTTCCTAAAATCCTCATTCTCCCTCTCTCCTTCCATTCCTCCCCCCTGCTATACGTTTCCCTGTACCTCCACTCCTCCCCTCTTTCCATCCCATTCTATTATCGCCTTCCCAACCTCCCCGTTTTCCATATTGGCCTTTTTGGGTCTCACAACCCAGTCGCTTTTCTTCATAGAGCCTGGAAAGGCGCTTGAGCAGTGAATAATTCTGAACATGATAAATCCCACCTTAAATCCAGCCATGAGACTCCAACAGGGTTCCACATGTAATTCTAAGCCCTATTATAGGGCCACTAATGCCGGTTGAGGATGGCGAATCACGGCACAGCCTGCAGCCATGTAAGAATTAGAAATAAATATGCATCGGTACCAGATAAATATAGCAAGCGGCAAATCTGCCATGAGACTGTGTGTGTGTGTGTGTGTGTGTGTGTGAGAGGGAGAGAGAGAGAGAGTGAGAGAGAGAGAGAAAGAGAGAAGCCACAATTTGCAGGCGATGAGATGAATTCGCAACAGCTCTCTGGGTAATTGATGGATTAAATTCAGTGGCTAAGGGGTTGGAGTTAATGTGCGCCATAATTTAGGAAAAAGAAAGCTCAATAAAATGTTTTGGTCCGTATTCAAGGGAATGTATTTTGCTGTCATGTTTGAACACCTCATTTCAGGGCTTGTATTAGGTGTCTCAAGGGTGGCAGTTGAGGTCTCTATAGCTGGTGTTTATCTATCTGTTTATTGACTGTGGAATTACTTGAGGACTAAATGAGGGGTGTGTAAGATAGCCTGGGTAGAGCTTCGGCTCTGGATTTCTTGTGCATATGGCCCCTTTTGAAGTCGTAAGTATAAATGTAATATTATTTTATTGAGCCCCGACCAGACAAATTCTTTATGCCTGTTTCCTAGAGCTGCACTAGCTGCTTATAGCCATGGTCTGGGAGCTGATCTCCTCTCACTTTAAGGCAAATAGCAGAGTTACTAAAATTCACTACATTCCCTGTAAAAAGTCTCCCTATAAATCAGGTAGCCAACCAATCAGAAGCAGGATTAGGAAAATAGATTCATGATATGAACCCAGTGCTCATTCAGTCTACCACTGTAATTTACATGTCTTACGCGCCATTGTCTGCCTGTTACACACATTTGATGATAGCTTCTTCAAAATCTTTACACCTCCCATTTTTGTATTTTCCAAGGGTAGAAAATGAGCTGAAATGGGACTACCAAGACATCTTCTGTAAATCACTTGTGTTATCAAAATGTCGGCGTCTCTTGGGGTATTTCCAGAGGAAGTGTGCGTGTCCGCCACAGTATAGGGCCAAGCAAGACAAAATATCAGCATATCATATAATCTGATGTGGGACCAGGATTACACAGTGAGGTCATACTTATAATCATTATATATTCCACTGTGTGTTGATGTACCAATGATTCATTTACTAGACCAGTGATCAATAAGTTTTGTGGCATACTAGAGTGGCATAAAGCATCACAGTCTGCAGCCTACAAAGTGTGATGGTGTTTTTATGTTTGAACATTTGTATGCTTTATTGTAAGAAACCACACCAACCCTCCAAGTCCTCGAAAGTCAATTGCCATATTTTAAAATTTTACTTTTTTTCTCTCTTATCCCAACCTATCCAAAACATATTATATATCCAGTCAGCACTTTTTGAGACAACCTACTAACAGAAAAAAAAACAGATGGAAAAGGCTATGCTCGTTAGCAGAGATAACAAGCATATATGATCAGGTATAAGACACAGAGACAAGTCAACTTGCACTTTAAGGTATCAAATCTCAGACGTTTCATAATAGGTCTATTTGTAGCCATTCTTCCTCTAATAAGCTTGCGTCTTTTTGTGCAGCGGTACAGGCTTTACTTTTCATATTTTCTTCCCCTCAATAAAACACTGACTGTCCATACATCAAATCAAAGTCAAAGTGGGTTACTATAAAAGTTTGTTTTTTTGTTGAGCAAAAAATAAAATGAAATCAGACATAGACAAAAGGCTTGGTTGATAGCCATCCTGTCACTTTCATGTCAGTGATCATACCACTCCAATTTAACACCCTATGTTGCAGTTAGTTAACGTTCAGGTGCTTATTACCACTTGCTACGTGCGTACGTCCCCTCCATGGCAATTGCATTGCAGTATTTTGTTGCATTAGAGACCTCAGTTTAAACCTCGAATGTCTTATTAGATCATTCCCCCTCTGTCTTTTGACATGAAGAGTGAATGCTGCAGTGTTTTATTTTCTCCCTTTATCTGAAGGCATATGGTATTTTTTGTTCTCTTAGATTGTGGCACTATGACATGATATTTGAAAAGCCCCGATTTTGTTGACTTATTAATTTCTTGTGTCTTTCTAACCGAGTAGTGTAGAGATGACACGGCATGCTGGGATATTCTCTTTAGATGGTGATAGTGGTGGGAGGAGGGGTTCTTCTTCACTCCTTCTCTGTCTCCCTTCTTTCGCACTCCGCCCTCAGCTCATCAGTTCATCAGGCTTCTCCGCGGAACACTTAGCCCTGAGGAGAAGCCGTGGGTGGGGGTCTGTAACTTTTGATGAATGAATACATCTCTGACTCACTAGTCTTTTATCTTACTGTTTAATCTTGACTCACTCTCTTTTTATTTCTTTCTCCATCTCTCGTTTGCTCCCTCTCTGAACCCCTTTCTTTCTTTTTCTGGCCTCTGCTCCTCGCTCAAGACAGTGGTTGCTGGTTTAATTGGATTGTGCTGAACTCTGGCTCTCTGTTGCATCTCTTATGATCATCTCGGAGACTCTTTGACTCAGACTTCCTGTGAAGTTTGGCTTTGTAACATTGTATGAACTTTGCTATCTCTCAGAAAAGCTTCTCTACTCCAGGTTTTTCCAGGTATACTGTGTAGCGGAGTTTATCAATTATCTATAAAGTTTGCAGTTACACAAATCAAAAGTGGGTTACAGTATATGTAATCCTGAACATAAAACCAAGGCAGCTGATGTGAATGTGTTTACAACATGACCAGACTTTACCTCAGGTTCAGGGTCTACAGAGCCAACTGAGGCTTTGTCATCCAGATACAAACAGGCTGCCTCTTGGATCCTCTGCCCACACATGGCTCACATCCTTGGGCTTGCCCCGATGCCTCCCTCCATACCCTCTCGCCTCTCCTCTCCTCTTCCCTCCCCTCTGCTCTCCTTTCCCCAACCTCCCTGAGCTCGATTGAGGGAGATGATTAAGACATCAAAAGCTGTGCCTCGCTGTAGATCAAAACTCAGGGCTGACGGGCGAGAGCCTGATCCCACATAGACTTCCGCTGCATCCCCACAGCCGGAGATTTGCCATTCCCAGCAGCTCTCCTGCTCCACTCCATTAGTATCTCCATGCCAATCGGAGGCTCCCCGGGGTTCGACATGTAGCCTAGGATGAGTCAGGGCTGTGCAATCAACCCCATCCATGGAGAGACAGGTGCTTTCAGATGGTGAGACACAGTGGTGTGTGTGGGTATCTGTATGTGTGTGTTGGTGTGTGCATGTATTTATCATAGCTCAAGGCCCTTATTCACCCCCACTGTTTTATCATCCCCAACACTGAACAGCAGCAGCCCATCACACTGCCTCTATCTTCTTTTCTCTCCTTTCTCTTTCTCTTTCACTCTCACTCTCTCCCTCGAGGGGCTTTAGTTCATGTGATTCCACGCTCCAGCTTTAGCTCAACTTTGCCACTTGGCAGTAGGAAGGTTTTTTCTGCTTGTCTCTCGTTTTACTCCTGCTGTTAAAGTGGTGATAAAGAGAACAGAAAATACATACAGGATCATGAGGAGAGACTTTTCCCTGCTTGTAAAATTAAGTGCTTCATGTTCCATCTGAGCAACGTCAGTGGAAAAGGTTGAGAGCCAGTCAGAGTCGGTGAGGACAAATTGTGGAAAAAAATTAATAAACGTGGTTCCCATCCAGGCATGGAAATAATAGGAGGAAATAATTGGAGTCTTTCTAGCCAAGGGGGTTGTTAATAATAATCTAAATACAAAAAAGGAGGTTTATGAAATGTTTTAGTATTTGTTTTTAGCAAAATACAGATAAAACTGAGCACAGAACACACTGCGCAAATGGTGTTATTATTCCCCTGTAACCTGGCTATTCTAGGAAACTTTTTCCATGGTCACTATAATTTGGTGCTGATGTCATGGTTAGAACGGGCAGCAGCACAATCATTAATGTTGCTGGAAACACAACCTATGAATAGTCTTTATATCCCTGAGAGACACAGAAGAATGTGCACCAAACCTAACAGACATGCACACACAGCCGAACATACACACAGATACACTCCGCAGTAAAGATTTAAGCAGGCGAGACATAAATTCACAAATGACATTATTGGAATCATCCTTAATTAATCAC